>NC_053392.1:323466575-324066575 GCF_905171765.1 Bufo bufo
GCACAGAAGGTATCTGAAAAATACTGATGACCTGAAATACATTTGCAGGGAGGAATGGTCCAAAATTCCTCAATATTGTGCAAATCTTATTTGTAGCTACAGGAAATATTTAGTGGAGGTAATTGCTGGTAAAAGGGGATCGACAGGTTATTAAATTTAAGGGTTTGCTTACTTTATCTTCCTCCATAGTGGAAGGTTACTTAATGTGCCTAATAAAAGAAATTAATGATGTGTTTGTTTGTGTGCTATTAGCTTGGTTACATCGTGCTTTTCTATCATTGTGACTTAGAAAACAATCAGCTCACACTGTCTTAGTGATGAATGCAGACATCCAAGTAATTCCAAAGGGTTCATGTACTGTACTTTATCTTACATCTGCACAGCATGTGAGGGAACAGAACTGTTTCACGACATCTACACAGAAATGGTCTGCCATTCTCAAATTGTTATGTCATTGTTTTGTAAAGAAAATATCTGCATCCTATTGACAAATCTCTGCATGAATAGTAGCATGTAAATAAAGCCAGCCAAACATAATATACAGACATTGAAAGCACAAGACATTATAATTGATAGGTCCTGGTCTATTACGTGCCACATCCTTCCACTTATAAAGTACATTGGCCACTGATTTGTAAAGAATCACAGACACCAGATTTCAATATTCTACACTGTCCAGAAGTAATCGAAAAACAATGCATTAACATTTCTTGGCAGCATCTTGGAAGATATTCATTGTAGCATGAATTCCCAATTTATGTGTGAGATTAACACAAAAATATAGGCAATCTATTAAGAGTGTTTGGGGGCTGCAGAAGTCCTTCTAATTTGCTGAACTGAGCTCAGAGTAACTGCACGGTATCTTTATCAAAGCAACAAGGTGGAATAACACGACAGCAATGAACACTCACCGCAGCAGTTATTCTGCCGAACGTGTAATTCTAAGCAAATATGCGTAAAACTATGTGCTGCTTAGTGCATGCTAATCATTTTGAACAGATCTTGAATCGCATAGATCTTGAAGCTAAACGAGAGGACAAAGCACAGGATATGGAGGAATCTGCTATTGCACGTTTGTCCATAGGAAGTACACTCAATCCTTTTGATGGTGGAGCAAATCGCTACAAAAAAGTGGCCGCAGTACTGAATACTGCAGTAAGATTCACAGGATTCCTTGTAGATGGCAAACCGCTTGCTGTAATCATCTAGACAACAATGCGGTGAAACCAGGGAGAAGCTCAGCAGCATACAATCAGTTCTACTAGCAAACGGAGTCGCATGCTTGGGAGACATTGATAGTAACAATTATTCATTATCTTCCTCGCTCTGCATATCTACTACGAATTGTGCCGAGATAAGTGCAGGCTGAAAGCAACTGGCTGACATGGTTTTAAAGGGTTTCTGTCACCTGAAAAATGGGTATTAAGCTGGCTGACATTAGCGATGTACTAACATAACTATATTAGTGCCATCTCACTGCCTAAAGCCTTTATTGAGAAAAACTAACTTTTATAATATGCTAATCAGCCTCTAGGAGCTGGGGGGAGGGGCATTGAACCTGCTCCTAGAGGCTCCATTTGCCCACCTCTTAACGCCCTTCTTATATTGATTGACAGGACCAGGACAGTGCTGCTCTCCTACCGCCGGTTGTGTCCGCAGTGTAAGGCTACTTTTACACTGGCGTTTTAAATTCCGTTTGTGAGATCCGTTTCAGGGCTCTCACAAACGGTTCAAAACGAATCAGTTCAGCCCCAATGCATTATGAATGGATAAGGATCTGTTCAGAATGCATCAATTTGGCTCCGTTCCGCCTCCATTCAGCTCTGGATGCGGAGCCAAACGGATCCGTCCTGACTTGCATTGAAAGTCAATGGGGACGGATCCGTTTTCACTGACACAATATGGTGCAATTGAAAATGGATCCGTCCCCCATTGACTTTCAATGCAAGTCAGGACAGATCCATTTTGACTTAGACTTTTTTTTGACAGAATAATGCAAATGGATCCGTTCTGAACAGATACGAGTGTTTACATTATAGGTGCGGATCAGTCGGTGCAGATACCAGACGGATCCGCACCTAACGCGAGTGTGAAAGTAGCCTAAATGTCACGCCGTTCAGTATTCGGCGCAGGCACAGTGAGAAAGCCAGCAGCCGCTGAGCATCCTTCCCTCACTGCGCCTGCGCCGAATACTGAACGGCGCGAGATTTACACTGCAGACACGGCCGGCGGGAGGAGAGATGCTGCAAATATATTGTAAATCACACACATATAGACCATATGTTTTGTAAAATTTATTTATTTTTTTAGATAACATCGATATAGGGTTTACAGTAGCTACAGTAGTAACATTAAAATTACACAAGAGACAAAATTTTGTCTCTGACTTTTTAAACTTTTAAAATGTACCTGTCATTTCAGGTAACTTTTCAGAATAGCCATTTTGTGTTCGTGGGGAGTATCACTACGTTTGATTACAAATATGATGTCTCCCATAAACAGAACACAAAGAGAAGAGGAGATCCAGTTCCCCTGTCTATCTGTGGCACACTTTTAGAAGTGGCAGCAGCATGGAGTACAGCCGTACTGAGAAGAGTAGCTCTGAATGCAGCACTGGAGTGAGTCAGTAAAACACATACTTGAACCACAAGTGTTTCTTCAGGATTAGGTTGCATGCTGCCCATAGACGTTTATGGAGACGGGGGAGCAGTGCTGTAGTAACAGAAAGAGAGAGACACAGACTAAGGGGACATTCACATGATGGATAAGCAAAATACAGATGATATCCCAGTGACCTCTGCGTTGTCACTTTTTTTTCAATTTGCGGACCTACTGACGTGGTCGGCATTTGCAGTCAAGTTCTTTGTTTTGCGGAATGTACATACAGATGCGGAAAGAACACAGAAAATATCCATGTGCTTTCCGCATCTGTATGTCCATTCCACAAAAGATAGAACGCATCCTATACTTGCAAAATGCGGTTCACAGACAGTTCATCATCCGTATTTTGCAGACTGTAAAATACATACGGTCGGGTCAATGTTCCATTTTTCTGTGTCTCTCTCTGTTACTGCAGCACTGCTCTACCCTCTTCATAAACGTCTATGGGCATCATGTAACCTAATCCCTCAGGAAGCTGATAGTCCCCTTTCATCTCTTAAAATGGATTTTAGCAATGGACTGAGGTTGAACAATAAAAATTAAAAAACGGAGACAGCACGTCCAAACTTGTGGAATTTTAATCCAGATGCAACGTTTCGGCTTAAGGAAGCCTTTTGTCAAGCTTGACAAAACGTTTTTCATCTTTATTGTTCACACTACCTTTGGGGGATTTTACCACCCCCTTGGAGACGAGCACCTACTACTCATATACTGCTTATAGTGCTGTTCATCCTCGATTTTTTTCAACTGGACTGAGGTTGAATGATCAGTTCAGGAGACAGGGGGAGAAGAAGTGGTTCATAAGGGAATTAAAATGTATTTTCTCTAGGAATATTACAAAATGCGTTACAATCATTTGCACTATTGATTTATGCAAAGTTTATTGAAACTACAGTACCTATTCAAAATAAATCTTTTTTGCATAATTCGCCATGACACATGCTCTCAGTCTTTTAGAAACACATGTAAAAATTAATATGCAATAGTTAACAATCATAACATTAATTAGCAGGAACAGAAGAGTGGAAAATTGCAAGATTGCTAAGCAATATCACTGCAATTGAAGCACTGTCCTACAATTAATTAAAAATAGAAGAAGTTCAAGCACTGGAGAGATCTCTCGGGGATGGTCAGAAGTGGAAACAAAAATTGATAGACTACTAATAATAGTCAGTACAAAAATAAGGTCAGATATCAAGAAGACTTACTGCTGTGCAAAGCGGTAACTCCCAGAGAAAGAGAACTGTCTTGCTAGTGTCACCTACTGGAAGTGGCACCCAATATTAGTCTATGTTGAACTTTTCAACAAGCCTTGGAACATGACAAGGGAAAATAGCCAAGCTTGGTGAAATGTATAGTAGTGACAGAAGATTTATTGCCCTACCATAATTTGTCAGTTATCAGACTGCTTCACATCTGGTCATTGCAAAATCACTTAGAGCAAACTGAATGCAATGAGATGAGGTTAACAAAACTTCTACCCAAGGACCTTACTTTTTTGCCTGAACATAAATTTTTTTTTCTTCTAATAAAAATGTAAAAATAAATACAATTTTAGGAATTCTACAGGTAAAAACAATTTTTTTTATATTTTCTAAGTCTGCAGAAAATTTGTGTGGGTTAATGTCAGTGCTTAAAAACTCAAGCCTTTTCAATGCGATTTCAGTCACATATCAGGTTGTAGAGTTGATCTAAGGAAAATTAAACTAAAAGTTCAAGTTGCCACCACATGATGAAGCACTCGGTAACAGCACAAATACTAACATAGCAGATTTCTGATTGCACTAAAAAATTGTACTGCCCACTTTTATAGCTTGAGAGCGGTCATGGTCCGAGTGTTTTCAAGCAAGCATCAAGACATCTAGGAAATATATTGGGATATCTGATTTCTGTAAACTTAATATTTTTAGGTTTTGTTCTAGAGCAAAACTAATGGTTGCTCAGCAACTAAATATCTCACATCTCTGTTCTAAGAAATGGACATCAGATTATAATAGGGTAAGCCATGGAGGAAGTTCAATCAATGTACATTACTGTTAGCATTTTACTTGAAAGTGCCATTAAAGGGGGTATTTCGGTTATAGAAAGTTATCCTTTAATCACAGTGTTGTACTCAGCTACCTCCAGTGCTCCCTTAGAAATTAAGAGCATAGGCGCACATTTCTAACCAGCCGTTACATCCATTTCAAGGGGGCTCCAAGGGATACGGGGCCCTTGTTCTTGTGAACGGTGGGGGTCCCAGTGGTAGGACCTCCACTCATCTGATAGTTATCCCTTATCCTGTGATTGGGAGATGACAAAGTAAAAGAAAGCCTTGCTCAAGAGGGCTCACAATCTACAAGGGAAGGAGGAAAAACACAGTAGGTGAGGGCATACGCAGCCCAGATGGTAGTGTAGTGGCAGCAGGGTTACTGTAGGCTTTTCTGAAGAGGCGGCTTTTCAGGTTGCTTTAAAAGGTTTCGAAAGTGGAGGCAAGTCTGCTCAGTTGAGGTTACAAGGTTCTGCTAAATAAATATTTTCTGAAAATTAAAGGCGGATTCCAAAAGTTTAATACTGATATTCTATGACCAGGTGAGGGTCTAACTGCCGGCAACACCCCCCCGGTTGAGCTGTTTGAAGTGGCCGCAATGGATGCTGAGGCCTCTTCCAAGGCTAGTGATGTCATGTTCATTGGTGACATGACCTAGGTGTAGCTCAGTCCCATTTGACTGCATGGGCCTGGGTTGCAATACCAAGCACAACCACTATTCTATCTATGGCGCCGGGCTTGCCAAGATGTGTGGAAGCACAGCATTCTGCCTCTACAAAGGGCTGTTTGACAGTTGCAGAGTGTCGGACCTCCACCAATCAGATACTGGATGACCTATCCTGAGGATAGGCCATCAATATTAAACTATTGGAAAACCTTTTTAAATTTATGAGGTTGCTAAATTATGTTAAGCAATTACGAGCACACTGCACACACCAACAACACAAAGTTCCATTCAACCATTTTCTTTTACAATACTATAGCTATTTGCATTACAGGTGATTCATAAACTGTCTGGTTACACAAAGCAAAGAGGAGGAAAAATAAATAATATGCTCTTAGCATTTAACACATGTATCTCAACAGAATCAAAACCACAATACTATTCTTAGTGCCAAGCAGACGGTAGACATGAAAGCATACATGCAAAATAGAAAAGAAAAAAAACAACTTTCAATTATAACCTCTCTAGTCTTTATAGATTACAATATTCACAAAGTAGATAAAATGAAGTCAAAATGTGACAAAAAATGATAGGTGCAATGATCTAAGAAAAGGAAATGTGCAAAACCAACTGCAGGTGAGAAGACAAAGGAAGCTTATAGCCATTACCAAGAACTTCTCAAATATGGTGGAAAAAAAACTACAAAAAGCACTCTGATTATTATAGGCTATGACAAAGGAGAGTAATGGGGACATATCACTAATTCTACTACGTTTAATTATATTCAAGGTTTATAATTATATTCTCCAATTCAGAATATTGGCAAATATGCGGTACGCAACTGGCTACAAATTGGATCCATTGTTTTTTTTTTTTTACTTCTAGCATGTATAACATGCATGGCCATGGCCACTATACATTGAACGGAGATGTGCTCCATTGGAAGTGCTAGTTCCAGCGACAGAGGCTAGTCATGGGGGTACTACATTTCAGACCCTCACAGATTGGATATTAATGATCGATCCTGAAAACGAG
Organism: Bufo bufo; assembly: GCF_905171765.1. NCBI lineage: Eukaryota > Metazoa > Chordata > Amphibia > Anura > Bufonidae > Bufo > Bufo bufo. Next base: position 323,472,965 of record NC_053392.1, read on the forward strand.
AGCCTGGAAAACCACTTTAATGTGCTGCATTCCTTATCTGACGGGATTTCCTATGGGGCTATACAGCCCTTGGGTCCACATCATTGGCAACGCACATTCTGCAACAGCCATGAATCACAAATGACATGTCAGAGCTGGCTCAGGGCTTGAAACATTTTAGAAAAGTCTGTAGTACTGAAGATATCATGTACCATGCAACCTTTTTACAATTCTGGCTACTAAAACCTCTATAAGGATCTATTCACACTGCATTTGCAGGATATGTCAGAGTATATACCTCTGTCATATTCTGCTATATAAGCATATGCCGTCCACAGGCCGTCCCATTTTTTATTTCCTGCAATAGTGCATCAGATGTATACCAGTCTAAGGGTGGCTGCATACCACTGCAACCAATCATACAATGTATTATAAAGCAGTCAGCCTGAAGCCACCACTAGCATCCAGAGCTTTCCCATAGAGCTTCTTCTCTAACTTCTATGGGGTAAGTGGTTGCTACGATTTAGGAAAACTGGACCATGGGACTCCAGATCTCCCCTCATGCGTTTATAGCATGCACTGTGGATATTCCCTAAATGTTTAAAATGGAAAACACACTTCAATATCAGATTTCTTACACAAACATGGTGTTATTCAGGCAATAAGAATAAATTAGAGATCTGCTATTTATCTAAAAGTGCTGTGAAAAACAGAACACAAAATGAGGAACCCATGGTGTAGTACGTTAGGAGAGCTCATCTGAGGTGGTTGTGCAGATAGGCACCATTCTATGGATGGGAATGTGGTGTTGAAACGGGGGCTGTGTATCCCTGTGTCCTCAGGCCAGAAGAAACTGCTCATTGAGCAATTAACAAAAGTGGAAGCAGTTGGATCACACTGCTGATGAATTCACACTGTAGATAAGTTCTAGCAAACCAGTTTACTGAGACAGTGTGTTTCTGGAGAGGAACATTCCCTTCATCAGGTCCAGTTCACCATAAAATGCTGAATTGGACTCGATGAAGGGAGTGTTCTGCTCCAGAAACTCGTTGTTCCAATAAACTGGACTGTGAACTTATCTACAGTGGAAATTAATTGACAGTGCGATCTAACTGCACAGGCCCAATGTTGTTAATTTATCTTAAAGGGAACCTCAAATTTAAGGCCTGAGGCTATGCCCAAAAGTCATGTACAAAGAAATGTACTAGGCAATACGATGTGTCAAATGACTGAGGTCAGATATGTCCTTGTTAAGATTCCACTTTGCACTACATGCAAGCACAAATATTGTAAAATGTCCCAAATGCCCTAATAATACGTTTTCTAATATACTTTATTTAGGAATTTTTAATAGAGATATTCTCCCCTAAAGAGATCCTTTCCCTGTGCGCTTTAAATTAACTTTTCTCCACACCGCTGACTTCTCCGCGGTGTACAGAGTCTATACTTTATCAATAGGGCCACAGAACTCTGAGTACGGGCAGGAGCACATATTGCTCTTCCTGCAGGAGCCAACTCCGCTCAGCTAATCCTGGCATAGCACATGGTTACAGGGTACCCATGTGCTATGCCAGCATTTAGTAAACCTCAGGGGGGCACAGGCAGGAGCAGCAATCTGTGCTTCTGCCCGTACTCCATTCTCCAAGTGTAGACTCCATACACAGCTGAGAAGTCAACGGTGTGGAGAAAAGTGAATTTAAAGCAGACAGGGAAAGGTGCACTCTCTATTCAAAATTCAAAATCCATAAATAAAGTACATTAGAAAAAGTATTATCAGGACATTTGGGACACTTTACAAAAATTAATTAAAAGTTCAGTTACTTTTTAATCACATTGTGCTTTCTACGCACCTTGGATGTATTATTTTCCTTTATTGTTTTATTATTAAGAATAATACGTTACATTGCCAAAATAGTTGAACAATGATGAGACAAGCTGGTTGTCACATAGGTTACAAAACATAAGTTCATCATATTAGTCGTGCTTCATATGCCATTTTTACATTTAAGTGGGTCAAAGTGACCTGGCATTTATTTGATAATACAGTACAATGCTTCAGCTCATGTATAAAGAATATGGTGTGCTAGGCAGTTCCTTATCATTCTAAGGGTAGGTCACCATGAACTGATTAAGTTTGCACTTTAAACGTCTTTCACATTTAAATATAAACTAATCTCCTCATTGAAATACAAAATATTATTAATGCTTAAGATTAATTTACCCAGGTTAAAAGAAAAAATATATATATCACGCAAATCATAATTTAACAATGACATTGTGTTCACTTCTTTACATTTTTTAAATGTCAAGAGTGACAAAAAGGCAGGTAAAGAACATAAGTACAGGGATGTAACGTAGATATTATTAAGAGAGTAGACACCTAGTGTTGCTAACCTAAATGAGAAAATACTCATTGTCTTTGGTCCAATTAGTGAGGTAAAAAAAAGTTCACCATTTAAAAAAAATAATTATAATTTATGTTTTTCTCTTTAAAGCCCCCCATACCCATTAGTGTATTGTTGGCTAAACGTGCTGTTCTCAGTGGATGGGCCAGCATTTTATGTGGGGAGTTACCTACTCTCTGCTGACAGATGATGTTGGGGGGGAGAAGGATTGTGTAGAATGAATATTTTCACCTGATATTTTTCTTCTCCCGGGAGATAAACTGCCGGCAGAGGCTTTCTCCCCCCCTACCCGATTAAAAACACATACACATTCAGTCGAGCAGAATGGGGGAGCTGGGAGGGAGTCAGGAGAGATAGCTGATCTTTGTAAGGCCGCCCCAGCACTTTGGCTATGCCTGCAAACTTAAAAAAAAATCATCTTTGCACCAGTTTTGGGAGGGCCCCTTTGCACATAATCTGTTGGATCTTACATATCCCCTGCATTTTAGTCTGCCTCTCATCTCCCTGTATGTGCTGTCTATAAGACGAACAGTTTTTTGCTCATAGCAACCAATCACAACAAAGCTTTTATTTTTTCCCATATCAGCCAATTACATGACCGCTTTTATTTGAAAGCAGCGCTTCTTACAACACTGTAGACCTATGTTTACCAACCTGTGGCTCTCCAGCTTTTGCAAAACTACAACTCATATCAAGCCCCAACAACCAGCAGGGCAAGATGGAAGCTGTAGTTTTGCAAACACTGGAAAGCCACAGATTGGTAAACAAAAGTCTATAGTACTGTAAGAAGAGCTGCAGTAAAATTAAAGTTGTGCTGTCTTCATCAGTTCATTGGTTGCTACTGACGTCAGTTTGTCGTTACAGCACATACATACAGCACATGCTGGGGAATTACCACTTTAAAAGCAAAAAAAACAAGCACTGCAGTAAAATGAAAAGTGTGTTGTGATTGGTTGCTATGGACAAAAATGAAGAAGCTGTGCTGTAATTGGTTGCTATGGTCAACAATTTATCTTTTAGACAGCACATATAGGGCGATGAGAGGCAGACTGAAATGCAGGGGAGATGAGAGGCATAGTGAGAAGCAATGCCCCAACAGTTACATTAGTTTATACATATTAATACATGCTGTAATTAAATATTTTTTTTTTGGGGGGGGGGGGGGGGTCAAGTTGGATCATGAAGAGTCTATGTACCAAGTTTCGTTAAGATCCATCAAGGCATGTATTAACCTATGAAGTACAAATTTTTACTTTTATATGTATATAGATCTATTATGTGATTATACAGTCAGGTCCATAAATATTGGGACATCAACACAATTCTAACATTTTTGGCTCTATACACCACCACAATGGATTTGAAATGAAACGAACAAGATGTGCTTTAACTGCAGACGGTCAGCTTTAATTTGAAGGTATTTACATCCAGATCAGGTGAACGGTGTAGGAATTACAACAGTTTGCATATGTGCCTCCCACTTGTTAAGGGGCCAAAAGTAATGGGACAGAATAATCATCATAACTTGCACTTTTTAATACTTGGTTGTAAATCCTTTGCAGTCGATTACAGCCTGAAGTCTGGAACGCATAGACATCACCAGACGCTGGGTTTCATCCCTGGTGATGCTCTGCCAGGCCTCTACTGCAACTATCTTCAGTTCCTGCTTGTTCTTGGGGCATTTTCCCTTCAGTTTTGTCTTCAGCAAGTGAAATGCATGCTCAATCGGATTCAGGTCAGGTGATTGACTTGGCCATTGCATAACATTCCACTTCTTTCCCTTAAAAAAAACAACTCTTCGGTTGCTTTTGCAGTATGCTTTGGGGCATTGTCCATCTGCACTGTGAAGCGCCGTCCAATGAGTTCTGAAGCCTTTGGCTGAATATGAGCAGATAATATTGCCCGAAACACTTCAGAATTCATCCTGCTGCTTTTGTCAGCAGTCACATAATCAATAAATACAAGAGAACTAGTTCCATTGGCAGCCATACAAGCCCACGCCATGACACTACCACCACCATGCTTCACTGATATGGTGGTATGCTTAGGATCATGAGCAGTTCCTTTCCTTCTCCATACTTTTCTCTTCCCATCACTCTGGTACAAGTTGATCTTGCTCTCATCTGTCCATAGGATGTTGTTCCAGAACTGTGAAGGCTTTTGTAGATGTCGTTTGGCAAACTCTAATCTGGCCTTCCTGTTTTTGAGGCTCACCAATGGTTTACATCTTGTGGTGAACCCTCTGTATTCACTCTGGTGAAGTCTTCTCTTGATTGTTGACTGACACACATATCCCTACCTCCTGGAGAGTGTTCTTGATCTGGCCAACTGTTGTGAAGGGTGTTTTCTTCACAAGGGAAATAATTCTTTGGTCATTCACCACAGTTGTTTTCCGTGGTCTTCCGAGTCTTTTGGTGTTGCTGAGCTCACCGTTGCGTTCCTTCTTTTTAAGAATGTTCCAAACAGTTGTTTCGGCCACGCCTAATGTTTTTGCTATCTCTCTGATGGGTTTGTTTTGTTTTTTCAGCCTAATGATGGCTTGCTTACTGATAGTGACAGCTCTTTGGATCTCATCTTGAGAGTTGACAGCAACAGATTCCAAATGCAAATAGCACACTTGAAATGAACTCTGGACCTTTTATCTGCTCATTGTAATTGGGATAATGAGAGAATAACACACACCTGGCCATGGAACAGCTGAAAAACCAATTATCCCATTACTTTTAGTCCCTTAACAAGTGGGAGGCACATATGCAAACTGTTGTAATTCCTACACCGTTCACCTGATTTGGATGTAAACACCCTCAAATTAAAGCTGACAGTCTGCAGTTAAAGCACATCCTGTTTGTTTCATTTCAAATCCATTGTGGTGGTGTATAGAGCCAAAAAATTTACAATTGTGTCCATGTCCCAATATTTATGGACCTGACTATGTATAAACTAAGAAGCAGTCTCCAGACTAGTTTCAGACTCCAATGTGTAATAATAAACTGTTCACCATACGGAAAGCTTATCACAAGACTGCAGCAGCAATATCATGCATTGGGACATCAAGTCTATAGGCCGCAATTTATGTTGTAGATATCTGCAACGGATTGCAAAGTGTGAAATCTGCAGCATTTCCAAAACAAAATTAATTTGGTGTGGATTATCTAACTGAATATTACAGCCAGATCTATTGGAACACATTCTTACAGTCATCGATGAGCAATGTCAGCCTTCACCTTGCTATAGGTATAGATATCTATACTTCAAATGTAAAAAACAAATGTGTCATTCCGTGAATGAAAGAAAGAAAGAAAGGTTGCTTCTGTGCAATCAAAATTACAAAAAATCCCTCTCTGACATGGTCTTGCAGGTTGTGAGATTGTTATTAAATGATTTTATCTGATCAGAACCTTGTCAAGCTTTTTCACTGCTTGAAAATACTTCTGTGGCAATTTATCTTAAATGTCCCTGAGTGCCTGGAGGTGTACTGAGGTATATAAGGTCTGCTACCAGAGTCCTAATTAAAATTGATTTTTTTTCCATATCCCAGAGGTTTCTTATATGCCAAATAGTTGACCTTTTTCTGACATGTACACATGCATGATCTGCAAACAGTGATACCTGGCCGCATTGACTCCAAGACACTAACAGAATCTCAAAGTTAAGCTTTTAGAAAACTAAAGTGCACCTAAACCTTCACACACACCTCTGATGTGGCCTGCAGGCTATTAGCAGGGGGGTCACAGGCCAGGAGCTCCCAGATCACATCACTGCTCTGCCTGCACCCGTTCTGCTAAAGCCTCAAATTCTATGGATTTTACCAGGGAGCCAGTGGTTTCGGTAACAGACTAAAATACATGTTAGCTGTTTTGTCTAAAAACACTTCCAGACCCATGTATGCAAGCCAAGCTTTAGAAGAGCAGGGCTGGTAAGGTAGGAGCAGGGATCCCGCTCCGGCCTGTACAGCGCTGAGTGCGACCAGAGGGGAATCTGTACTCCCATACACAGCAGAGTACGGATTCTAAAGCGCAATAGGCACCTGAATTCAGGCACCTATTTTGCTAGGAAAAGTAAAAAAAAGAATAATTAAAGTACATTAAAAAAATTTCCATCACATTTAGAACAGGTTTTAATAAACTGGGTGTGAAGGTTTAGGTTCACTTTAATGTTAACCTTGACTGAGCTTGATTTATTATTAAAACCTTAGTCTTTATGGAAGCGTCACTCCTATTCCCTTGCATGCTAGAGCATTTCCATGTACTTCTACAAGCCGTTATAGTAAGTCGAGGAGCTAGTGAATGCATTACTTTAAGACTCAAAACCGCAGTGCACATGGGAATTGCGACAAGTATCAACCATAACCATCAGCATCAGGAGACACACTGAGATTCATCTCTTAATTTCTAAGTACAGCTTCTTACATAAATGAGAATCTGTTAATGTATGGTTTTAATTTACATTATTTAGTGGATGTTGGGAGGCTGGGAAGCTGGAGTCAAACTTTGTAAAATCTGCTAATTTACTTGTACGGTGCTTGCAAATTAGAGCTGACACTATGTTAAAGGAACACTGCCATCAGAAAGGGGTATTTTTTAAATTCAATATTCATTGAAACGACTTAAAAAATAGTTGTTTTCTTTTTTCATTTCAAATGAGTTAAAAAAAATAAAAATTACTGGGAGCTGCTACTTCAAAACTGTTAAAAGGTTTATTTCATTGCAAAATTAGACAATGCATTTCTGAGATGTTCTGTCTCATTCCTCAGGTATAAATATCTTGTATGTGTGTGTGGAAGGGAACAGCATGTCTCCAAAATTAAAGAGGTTGTCCTGTTCCATAATCAAAATAATTTTTATGTGCTCCTAACAACCCTCACCATGCATACATATTCCCCAATACCTGGTTTTCATGCCTGTGCTTTCATTCCCCTGTCTGGGCATCAGACTATCCTGGCAGATCTGTTTGCATTCACCGCTTCCTGTTTATATGGCTGCTCTGCAGTATGATGAGTCACAGGCTGACCCTACCCTCACGCTAATCAGACTACAAGAGCCATGTCTACTACACCTCCTGTGGCCATCTTACTACACCCACACATGACCTCTGCTAGGCTAATCCTTAGTCAGTTTCTAAATCACATCACTGACAGTACAGAGGCTGTTCCTTCACCATCTAGGAATGTAATAAACAGCTGGAATCAGCAAGCACATCAAAATACATCTGCATCTAATCCTATCATGTACAATACAGTCTGCTTAGCCAGATACATAGCCTGTTGTGTACGATACTGCCTGATAAGCTGTGTATCTAATGCTATCTTGTATGATACTGTCTGGCATGGTGTGTATCTAAGCTTATGTCAGATACTGTCTACAGTGCCTCTGTGTTTTCCACACCCATATGTCAGTTCTGCAAAAGACAGAACATCTCCCATGCTAGTCCTCAAAATGTGGACCTCAAACCCATAGAAGTCAATGAAACTGTAAAAAAATAAAAATAAAATGCGGCTCACATGTGCATAGTACCCTCATTTATTGTATCTGTAATTTGCAGACCGCAAAACAGATAAGGTTGTGTGCATGAGGCCTAATCCCATCTTTTTTAGTACTGGCTGCTGTAGTGTTTTTCTTGGCCTATCATGTGTGATATGATCACTATCAGCTCGGGAAACATGGTCTGTGTGCAGGCTACAACTCTGAGGCCGACCACACCCTCCTGACCCAAACTGACTGTACCACAGTAATATATGATATAGCCATTCTCTATCTGATTGGGGGGTATATACACATATTTATGTGAGTACATTACAATTGCCCCGAGCACAGATAAAGACTGGCTGTATCATATATTACTATCATACAATCAGTGTGAGTCAGGGAAGCCGCGGTTGGCCTGGAAAATGTGGCAGACACATGGACCATGATTCCACAGCGCCCCCATAACAGTGACATCCACAGCACCCCCATTACAGTGACATCCACAGCGCCCCCAAGTGCCATCCATAGTGCACCCCCAGTGACTTGCACAGCATAACGACAACACAGAGGTTGAACGTTATGCTGTAATTCATACACAATTGCTTACATTGCACTGCACATGAGTCAGGACAGGCTTCACACAGAAGCCTGTACACTGAGTAGACGGCCAATGGTCCCAGCGCCTACGCACTAGTGTACAGGCATCAGAACCAAGGAAGGCCAGAAGGAGACTGTGAGGTCAGCGATGATGCATTGTCAGGTGAAGAGGATTCAAGTAATGCTGATGCTGGCTGATGGCTGTCCTTATCTTCTCTCCACAGGTTAGATTCAGGCCCCAATTTTTAGGATTAGCTGAAAAACCCCTTTAAATGCACTGCAAAATTTTGTATTTTTAAATCAACCTTTTAACAGTCTTGAAGTAACATGCACAGTCATCCTGCTTTTTATATCTTGTAATGGGCTGTGGAATAGGTTGGCCCGATATAAAAAAAAATTAGTTTTTTTTTTAACTTTAATAAACTCATGCAAGTAGAGCTGCAGCTATCAAATTATTTATCCACACAAGCACTTTCCAGAGTTGTGCCTCTGGGACCTGTGGGAAGTCTAGCAGGAGCAAGAGACAGACAAACTTCACCAGAGAATATCTACAAACTAACAGAGTTGTGCCTGGCATTAGGACAACTACCTTTGGTGAGCACATATATATACCATTCATTTGATCTTTTTAAAAGGTTTTTGTATGATGGAGAGCCCCTCTTTGCCTTCTTTTTCTTTTGGCAGTACAATGCCAATGAAAAGTGAATACAAAATATTGTCCTTCTGTAGCAGTCATCACAAATGATAGGACCTTCAAAATAGAAAGGGAATCTATTGCCAGTTTACTGCTGCTGTGAGGGAATATGTAATCTGAATGGTAATCATCATTATAACAGTAGGTGTAGCATTAAGAAAACGGTATGAAAGCTCTGGTGTTCTCTTGATAGGCCTAGATAAACATGCCCACAGAAAGGTATTGCATTGATTAGTGCAATGTGTTATTCTCTAATGGAGTCACTACAGGAGAGCTCTCTTGTGGCAGTGATGTCCTGACTGAGAAAGTGAAGTGAGACACTTTGCTATGCAAAAAGTGCAAACAAAGGAAGAAGTTAAGAGTCAGGACAGGAAGTAGAATACAGGGAATGACTTCACAAAATTATATCCAGAATACCATTCATCAGTTTTTTAATAAAGTAAAATACATCACATAAATGTTGTAGGGCTGCAGTAAACGATTATTTTAGTAATCAGGTATTCTACTGATTATTTTTACAATGAATCAAATACTCGTATAAGAAAAAAATGAATTAATAGACTGTTTTCCTTTATAAAAACCCATCAGAACCCCTGCCATCAGTCCCCAACACCCTTTGTTCACCCCTGTGCGATCAGCCCAAGTGCATCAGTTCCCCCCAGTGCCATCAGTTCCCCCCAGTGCCATCAGCTCCACTATCCCCAGTGCCATCAGCTCTGTTCTCCCAGTGCATTCAGCATTCCCCCACCCCAGTGCCTTCAGCTCCACTCCCCCAGTGCCATCAGCTCTCCCGCACCCCATTGCCATCAGCTCTCCCCCACCCCAGTCCTATCAGCTCCACTCCCCCAGTGCCTTCAGCTCTCCCCCCACCCCAGTGCCTTCAGCTCTCCCCCCACCCCAGTCCTATCAGCTCCACTCCCCCAGTGCCTTCAGCTCTCCCCCCACCCCAGTGCCTTCAGCTCTCCCCTACCCCAGTGCCTTCAGCTCTCCCCTACCCTAGTCCCCTCAGCTCCACTCCCCCAGTGCCTTTAGCTCCCCCTCCAATGCCACCAGCTCCCCCATGTCATCAGTTGCTCCCCCTCCCACTGCCATCAGCTCTTCCCCCAATGCCACCAGCTCCTCCCACTGCCATCAGTTCTCCCACGCCCCCTCCTAGCCATCAGTGCCCAGTTGCAGCGGCAGTGAACTAAAATGTCCTAACGATGTGTGTACGTCAGGATCCAAAGCAGCATTGTGCGAGCAGGCGGGTGACCACGGAGCGTGCGTAATAGCAAGCTCTTCACTCACACTCTGTGGTTACATGGCACAAACGAATCATCGATTCGAGGATTTTTTTTTGTGTCGAGTTAATTGATTAATTCGAGTAATCGTTTCAGCCCTAATATGTTGTTAATATGCACTAACATTGATGGAAAAGGCCCTTTATATTCCTATCGAAAAAGTATTATTATAAATATATTTCAATAAATGTGGAGGAAGAAAAGCTTTTACAATGCAGTGGCAGTGAATTGTTTGCAAAGCATTGTATGAGCTGCTTGTGAGTAATTACACCAGCAATCGAGGAGACTGACAAGAAGCTAAATATTCCTACCGCCTTTCAGAAATATATATTCTAAAATTAAAGACTTAAAGGGAAATACTAAATACAATCAGAATAATTACATGAAAAAGACAAGAGTCTGCGACTCCATGATATGTAAAGTCTACAGATGCAATCTTGTAATGCTTACAAAGTTATTACACCAAAATACAGCTGAAGACACATCCCTGTTCATCTTCAGAGACAGCTTTTCAGATAAGATGTAGCACTGCTCCCATATGTAAGGAATGTGACGGAGGCAGGGAGATGCGGAATATTTGTGTTAGCAATAACAGGTCCACAGGCACACTGCTGCTCTTTCCACAAAACGATAAAATATTGTTACTGAGAAAGCACTAAAATTGTGACTTGGGAACATTAAAAAGATGAAAAAGTCTAAAACAGGGAGCTCTGTTCAGCAGTGATTTGAGGAAAGCTACCAACAGACAGGACTCTCCTCTTGCTACACTACTCAGCTGGTTAAATCGGCAGAACAAAGATAACAAAATACAGCAAAGCCTAACAACAAGACCAATACAAACAACTCTCTAAACAAAAAATACCCATTCTAGTAAAACACTAAATGGCAAAGAGGTAAAACTGAAGGCAAAATGTCACTTAATATATGGTACTGCCAGCTTTTAGTGAAGAGCCAATACATGTAACTTTATGTCTGCTAAAACTTTTTAAATAGAACCTGTCATGATGAACATAGTGTCTGCGCTGAAGGCAGCATGTTATAGAGCAGGAGGAGCTGAGCAGATTGATGTGTAGTTTGGTGGGAAATTATTCAGTAAAACCTGTTTTTCATTCACTTAAATCCCTGCTCATTCTGGGCTTTGAAGTCAAGGAGGCGGTCCTATCAGTGATTGACAGCCTGCCCTCTATAACTGTGTATACAGAGATGGCTGTCAATCACTGATAAGACCGCCTAGTCAAGATTACTGCCTCTGTGACTTCAAAAGCCCAGAATGAGCAGGGATTTTATGGGAATATATTTATAAGGCTACATGCACACGACCGTATGTGTTTTGCGGTCCGCAAATTGCGGATCTGCAAAAAATAAAATAAACGGATGACATCCGTATGCCATCCTTTTTTTTTGCGGATCCATTGTAACAATGCCTAAAAAGGACAAAAAAAAAAGGGCATGTTCAATTTTTTTTGTGGGGCTACGGAACGGACATACTGATGCGGACAGCACACGGTGTGCTGTCAGAATTTTGGCGGACCCATTGAAATGAATGGGACCGCATCCTATCCGCAAAAAAAAACGGAACAGACACTGAAACAAGCAACGTCGTGTGCATGTAGCTTAATAAAATGATATTAAACTATTTTCATTTTCTTAATTACCTGAGAACCCCTTTAAGAAAGCAATAAACTGTCACCTAAATGTCACATTGTTCTGTAGTATGCCTGACTATAACACAGAGACTATGGCTTCCACCAGCAGATCCAGTGCATTAGTGTAACAAGCCTGTGCATTATCTGGTGCTGTGCCTTCAGAAAAATAATGTGGTAGCATAAGTGGCCCCTTGTTTGGCAGGAATCATTGCCCATAGGAGATATGAATGGAGAAGTGGAGGCGCATTCACTCCTTCCTCCATTTACTTCTAGGGAGGCTCCTGTGGATCTGACTTAGATGTCAAAACATGGGGAATTAAATTACGCTTCTCAAGTACATTTTGCATGAGATTGACTACAGACATGATTTAATATCTTGAATGACAATAGTGATGTAGCAGAAGGGGGGAGGAATGGAAACCGCAAAAGAGAGGTACTGGGAACAAATGAAGATGTGGTCTTGGGCACTTGGGAGAGGCGGTCTTGGCCACTTTGAACAGTTGTCGACGACCCACTGGGCACTTCAGCATACCAAACCAAGTTCATTTTCTGAAGTTCACAAATAAGGATGGCGCTAACAAAGGAGTAGTTTTAATTATGCTAGGCAGCACTACATTGTATTTGCATGGGTTAAATATAATAAAATTAGGTGAGAAATTCCCTGCAAAACCAAATTCAAGTAGCTCTTGCTCACCATTAAAGTGACAACATCTATAAGAGTGATGGCTCACCAGCTGTAAAACTACAACTCGCTTGTCACTCATCAACCTCCAACTTCAGCATGCGTCATACAGTACCATTTCCGACAGGTTACCAATGGATTTACAAGTCTCGCCACTCTGACATATTAACTGATATTGTATCACACATAAGACAGGTTTTAAAAATACTTCTAAATTTGAGGCATCTTTATGTAAAAATGCAATAATAAAAAAAAGGAGGAGACTTATCACTGCATTTGTGCCGGTATTCTGATGAACATCATATTTGTGCTGATCTTCTTAAGGTGCCCACACACATACTAAAGTTGACAAAAATGGATGGCTTCAAGCATAACAAAAGATTTGACAGGTTGAATTTAATCACTTTAGCCAAGCAATGACACACAGTCATCATCCGAAAGAAAGTTGGCTGTGGTCGAATATTTCAGCTCATACACAAGCGATTGCTTCGTGAAAGATCTCTGTGTAAAAGATTTGTGCTTCCATAAAGTAGGTCACTTGTGGCTACAAATGCCAATATCCCCTCAAATGTGTACGACTGCATTGCCAGAAAAATCGTTGACTAGTTGTGATGACCAAACACTTTTAGTGTAAGGCCAAGTTCACATCTACGCTCTTCATTTCCATTGTTCTGCTCAGGCAGAGAAGCAGAACAATGAAAATAACAAAAGTGCCGACTGTGGCACAGAATTGAAACCAACAGACCACTTCGACCATAATTGGGTCCGTTTGGTTTCAGTTCGGTGTCTGTTTTTTGTTTTTTTAGAGGAAAAAAAAAATCCTCCATGCATAAGAGCAGAATTTCTGAGATCCTGCACATATGAAACTGTATTTTCTTTATCTTAACAGGTTGGTTGAAAATAGTTCACTCTCTACAAGTCCCCTGGTAAATTCCCTGTTAATCTTGAAAACATTTAACACCAGACGATGAAAGAAAAATATTAAGCAGTCTCTGTGTATTTTATGTCGTCTGTGTCAAGTGTTTTCATATAAGTTCAGGATCAAACCCCAAGTGCAATGGAAATCTACATAGACAGTAATGCAGAAGAAAAATCAATCAAGTCTACAGTAGTAGAGAGGGAAAATCAATGCAGCTCATTTATAGTACCGTTTATGAAGGTAAATAACACTTTCTGCGGACATACAGCACAGGCTGCAGATTTTCTTCAATTCACATATCTAATAGTCAGTTTGGTTTTATGTAAAAGAAAATATCTTGCATATGCCACATAAGTACAAAACTAGTGCTCAATATGAATCCAGCTACGTGGACTTGGTAATGTCAATCAGATAGTACTAACTAGTAAATGGTAAAGGTAATAGATGCTGCAAGGATAATAGGTGAAAGGGCATCTGTCAACAGATTTGTAGCTATGAAACTGCTGACCTGTTCCACGTGCGCTTGGCAGCTGAAGACATCTGTGTTGGTCCCATGTTCATATGTGCCTGCATTACTGAGAAAAATGATGTTTTAATATATGCAAATGAGCCTCTAGAAGCAACGGGGGCGTGGCCATTACTTCTAGAGGCTCCTCTATCTCTGCAACTGCTGCATCCTCTGCACTTTGATTGACAGGACTAGGCAGTGAAAACATCATTAGATCTGGCCCTGTCAAAGTGCAGAGGGGGCAGCAGTTTCAGAGAAAACTGAGCCTGCAGATGTAACAGCAACACCCCTGTTGCTCCTAGAGGCTCGTTTGCATATATTAAAACATAATTTTCCTCAGCAATGCAGCACATATGAACATGGGACCAACACAGGTGCCTTCAGCTGCCAAGAGCACATGGAACAGGTCATAGCTACAAATCTGATGACCAATGCCCTTTAAGTCCAAGAGGGCAGTAAGCAGCTCTTGCTACATAGTAACACTGCCAAAATCCTAAAGTTAGATTCCTTTCAATTCCTAAGCATTTTTCTACAAGCAAGATATGCCACATCATGATCATGTATTGGTGAACATTAGAACCAAGGGTCTTGGTTACTCTTTGCACAAACCACTTCCTGTGATAGAATGCCATAAAATACTAGGCAATATACTATATACTAATTTATGAAGTGGACTTGGCCAACTTTTCAAACCCCTAAAGAACAATCAGCGGTTGCAAAAATTATGGTATGAGGTTTGGATGTTAGTCTCCATCAGGATGTAAAAATTCCTACCATAAAGGTGAGAAGCATCAATCTTGACTAGCAGAACATGCTGAGCAGCACTGCTTTCTGTACAGGCTTCCATGAGGGGAACTTACTTCAACCAATTTTGCCACCAATAAAAATGATTGAATTATTAATGAAGAGCAATAATAGATGATAGTCTTATTATTTAGCATTAAAGGCTATGTGCACCTTTTTTCAGGATTGCATTTAAAGAGGACCTTTCACTACAATAAAAAATCTAAACTAAGCATACAGACATGGAGAGCAGCGCCCAGGGATCTCCCTGCACTTACTATTATCCCTGGGCGCCGCTCCGTTCTCCCGGTATAGGCTCCGGTAGCTTCAGATTTTAGGCTCAACTGGGAGGAGCCTGCCGGCGTCTCCTCCTGCCAGGCTGGAGCGCTGGCCAATCGCAGCGCTCAGCTCATAGCCTGAGAGTTTTTTTTTTCTCTCAGGCTATGAGCTGAGCGCTGCGATTGGCCAGCACTCCAGCCTGGGAGAAGGAGACGCCGGCAGGGAGATCCCTGGGCGCCGCTCTCCATGTCTGTATGCTTAGTTTAGATTTTATTTTGTAGTGAAAGGTCCTCTTTAACTTCTTTTTGGCAAAAAATCTTATTTTCAATTGGCCTTTATTAAAAAATATTGAGCTGTTCAGTCACAAAGGGTTAACTGTTTTTCTAACTGTGTGACTGGTACTTTTACTTTCACTTTGTGCTGGTCATCTAAATTACCCTTATCTCTAAACTACTGAGAGGTCATAAACACTTATTTAACCCTTTCAAGACCAAGCCATTTTTCACCTTCGTGACCACGTCTAATTCATTTTGGAATGCTTTTATTTATCCAAACCATTCTGAGATTGTTTTCTCGTGACATCTTGTACTTGATGTTAGGGGCAAATTTGGGTCGATATGTCTTACCTTTATATAATAAAAAATCCAAAACTAAATTTTATAAATTAGAATTTCTATACCTTAAAGGCAGATAGTGATACCTCATTAGATAGTTTTTACTTAAGATTCCCTATATGTCTACTTTATGTTGGCATCATTTTGAAAATTACATTTAATTTTTTTAGGACGTTTTTTAGGACGAATTTAAGGAGCAATTTTCAAATTTTCGATAAAATTTTCAAAACCGACTTTTTCAAGGACTAATTCAGTTCTGAAGTCACTTTGAGGTCCTTATATAATAGAAACCACTCAAAAGTGACCCCATTTTAGAAACTACACCCCTGAAATTATTCAAAACTGGTTTTGCAAACTATGTTAACCATTTAGGTGTTCCACAAGAATTAAAGAAAAATTTTGGTGAAATTTACAATTTTCAGTTTTTGTGCAGATTTCAAATTTTAATCCAATTTTTCCTATAACAAAGCAAGGGTTAACAACAAAACGAACCTCAATATATATTACCCTGATTCTGCAGTATACAAAAACACCCTAACTATGTTTGTAAACAGCTGTATGGGCACACAGCAAGGTTCAGAAGGAAAGAAGCAACATATGGTTTCTGGAGAGAAGATTTTGCTGGATGGCTCAAGTGCATCAGTTCCCCCCAGTGCCATCATGGCTCCCCCACCCCAGTGCCATCAGCTTTTCCCCCTAAGTGCCATCAGCTTGCCCCCTATGTGCCATCAGCTTGTGCCCCTAAGTGCCAGTCTGAGTGATGAACCAGGCGGCAGCGGTCCAGAGTGCCCCGGACAGCAGGAGGTAAGTTATCCAGCCATAGAGCATGACTCGGTGACATATATTACAGAGAAGAAGCGGTGACACCCCCTGACATGTGTCAGTCTTTACTGTAGTTCTGGCATTCTGTTCATGAAGGCACTTTCTCTTAGGTTCAGTCACAATCCGCCTGTGATGAGAACTTCACCACTGAGCACTGATTTATGGGGGCCTCCCTATAGTAGTTTCCATTTCTATTATTGCTGAGCCTGCAGCTCACACCCCGGTGTTTATTACATACGGCCCCTCCATGCTGACTGTGCCCTTCTCCAGACTCTTCAGCTTTTTGTTAATCGTCCCATTGACTGCGGAGTGTTAGTGCCGCTCAGTCAGGATGCTTTTCATAGATTGTCTCTCTGGCTCTGGAAGCCCTGAACTCAGCAGTAACGAAGCTAGAGTAGGGCATCCTTAGAACACAAAGTGGAGCATTTAACAAAACTGGCTTACTTGCCCATGGCAACCAATCATATTGATCTTTTCATCTTCCAAAAGCAATGAAAGCTAGAATGAGATTAGTTGCTATGGGCAACTAAGCCACTTTTATTTGGCACCTGTTTTGATACATGACCCCAATACCTGTTTAGACTATTTTAAAGAGACAGATCTGCTTTGAGATGTTCTCTTGGAAAATCTTTGTTTTGGAACAACCACATAAATGTTTTCTCTTTACATCCACGTACTGTTCATTCTAGATTTACTGCCATAAAAATAACTCAAACATATACTTAGGATAATATTAGCATTGTTCAGTATCACATAACAAAAATACTACTAAAAAAATACAACAAAACAACAATACTGCAAAAAAAAAAAAAAAAAAAATACAATACTAGTAAAAATACAATAATATTACTATAAAATAAAATACCACAAAAAAAATCCAGTATAACCATTTCTTGACCACAACATGCAAAATATGGTTACCTGGTAATTGATGCATATAACAGACCAAACCAAGCTACACCAATGACTAACCCAGCTGACTTGATGGATATTTTATTGGGATTTCTGTCCAAAACAAACAACTGAGAGGGCTGCATTGATTTTGTCAGTAGAGGCTTAGACTTTGCTCGCACCCACAAGGCTCAGACATTGCGAGACTCAGCATGTCTGACATTTCAAGTGCTCACTGCATTCAGTAAACCGCCGGGACATTTCATCAGTTGTAAATGTTCGTTTTCAAGATAAATGTTACTTTTACGTATTTCGTAATCCTATTCTGTCCATAGACATTACAATTTGTTTTAAACAGACTCCAGCATAGACAGGTCATGTGTCCATAACACAAATGCCAAAATTCACTTGCATTATTGGCCATGTGAAGAATTCAATTGTATGAGAAGAGATAGAGAAGAGATACCCTCCAGTGAAAGTGCCACCTGGACACGAAGACCAGTTTAATAAACTGCTTAGTTTCTCCGATGTCCTGTTTCAAAAGTAGGATAGAAGACAGAGGGTAAAATATACCGCCAACTGTTTATTAGCCCTTTAAGTCTCTGGCAAATGTGCATGGGCAAGTTTACATATGCTACCTGCTGGGTACTGAACTGCTAACGATACTGTACTTACAATTGAGTATATTCATCAAAACAAGGGATATAATCGCACATGAGATAAGCCCACTTCACAGTGTTATTTTATTTGGTCAATTTATCAAACATTGAGCTACTTCAGACAATGATGGATCAGGGCTACGGGATAATATTGCCCGCAATGAGATATTATCTCATGTGAGATATTACCATCTGCTTGATGAATGTACTGTAAGAATAACATTTGGATATTCATCCTCTGTTTTTTAGCAAGTAATTGTCTGCACAGTCCCTGGGATACAGTAGTGTGATTTACACAGGCTGAGCCTAATAAGATTCCATTTGCATCAATAATCATTTTGAAATGTTCTTTTACAGTTTTAACTGCCAGAGCCCCTAACAGCTCAATGGGCGTGACATGTATACTAGTGGTGGAAAGAGATATCCAAAGGCCTCTGTGCAAAAACAACAAGTGGGCCCCCTTCTGCCAGCACAACAGTGCCAAACATTTTATACTGAAAATTATTGAATGTTTAAAAGAAAAAAAGTGTGTGTGTAATATATATACATGTATACATACACACCCACCCACCCCTGCTATCTCTCCATAAAGCAGCAACATCACTGGTAGTCTGGTCCACTAATGGGTTACAGGGGTGTCCCTATCTGAGCCAATGGGGACGTATCGCTAGGACATGTCCCCAATGTCTGATAGGTGTGGGTCCCACCTCTGGGACCTGCACCTACACCGAGAACGGATCGGGGAAGGAGGTTGCAGGAGGACCCCGGGTCCGGCCGCCACCAAGCACTCACCCCGGTAGCACTGAATTGGAGCACACTGCGCTTGCGCAACTATCGTTCCCATTCATGTCTATGGGGATGATGGAAATAGCCAAGCCAGTGCTCGGCTTTTTTCAGTGACCCATTGAAATGAATGGAGGGCGGCTGCGCATGCGCAGTGCGCCCTCTACAACTTTCGGGACCCGCTCCTATCAGACAATGGGGGCATATCCTAGCAATATGTCCCCATTGTCTAAGATGGAAAAACCCCTTTAACTTCCGGTGACAAAGGTTAATGACCAGTAATGAAGCTTGCAGAACTTCTGACTCTGGCTCTTCTATCTGTGACTGTAGACTGCTTATCAGCTATCAGGCAGTCATAGAGCAGGCCAGCGAGAGATGCCATTAACACACTGAACTATCTTTTACTTTAAAAAAAATATATATAAATGTTTTAAAGTTTTGGGCTGAGGAAGAAGGGTCAGCTGGGCAGTTTCCTTCATCCTCTTGCTGCCCAGCTCTGTTTGATTGAAGATATCTATCAATCATGTGGAACCTAGTGGGGAGAAGCCGTCCAGTGGACACTTCTCCCTGAGCCCAAAACTTACTAAAACGATACCTTCTCTGAAAATCTGCAGCACTTCAGAATAAAAGATAGTTCCATGTAGTCATGGTTCCATGTAGCGACTTCATGCCGTCCATGGTCAGGGCAGCATGAACCTGATGAAAGGTTTCATTTAAAATCCCCTGTGGCGAGAGCTACCCTTGGATCTCTGTGCTGTACAGGTAATATGTCTGCCCCGTGTGCTATAATTGCTGTTAAAGCTGTCAAAGTGCAGGCATCTGTAAACCTCAGAGAGTCAAGCGCTCTTCTACACTGAAAAATACAATATCATAGACAGGGAATAGAAGGCTTGAGATGTCTTCTTTTATTTGCTGTCCTAGACAATTTCCATTCATTATAATACAGAGTGGCTGGCACATATCTCATTATTGGGAATATTGATTAGTAACTTTGTACGAGAGACCTGATTAAGAGAGACATATTGAGCATGGCCATAGACAATTTCTAGTCTTCCTGTTGATTGTCCATTAATCTTGGTAAACTTTCCAAATCACCAGAGGTGACTGCTCTCCTGTTATCTATATTGAGCTTGGAAAATGAACAGTTCAATCGAGGCCACAGTGGTTCCTGCTAAACACTGCTGAAGTATATAAGGTAAGAATATTGTAAGCAAAACCGACAAAATGATATTTCACTCTGAAAAGGGAATAAATCCACAGCCTGCGTGTGAATGTGATTTAGCTCCACATTTATCTTTCATATGATATTCAGCAGAATAAGCTGTAGTCTCCCCAGTACACAGTGCTGTTCATCAATATGCTAGGGAAGTGGATTAAAGGCAAGCGACAATTAACTATGTCCTTCTAGAAGAGTGTCATTTACAGCAAATTTCCACGTTGAAAAACAGTAAATACTGTAATCGATGAAAAGTTGTTACATACTACATTATGAAATTACTAATAAAGCTATTTACCCCCTTAGGGTATGTTCACGCAGAGGAAATACAAGTAGAAGAAAAACTAGCATTTGCCATGGAATCTGTGACAGTATTTGGCACAGAATGGGCCATAGTTATGTAGAAGTTACATCTTAACCTTCGAAGCTGATGGCCAGCCAGGAAGTCTTATATATAATACATGTAAATGTACATGATGTAATCTGTAGTGAATGTCATTTTCTTACCAGTGTCTGTATTTGTCTCATGTGACCAGTAACCAGACTATCCAAATAACACATGATCTTATGTGTGGACAGGAAGCCAGTTTCTATGGGAGCCTCAATGTCTGTCTCATAGGAATGAATAGAGAAGTCACTGACTTCCTGTCCTGTGTCAGTTGGAAAAACAGAGTGTTGGTCACATGACACAGCTAAGGATCAGAAGGGAGGTTATAACTCACAAATCCAGTCACTAGTAAGAAGATTACCTTCACTTCAGTTTACATCATTTAACAAGTCAGAGAATTCAAAAAAATAAATAAAAAAAATGTGGGAGTGCTTCTATAATGATATAGAGTTCTGCCCCCCAGGGGTAATGCAAAAAATAAAATAAAAATGTTTTTGATCAGACCTCCAATGTTAATCAGACCCCTCAATATTAATCAATCCTTAGTTCAGAGCCCCAATGGTAATCAGAGCGTATAAAACACAGAACTCAGTAAAAATACCCCCAATATTAATTAGACCTCAGGTCAGACCTGCAATGTTGATTAGACTCCCCAACAATCAATGCTTCTGATTATAACTGCTGTATACCAATCTGATCCAGGATTGCCAAGTGTCATTTTTCTTTTCTCTGATAAAATATCCAACATTTTATATTGACAAAATGGAAAGCCATAATCCTATAGGTCTATAACGCAATATACTGATAAGAACGCATTACCCATATTAACGAGGAACTGTAAGTTATAACTACAAATAATTACAAACAAAATAACTTGCTTAGGTACCACTAGCCTAAAAAAAAAAAAAAGACACACCGATGTGGGATGTGTTTTAATCATTTTCCATTTCTTACCAAAAGCATGCTTCATTTTGACATATTGGGTATGGAAGACAAAATCCACGGTCGTGCATTATAAAGATCGGTAATAAAATTGTTCTCCTACATGCTTATGGTATAAAGACTCCATCCTTCTGGTGGAAGCATGGCGGTGGATTTTTCATCTTCAGAACCTGATGCATAGCATACAGCCTCTTCAGCAAATCATCCACTGTCCAATGCATAATGAGAGTTGGACCTCTGCACAACTGAGCAAGGTGAGCAGATATGCTTGTGTTCTCTGGCGTCTGCCACCGATTTAAGGTTCAGACGCTTCAGCCCTATGAAGGGTGTTTGCTTCTATTTTGTAGCACTAGGATTTAGAAAAAGACAACACTTAGCACCTACCCTCAAATAATACAATCGTGGAATACCCGTTTGAAGGGTCATCTGAATGCAGCTTTTTGAAGACAAATGCAAACAAAACTTGCAAAAAGCACCACAGAAAATGAAGTGCAGGGTATCAAACTGCCATACAGAAATACACTCTGGGCCAAACTGTTTCTGGCCTTTGCACTGTGTAATTAAAAGATTTAGATTCCAATGGCTAAATTTTCACTCAACGTTTACCTATGGCCTGAACAAAATACAATTTCTGATGAACGACAAGTAAAAATGATGTAATGGAAAGAAATGTTCATTTGGTAAAATATATTTTTACTTTGCCCAACATAAAATCGTTCATGCAATAATCAACAAAATATCCTCTTGATACATGAAGGTTAAAACCTTTCTCCACCGCAATTACACAAATATAGATTTCCAATAATGAATTGTATGTATTTTTAAACCATTTACATACTGCCTCACAAACACAACATATGATAACTTAATGTTGGGATCCTGGTTAAGCATCTTTTTTTTCTACATGGATCACTGCATGGGAAATTAGAAAAAGAATTTGCTATTAGTACCTCAAATGAAAATAAACACAACCTTTTCCAATACTTGGAATTTGATGAAGGTCATAAAAAAAAAAAATCAATAAAGCAGTTCAAAAACTACTGTCCTTTACCTTCAAATGCCCCTTTTATATCAAGTCTCTCATACATCTTCTTGGATTGAAATGAGGATCATCTTGTACTTCAAGGGAGACAGGAGACATTTTTCTCAAAACTTTAGGAAATTGTTCCCCTCGCCCGGTGTCTGGTACTGAAGCAGGATGTGGTTTAGCATCAGATGGAGCCTGGGTCTCAAGACCGATGCTTTTACAGGGGAAAAATAGACCCATTAAAGGGAACCTGTCATGTTAGGCTACTTTCACACTAGCGTTTTTTTGCAGATTCATCATGGTTCTGCAAAAACGCTTCCGTTACAATAATACAACCACATGCATGTCTTCTATAGCCATGACGGATACGTCTTGAACACCATTGAAAGTTAATGGGGGGCAGATCCGTTTTCTATTGTGCCAGATTGTGTCAGAGAAAACGCCTGACGAAGTGGAGCCAAACGGATCTGTCCAGGCACACAATGTCAATGAGGACGGATCAGTTTGGCTCCACTTCGTCAGGCAGACAGCAAAACGCTGCAGGCAAACTGATGCATTCTGAGCGGATCCTTTTCCATTCAGAATGCATTAGGGCAAAACTGATACATTTTGGACCACTTTTGAGAGTCCTGAACGGATCTCACAAACGGAAAGCCAAAACGCTAGTGTGAAAGTAGCCTTAAACATGGTGAGCTGAAGGCATCAAATTATAGAGCAGGAGGAGCTGAGCAGAGTGATACATAGGTTCATGGGAAGACACTTTTTGGCAGATTTTCCATTTGAATCTATTTTTTCCAGTTACAAATCAAGGGCTAGTTTACATAAACACCCCATATGTGGTCGTAAACTACTGTACGGGCAGGAACGCCATATGGTTTTTGGAAGGAAAGCAGATTTCACTAAGATAATTTTAAGCTGCCATGTCACATTTGAAGACCCCCTGATGCACCCCTAGCGTAGAAACTCCAAAAAAGTTACCCCATTTTAGAAACTACACCCCTAAAAGGTATACAAAACTGATTTTACAAACGTTGTTAACCCTTTAGGTGTTCCACAAAAATTAATGGAAAATAGAGATGAAATTTCAGAATTTAACATTTTTCGCAGATTTTCCATTTTAATCCATTTTTTCCAGTTACAAAGCAAGGGTTAACAGCAAAACAAAACTCAATATTTATGGCCCTGATTCTGTAGTTTACATAAACACCTATTGCACAGAAGGAAAGGAACGCCATGCGGTTTTTGGTTGCTCTATATTACAATTTTTGTGAGGCAAGGTAACAAGAAATGGCTGTTTTGGCACCGTTTTTATTTTTGTTATTTACAACATTCATCTGACAGGTTAGATTGTGTGGTATTTTTATAGAGCAAGTTGTTACGGACGCGATAATACCAAATATGACTATTTCTTTTGGATGTTTGTTTCTGTTTCACATAAAGCATTTAAAAAATAAAAAAAAAGATTTTTTGTGTCTCCACATTCTGAAAGCCATAGTTTTATTTATTTTATGGGCGACTGTCCTGTGTAGGGGCTCATTGTTTTCGGGATGAGATGACAGTTTGATTGGTACTATTATAGGGTGCATATGACTTTTTGATATCTTGCTATTACAATTTTTGTGATGTAAGGTGACCAAAAAAATGGCCTTTTTCACAACGTATTTTTTACGGCATTCACCTGAGGGGTTAGGTCATCTGCTATTTTTATAGAGCAGGTTATTATGGACGCGACGATACCTAATATGTCAACTTTTTTTATACAATGATTTGATTTCTGAAAAAAATCATGTTTTAGCGTCTCCATATTGTTGCCACTATTTTGGGTGTGTGTGACTTTTTGATCGCTTGCTATTACACTTTTTGTGATGTAAGGTGACAAAAAATTGCTTTTTTTACACCGTTTTTATTTAATTTGTTTTACGGTGTTCATCTGAGGGAATAGGTCATGTGATATTTTTATAGAGCAGGTTCTTACAGACGCGACGATACCTAATATGTATACTTTTTTTTTATTTACTTAAGTTTTACACAATAACCGCATTTAAAAAAAGTTTTTTTTATTGTTTGGGCAATTGTCTTACGTAGGGGCCTCATTTTTGGCAGGATGAGGTGACCGTTAGATTGGTACTATTTTGGCGGGCATACGCCTTTTTGATCGCTTGGTGGTGTACTTTTAGTGATGTAAGGTGACAAAAAATTGTTTATTTAGCACAGTTTTTATTTTATTTTTTTGACAGTGTTCACATGAGGGGTTAGCTCATGTGATATGTTTATAGAGCCGGTCGATACGGACGCGGCGATACCTGCTAGTATACTTTTTTTTTCCCTATTTTTTTTTTACTTTATTTGGGGAAAATGACTTTTTTTACTTGAAACTTAAAAAAAAAATTGGGGGGAAACTTTATTTTGTAAACTTTTTTTCACTTTATTTTTTATCCCACTTTGTGACTTTAACTTTTGGGGGTCTGATCCCCTTTACAATGCATTCCAATACTTCTGTATTGGAATGCATTGGCTGTAAATGTAATACAGTGTGTATTACACATACAGCTTCCTGCCTGTGAGATCCAGGGGCTGGATCTCACAGGCTTCTCCCCTGGAAGGCAGCCCCGATGCCTAAGAAAGGCATCGCACTGCCTTCCCTGCTATCGGGTCCATGTCACACCAGCACGGGGACCTGATGGCATCTCCGATCCACAACCGACATTGCACGTGCCGCGGTCAGTGTTGACCACGGCACATCAAGGGTTAATGTGCCAGCATCATTGACTGCCGGACCCCTGCCGCTGATTGGGCGGGCACAGCTCCTGCACCCGCCCGATCACCATGAAGTACATGTACGTCACGGGTCTTAAGTCCCACACAGAAATGACGTACATGTACGTCATGGGTCCTTAACCCCTTAAGGACTCAGCCCTATTTCACCTTAAGGACTTGGCCATTTTTTGCAAATCTGACCAATTTAAGTGCTGATAACTTTAAAACGCTTTGACTTATCCAGGCCATTCTGAGATTGTTTTTTCGTCACATATTGTACTTCATGACACTGGTAAAATGAAGTAAAAAAAATTCATTTTTATTTTTAAAAAAAAACAAATATACCAAAAATTTGTAAAAAAAATTGCAAATTTCCAAGTTTCAATTTCTCTACTTCTATAATACATAGTAATACCTCCAAAAATAGTTATTACTTTATATTCCCCATATGTCTACTTCATGTTTGGATCATTTTAGGAATGATATTTTTTTTTTTTTGGGGATGTTACAAGGTTTAAAAGTTTAGAAGCAAATCTTTTTTGAAATTTTCAAAAAGCCAATTTTTAGGGACCAGTTCAGGTCTGAAGTCACTTTGCGAGGCTTACATAATAGAAACCACCCAAAAATGACCCCATTCTATAAACTACACCCCTCAAGGTATTCAAAACTGATTTTTACAAACTTTGTTAACCCCTTAGGTGTTCCACAAGAATTAATGGAAAATAGAGATACAATTTCAAAATTTCACTTTTTTGGCAGATTTTCCATTTTAATAATTTTTTTCCAGTTACAAAGCAAGGGTTAACAGCCAAACCAAACTCAATATTTATTGCCCTGATTCTGTAGTTTACAAAAACACCCCATATGAAGTCCTAAACCGCCGTACGGGCACAGGGCAGGGTGCAGAAGGAAAGGAATGCCATACGGTTATTGGAAGGCAGGTTTTGCTGGACTGTTTTTTTTTTTAAACCATGTCCCATTTGAAGCCCCCCTGATGCACCCCTAGAGTAGAAACTCCAAAAAAGTGGCCCCATTTTAGAAACTACGGGATAGGGTGGCAGTATTGTTGGTACTAGTTTAGAGTACATATGATTTTTGGTTGCTCTATATTACACTTTTTGTGAGGCAAGATAACAAGAAATAGCTGTTTTGGCAGTTTTTATTTTTTGTTATTTACAACATTCATCTGACAGGTTAGATCATGTGATATTTTTATAGACCAGGTTGTCACGGATGCGGCGATACCCAATATGTATACTTTTTTTTATTTCTGTAAGTTTTACACAATGATTTCATTTTTGAAGCAAAAAAAAAAAAAAATGTTTTAGTGTTTCTATAGTCTGAGAGCCATAATTTTTTCAGTTTTTCGGCGATTACCTTGGGTAGGGTATGATTTTTGCGGGATGAGATGATGGTTTTATTGGCACTATTTTGGGGTGCGTGTGACTTTTTGATCGCTTGCAATTACACTTTTTGTGATGTAAGGTGACAAAAAATGGATTATTTAGCACAGTTTTTATTTTTTACGGTGTTCATCTGAGAGGTTAGGGCATGTGATATTTTTATAGAGCCGGTCGATACGAACGCGGCGATACCAAATATGTATACTTTTATTTTTATTTATGTAAGTTTTACACAATAACAGCTTTTTTAAAAAAATAAAAATTATGTTTTAGTGTCTCCATATTATGAGCCATAGTTTTTTTTTTTTTTTTTTTTGGGCGATTGTCTCAGGTAGGGGCTCATTTTTTGCGGGATGAGGTGACTGTTAGATTGGTACTATTTTGGTGGGCAAACGCCTTTTTGATCGCTTGCTGTTGTACTTTTTGTGATGTAAGGTAACAAAAAATGGTTTATTTAGCACAGTTTTTATTTTTTACGGTGTTCATCTGAGGGGTTAGGTCATGTGATATGTTTATAGAGTCTGTCGATACGGAAGCGGCGATACCTAATATGTATACTCCCCCCCCCCCCCTATTTTTTACCAATTTTTTTTAACTTTATTTGGGGAAAATGACGTTTTGGTTTATTTTTACTTGAAACGTAATTTTTTGGGAGGGAAAACTTTATTTTTTCAACTTTTTTTTTCACTTTATTTCTTGTCCCACTTTGGGACTTGAACTTTTGGGGGTATATTCCTTTACAATGCATTCCAATACTTCTGTATTGGAATGCATTGGCTGTATAAGTAATACTGTGTGTATTACTCATACAGCTTCCGGGGCCTGTGAGATCTAGGGGTCTGGATCTCACAGGCTCTTCACCGGAAGGCAGCACAGATGCCTCAGGAAGGCATCGCGCAGCCTTCCATGCCATCGGGTCCCCCCCACAGCCCCATGGGGACCCGATGGCACCACCGCCGCACCAGGTAAAAGCCGCAAACCGCAGGTCTGAATTGACCTGCAGTTTGCGGCGATCGCAGACACGGGGGGGTCACGGGACCCCCCCGCGCATTTAGCCGTGGTGCCTGCTCAATGATTTGAGCAGGCACCGTGTTCCGATCACAGCCCGTCGGTGATCGGAACAACACATGACGTACCGGTACGTCATGGGTCCTTAAGGACTCGGGAAACAGGCCGTACCGGTACGTCATGCGTCCCTAATGGGTTAAGGGGTTAATACATAGAAAAAAGAACTTCATCAGCATCAGGGGATCATAGTTATTACACTGTGAAAGGGTTAACACAATGGCTGAACCTTCTAAAGTGTATCTGAGTTTGGTGTCTGACATTTTATTCCATGATTTATGGTGTACCACAGCATGTGTATATGGTAAAGGCAATAAGGTGCTTTATACACTCTATACGTTCAACAATAACGATCGGCTTTTCAGCATCTCAGGTTTTGTCTTGTATGATGGCATGGGTATGAAGGCATCAAAGCAAACTCTTGCACTAACGATACAAATGAAAGCACACACAAGCACTCTGTGAACAGAACATGGTATATAAATCATTCACGACAATCTCAGAGTATATATGCACTCATTGCAGAATGCATTCACCCCTCTTCAATTTATACAACCATATTATCTACAGAAAAAAAAAGTTATCATAAAGAAAAATACTATAGGTAAAACTGAACATGGTGCGCAAAGGCAAATAAAAAAAAAAAAATGTAATAGCCATTGGGGAAAAATTTACTTTGAATATATGCCAATTACGACTCCAGGCTACTGTACGTAGTAATCAAGTGAATATGATATGGTTTTCTCTAATATGATAATAACATATCAGTCATTTCCCCCGACCATTCATAAAGCTACCTCTAAAAACGCATTTTGGATCAAGCCCCCCTGAATTGTTTAATTCATTTCAATACATTTCTTAATGAAATGTAAATCAAGCAGAAAACTATGTACATCAATAATTAATTAGCACTAAAAATATTGGAAGGCGTTAGGAAATTTTCTGAAATAAATTTAAATAAATGACCCAGGGGGGCATAATCTTCACTTGATGCAGCATTTCTTTTCGGTCTGCATATACCGGTATGTGATTATCTCAGCAGGCCTTCATTTTGTTCTTTATGATGGTAATAAGTGCTCTCTTGGTCAGTTTTTCAAAGAGCATGAGTCACGAGCCTGCAGGTAGATGAGAGTGACACATCTAATGTTATAAAGCACTGCTGCTTTACTAGGCTGTTAGTACAGGTCAGGTCTGCTTCAATGGTAATATTTAGGTGTCAGATTGATAATTATATAATGTATCGTTCTTTACTGCTACAGACATTGGGAGAATGTTCTTGGGCAGTATATAAGTTTTTATATTAACCCTTTCATGACCGGGCAATTTTCTCTTTTTTCTTTTTTACTTCCAGCCCTCCCAAAGCCATAACATTTTTATTTTTCAACAATATAATTTAGACTAGCACATCAGAAGTCACAGGTGCACATCCATAAAGCTAACATGCAGACAGCAAACAAAAAACACATGGCAGCACACCATTACCCATGCAAACAATAGAACCAGGGATTAGGGATTATTCTGGATTAAAGTGGTACTATACATGTAATCCCTAATCCCTAGTTCTATTGTTTGCATGTGTAATGGTGTGCTGCCATACCTTTTTTTGTTTGCTGTCTGCATGTTAGCTTTATGGATGTGCACCTGTGACTTCTGATGTGCTAGTCTAAATTTTATTGCAGTATGCTTTGAGGGTAGCTCTCTCCTTTAGATTGGGCACTCCCGCCCATCTGTCCAGGGCTTCTGAGCAGAGTATAAATATAGCGGGTTCCTACACCGCCCTGAACATTGTAGGCTTAGGTTAGGCCCAGGAGAGGCAGTTTTGTTAATGTCAGGTACCCATCTGCAGAAGCCACCTTGACGCCGGTAGATGGGCCCAACACACGTTTGATCAAAAATCTATGCAATGAGCTTCCACTTTTCATGTATAGAAGGTATTGTGCCACTTTAATCCAGAATAATCCCTAATCCTTAGTTCTATTTTTTGCATGTGTAATGGTGTGCTGCCATACCTTTTTTACTTTTCTGTCCACATAGCTGTATGAGGGCTAGTTTTTTGCGGGACAAGATGCCCTTTCTAATGGCACTATTGATGGTTGCATACAATGTGGTGGGAAGTAGTGATGAGCAGCATAGGCAATATTCGTTTTCGCAATATTTCACACATTTTTGCCATAATATTCACAATAAATTCCCAAATTCTAGAATTCGTGATCTCCAGTCATTAATTTCTTGATTGAGAAAATCGGCAATGTAATTTGCGCATATTATGCACGCAATACAGGCGTGGGTCACTTTTGCTACATTTTTCAAGCTGCTAGAAGTTTCCTGAGACTGGAGAAAATGCACAGTACAGTAATTTCTATCACACTACCTAACACCCTGCACTGGAACCTATCAGCTACACTATATCACTATCTAACCTACACTGACTATCTCCCACTAACTATCTATATTATATATATATGAGCTAACTAATGTAATTACAAAGCAACCACAGAGCACAGCAATGTCACTGCTATCTCTCTAAGAACTGCAAAAAACTGCATAAAATGGCTGCTGGGGAGTTTCCTATATAGTAAGGGGTAGGCAATTTTCCTATTGGTTGCTAGGGATGTTGCTAAGCTCAGACAAAGATATTGCAGCCTTCTTATTGGCCAACAAGCAGGGGGGTACTGATGAAAAAAAATCTAGAATATTCACGATTACGAAGACCTAGCACTATATTCTAAATCTTCGCGGATTCTCAAAGTACCGATATTCGCTATAAAATTTTGCGATTAGTATACTGCGATCAACACTAGTGGGAAGCTAGAAAAAATTATAAATGGGGTGAAATTGGAAAAAAATACAATTCCAGAACAGTTTTTTGGGGTTTTGTTTCTACCACGTTTCCTTTACCATAAAACTGACCAGATACTTTCATTCTCCAGGTCAGTACGAATCCAGCAATACCACATGTGTATATTTTTTATACTTTTCAGCAATACCATTTTTGGGTGGGTACGACTTTTTCATCACATTTTATAAAAATTTCTTGTGTGAGGAGAAGCTACCAAAAAACGGCCACGACGAATCGTCCACTTTTTTCCTGTTTCGGCTTTTTCCGTATGGGATTCAATTTTTTAAAAAATATTTTAATAGTACAGGCATTTTTTGCACGCTGGGATACCTATGATGTATGTTTTTATGGTTTTTTTTTCATTTTGGGGAAAGAGGGGTGATTTTAATTTTTATACATAATTTATTTTTTTATTCATAAAAGTATATATGTATATATACACTACTCAAAAAATAAAGGGAACACTTAAACAACACAATGTAACTCCAAGTCAATCACACTTCTGTGAAATCAAACTGTCCACTTAGGAAGCAACACTGAGTGACAATCAATTTCACATGCTGTTGTGCAAATGGGGTAGACAACAGGTGGAAATTATAGGCAATTAGCAAGACACCCCCAATAAAGGAGTGGTTCTGCAGGTGGTAACCACAGACCACTTCTCAGTTCCTATGCTTCCTGGCTGATGTTTTGGTCACTTTTGAATGCTGGCGGGGCTTACACTCTAGTGGTAGCATGAGACGGAGTCTACAACCCACACAAGTGGCTCAGGGAGTGCAGCTTATCCAGGATGGCACATCAATGCGAGCTGTGGCAAGAAGGTTTGCTGTGTCTGTCAGCGTAGTGTCCAGAGCATGGAGGCGCTACCAGGAGACAGGCCAGTACATCAGGAGACGTGGAGGAGGACGTAGGAGGGCAACAACCCAGCAACAGGACCGCTACCTCCACCTTTGTGCAAGGAGGAACAGGAGGAGCACTTCCAGAGCCCTGCAAAATGACCTCCAGCAGGTCACAAATGTGCATGTGTCTGCTCAAACGGTCAGAAACAGACTCCATGAGGGTGATATGAGGGCCCGACGTCCACAGGTGGGGGTTGTGCTTACAGCCCAACACCGTGCAGGACGTTTGGCATTTGCCAAAGAACACCAAGATTGGCAAATTCGCCACTGGCGCCCTGTGCTCTTTACAGATGAAAGCAGGTTCACACTGAGCACATGTGACAGATGTTACAGAGTCTGGAGACGCCGTGGAGAACGTTCTGCTGCCTGCAACATCCTCCAGCATGACCGGTTTGGCATTGGGTCAGTAATGGTGTGGGGTGGCATTTCTTTGGAGGGCCGCACAGCCCTCCATGTGCTCGCCAGAGGTAGCCTGACTGCCATTAGGTACCGAGATGAGATCCTCAGACCCCTTGTGAGACCTTATGCTGGTGCGGTTGGCCCTGGGTTCCTCCTAATGCAAGACAATGCTAGACCTCATGTGGCTGGAGTGTGTCAGCAGTTCCTGCAAGACGAAGTCATTGATGCTATGGACTGGCACGCCCGTTCCCCAGACCTGAATCCAATTGAGCACATCTGGGACATCATGTCTCGCTCTATCCACCAACGTCACGTTGCACCACAGACTGTCCAGGAGTTGGCAGATGCTTTAGTCCAGGTCTGGGAGGAGATCCCTCAGGAGACCGTCTGCCACTTCATCAGGAGCATGCACAGGCATTGTAGGGAGGTCATACAGGCATGTGAAGGCCACACACACTACTGAGCCTCATTTTGACTTGTTTTAAGGACATTACATCAAAGTTGGATCAGCCTGCAGTGTGTTTTTCCACTTTAATTTTGAGTGTGACTCCAAATCCAGATCTCCATGGGTTAAAAAATTAGATTTCCATATTTTTTTTTTGTGATTTTGTTGTCAGCACATTCAACTATGTAAAGAACAAAGTATTTCAGAAAAATATTTAATTAATTCAGATCTAGGATGTGTTATTTTTGTGTTCCCTTTATTTTTTTGAGCAGTGTATATATATATATATATATATATATATATATATATATATATATATATCTTATATATATATATATAAAAATGAGTTTCTGTCTGTCTGTCTAGACGTTCTTTATGCGCGACCAAACGACTGGACCGATCTTCACCAAATTTGGCACACAGGTAAATCAGGTGTCCGGGAAGGTTTTAGACCGGGTCTCAGCTCTCTAGGACGTACCGTTAATTGAGATATTCCCCAAAAATTACCCCCGCCCCCCAAATACAAGCTTGCAATTCTTTCTCTTCAAAGCCCAACTGCCATAAACACAGTTTTACTCCAGGTTTCCATAACAACCCAGCCATATTTCTTTACTGCTTAAAGGGGCGGTCACAGTGAAAGTCACAGTTAAAGGGGCGGTCACAGTGAAAGTCACAGTTAAATGGGCGGTCACAGTGAAAGTCACAGTTAAAGGGGCGGTCACTGTGAAAGTCACTGTTAAGGGGGCGGTCACTGTTAGTGGGGCGGTCACTGTGAAAGTCACTGTTAAAGGGGCGGCCACTGTGAAAGTTAGTTAAAGGGGCGGTCACAGTGAAATTCACAGTTAAAGGGGCGGTCACAGTGAAAGTCACAGTTAAATGGGCGGTCACAGTGAAAGTCACAGTTAAAGCGGCGTCACAGTGAAAGTCAGTTAAAGGGGCAGTCACAGTGGAAGTCATAGTTAAAGGGGCGGGCACTGTAGAGGTCACTGTTATGGGGGAAACAGTTGATATTTTTTTACGACACACGGAAACATAAAATGAAATAGATGAAATATACCCATGCAAAGCCGGGTTCTTCTACTAGTATATATATATATTTATATATATACGAGTTTCTGTCTGTCCGTCTAGACGTTCTTTATGCGCTACCAAAAGACTGAACCTATCTTCACCAAATTTGGCACACAGGTACATCAGGTGTCCGGGAAGGGACTGGGTCTCAACTCTCTAGGACGTACCGTTCCTAAGATATTACCAAAAAATGACCCACATTAGCCAATAAAAGCCTGTAAGTCTTTCTCTTAAAATCCCAACTGCTATAAACACAGTTTTACTCCAGGTTTCCATAACAACCCACCATTTTTCTTTACTGCTTAAAGGGGCGGTCACTGTGGAGGTCACTGTTTATAAAGGGGCGGTCACTGTGGAGATCACTGTTTTTAAAGGGGCGGTCACTGTGGAGGTCACTGTTAAAGGGGCTGTCACTGTGAAAGTCCCTGTTAAAAAGGCGGTCACTGAAAGTCACTGTAAAAGGGGCAGCCACTGTTAAAGGGGCGGTCACTGTGAAGGACACTGTTAAAGGGGCAGTCACTGTTAAAGGGGCAGTCACTGTGAAAGGGGCGGTCACTGTGAAAGGGGCGGTCACTGTGAAAGACACTGTTAAAGGGGCGGTCACTGTGTCACTGTTAAAGAGGCGGTCACTGTGAAAGTCACTGTTAAAGGGGCAGTCACTGTGAAAGGGGCGGTCACTGTGAAAGGGGCGGTCACTGTGAAAGGGGCGGTCACTGTGAAAGTCACTTTTAAAGGGGCGGGAACTGTGAAAGTCACTGTTAAAGGGGCGGTCAATTTGAAAGTCACTTTTGAAGGGGCAGGCACTGTGGAGGTCTCCGTTAAAGGGGCGGGCACTGTGGAAGTCCCTGTTAAAGGGGCAGCCACTATGAAGGTCACTGTTAATAGGATGGTCAATGCTAAAGGGGCGGTCACTGTTAAAGGGGCGGCCACTGTGAAGGTCAATGTTAAATGGGCGGGCACTGTGGAGGTCATTGTTAAAGGGGCGGGTACTGTAGAGGTCACTGTTATGGGGGAAACTTTCAATATCTTTTTACGACACACAAACTTTAAATAAAATAGATTAAATATACCCGTGCGAAGCCGGGTCCTTCTGCTAATATATATATATATATTTATTTTTTATAGTTCCTGTAGGATTTTACTGTAATTACTAAGCAGCAGCCTCCTGTCTCACAGAAGGGCAGGGGCTGCTGCTAACACATTCCACCCCCCCTTCGTTCCCAGCATTATCGGCGGTTGCGGACACCACGGCTATGGCGCCCGCTCCGCTCCTGACCGCCATACAGTCGGCGGTTGGGACTATAAAGATGGCTCCCGATCCTGAACAAAGCAGGCGCCATAATGTCCGCAACTGGCGATAATGCTGGTCACGGACATTTAACACTTCAGATGCTGTGGTCAAACAGTGGGGAACGAGGGGGGGGTTAAGGGGTTAATTAGTGGTCTTCTGCAATTAAACATGTTCTTAACTGCTAAGGCATTTTATTTTCTAAAGAAAGTGGTACTGGTGTATCCACACTTACCTTAATGGATAACTAAACCTATGATGAATCAGATAACCACTGGCAGATCCAGCCATACTCAATAAGGTTTCCTGAGGCTCTTATGTGTACAGGGCAGCCCAATAGCTTAATAATATAGGGCAGTCCCAATGATGGCAGATTTTGGGTAAAAAAAATAATAATCTGGATATGCTGGATTTCAACATGGCCAAATTTTTCCTCCCTTGGGGGATAAGCTGTTTCCAAAATTTATGGACGGGTTTATCTCTTTCTTACTAAAGAGATAATAATGCTTGAGCCGTCAGCACAGGTTGTCTTGCACAAGGAAGTTCAGCAATCAGTTGTAATCCATGGGGAAATATAGCAACACGTTTTTAATTCCTCTACAGAACCACCACAAGGAAAAGGAGGCCGTCTTTGGGTATGGCTACACGCCCATTTTGGGTGTAACATGAAAGCACTAGGATTGAATGGGAATCGTAGTTTGACTTGCATTTTACCGTGACACCAACATTTTTTACTGTAATCCAACATTTTTGTGATTAGCGTGTTGCACTGCAACCCCATTCATTCCTATGGGTGCCCTGCTACATTGCAATAATTAGGTGTGACATGGGAGAGTGACACATGTTGCGCCAACAAATTGCAGTGTAGTCGCAATCCTTTGTAGAGAACGGATGTGATAGATCGAGAGGTCCTACAGAGAGCTGTTCTCATGGCTCATAGATGAGGCCCTGCATGTGGAGGTCTTGGGTCTTATCATAGCAGAATCCTATACCCGGGTATTTAAAAAGCGTTTTCTAAACTAGACAAAGTCTTTAAAGCTGAAATAAGAGATACACTTTGAATGCATCAAATATTTCAGGATCCTTGCCACACATTACATAGTTTCTGTTAAACTTGTTACATAATCTTTTAACCATCCCCAAGAGAGAACTTAACTGCCAAATCTACTGAGTAAATGATCACAGGGAACAAGCAAGTTACTAGTAAAATTACAGACTAGAACATTTGATAGCTTAGCTCCACTGCATCTCAAAAGTGCTTTAAATTACGCTATTACTGAAAAAATATCTGAAAGGGTTAGCGTATTACATAATTAAATCTTTAAAGCACAAAAGTACTTATCTGCACCCATGAACAACTTGAAATTTTACACTTAATATGCTGCAGGCTGAAAATAAAAGATAGCTAAACTTTTTTATTTTTTCTCATATAAATTTCATTTTCCTACATTTTATCATTGTGCATTTTTGAAGAATAGGTCGAAATTTCAAGTTCACAATACATTCATAGTTTTTCTATGTCTGAGCAAAACTGAGTCAATGAGTCAAAGGGAAATTTCAGCTAAAACAAAAATACAACCGGGAATTCAAATGGATGTTAGATTTTATATAAAAGACTTGACAAAACAGTTAAAATTGTTACAATGAAATATAAAAATTACCTTAAATTATTAAAACATGAAAAGCTGTGAGTGCATATGTATTCACTTCCATTGCTATGATAGTGAAGTACTGATTCAACCAATTAACTTCTAAAGTCACATGATTAATTGAATTGTCATCCTGTGTGCAAAGTGTCACGTGATGAGCGTTTAAAAAAAAAAATAATAATATCCCAAATGTTCAACATGCCACAGAGAGGCATTAAAAGGTTTATCCGAGTTTGCATTTTTTTGTTCTTTGTATGTTTCTAACTAATCAGATGTAAGGGGTTTACAATTCACTTAGTTCATCTGCAGTGGCCCTTTTCTCATATTTCACTGAAGGTCAAATGACCTGTGATGTCAGTCTCTCTCCCTGCTCCGACAATGTTCTGTGCACAAGTTTGGGGACCAGGTCTGTGTCTGTGCACGAGACGTCACTGTGCAGGTCACACCCCCTGCACTGCCGTCTGCCCCCCTCTTGGATTCTTCAGAAAAGATTAACCCCTTCTAACATCAGCAGCACAGACTTAGGGCTGGAGGCTTAGCTGAGCAGCTGCAGGAAGTGAAGAGACAAAAGCTGGGCACAGGAGCTGAAAGACTGGAGGAGTTCTGCAGAGCATTGCACAAGAACAGGTATGGGGAAGATCCTGTGTGTATCAGCAGTGTTACTGTACAGCTAGGACTTGTAGTCCTACACATACAACATGCTGCTAAGTATCCCAGCAGTCAGGGCAGCACTTGTATTGACTACCTTTGCAGAGCAGAGGGATGGGCACAAATATTCATGAGCAAAACCTCAGAGATTGTTGTTATTGCAGGTAAACAAAGGGCCAGAGAAGCAGGGAAATGATAAAAAAAAATTGGCCTAAAAATTGCTTCGCTAAGTTATATATTGCTTACCATCAGATTTACAGTGCTCTATATTTTTTTCATAACTCAACCTCTTTAAATAAATTATAACAAAACTGAAAGAAAATGGCACAACTACAAACATGAGACATGAGAAGACTGCCCACCAAAACTCACAGACTCGGCAAGGAGGGCATTAATCAGAGATCCAACAAAGACACAAATGATAACACCGAAAGTGTTCCAAACATCTACAGCTGAGATCAAAGCATCTGTCCACAGGACCACTATATGCCGTACACTCCACAGAGTAGGAATTTATGGAAGAGCGGTCAGAGAAAAGCCATAGCTTAAAGAGGCTCTGTCAGCATGGTCAAGCCTATAAAACCATGCATACTGCCTTGTAGGGCTCATCATGCTTATTATTTAGTCTGTATGCAAAACAGCTGCAGACATATCTAAATTTTTATTTATATGCAAATTAGCAAGTTTAAGCAGCAGAGGCTAAATGCTTGGAACACTGCTTTTGTAACACCCCCTATGCTCTGCATTGAAAAAACATTATTCTTTAAGTGCTTTACGGTAGTTCACAACTTTATCCCTGACCTGTCTGGTGTGTTCCTTGGTTTTCATGATGCTGCTTACTCGCTAATGTTCTCTAACAAACCTCTGAGGACTTCAGAGAACAGCTGTAGTTTTATGGAGAATAAATCACGTGGACTCTATTTACTAATTAGGTGACTTCTGAATGCAATTGGTCACACTGAATCTATTTTGATTAAAGAGGACCTTTCACTCGTCCTGACATGATCATATAACTAGCTGGCTGACCAATGTTCTAAAATCAGTGAGAGATTTTCTTTATATAGGGGTGGTTTCTGGAAAAAAAAAAAAAAAAAAAGGTACAACCACAAAAAGGACTACATTAAAAAGTCTTGAAATAATGAATTATTTTAAATAAAAATTGTTTATGGCAAGGAAATTTGTAGTTATCAGTGTGTATGTATTTAGTTATGAGTCAATTCGTCTTTGTGCCTTACTCTAGATTAAAATGGGATACCAAATGACAAATTAATATGCAGTAGGGGATCAACAATTAGAACAGAAGTAGATCTAGTTTCCAATAAAGGGGTAATTTTATAAAGAAAACCAAAGCCCAAACCTATTAGTGGCATCAGAACTCCTCTATGAGTAAGTATGGAGATCTGCTCTATATGGAGAACAGCTCCCATTTGTGTGGACCTGGCCAAACAGTGCATTACATGGCGGTCCATTCGTCTGCATGGCCATTTCAAAATGCTACAGTACATTTCCCCTGCAGTAGCTGCTCCATGACAAGTAAGTAGTCTGACTGGAAAATATCTCAGAAAAGACAGTTGATTGCTGAGAGTTAGAACTCATGAATGAGTTTTAGTCTCACAAACATAGAAGAGGATTCTTTACGGTAAGAGCAGTGAGACTACGGAACTCTCTGCCTGAGGAGGTTGTGATGGTGAGTACAATAAAGGAATTCAAGAGGGGCCTGGATGTATTACTGGAGTGTAATAATATTACAGGCTATAGCTACTAGAGAGGGGTCGTTGATCCAGGGAGTTATTCTGATTGCCTGATTGGATATTCCCCTAAAGTGGGGAAAATCGGCTTCTACCTCACAGGTTTTTTTTTTTTGCCTTCCTCTGGATCAACTTGCAGGATAACAGGCCGAACTGGATGGACAAATATCTTTTTTCGGCCTTATGTACTATGTTACTATGTTTTGCGGTTCTGATGTGGACCCATTCACTTCAATGGAGCCGCAAAAGATGCAGACAGCTCACTGTGTCCTATCCGCATCCATGTGTCTGTTCCGTGACATCCACAAAAACACAGAACATGTCCTATTCTTGTCACATTACGGACAAGAATAAGACTGTTCTATTATGGGCCGGACGTTGCGTTCTGTACCATGCGGAATGCACATGGCTGGTATCCACGTTTGGATAAACTGGTTATGGACGCGTGCATGAGCCGTACTTTAGTTATGATGATCACATAAAAATAAAATAAAAAAATTAGGATTATCTTAGTGAGACAAATCTTTTAGAATAATCCATGTGTGTTGAACACAACTCTTCTCTACTGTTTCCAATAAGGGACTCTCCAAGTTACTCTTCTCTTTTGGTAAAGAAATAAGTCCAGCAAGATGATGACATTTATAAAAGGGAAGGCCTTAAATACCAAAATTCCCTGGGA
The DNA here is from genome assembly GCF_905171765.1 of Bufo bufo. NCBI lineage: Eukaryota > Metazoa > Chordata > Amphibia > Anura > Bufonidae > Bufo > Bufo bufo. The sequence goes on from NC_053392.1 coordinate 323,512,434, forward strand.
AAAAATATCACCTTGGCTGTGAACGGCAAAATAAGTTATCCTCATCAATATTAATGTACACAAAAAGGGTATGATCACACAGCACTACCTTGCATCCAGGGGCGGACTGGGAACCTAAAGTGGCTCTGGAAAAACCCTAAAAGTGGCCCATTGTTGTAGGAGAGTCCAAATTGACAGAAGCTTGGCCAACACAAGTAGGCAGGACCAACACAAGCCACAAGTAGCCAGGGACAACATAAGTAGGTACCTTAGTGTAACAAAGTACTGCTCTATCACCACACTGAGAATGATGATGCAGTTGAATTCAGGAGGACACCTGCAGTTGCTGGCCAGGGGCATAAGTACCTGATGCTTCTAGCATTAAGACTGAAAGCATCAGAGCATTATGCATTTGGATAGTGGTCATGAGGAAGGCTCAGGCAGCCCTTTGGGGATCGGCTTACCAGAAAATTTCCCTGTCGCGTATATGGCCAGTTCCCCCTTGCTTGCAGCTGAGTACCACATGGCCGTGCAAGCTGCAGCAAGATCATATTTACAAATTAAAACCAAATGCTTTTCGGTTTACCAAGCTGCCATTAACAGTGAAACCAAACAACTTGGTTCAACTTAGCTAATAAGGCTGTGTGGTCCTCAGTTGTATGGCTGTGTGGTCCTCAGTTGTATGGCCACAAATCAGTCACGTCCTAAACACGGCAGTGCCGTGTTGCCATAGTTTTAGGATGTCTGGCGGGGTTTTAGTATATTTGCTCACAACTCTAAAGCCAATAAGAGGTAGGTGTACACTAGGAATTTGGGCGCTATAGAAAAAGACTATTTTGACTTTGCAATGAGTATACACCCCCAGGAAAGGCATATTGTCTGTAATGCTGTAAAAAAAATAAAAAAAAATAATCCAATTTATTTTGACAGATATTATGGGTTCACTTATAAGAAAATCAGATCTGATTTACTACTCTACTATACTTTTACTATAATATTAAGGCTTAAAATATAAGTGGTTCTCAAGTTACCAACACAGACCATTTTGTCTGTAGCTTGCTCTCAATTTCACACACGGAGAGTTTGACTTTAGTCCAAACACAACTCATAAACTTTCAGCCATTTTTTTCCGATAAATCAGTTCAGCAGAATGAGATTTTGCTGCCTGGCTTATTTGAAGCTTGTGTGTGAAAATTTATATGGTCAATAACTCTACATGTAGGCCAGATATCTTGTCTGTTGGTTTGGACCTGTCAACAGCATAATGACAGATTAGTAGGAGTTCAAAATTGTGTAGGCTGAATAGGAGGAGCAATAAAATTCTCTCCCATCTCTGTGGATGATGAAATTTTATAGCTTCAAAATAAACCGATTAACATGTAGTAAACATCCTACAGTGTTAGGAGGGTTAGGCGAGCGATGCCTGGAATCTAAATTGTAACACTTGACTGCATATTATATTCTCCCAGTGAATACCAAACCAAAACCTCAGACTGAAATATTAGAATTCACTAGGAAAGGAATATTCTCAAATGGCATCCGTTAATAACTATACGTGGTACTTGGAGTTTGTATTGAAAAATGAAAGTGCAATCATACTGGTGCAGAATCCATACTTACACATACATTTATGTTGAAAATAACATATCCATCTATCTCTCATATATATATGTTATTGAGAGCACGAGATGGACTTCCACAATATTACATACTAGACATTAAGCCTGTTACAATAACGGGCGCTAGAACAGTAGTGCTGGCACTGTTATGGGGGTATCTGTGGATGGCACTGTTATGGGGGTATCTGTGGATGGCACTGTTATGGGGGTATCTGTGGATGGCACTGTTATGGGGGTATCTGTGGATGACACTGTTATGGGGGTATCTGTGGATGACACTGTTATGGGGGTATCTGTGGATGACACTGTTATGGGGGTATCTGTGGATGACACTGTTATGGGGGTATCTGTGGATGACACTGTTATGGGGGTATCTGTGGATGACACTGTTATGGGGGTATCTGTGGATGACACTGTTATGGGGGTATCTGTGGCTGACACTGTTATGGGGGTATCTGTGGATGACACTGTTATGGGGGTATCTGTGGATGACACTGTTATGGGGGTATCTGTGGATGACACTGTTATGGGGGTATCTGTGGATGACACTGTTATGGGGGTATCTGTGGATGACACTGTTATGGGGGTATCTGTGGATGACACTGTTATGGGGGTATCTGTGGATGACACTGTTATGGGGGTATCTGTGGGTGACACTGTTATGGGGGTATCTGTGGATGACACTGTTATGGGGGTATCTGTGGATGACACTGTTATGGGGGTATCTGTGGATGACACTGTTATGGGGGTATCTGTGGATGACACTGTTATGGGGGTATCTGTGGCTGACACTGTTATGGGGGTATCTGTGGCTGACACTGTTATGGGGGTATCTGTGGCTGACACTGTTATGGGGGTATCTGTGGCTGACACTGTTATGGGGGTATCTGTGGCTGACACTGTTATGGGGGTATCTGTGGCTGACACTGTTATGGGGGTATCTGTGGCTGACACTGTTATGGGGGTATCTGTGGCTGACACTGTTATGGGGGTATCTGTGGCTGACACTGTTATGGGGGTATCTGTGGCTGACACTGTTATGGGGGTATCTGTGGCTGACACTGTTATGGGGGTATCTGTGGATGACACTGTTATGGGGGTATCTGTGGATGACACTGTTATGGGGGTATCTGTGAATGACACATAGCATCTTATGCTGTGTCTCATCCACAGATCCCCCCATAACAGTGTCGCTGTTTAGTGTGAATGTAATGGCAGCGGGGCCCGGTGCAGTCACTGTATTGCACCGGCCCCACTCAGAGTAGTAATACTTAGAAAAACTGTAATAATAATAATGATCTTCACTTCTTCACTTACTACATGGTAAGGCAGGAGGCCGGACGGGCGGCCAGGCACTGGCAGCGTAACTCACTTAGTCATGCGCCTGCGCCATTCATGCAGTGGGCGGAGCAGGGGCGTCACTTAGTGAGTTACGCTACCAGTGCCTGGCCGACTGCCAGGCCTCCTGCCTCAACATGTAGTAAGTGAGCGGGGCCGATGCAATACAGTGACTGCCCCCCGCTGCCATTACAATAGGATGCTGCACATGTAGTGTCCGTGGAGTGTGTGCCGATGGAGCAGCGTCTGGCCGCACTGCGCGTGTGGGGAAGCGGGCGCATGCGCAGTGCGGCATAATGAGTAAGATAGCCGGCTCTGAGTGTGGACAGCTTCCCGGGATCTGTGACGGCTGTGCTGTCCCGTGTGCTCCGGGCAGAGTATAACTCTGAAAGCCGCTGTGCCCGGCTCCCGGTGTCCTCCTCCCTGAGCGCTGCTGTGCCCCCGAGCCCGGCTCTGCGACCTGGATTGGCTGTGTGTGTCCTTCCGCTGCACATGCGCACTTCTATAATCGGCACACACGCACGGACACCAGCCCTGAGCACGTACACAGGGCTTTTATTAGTATAGATAATATTTTCTCTTACTGTAATACTGACATATGTAGCTGTAATATGCGTCACTGGCACTGACTTTTGGCTGAGACTGCAGGCACTGTGACTGGTGGCTGATATGACTGCCACTGACTGGTAGTGCTGAGACCACTTGCACTGTGACTGGTGACTGATACAGCTGTCACTGACTGGTAGTGCTGAGACCACTGGCACTGTGACTGGTGGCTGATACTGCTGGCACTGATTGCTGGCACTGACTGGTGGTGCTGAGACTGTGGGCACTGTGACTGGTGCCTGAGCTGGCTGGCACGGACTGGTGGTGCCGAGACTGCAGCTGATGGCTGAAACAGCTGGCACTTACTGGTGGATGAGACGACTGGCAGTGCCACGTGGTGCTGAGACTGCTGTCACTGTGACTGGTGGCTGATACGGCTGGCACTGACTGGTAGTGCTGAAACCACTGTCACTGTGACTGGTGGCTAATACGCTTGGCACTGACTGGTGGTGCTGAGACTGCTGTCACTGTGACTGGTGGCTGATACGGCTGGCACTGACTGGTGGTGCTGAGACCACTGGCACTGTGACTGGTGGCTGATACAGCTGGCACTGACTGCTAGGACTGACTGGTGGTACTGAGACTGTGGGCACTGTGACTGGTGTTTGAGATGGCTGGCACGAACTGCTGGCACTGACTGGTGGTGCTGAGACTGCAGCTGATGGCTTAAACAGCTGGCGCTGACTGGTGGCTGAGGTGACTAGCAGTGCCACGTGGTGCTGAGACTTCTGGCACGTTTTGGTGTCCGCCTGGCGGTGCGGAGCCGAACGGATCCGTCCTGACTTACAATGCAAGTCAATGAGGACGGATCCGTTTACATTGACACAATATTGGTGCAATTGTAAACGGATCCATCCTCCATTGACTTTCAGTGTAAAGTCAGGAGTCCCTATTTTAGGCTACTTTCACACCTTCGCTAGGTGCGGATCCGTCTGGTATCTGCACAGACGGATCCGCACCTATAAATGCAAACGATGGTATCCGTTCAGTGCGGATCCGTCTGCATAACAGGTTTTTCAGATCTGAGTTTTCACTATCGTGTATATTCTAACACAGAGGCGTTTCCATGGTGATGGGGACGCTTCAAGTTAGAATATACTAAGAACTGTGTACATAACTGCCCCCTACTGCCTGGCAGCACCCGATATCTTACAAGGGGCTGTGATCCGCACAATTAACCCCTCAGGTGCCGCAGGGGCCAGACCCCCCTCCTTCCCCAGTATTAAAAGCTTTGGTGGCCAGTGCGGCCCCCCCCCCTCCCTCCCTCGTATTAAAAGCATTGGTGGCCAGTGCGGCCCCCCTCCGTCCCCAGTATTAAAAGCATTGGTGGCCAGTGCGTCCCCCTCTCCCTCCCGCCCCAGTATTAAAAGCATTGATGGCCAGTGCAGCCCCCCCTCCTTCCCCAGTATTAAAAGCATTGGTGGCCAGTGCGGACCCCCCCCCCTCCCTCCCCAGTATTAATAGCATTGGTGGCAGTGCGGCCCCCCCCTCCCTCGTATTAAAAGCATTGGTGGCCAGTGCAGCCCCCCCTCCCTCCCCAGTATTAAAAGCATTGGTGGCCAGTGCGGCCCCCCCTCCCTCCCCAGTATTAAAAGCATTGGTGGCCAGTGCGGCCCCCCCTCCCCAGTATTAAAAGCATTGGTGGCCAGTGCGGCCCCCCCATCCTCCCTCCCCAGTATTAAAAGCATTGGTGGCCAGTGCGCCCCCCCTCCCTCCCCAGTATTAAAAGCATTGGTGGCAGTGCGGACCCCCCCTCCCTTCCTCGTATTAAAAGCATTGGTGGCCAGTGCACCCTTCCCCCTCCGTCCCCAGTATTAAAAGCATTGGTGGCAGTGGCCACAGGCCAACAACCCCCCTCCCCCCATCATTGGGGGCAGCTGAGCGGCATTTCCGATCGGAGTCCCAGTTTAATCGCTGGGGATCCGATGGGTTACCATGGCAACCAGGACGCTACTACAGTCCTGGCTGCCATGGTTACTTAGCAGTTTTAGAAGCATTATACTTACCTGTGCTGTCTGTGGCCGGCCGGCGCTCCTCCTACTGGTAAGTGACAGGTCTGTGCGGCGCATTGCTTATAGCACAGACCTGTCACTTACCAGTAGGAGGAGCGCCCGGCCGGCCACAGACAGCGCAGGTAAGTATAATGCTTCTAAAATTGCTAAGTAACCATGGCAGCCAGGACTGCATTAGCGTCATGGTTGCCATGGTAACCGATCGGAGCCCCAGCGATTAAACTGGGACTCCGATCGGAACTCTCCGCTGCCACCAATGATGAGGGGGGGGTGATTTTAATTAGGGGGGAGAGGGGAGGCCACCAATGAATTTAATACTGGGGAGGGAGGGGGAGCCGCACTGGCCACCAATGAATTTAATACTGGGGCGGGAGGAGGGGTGCGCACTGGCCACCAATAAATTTAATTCTGGGGCGGGAGGGGGGGGGCCCGCACTGGCCACCAATGAATTTAATACTGGGGCGGGAGGGAGGGGGGGCCGCACTGGCCACCAATGAATTTAATACTGGGGCGGGAGGGAGGGGGGGCCGCACTGGCCACCAATGAATTTAATACTGGGGCGGGAGGGAGGGGGGGCCGCACTGGCCACCAATGAATTTAATACTGGGGCGGGAGGGAGGGGGGGCCGCACTGGCCACCAATGAATTTAATACTGGGGTGGGAGGGAGGGGGGCCGCATTGGCCACCAATGAATTTAATACTGGGGAGGGAGGGAGCGCACTGGCCACCAATGAATTTTTAAACTGGGGAGGGAGGGGGGTCTGGCCCCCTGCTGCCTGGCAGCACCTGATCTCTTACAGGGGGCTAATTGTGCGGATCACAGCCCCCTGTAAGAGATCAGGTGCTGCCAGGCAGCAGGGGGCCGTTATGTCCACAGTTCCCAGTATATTCTAACTTGAAGCGTCCCCGTCACTATGGGAACGCCTCTGTGTTAGAATATACTGTCGGATCTGAGTTTTCACGATCTAACTCAAATCTGATGGTATATTCTAACATAGAGGCGTTCCCATGGTGATGGGGACGCTTCAAGTTAAAATATACCATCGGATTGGAGAAAACTCCGATCCGATGGAGTATGTGCTAATTGTATGTGCTAATTGGTTTGTGTGCCGCGCATGCGCACTTCACTAATCGGCACACACGCACGGACAACAGCCCTGAGCACGTACACAGGGCTTTTATTAGTATAGATAACGTAGATATAGATACAAAGTACCATACAGTACAGATTAATCATTGGTGGGTTAGTAGTAAGGCATGAAATATAACAAATAATAAATAAATAAATATTAAATAAATAACTTATGGGCCCGGGCTACACAGTAATTTTTCTTGTGCGACTGCTATGAAAAGTCATGCTATTTATTTTTATTTTTTTAAGTCAGTCTTTAATTGTAAATACTGAATCCCTTTAGACAGGGGCTATACAGAGACACTTTAGCATAGCAGCTCATTTATTTCTTAAAGGAATTGTCCAAGTGGACAGGTTATCAGTATGTGATCAGTAGGGGTCTGCTGCCCTACACCCCTCTGATCAGCTGTTTGAATAGGCTGCAGCAATCCGGTAAGCACCACTGCCTCTGTGCAGCTTATCAAGCAAAGCAACGTCCATTGGATAGTGGCTGTGCTTGGTATCACTTGAATGGGACTGAGGTGCGGCTAGGCCATTTGACCGATCAACATGACGTCACTTGCTGATGAACAGCTGATCATCGGTGTGCCAAGAGTCGGACCCCTACCGATCAGATACCCATGACCTATCCTGAGTAGGAGGTCATTAGTATAAAGTACTCCATTAACAAGTGATACATTCAAGCTTGACTGTAACCAGTGTGGAGCTAGAGACATTGGGGAGATTCATGAAAACTACCTAACAGAAGAACTGTCTTTCTGGGCCCCAACAACCAATCAGCACAATTTTCAATTCTCACAAAGCTTTTGCGACTGGTTGCTAAGGGAATCAAATAATGTTTTAGTTAGAACACATTCATGAATCTCCACTATCAAGTTCTGCAACAGTTGAATAGGTGCAACTGGAAGAATTATATGGGAGATAGTTTATTTAACCCTGCCAAGGATGCAGTGCGGGCATAAATTGGCCACTACTCGTTACCTCAACCTAAATCCACATCTATAAGACGTGTTAGTGCACCAACTGGAATGTAAGCTCCATGTAAATGTAGTGGTAAAAGACATTCAATGAGCGCTTAAACACTTGACTTTGTACTGCTCATTAACCAAGAGAATCTGTCACCAGCGACCTCCCAATCAAACTGTTTGCATAGAGACATAGCTGTAATACACCTGATTAAAATGCTTTTTTCTCTTAATATCCAACCTTTGGTCCAATGAAGGCATTACAACTTGAACCCAAGCCCCACCCCTTTCTGTGGTCAACCCCTCCCTGGCTGCTTTGATTGACAGGTCCACGTAGTGGCAGAACCGTGGGGGAGGGGTGGCCACACAAAAGAGTAAAGCTTGGGTACAACAAGAGCAAATGTGATGCCATAACTTGGGAATGGAGCCTTAGATCAACAAAAGAAAAAAAAAAACACAGCTACGTGTCTATGCAAACAGTTGTATAGGGGGGTCTCTGGTTACAGAATCCCTTCTAAGGTGAACAGACACTGAAATACAATCTGATATGGCTCTGGCGTTTAAAATGAGGAGCAAGATCTAAATATCCTTCAATAGAGGAGAAAAGGCTACTAATCTTGAAAGATATATGCCTTTTCATCTGCCCAGAATTTCCAGTTCCACTTTAAGTAGCACTAGATATCTAAACATTTCTGCAGAAATATTAAAAAGGGCGAAAAATTACATTTTTATGCTCCGAAAGTCTTTTTACACCTTCAGTTTTTAAAATCTATACAGCTAAAAAAAGAATGCTAAAATAGCTGTATTGAGCGGAAATTTGATAATAGGATTGGAATAAAATGTATTACGGAGGCACAGCATTACGTATATGATTTCCACTAAAATATAAAAATTTATATAAATAGAAAGCCAAAGAAACATGGACGTGCTAGCCAAACACAGTCACTGTACATAGCTTGTATAGCTGGGAAAAAAAATAAAATAAATTCATTCTTCAGCTTTTACCTCACTTTTATGAACTATTTTTTTTTTAGGGCTCATACTGTTAATACAGCATTATGTTGGTTGACGTTTGCAAGGGCTATTTTATTGGATTGATGCTAGTATAAACAAACTACCACTATGCCGTTCTCTCTCACAGCAAAGAGTCCCAGCACAATATCATTCACTGACTGCATGCAGCCAAATACTGTTATGTGTCTTTAAAGGAAATGTTTTACCAAAAATATTTTCTGTCAGTTAAAATCATGTAGTGACACATCTCCTTTTCTTCTAATCAGTTTTTATTTTCTGATTGCTGATTTATTTATTCTACAGTATTTTCTGAACATGGTTATGGGGGCGGCCACCTTCCCTGAGTTGTTCTTAACAGCATTTAGAAAGCATTAAGAAAACTGCTTTACGGCAGCCCCATGGTCCACAGACACAGTAGTCAGGAGAGGACCTCATTGACTTGTATAGGAGAGTTTTCTAGACATGCTCTGTGACCTGTGCAGAGGTCATTGTCAAAGCTTATCTATTCTTTCCTTGTACAATCACCTAATGTGAGTGGTGGATCCTGTCTTATCTCTACACAAAGGTGATATCATTACAGGCATCACATAAAAATGTGATTTAAACAGAAGGTCATTTTCTGATGACACATTCCCTTTAAGGGTCCATTCACACGTCCGCATGAATGGGTCTGCATCCAATCCGCAATTTTGCAGAACGGGTGCGGACCCATTCATTTCAATGGGGCCACAAAAGATGCCGACAGCACACCATTAGCAAATTGGTGTAAAGTAAAACTGGCTTAGTTGCCAATAGCAACCGATCAGATTCCTCCTTTCATTTTTGACAGCGACTTTGGAAAATGAAAGGTGGAATCTTGGTTTCTATGTGCAACTAAGCCAGTTCTACTTTACACCAGTTTGATAAATATACTCCTGCTAGGGAGTTTTAGGCGATATAGTAGCCTCAACAGGGGTCTGGCATACGGAAAAAACTCCAGGTGGGAGCTGAAACGTTGCATTTTTATGGATACAGAGGATTAAATCTACTACTTTTTAACATCCCTGGGGTGTTGTGATTCCCTTCTACTTGTTATTTGGGACTTTTCGATTAAGGTTTGGATTGCGTTGAATATTTGAATATTCATTGAATATTTCATTACCCAGTGCTGCTGTCTCTTTCTTTTGCTTCTATCTATCTCCATACTTCATTGGTCATGACCATACTTCTACTGTAAATAGAGGGTGAATTTACTGCCCGTTCAGTAATGTAGAATTCTCACTTTTTGTATATATTTTGCCATTTTCCGCCGATATACATGCCTGCGTCTTCGATTCATTCCTAATAAACATTAATTTCAGCAGCACTGTTAGAGATTAGCCAAAATATTGAAGTGAGCTGGCACTAAGCTTTCATTCATGTAAGAGGGGCAAAAGCCACGGTTTCAGAATGAAGGGAGAAACTTTTAAAGGGAACCTGTCACCGGGATGTTGTGTATAGAGCAGAGGACATTTGCTTGATGGCCGCTAGCACATCCGCAATACCCAGTCCCCATAGCTCTGTGTGCTTTTATTGTGTATAAAAACCGATTTGATACATATGCAAATTAACCTGAGATGAGTCCTGTACGTGAGATGAGTCAGGGACAGGACTCATCTCAGGTTAATTTGCATATGTATCAAATCGGTTTTTTTACACAATAAAAGCACACAGAGCTATGGGGACTGGGTATTGCGGATGCGCTAGCGGCGATCTAGCAAATGTCCTCTGCTCTATACACAAAATCCCGGCGACAGGTTCCCTTTAATGTATGCTGTCTTTGTTACTTTATTTTTGGACTGTTTGTTTTACTTTTGGGTTGATTCAACCTAAGAAGCACATCTATTTTGTCTACCTTACCACAGAAGGCTGTCCACAGCGTATAGTTGCTGAACAAATGCCAAAAAAGTGTCCTTATGGCATCCACCAAGCCAGGTTGCTTTAGCATTTTAATGCATAGTAATGAGTACTCTGCTTTCCTACACAGGTATATACCATATTTTTTATTTTATAAGACACACTTTTTTCCCCAAAAGTGAGACACAAATGTCAGCGAGTCTTATAAAGCGATTGAAGTGCTAAAGGAAGAGCATGCTGGATTTCCCGAATGGCAACGCTGTCCAGAGCAGGAAAGGTAATTTTTTTGGTCAGATCTGAGGTCTGATGAAGTTGGGGGTCTAGTCTGAGTACTAATGAAGCTGGGGATCTGATGAAGATTGGGTGATCTGATCTGAGGCGTGATGAAGATTGGGGGTCTGATCTGAGGTCTGATGATATTTCTTTTCTTATCTTCATCCTCTAAAATCTAGGTGCGTCTTGTGGAGCGAAAAATATGGCAATAAGTTTTATTTTGACAATAGGATCTTGTGGGCAATGTATGTCACTGTACACCTAAACTACAGCTTATATTTGAGCCTTACACTGGAGTATACATCTGGAAAAGCTCTTCATGTATACATCACCTCTGCCAGCTGAGTGCCTCACACAATCATAAGAATTCAAAATCACATAAGAACATTTCATCATGTCGACTTTTAACTTCAATTTATTTATGAAATCCTTAAATATGTTTTGCCACAGATTTGTAGTAAAGGAAGATTAAATGGACCCTTATTTAATATGAGTCTTCTAAAGACATGTTTCGATACAACCTGTAGTCTGCTGCAGATTTTTTTAGTAGACTTAGAAGACCATTTGTTTAGGATTTTTATTCTAACGGGATGTTTCATCGAATGACAGATTACCAAGTGAAATCCAAATAGTAACTGAACATTATTCTATGTTGTTCAGTATCTGTTTAGTAAGATCACTTGGCTATGCTAGTGTTGTTCCCGTTATCCATTTTCTCTAGGCTGCTATTTAGCTAAAATGACATTGTTTTAACATAGGCTTTCAAATCACTTTTTTTGGTTAAAAGCTTTTTGACGCGGTTGTGCTCAAGGTTACATACTTGAAATGACAGCAAGCTATTGTTGCTTCAAAAAAAATTCACATTTCTACCTATAAAATCACAGCCTTAAATTAAGCATAACATCGCAACTGGATTGTGCTGCGTTACATTTACCATTCATAATACCTGACCTTCTCTTTAGCTGTATATGATTAAGACTGCATAGCTTTGACCTTTACTGTTCTGCCAAGAACACTTATAAAAGCAAGCAGCGAAGGCCAGCATGTAATGCGCTCGTGTTTCTGACATTGGCCTCATAGTGGCCAGCTTACATTTTCTAGAACTGCTGTTTTCTCTTAGGACTGCAAACCACAACTGAATGGCAATGCATTTGTCTAGAACCTGAACGGTTTAAAGGAGGTATCCATACAGCAGCTAGAAAAAATTGCTCTTTGTCCTCCTTCCTATAAAAACAAATTTATGGACCACCAACAGTGTCATGGTTACAATGAATGTTTGCTTATAAGTGTTCAATTAAAGAGGGTTTAAAAAAAAAAAAAAAAGAAAATGGGGCCAAATGGGTTAAAAATAAAAAAAATCATAGCGCACCTCACTGATTCCTAACCCGCCCCCCACACACACTTTTCAGATGCAGCTCTGGTTCATGCTCCCAGGCTTGATACACAGGAAATGACATGGACCGCCTACTCAGCAATCACTGGCTGAGACACTTAACGGTTGTAGCCGCCATTTCCTGTATGCCAAGCCCCGGAGCAGAAAGCAGAGAGCAGCTGACACCTCAGTGACACATAAGAGGTTTATTCAAGACTTACTGATCACTGGGATAAAGGCACTGCTTGTGTATTAGGCCTATAGCATGGAGATCTGAGATCTCTGAGCTGATGTTAAAGGGAATCGGTCAGCTCTTAAACGCCCCCCCCCCCCCCAAACTACAGTAAGCGGTAAATAGTGTGACAAAAAAGACGTAATCAGACTCTGTATCTTCATACTCACTCGCAGTACGACACCGTGCTCCCCTAAACCAGCAGTAAACCCCACCCTCACACACATAATCGAGACGACTCCAAGAGGAGTCATGTCAATGCATTTTGTAGCTGGTTTGTCGACGCACAGTGTCAGACTGCAAGAGAGCATGAAGATAAAAATGACATATTCGGACTCAGCCTCACTTACACTATACACTGCTTACTTTAGTAGATAACTTACTTTACTTTACACGATAATTGCAAATGCGAGATAGCCCTGCAATAGGAAGAAATCTACATGATATTAAAAATTATTTTGGTCTCCCAGCCCCCATAACAGATAATCTTCAGCATCGGCAAGACCGGCAAAGACAGAAAAGAGGCTGAAACAATGCTGATTGCACTCCATGGCAGCAATATGCACTGCTATACTGGTGGATATTTCCTACAATCTCAGACATAATGAATGGGCATGCCACTCCAGCACCATCTGTTAGAACAGATCAATAATGTGATTTGTAAAGGACGAGGTCAAAGCATTCATTTTAGTAAACAGTACAGGAGTAGTTGCGTGTACAGAGGGTGGTGTGCAGGTGACAGCAGCAAAAGTGATAACCTTTGTAAAGCTTGGCCAAAGATACCAAACTTATTGCTGATAGTGGACACTTGATAATGATCCAAGTACTAATGAATGGACCTAGAAGCGCCAAGGCAAGCACCTCTATTTACTTGAAGTGCCGAACGTATTCAACAAGTCTGGACTACCACACCAAACTACAAAGTCTACTGTTTAATAAAGAAAAGGCAACTTTTAACAGTTTAGACAAAATTGTCGGAAAGGTTCTGATATGAAATACGTACAGAGGCTATTTTGGAGGTTTGTGAACTCTCTCTCACTAGTGGTTGCCTGAACTATGTAATTTGTAGACAATACAGTCCATATTGCATCTTCCTTGGCTGGCAAATGCTATCAAAGCTTTGAGGTGATCCATAGGAGCACTGGAAGAAAAGTTTCTTAAATCCTGGAGATTTCAAAATACATAGTGAATGAATAATTTCATTTTTTAAGTACTACTCAGGTGAATTTATTAAAGGGAACCTGTCACGTTGAAAAGTTAATGAAATCTGAAGGCAGCATGTTATAGAGCAGGAGGAGCTGAGAAGATTGATATATAGTAGTATGGGAAATAATTGAATAAAAATTGTTATTTATACATTTAAAAAGTTACTGTACTTTCACACAATTTAATTTAATAGAGAATAGCATAATTATTTCCTTTAAAAAGTATGCCTGCATCCACCTAAAAAAGCTGTAAAGTCCTGGCCACTAGGGGTCTCACTTCCACCTAATTTGAAGTCTACTGACAGTTGTTAGGCAAAGCCTGCCTCCAACATCAGAGAGGTAGGAGACAGCTGAAAGGAAATGGGGGCATGTCAGTTAGCTGAGTTCATGAGCCCTGATAAAAGCACTGCCTACTTGCAGTAGATAAGTGTCCTGTCTGTCTGTCTGTGTGTTCTCCCTCCTCTGCGCTCCTTAGATGAAAACAAGCATGGTGGAAAGTAAGGGAACAGAAGTAACTGCCACACTTTCATAAAAGGGGGACACTTTATATATCTGCTCTTTCTGAACTTAGTTGTACACAGTGACAGTTTTATTGATGCCTAACAGCTATCTGCATACATACGGTACCTTTCTTATATCAGGCAGTTGACCCATATAAGCAGTAGAATGGTATAGCCCACATATCAGTCCAGTGTAATGTAACTATAGTCTAAGTGACACATGGAATCAGCCATATGGCAACCCTCACATCATATAATCCCTGACATTCAGTAAGCATCAGTGTCACATGACATACATGTGCTGGATCAGCACACAGAACACATTCATGTTATAAATAAATAGGACTAGTGGTAGAATCAGGATTTTTATAGTGGTTACTACAGTAACTACATTACTGTGTGTATTTACATGGCTGTCTTTCTGTAGGTGATTTGTAAAAATGTCCACCTGTCTCTAGATGATGTTGTAAAATGGCTGCTTGTCTCAAAGTGATGTCATGTTGTTAATAAAGTTTGGTGCAACAACAACAACAAAACAACACACACACAGATCGGTTTCTACACAGACAATGACATAATATAATATATATATGTGTATATATATATATATATATATATATATATATATATATATATATATATACACACACATACACAGGGCTTTTTTTCTCAGAGAAAAGGTGGTGGAACTCACCCACCCCTCCCCTGACCACGCCCCCTACCCACCCCTATGACCGCCCCCTACCCACCCCTAGGACCGCTGCCGCTCGTCTGCCCGGCCGGCCTGCATTACGATATAACAGTAGCCCTGTGAGTACAATATATTGAAAGTTATACTACTGAGGGGGCAGCATGAATCATTATTCATTTAATTACACATTTTATAAGTCTCTACTGGAGCTGCGGGGCCGGAGCACAGTGAACGTACCGACCCCCAGCTCCTCCTCCCAGTCCCTCCCCGCTGATACATCGCAGGCTGCGATGTCAAAAGGTGGCGGAACGCCGTTCCGGTGCGTTCCGCCAGAAAAAAAGCCATATATATATATATATATATATTAGAAAATTGTTCAACATACCAAAATACCTGTTTAGCTGAAATATCTGACTTTCTGGAACTATACTACAAATATGAAAAAAGGTTAATATAAACGCAAGTCCAATGCTGGCCCACATGCCAAAACTACAATTCGTATATGCAAAACATGTTGCGGCAAATTCAGGAGGCCAACAGATTGAAAAAATAAGAGTACCAGCTCCTACAACAAAACACAAAACCTACAAAAATTGAAGCTCCCGGGTACCAATACAAAAAAAATTTTTCCTGGGTACGCAGACGAAGGCACACCAAAACGTGCGTCGGGGTAGCGCCATGCTGGTTTGGGTACACTGAGCTCTGTAGGTGAGTCTCCCACTTGGTTCTTGATTACTATCTTCTTGCCGTTAGCAGTCTATATATTTCTTGTCCCTGTTTTATGGGCAGTACATCCTGACTTTTTTGTCCCTTATGCATATACACTCACCTAAAGAATTATTAGGAACACCATACTAATAAGGTGTTGGACCCACTTTTGCCTTCAGAACTGCCTTAATTCTACGTGGCATTGATTCCACAAGGTGCTGATAGCATTCTTTAGAAATGTTGGCCCATATTGATAGGATAGCATCTTGCAGTTGATGAAGATTTGAGGGATGCACATCCAGGGCACGAAGCTCCCGTTCCATCACATCCCAAAGATGCTCTATTGGGTTGAGATCTGGTGACTGTGGGGGCCATTTTAGTACAGTGAACTCATTGTCATGTTCAAGAAACCAATTTGAAATGATTCGAGCTTTGTGACATGGTGCATTATCCTGCTGGAAGTAGCCATCAGAGGATGGGTACATGGTGGTCATGAAGGGATGGACATGGTCAGAACAATGCTCAGGTAGCCCGTGGCATTTAAACGATGCCCAATTGGCACTAAGGGGCCTAAAGTGTGCCCAGAAAACATCCCCCACACCATTACACCACCACCACCAGCCTGCACAGTGGTAACAAGGCATGATGGATACATGTTCTCATTCTGTTTACGCCAAATTTGGACTCTACCATTTGAATGTCTCAACAGAAATCGAGACTCATCAGACCAGGCAACATTTTTCCAGTCTTCAACAGTCCAATTTTGGTGAGCTCGTGCAAATTGTAGCCTCTTTTTCCTATTTGTAGTGGAGATGAGTGGTACCCGGTGGGGTCTTCTGCTGTTGTAGCCCATCCGCCTCAAGGTTGTGCGTGTTGTGGCTTCACAAATGCTTTGCTGCATACCTCGGTTGTAACGAGTGGTTATTTCAGTCAACGTTGCTCTTCTATCAGCCTGAATCAGTCGGCCCATTCTTCTCTGACCTCTAGCATCCACAAGGCATTTTTGCCCACAGGACTGCCGCATACTGGATGTTTTTCCCTTTTCACACCATTCTTTGTAAACCCTAGAAATGGTTGTGCGTGAAAATCCCAGTAACTGAGCAGATTGTGAAATACTCAGACCGGCCCGTCTGGCACCAACAACCATGCCACGCTCAAAATGGCTTAAATCACCTTTCTTTCCCATTCTGACATTCAGTTTGGAGTTCAGGAGATTGTCTTGACCAGGACCACCCCCCTAAATGCATTGAAGCAACTGCCATGTGATTGGTTGACTAGATAATTGCATTAATGAGAAATAGAACAGGTGTTCCTAATAATTCTTTAGGTGAGTGTATTTCTGTAATACATGAGACAGTAATACAGCCACATGGATATATGTTTCTAAATTGCTGTTTATTATAATACAATATGAAGCCAGTATCCAACTGCGATGGTGTTTCTTTGCTGCTACCTTTTTTAATTACAACGTATTTTATGTATGTACAATTGTAATTTCAATAAAGATATTTTTGTATTGGTACCCGGGAGCTTCAATTTTTGTAGGTTTTGTAAATATGAAAAAAGGTTCCACTGTACCAATAGTCTATTTAAAGTATTGGGTTTTATGGACAGTTAATGAGTAGCTCATTAAGAAGAGAGCAAATAGTGGGAGCATTTCTTTGGATTATCTACCTAATGATTTCCCTTAAGGTAAAACTGATCAATTACACTTTTAACTACATGCTATGAGGATTCTTATTACTATTAATGCAGCAATCAATTCAGCTGGAATGACCCCAACTATGGGACATACATCCTGTGCATTTTTATACGCACATTTTATACGGAAAGGTGATTCATTAAAAAATGTACCTGTCCTATTTGCAAAGTAAATTAAAAAAGATTACCTAATTATTTGCTGAGGAAAACATCAGCGCTTTATTGGTAAAAAGAAATAAATAAATCAATACTTGTATCAGTCAATAACATTGCAGGACTTCCAGCCTCAGAACAAATTTTCATCTTCATCTAATGACAAAAGAAGGGAAGTAACATGCATGGAATAAATAAGACTACTGAAATAAACATGTACTAGGCGCATGAGGTGAAGACATGGCAACTAGATTGTTCCAAGGCAGAGATATTTTAGGTTGGTAAAGCACAGACAGTTATAAGAGATAGAATTCAGTCCTTAAAGGGGTTGTCTCACTTCAGCATGACATTTATCATGTAGAGAACGTTAATACAAGGCACTTACTAATATATTGTGATTGTCCATATTGCCTCCTTTGCTGGCTTCATTAATTTTCCTACACTGCTCGTTTCCAGGGGTTATGAACACCCTGCAATCCAGCAGTGGTAGCTGCGCTTAGACATTACAGCAAAAAGCACCGGCCTCTCTGGTAGCCGGGACTGTGGGAGCAGGCCTAGGCATGCATGTGCAGCAACTCCCGGCCCAGAACCTCGTATCTGTACTGCAGCAGTGGCAGTAGCCCCTGGAAATGAGCAGTGCATAATGCTTTTGTTCGGCTGTTCGAAGAAGCCACGGCACTCTGTGGGCACTTAGGCCTCTTCGTAGGCCATGTGATGTTACATGGTCTAAATGCTGCGCAGTCCAATTCAAGTAAATGGGGCTGAGCTGCAATACCAAGCACAGCTGCTATACAATGTATGCCGCCGCGCTTGGTAAGCTGTGAGGAGGGTGTACCAAGAGTCAGACCCCAGCAGATCTCATATTGATGACCCTATCCCGAGGATATGTGAATCCCAAAGAACCGCTTTACATTTATTTTACATTTATTTTACAAATGCACAGGTACCATACTGTCACTCGTGACAGGTGGTAGAAGATCTGAAAGACTGGCTGCACGTCAGTGATCTGACAGCTTCTTTTGGTTTCACTTTGTCTATGTGTTGCTGGAATGTCCACACCTCCCTTTCAGGTGTAGACCATGTGACCATTACTACTCCCTTCTTAGTCTGGCTTTACCCATCACTCCTTGCAGTTGATAGCTCATTCTGGTTGTGGATCGTTTGGTGTCTGGATCTTGGCGGAGTTCCTGCTTTCCATTTATCCGGAGTTAAGTGTCTTTCCTTTTTGTATTGTGTTTATTTCCCTGTCTCTTGGTACCAGACCTGAGGCAGACTCTTGTTCCTTCAGCTGGGAAGGACCAGGTCATCTGTGGCCCTATCACTATCTTCAGGGCCTTCTAGGGTGAGTCAGGCTTAGGTTCCTGCGGATGAACAGTCCTACCATCGGGGTCTGTTCATTCTGTTAGCAGTCAGGGCTCGGGTTGGGATTTATTAGGTGGTGACCTTTTTCCCTTTCTCTAGTTTGCAGGCCTGGTACCTTCTCCCTCCCTTTTGTGTTTGGTGTGGAGTTCCCTTCACACACCACGCCATGACACATACATACTTGTTTTATTTATCACTTTTTAACCCCTTGACAACATCGGCCATACATGTACAGTAGATGTCGTCTCTTTAAAGATAGCGCCCACTCCAGACACCCGGGGCTGATGTCTGTGTTTGATGAGTACACTGATAGACATTTAACCCCTCAGGTGCCTTGGTCAAATATGATAAATTTTGAAGACACCTGCTGGAACTGATGAAAGGCACAGTCAGAGAATTGACAGTCATTAAATTCAAGGACTTAATAGGTGATGTTCATTTGGCCCTACTTTTTCATCTGACCCCGGCAGACATTAAAGCTTTTTCAGCATTTAGTTCCCTCTGCTGCTAAGACTCCTGGCTTCTATACCACATGCTGCCCAAGGACAGCCAAAGAGTGATCCATGACAGCCACAATGCCACTTATGCCAACCACAATAATGTAAACGCCAAACCTTTTACCCCACTGATGGCTACAGTACCACATGCGGCAAAGATCATGTGCTAGTGCCAATGCCTGCCACAAAGCCCCCATGACAGCCATATTGTTCTCATGCCAGCCACTGTGCCCCTCTCTCATTTAAGCTCAGAGCTTCTCCCTACATCTACCTGCCAACATGAATTACGGTACCTAAAAATGGGGAAGCAGCTGAATTGCCTGCTAGTGTTCAACTTAGTCGCACTTGCTGGCTAGGGCACTGGGCAAAAGACCTGGGGCGCATGTGTCTGTAGTGCCCAGTCGTTGCAACCATCCTAAGTTCACATAACCTGAAATATAAAATCTTTCAAAAATGCATCCAGACCTTTTAAATGCTCAACAAACTAACCATGACAACATTCAGTGGAAGGAAAAAAACCTCCATCAATGATAATGGGGACACCTTCTTCCTCTAGATGTAGGATATGTTCCCTTGTCAAGATTACACAGATACGGATAAGAATAAATATAACACAAGCCAAAGTTTTGAACAGAGCGCTCACATTCACTTACAGAGTAACCATATATTGCAATTCTTAGCTTCTTTTTGTCATTCCGGAAAAAGGGAGCTGCATCTACATCTCCTTTTGTACATTCTCCTAAACAGAGTGCTTATTAAGCATGTTTTCAATAAATTACAAAAATTAATAAATAAAATTAACTTCTTTCACTAAAAGTTGAAAAATGTATATCTGCACCAAATGCAGCCTGTTTATGTTTTGAATGGTTGCTGAATGAAGAGAACCATATTTATGCTGGTACGATATTATAGTGGTATATGCAGGTGTATGAGAATAGACCAAAAATCACCAAACCAAGTATAAAAGAGAGAAAATGAGATATTTCAAAATGCTGCAGCAGGACGTTTCAACTACACTCCCCGGTAAATCCAGCAGGGGTCTCCCTTTACACGAGATGTGATACACTGTCATCCACGGTAAAGTTCAGTGTAAGGTCTCATTCAGACGGCCGTATGCTGTCCGCAAAAATACTGAATGCTATCCGTTTTTTTGCGGATCCGCAAAAAAACGGATCCGCAAAAAAACGGATAGCATTCAGTATTTTTGCGGACCCATAGACTTCAATGGGGCCATGTCCTGATTTTCACGGACAAGTATAGGACATGTTTCATTTTTTTTGCGGATCCGCAAAAAAACGGATAGCTATCAGTATTTTTGCGGACAGCATACGGCCGTCTGAATGAGCCCTACTGATGAGAGTAAAATCTAAAATGAACCATTAGCATTTTCATCTGCAAAGAACAGCTGCTGCCTTTTCATGTCCTGTCCCTCCCAAAAATGTCTTCTCGATACGATTGTGGAGAACGAGCTACTGACAAGTAGGCTTTGGTTAAGTATATGAAATGATTCTAATATACAGGTGAACATCTTGTATTTATGCAGACATAGAAA
Organism: Bufo bufo; assembly: GCF_905171765.1. Lineage (NCBI taxonomy): Eukaryota > Metazoa > Chordata > Amphibia > Anura > Bufonidae > Bufo > Bufo bufo. The sequence continues at coordinate 323,533,220 of NC_053392.1, forward strand.
AGTCACATGTTTCCTGTGCTACAGGCATAACCGCAGGGTTATCCAAAGCAAAAGTGACTCCGGCTCATGGCTGATGTAGATTTCAGTTTGTGAAACAAAATGCAGCACATTTATTACAAGCAGCGCACCTCTCACTCCAAATTACTTTTTATTAAAGGGGTTGTCTCAGGGCTGGGATATTCCCCCGTCACATAGGTGTGGGTCCCACCTTTCTGATCCACTCCAATCTCCAGAACGAGACCTCCAAAGCGAACAGTGATTAGACAAACATGCATGACCGCACTCTGTTCATTTCTATGGGAGTTCCAAAAATATCTGAGCGCTGGCTTGGCTATTTCTGGCAGTCCTATTGAGGTAAATGGAGCAGTGGCCGTGCTTGCGCAGTGTGCTTTGCATTCGTTTCTATGGGACTTCCACAGAAGTGAATGGAGAGCATGCCACACATGCGTATTGTGCTCTCTTTCACTTTGGGGGTCCCATTCTAGAGCTAAGTGTGGGTCCTAGCAATGGGAGTCACATCTCTGACATTGGTGGCATATCCTAGCAGTATGCCACCAACGTCTGAGGTGACATAGCCTTTTTAAGACAGACACATGAAAGGTCAGCCTTTAGTAAATGTGCCCCCTAGTGTCAGTACTCCTATACCTATATATAAAAAAAGTCTGAAACAAAAAAAACAAAAAAAAAAACATACTAAAGCCTAACACATTAGATGGCTGTCAGATGAACGTTTCACTGACATTCATCAGGCCGCCCATAAACATTTGACGTATATGGGCTACTTTAGGCCTCATGCCCACAGAGAGCTGTGTGTGGAGCCTGTGTGGCAGCTTTTGGGCTTCTATGGTCTGTACATTGTCATACCATGCCTGGCAGTGGCAAAGATGGAAGTATTTTCTCCTGGAAGCATTACTTCTAGGGTAGAATCCCTCAGCACATGGGGCATCTGATAAAACCCACCAAGGTTATTTGTAAGTTTCCATATGATATCAGAAGCATACGTAAGTAAAGTAAGAGCCCAAACACTTGCAGAGGTGCTGTACTAGGACTCCACTCAATTCAGGTCACATACAGTCATGGGCATGAGGCCTAAGACTGTTTAGACACATATTTCGGACTGTATAGAAACAGTCTATTATTGATCTGATTCAATCTGAATTTGTGGCAGGAGAATTGAGCGGAGCTTAGCAGGAACAGGTGAGGCCTCACAGGCCCCAATAGATTTACTATCATATATTCCGGAAACTGACGTGAATGATAGTTCAAATCTATGCCAGCTCATAGCTGGTGTAAATTTCAACTTCTGGCGCACAGCCTGCCTGGAAATGCGCCAAACTTATTTAGAGACCTGTACCCCTTCATAAATTTGGCATATTCTGAGCCGAAAGACTTTATAGCAAGACTGACATTAAAAGCAATTCTTAGTATGTCTGCCCCAATATCTGTGTGTGACTGGCCAACTGTTCAGATACAAATACAGGACTAAAATCTGCACGTGTAAACCCAGGAGGAAGCCTGTTCCAGTATACTATCAGTTCTTCAGACATCAAGGGCGTAGCTATAGGGGAAGCGGCTGCTTTGGGGCCTGAACTCAGAAGGGGCCCACCAAGGTGGAGGACTAAAAGATTGTATTGTCAGGGCACCCTCAACAGTGTTATACAATGGCATTATATAAAGTGACTTGACATACAGTATATACGTGTAGAAACGGATGTAGCGGCTGCCGGGCCTCGTCTGAGAGAGTGATCTTGAATAGCTGCAGGAGAGGGAGGTTGCACAGGAGGAGGGGGTTGCAAAGCAGTTGCTGTGTTTTACTGATATGGAGTTTCTCTACACAGTCTGACCAGTGCTACCAATGCCAGACTGGGAGGGACACCCAGTTGTAAATCAGCAACACTAATAGGAAGGATGATCCAGAATGATTTAGTAAAATATAGACAAGTCAGCAGTGGTGACAATTGAGTGGGGGGTGTTAGGTGAAGCAGTGAGGGAGGTCCAACGCTCCTGTTCTTCAAAATGAATTACTGTCTGTCACATCTGCCTGGGAAATACAGTATATACCATAGTGAGAGTTTGATTTGCATTAAATTTTAATACAATTCCCAACCACAGAGATAAAACAGCTGACTGTAACAGGTAGGGAGGCTGGAGAGAATAATGTGCATGCATACCTAATGAGACATTTATACAAAGAATAATTAGGCTGCGCAATTCTCACTTTATTACTCACGTGTCTATTTCCCAGGGTTTACATGTAAATAATTGACGCTTCATTGCCAATTCACACTTGAGCAGTTGTTTCCTCACTTAACTATTCACAGATCATCACTTAGAAAATGGTCTAGGTTATGGCCATTAGCCAGGTAACAGCAGATTACGTTACACTACAAATATACGACAAAACGCGAAGAGGGAATTGCTGTGTTCATTACTTCTGAACTGGAGCTAGTTGACAAGTCAGCCACAGCAGGCAAAAAAAAAAAAAAAAACACAAGCCCGATGTTCTCTTCTGGAAAGTCACCGAGTACACAGTGTAGGTATCGCAAGCTGGATCTTAAATGGAAAACGTGCCGAAAATGTTGTGGACTTTTTGTGCCTCCTGTTACAATGGAGAGCGGTCTTATGCTGCCATTTTAGCACGTGGCATGGTGCTTTAGGCAGGTAGTTTAAAAATGATATAATCGGCCACTCTAGAAACCATTCCATTTAGTTTAATGTATGAATTGGAGCATGAAATGACAAAAAGAAGCAATTTTCTCGTGCACATTCATATTCCTAAATCGCAGAAAAATGTTATCTACATTATATTTTTTTCCCCACTTAGATCCTCTTGAGTATTTTACTCTCAGCTTAAAAAGTATAAAAGGGAGATCCAGCAGACAAGGGCTAACAATAGTAGAGAATACACAGCACAATGGCTAATAGTGCAGGGTGACTGATATTTCATAGTGCTCGATGACAGAGGTCTACTACGTATGGAACAATATTTTAAAGTGAAGCTTCAACTGATTACACGTTGACTAGACTTAAATCATGTGACTTTATATTCATACGGTGTCATTCCGCATCTGAAAAGAATATTAATGAGAAAGCCCATGTCTGTTCAAGAAGGGCTTCTATGATCTACTTTCATTCTTTTGAGAGGAGAGGAAAAAAAATATGTTTCTATGAGCGTCTATGATAATGTGCAGTAAAATAAGGACACAAGGGGATCTGACTATCTGATCCTGAACAAATGCTGGCTGTCAGTCAGACCAAAAACCTCTGATTGCAATGGTTTATGCAAGGCCAAAACCTGGCATTTATGCCGGACAGCGGGCGTATCCCATTATAGTCAATAGGGATCTGGCAGTGATTTGTAGAAATGCAATGCTGGATCCGGTGAACTCTGGCATGCTGTTCTCTGCCGGAAGCATTCACCAGAGATGTGAACACGGCCTAACTCTCCAATGAGTTCATAACGGATCCATCTTGGCTATGTTAAAGATAATACAACCGTTTGTATTATCAGTAACTGAAGCGTTTTTGCTAAGCCCTGCCGGATCCAGCAAAAACGCTAGTGTGAAAGTAGCCTAATACGGCAGTCCATCGATGTCTGCCATGTTTTCAGAGATAATACAGAGAATACTTATACTAGAGAATACGTATGCTAGAAGGACATAATAGGAGAAAAAGTAGAAAAGATGTAGCTGATCATAAAAACAATAGCTGGAATAGTTTTACCCACGATTCCCTGCCGTAGGCCACAACATCAGCATAAACTGCACTCATGGAAAGTAAAGGTGCTTCAAATGAAGAATACTGACGTTCCGCTTCACCAATATAAACATAAGGGCACTGCAGATTAGAATTTTATACGTCTTTAACAATAAACTGTAAAATGAACAATATGAAATACAGACGCTAAAAAAACGCACCATTTGATGACCCAAAAGGATCAATGTATAGTACAGTGTCCACCTGACAGTGCCAGACTGAAAACGCTGCATGCTACCTTTCTCTGTCTGGTGCCGACAGACATCCGGCAACAAGACTGATGCACAGGATATGGCAGACATGATAGTCCAGAAAATGATGGGATCCGTTCCGGCGTCGATTTATCCCTAGTGTTTCTGTACTACGTCAGATGGAAAATACAAATATATGGATTCTTTATTACATAACCACTATATTTGCTTTAGGCTACTTTCACACTAGCGGCAGGACGGTTCCGACAGGCTGTTCACCCTGTCGGATCCGTCCTGCCGCTATTTCGCCGTGCCACCAGACTGCCACTCCGTCCCCATTGACTATAATGGGGACGGGGGGTGAAGCTCCGGGGCAGCACGGCAGTGCACGGTGAGAGGTCGCCGGACTAAAAGTACTGCATGTCCGACTTTTTAGTCCGGCGGCCTCTCACCGCGCACTGCCGTGCTGCGCCGGAGCTCCGCCCCGTCCCCATTATAGTCCATGGGGAAGGAGCGGCAGTCCGGCGGCACGGCGAAATAGCGGCAGGACGGATCCGACAGGGTGAACAGCATGTCGGATCCATCCTGCTGCTAGTGTGAAAGTACCCTTACTTATAAATGTGGGGCTCTTAGCGAACATTTTGATCAAACTATGTGAGCCCACCTGCCAATATAAGGCAGCCTCATACCAAAGGGAACCTAAACTAAGTAGACAACTTTTTCTGAGCTACTTTCCCCATACATCCCCACACATAATCTCCGATTATTATAAGACCTCCTTCTCTACTCTCCTCTTATCACCTCTTCTCACAATAATCTCTGATTTCTCCCGTGCTTCCCCCATACTCTCTACCCCAACACATCATTAACTACAGTGGAAACCTTCAAAACAAACCTGAAACCCACCTCTTCAGACAAGCCTACAACCTACAGTAACCTGCTGCCAATAGGCCGCAGTATGACCAGCTTTACCCTCACCTACTGTATCCTTCTATCATCCCCTGAAGATTGTAAGCCCTCGCAGGCTGGGTCCTTTAGACCAACACTTTCTCCAACTGCAAGAAGGAGTGTGACAGGCATTTCTAAGTACTTCATGTTGCCTTTATAAGTATAATGTACTGTAGATGAGTTTGACCATCTACTCCCTGCATCACAGTTCATTCCTATTTCTTGGTAAGACACATGACTACAATTAAAGGGGTTGTAAAGGCTAAAGATATTGGTGGCCTATCCTCAGGGTAGGTTATCAATAACAGGTAGGTTGGGGGGGGGGGGTCAGACTGCCAGAACCTCCACTGAGCAGCTATTTAATGGGGACGTTGTGCTCACAGGAACACCGAGTCCTCTGCAAAGTTTATCTGCTCACCCCTTGAAGCAGAGGTAAAGTGTAATTACATCTGTTTGTCCCATTTAAGTGAATGGGAGAGAAATCTGTAATTACACTGCACCCCGGATACAATCTAGACAACGTGGAGGTAAACAAAAAGGATACAGCACTCATTGATCGCAGAGATTCCTTCATAAAGGTCACTGGCAGGGGTGCCGTGAGTCGAACTCCAACAATCTGATACTGATGACCTGAGGATAGGTCAGCAACATTTGTAGCCCAGACAACTCCTTTAAGCAATGGGGAATACTTATCAATGATTTTGGCAGATTATTATTGAAAACACATTGAAAAATATGGTATTTCGGGATATTTTTGAAGCTCCTGATCCAACTTTTCCACATACTGTACATGCATAGGGTAAAATTGCATGCACTAGAACTAGGGGAAAAAATGCAATTCAACCAAAGCTTTTATTTGTTACTACCACAATACATATTTTTTATTGTCTTTGTCACATTGTATCACTTTTTAAATATTTTTAAAACCCTAAGGAAAAAAAAAATCTTAATGGCTCTATATTCGGGGGATAGATCTCATTCTGTTTAACTGCTCAGATGCAGGAGCGGACGGAGAACTTAGAACCTAATAGTGGCCCCATATAGGATAGTCCAAACTGACAGAAGCCAGAGCAACACAAGTAGGCAAAGCCAGAGTGCAGCACAAAATATTGCCCTAGGAAAACCAAACGCCACAGTGCAGCATAAATTATTGCCGTATCACCATCCTGAGGGCGGCGATACAGTTGAATTCAGGAGGGCACGTGCGGCTGCATACTACGGTAGGAGAATAAGTACTTGATGTTCCTAGCATTAATTAATATGAGAGCATCAGATTGTTATGTACCTGGTCAGCGGCCATAAGGAGGGCATAGCCGTTCCCCTGGACATCGGCCCACTGGGAAATCTCCCTGTAGGGTCTATGACCAGTCAGCCCTTGCTCAGATGCAATGGTTGCTATTGACCTTGCCATCTGAAGGATTAAATTAATGGAGTCAGATTGGACAACCTGGTTATGATGTGGTTCTTGGTCTTACTTTAATATGTCTCATTCCAGGGCAACCCAATAAAAGACCATTTTATCTATAATAGCACAAAAGGGGGGCAAGTAAATTTATTATTTACAGAACTATAGGAATATATATATTATATATAAAACTTTGGCTCATCAGAGCCAATACATTCGTATACTGCACTGAGCGCTCACTCCGTACAGTTTTCAAACGAGGTATTATGCGGATCGACTTTGGATGTTTCATCCGAAGTTGATTTGCTCATCCCTAATATATATATATATATATATATGTAAATTTTATTCTACATAACGGAGACTAATCTTTATACTAATAATCCGAGACTGGCTGATAATGTTGGCATTACACCAAATTACAATATCCATTTTCTCCATCTTTTCATATACAGCTGCAGAACGCCTGAACGCCTCAATATTTACCCACCATACTTGTGTTTTAAGCCTCAAATGCATTATTTAATTCACTAATGCTTCTGCTTTGCTCTTCAAATGTCACATCAATCCAAGCGGTAGTCATGGTGCGGTGTCTAGACATGGACGTTACATGAAAATACAAAATGCCCAATTTTCCAAATTAGCTCAAAGAGAGAATTCTTTGGCATTAAACAAGTCTTACAAATTCCGTGCAAATGACTGCAAAACAGGAACGACTGCCAGTCCAGCAGCTTCACGGTAAAATCTCCTCAAGCTGTTTCTTCCAAATATTAACTGGAACTGCCAGAGCTGGCACCAGATAGCACGAGTTTCTCTCCCCGACTCTGCAAACAGCAGCTACATCATGTTAACCAGATGAGGGCCGGCACTGCGTCGACACAAAGCACCTAGTCCTGGCTCTACACTACAAGCCACGGCTGGGGTCTCTGCACTACAGAGGAGCATCCGACCATTCATTAATTAGAGAAATGCAGGGTCCTAGAGAAGCAATATGGGTTAAAGAGCTGTTCTAAAATGACACTTTTCTGAATTAATCAACTGCCAACATGAAATATGTATGCAAGCTGAAGGCATTTGGCATTTTTAAAGCTCAGGGGATTTTTTTTTTTATTCTGCCTGGGTTTTATTCTGCAATTCTACGTCTAGGAAAACAGTTACAATAAGCCTTGTCCTTCAAAGATACTGTATAGTGACATTAATTCATTTCTGGAATCTCTAACCTGCAGCCTTTGATTTAATTGTCTTGTAGACGGCAATTCTGTATGGCACTTCACAAGTCTTCACTTTATTCCATAATATGTTTTCATGGCAATGAGCTCAGATCCTAGTCCAGCGATGTGACAATGATCATACGGTAGAGCAGATTTGCCACTGGCTACCCGCACATTCCAAGTTTTGAAGGACAGACTCCTAATATTATCATTTGTTTCTGCTGCTAAGCAATTTTTCCAGCAGTATCTACGAGCCGTATTGCTTTCCACTCACACGGGGTGCAGTGCTGTTGACTATTAAACTGTTAGAAGCCGAGCACGGGTCTTAGAGATCAGATAGCAAGTAAATTGGTGTGAGGCGAGCGAGCAGCAGAACGTGAAGAAAGAAAGAAAAAAAAAACTGTAGAGGACAAATAGGAATACACAACACCTAAAAGGCAGGGGATCAAATTGAAAATAAAAGGTAGAAAGAAGTCAGAATGAAACTGTACACAAAGAATGGACAGCAAAAAAATAGATAAAGGAACCTCCACGAAAAATAAAACAGCCGAGCACTAGCAAAGACTACGCTAGGATGTAACATGATGGGGAAAAAAACATGCATAATTACAGCAATAATCTCTGCCCCCAAAACAGGGCATTCTATTGAGATGCAATGTGTAGATATAAGATATACCCATGAGTACACCGATATGTATTCTGACCACCCTTAAAGGTTATCCATATAAGATAGGTGGGAGTCCGACACCCCACATCTGCACCGATCAGCTGTTTTGGGCAGCCAATGACACTAAAAATGATAAAGTAGATGGTGTATTGCAGCTAATGGCTAAAGTACCCCAACATGGCCACTACACAGTGGACAGAAACATTGCGTTTCCAGCTCTGTCCATTGTCCAGTTTTCGGCTTCTGCGGCTGATGACAGCTGACTGGCGAGGGTATGGGGTGCCCAGCCCCCACCTATCTGATATTAATGATCGCCCCTGAGGATCAGGCCATCGATATTTACTGAAAGTAAAAGGGTTATGCCACGAATGATGTAAAAAAATTAAAATCAGACATAATATAGTAAACGACAACACCTTTCTAACAAAGCTAGAAACTAGCCCTGTACCTCAAAGTGATCTCCCCATTCATTGCTCCAGTTGCTCTTCTAGATTATATTCAGCCTGAGAGCTCATGGGGTGTGTCCTTTCTGCTGCAGCTCTCTCCCTCTAACTGCCACAGCTTCTAACAGAACATATGGCTGGTGGCAGTTAAAGATTTAAACTGAGCACGTGCGACCAGCTCTGTGAGAATGACAAAAAAAAAATAAGGAAAAAACAAACAAACAGCAGGTGGCGCTATACAGATACGCTATACAAAATTTTGGCGCTATACAAAATTTTTAATTACATGCAATTACAAAAGTTAATTTTTAATTACATGCAATTACAAAAGTATTCAGATCCAGGGGCTGGTTTGAAAAATGTAAAATATGTTTTTTGACACAAACAGATTTGGAAAAAGATGGATGGACATACCCACAAAACAGTTATTGCTACAATCTGACATAAGCTTGCAGCAAAAACCTGAAAGTGTACACTCAGCCTTGCACATTAAACATGCACTTTACATAGCTATATAAATAATGAAAGAATTAGGCCATGTTCACACAGCAAATTAAGCAGCATATTATGTGCCTAAGGGGATGTTTACAGGGCGGATTTTAAAGATGTGCTGAAAAAAAATCTGCGCAGAATCCATGCATTTTTTTTAGCATGTTTTCCATGCAGTCTTTTATGTGCTGTGGGACAAGTCTCTTTTTTTTTTTTTAAACTCTGTTCAATACAAAGCTTCATTTTCAGCTCAAGATTTTTGTCACGAATCCGCAACAAAAAACAGGTGGGAAATGCCCCCAAAAAATGCACGGACTTACATGGAGCTGTTTTTTAATGCTTCCTATGCATTTCAATGGGAGATTCAGTGCAGATTCCGCCTCAAGATAGGGTATGTTGCTTCTTTTTTCCTGATATCTTTTTTTTCCACGTAGAAAAAATAGCAAGTGCTGCTTTCCACTGCAATGAATGGGATGTGTTTTTTGTTTTAATCCTGATTTTCAGGCAGAAAGGCTACAAAATCTGCGCCAAAAATCTCAGTGTGAATTGGCCCTTAATATGTTTACATACACTTGAAAACAGCTTCCTTTTGCTTTCAACAGGAAATATGCACCATAGTTCACAGGGGTATTTTTATGTTACTGTTATCAAAAAAAAACCTAGCATGCCACTTCCAAGTATTGTACAAGTTGATTTCTCCAAAATACACACTGATTGCTATTTAGTATTTTTTGCAGGTATTTACGCTGCTGAAAAAGCAGAAAACTCCTGGATTTTAGAGGCCGACTGCTCCCGCAAGCAACGTTGCATTTTTCAGCTTCAAAGTTATTCCATGTGAACACAGCATCTAAGGGTACTTTTACACTTGCAGCAGAGTGATCCGGCAAGCAGTTCAGTCAAAACGTATGCCAACTGATGGCATTTGTAAGACTGATCAGGATCCTGATCCGTCTTAGGGTACTTTCACACTAGCGTTTTTCTTTTCCGGGATAGAGTTCCGTCACAGGGGCTCTATACCGGAAAATAACTAATCAGGCATATCCCCATGCATTCTGAATGGAGAGTAATCCGTTCAGGATGCATCAGGCAAAAGAGAAAACCGCAGCATGCTACGGTTTTATCTCCGGCAAAAAAAACTAAAGACTTGCCTGAATGCCGGATCCGGCATTTTTTCCCATAGGAATGTATTAGTGCCGGAGCCGTCCTTCCGGTCTGCGCATGAGCAGACTGAAAAAAAGGTGAAAAAAATTAATGCCGGATCCGTTTTGCCGGATGACACCGGAAAGACGGATCCGTCATTTCAATGCATTTTTTCGACTGATCAGAACCCTTACCAGTCTTAAAAATTGCTGATCAGTCAAACTAAATGCCATCAGTTGGCATACGTTTTGCCTGATCCGGCAGGCAGTTTCGGCGACGGAACTGCTTGCCGGATCTCTCTGCCGCAAGTGTGAAAGTACCCTTACAAATGCATTGAAATGCCGGATCCGTCTTTCCCAGGACGGAACTCTATGCCGGAAAAGAAAAAGGCTAGTGTGAAAGTACCCTAACTTGTGTGACTGTCAGCAGTTTAGTCAGGCTAGAAGATACGAATGTGCAATATGTTGTACTATTCTTCCAATCAAAATCATGGAAGCCACAATAAAGCTCCAATGGACCCCATTATAAGTCAGTGGGGCCCATCAGGTGTCACTGGTGTCCACAGTGTGACAGATCTGGCACAGTCATCATGGTCTCCATTATAACACAAAATGTTGGAGTACCGTGGGGATCTGAAAGGTAGGAATATGCCAATTTGACTTTTTGCCTCTATATAACATAAGCAGTTGTCAGTAGACTTTTTTTTTCTAAAGCTGAAAACAGCAAAAACCATGAAGTGATCCTGATTTAAAATTTTTATAAAACAAGGTTACGTTCTTCTAACATGAAATGAATAATAACTGTACTAATAGGTGTTGAACTTGGGAGACTCTTAGGGATACAAATACAGTGCTCAGTCAAGCAAATATGTATCAATATTTTAGCCAAGAGGCAGAAAAGGATGTTCACTGAATTTACCATGAGTATATGTCCCACTTTCAGGTTTTTAATAAGTCATGAACTAAAATATGCGATTTACACACACTGATGTTACTGTGAATTTTTTAGTGCTTGCCGTTAGTAACAATAAAAAAATAAAAAATTTAAATATTGTTTGGGACATTTAATTAGATTAACTCAAAAGTAAGTAAATGTTAATTTTATAATATCACACATATATATATATATATATATATATATATATATAAATGCATTATGCTAATAATGAAATAACATTACTTATAGGTGAACGATCATCCGATCATCTAACTAGTGAACGGCAGCTTTATCCCCACTCCCCCACCTGATGTTCCACTGGGTGGTACATGCTGGGTGGTACAGCTGCCAAAAGAACCATATAACACATAGAATCTAATTAATAAGGCATACTGGGGCAGATTTACTAAAAGTGTCGTACTTTGCACAGTCTAAGAACGAGAATTGGATACACAGACAGTTTTTCATGGCCATTTTGCATCAGATCCCTTTTCTGACCAGCTATCAGTTTTTAACTTCCATTTCGCATTCATCTTTATCACCTGTTAATAATGGCCATTGAAAATGGATGAATTTCACCCCTCAGTCAAAAACTCAGTATACATAATGCCCTCATAGTGCTCTCCCGGTATATATATTTGCTATATATATATATATAATGGCCCCCTCTTAGAGCAAGCCCGAAATCCCATCCCATTTCTCTATGGAGCAAAAAAAACCTGTCTAGTCCAAGTTTACACCAAGCAGGCATAGTTTTATTTAAAAAATGTTGGCACATGGAAGCACATGCAGACCACGTCCCCTTTCCAGAGACACCACACCCTTTCCCCACAAAACTACGCCCTTTATTGGAAGAGGCGTAAAATGCTTAGGTAAATGTGATAAAAAACCATGCATGCCAATTTTGCTGGTTAAAGTGTATACAGTGGTTGTTTTGTTTGGCCAGTTAAAAAAAAGAAAAAAAAAAAGAATGCCAATAAATCCTGGTCACCGACAACACAGAAATGTGACAGCTCAGACAACCACTGGCTGTACCTGTGGGTACTCCGTTTACACTACAAGAGACTTGCCGCGCATGATGGGAGTTTAGGTTTCATAACAGCTGGAGAGCCATACTTAAGAGCACTGCATACTACTGCACAGATCTTTCTTAGCTCCCAGGATGGCTCCACTCTACTCACTCCACAGCATGGTCCAGCTCTCCTTCTCAGTTCCCAGGACAAACCCCTTCTTGTTAGTGTTAAGAATGACTTCCAACAGCTTGTATTATCCCAGTATAGATCCCCTCTCAGTCCCTGGCATAGCTTCCCATCTCATTAGTGCTGGGAGGCACTAGGCAAGAAAACAGATTTAAAGCTTGACAGTACCCTACTTTACTGCGGCTTCCTCCTGTCCTCCGCTATGCCTAACTGTGCCCCAATACATTAATAATTTCATGGGGAAGTATGGAGAATGGTTATGTATGTAATTGTTGAAATGGTTGGCCAATGGTGATGATGTAAAACATATTGGTGGTCCTCTCAAAGAGGAAGTCCTCTGGGGAGGTTTTTACTGTATTACCTGTGATTTTATAATAGGTTGGGTCCAATGACCTTCAAGGTCCACAGTTCATTTGGAGCATCTTAAACGGATATTCAATGCAAAGTCTAACATTAATATACATAAAGTAAAACTATTACAAATCAGCCATCTCCTAATACACATGTACACACATTAAACATACAGAGAAAAATACAGATGCACAAAAATGGACAGGATTCACATGATCAAATCAATAGATGAATCTTTGCCTTAGGTCTATATTACTCAAGACAATTTTGTGTGGTCCCTCTGGTCTTGTAGGTCGAGGGTACAACAGTGGAGGACAACTATAACTAGCTATTGGCAGACAAATGTTCTCATTGATTATCTTTCTGCCGCAGGGCGATGCTGCTCTACTTAAAACTAAAAATATTTCATTTTAACGTCTCAGATAAGGAAATCTGGACAAACGACGTCATAGCAGGATCATGTATTTCATGTCAAGTGTAATTGCTGAGTATCTACATACATTTATGATTACGTTATTGAGCATAGACAACATATATGTGTACACCATTGACATCAGATAATGAAAAAATAAACTGCGAAGAGTGGCATATAAAGGAAATGGCCAAGTAATTGTGCTTTACTTCGTGGAAATGATAAGACCAAATACAAATAGCACACGTCATTTATAATGGAATTAATCAAACGGCTCATGCTGTGATGCTGGGTAACTGCACAGTCAGGCGCGGGGCAGGTTCGCGTCAATGCCAAAACATTTCAGTTTTCTTACAAACTTTCAGCTTCACGCTACTTATTTCCAATTATAAATGTACAAATCATATGCACAAATTACCATTCAGAGTATTTGTCTCCAACAATTGAGAATTTTATTTAAGAACAGATGTTTGGACTGGGTCCAAGCTAATGCACAATGCAAAAGCTAGCACACAAAACAGTGGGGTAACTGTCTAATAAATCTTCCCATTGTTCTCTATACTTTAGTATGATAAATACCTGGCACGACAGATGACAATATTTCCAAGCCGCATTAGATAAGCTCAATTCATTAGCGGTTTTAAATGTGCACTTCACATTTTGGTAATTTGTATTAGAGAATATTCAATATAGCAATTTAGATTCTGTTACCATTTTTTTTTTTTAGATAAGGATATAATCCGTGGTGTGGAAAAAAGGGTATTTTATAAAAGTTCATGACAACCATTTGAGTGTACAGCTCTGGCGAATATGTTGGTGCTACACAAGCAATAATATAATATACCAGTGACTTCATGACTAAGAAAAGAATGCCCAAAAACAATGCAATCATAAAAGAATAATTCTTGAAATGTTTGTACTCGCCACCATAGTGAAATCGGACAATAATAGTTAAAGGGGTTTTCTAGGATATTTATACTGACTATCCTCTAGGATAGTCCATCCTCAGGATAGGTCATTGATATCTGATCCGATCAGATGTAACAGAGTAGCTGTAGAGCAGAGGGTAGGGTCTGCCTAAAGCACTGCAGCCTGGCCCCCAGTGTAATTAGGGTGCACTTTCGGGAGTGGCGAGATTCAGTTTGTTTTTTCAGTACTACAGTTATTAAAAGCGGGGACAGAGGTATATATTTCCTCCTGCCCCTTGCCCATACTTATGTCTGATCACAAGTTTGCATCCACAAAACCGCTGACCGAGTCCCTTTAAATTAGAAGGTATTTATTATGAGCAGCACGAGTAGGCTATGTGATAGCAATAGTCTGTCAATGCACATTAACCACCTAACAGTTTTGCTCAGGCTTTGAGAAAACTACTTAACAGTTCAAATGAGAAGAGCTCAGGCAGGGGGGAGGGGTTCTTTAACTCCTAATATCTCAAGCTGGATAAAAGCTACACTCGAGATATGGCTTAAAAGCTGACAGTCTAAGCTTAAAAATAAGCCCACAGTATTATCTCACATCAGGAGATATAGCTGTTAGAAATCGGGCAGTAGTGATAGCGACGGAAAGTGAAAGCAGGTTTTAGATGATTTCACTCCTGACCCAATTTCTAAACAGCTATATCTCCCGATGTAGAGGAGATAATGCTGAGATTCTGGTTTTGTTTTGAAGCTTTGATTGCCAAACAAGAGCAAACACATATCTCCATCAGCTACACAGCCTGAAATATTAAAAGTTAAAGCAGCCCTCCCCTTAAGTTGGCTTTGATCTTAGCCAGCCTGAAGGAGGAGACGGGGGCAGTGTGGGAGAATTGAGAGCCTAAAGTACAGTAGAAAAAAAAAAATTGGCATCATCATGATCATAGTGACCCACAGACTAAAGTTATAACGTTATTTATATCACACAGTGAAGATCATAAAAATAAATCCCACAAAATAATGTTAATTTTTTAAAATCTTTCCCCTAAAAAAAAATAATATATATTTATATAAAAAACAAACAAACAAAAAAACTACAATTTGTCTCATACAATTCAACGTCTCAGCTAAACTGAGAAAAATAAAACTGTTATAACCACTGGAACACAGAGGGGACAATTTTTACTGGTCCTTAAAGTATAACTGTCGTATATTTTTTTTTTGGGAGTATTGGATTGTGGTGATTAATATCACCTTGGTGGCCCTATTTCAACTTTTCACTGTGTATTCAATTACCCCTTAATTCCACATTTTTGTTCCCTGTACTGCCTACTTTTACCTGTGCTTAAAATAGGGTTGCTAGGCATGGTCCGTCTATCTGTTGAAGGACGGAGGACGCTGCGTGCAGGATGCGTGCAAGGTCAGATTACTGACAGTCAGGGACTGTAAGTAAATGATTAAAGCCAGGTCCTCCCCAGCAGCTGATAACAGTGCCTGGGCTGTGTGCACTTCTCCCTGTCCCTGCACTTGGCAGACGCTCCCTCACTCAGCAGAGCTGGAGAAGTAGAGCTGAAGCAGCGCAGACCAGGGAAGGGAGATCTGCCGTCTGCTCAGTGTATAAATGAAAGCAACATGTGGTAAGAGGACCCCATTGTGCTGCAGGAGATTAACCCTTTAGGGGGGGAGGGCTCTGGTTACTGACACTTTTGGGGGGCTATTGTTACTGGCTAGTGAGGGCAGGCGGGATTAGCCTCAGGGTGAGGGCAGTGGCGGCCATCTTAACTGAATAGTGAAATTGCAGTTTTATGCAGACGGGTTGCTAGGGGCTGAATCTTATTAAATATGGGGTAAGTCAGTCTAATAGTAACTGATTCTGGAATATCATGTTATTAGTAACTACATATACGAAAATTGAAATTAGGGTCTAAGTGTGACAGTTATCCTTTAAAGCTAAAATAGCTGTCACTAAGGGGTTAAAAAATGCACTTGTGATCCCTGAGCCGTGCGCCAACTATATTAACTTCAGACAAATTCTAAATCTACAAGAAAAAAAGTGACATTTTCAGAAAGGTTTTTTCCAATGTTTATGTAACTGAGGGTTAAGTACACTACTCACAAAAGAACTCAGGGACCCATGGTATATTTACATTTCTCTATCACTCTTTAAAGGGTTTCTCTAGGCTCTCCTATATTGATGACCTATCCTCAGGATAGATCCTTACTATCACATCGGTGGAGGTCCAACACCCGGCACTCCTGCCAATCAGCTGTATGAGGAGACGGCACACAGTGTGCACGTGCCATCTCCCTTCTCTCTTCCTGCTCACCGCTGCTGTCTATGGCTCATACAGCTGATCGGGGATGTCGGGTGTCAGACCCCCACCGATCTGATATTGATGACCTATCCTGAGGATAAGTCATCAATATAGGAGAGCCCAGAGAACCCCTTTAACATGATATAGGTCTACATTGCATGCCAGAGGTTGTGGCCACAAATCCAATTTGCTGCAACACCACCACAAGTAACTTTTAGTCTTTTTTTTATTTATTTATTTGGAAATAATTCCATTATACTGCAATATAACAGCTTCATATTACTGAATACTGCATGGGCCAAGAAATCTGAAACTTAAAAAGCAATCAATCTAACATTAATGGGAGTAAAGAAATTTTGAAAATTACAATTAAAGCTGCTCTAAACCATAATTATTTCACCACTCCCTAGCCTAAGATCAAAGCTTGCATTCACTTTTAGGAGAGAGATTTAGTCTGGGACGTAATATTTAGACAGACAGTGCTACAAAATTTAGCCGACGTGTGTAATGATGCAAAAAGGAAGGTTTTAATTTGTAAGTAATAAATAAGGAGCAGTAATATATATGCAGCTCAGTTTCAACACTAATTCCACGGCAAATGGATAAAAATGAAAACCATTTTCCAACTGAAAAGGCCAAAATTAAAATATTATTTTCCTCTTAACATGCATGAAATACGCAGTCTCAGACTTATACATATATTTTCGTGTAGCAATCATGTTTTCTTTCTAAGTGAAAGCCTGCAATTTCTCACAGGAAATAACCAATTTAAAGACAGAAGCTTGGAAGCATCTCATACACAGAAAACAATTACCTGGTTCAGCAACACATACTCCAAGCCATAAGACAGCATGCTAGTCTGCCCGCAAACTTCAGAAAGCTAAACCCCATGTAGTATGATTTTCCTTCCTTAAAGGGGTTCTCCGGGCTTTAAAATAAAAAGAAAAAATGAAAAAAACCTGGAGTGTTCTGACCTGGAGGAAAGAGTTCTGTCACTACTTACATCTCCGTTGGGCCGCCGATGCCACTGTTTCCGCTGTGCCCAAACAGGCTGTGGACTTTTCCGCTAAGGTCCTGGACTGGATGTGTTCCTCTGAGTCTTCCTGTTTAGTGGCATATTTTGGAGTCTGGGCGCAGCAGAAACAGCTGCGTGATGGAGTGTTACAGAGCACTCCAGGTTTTTCTGCAAAGCCTGGCGAAACCCCTTAAAGGTTATATACACCTTTGGGGCCAATTTCTTTAATGATAGCATTTTACTAATTTTAGGCTAAAAACAAATTGTTTTAATTGGCCTTTATTAAAAATATTGAGCAATTATGTCACAATGGTTTAATTATTTTTCTAGCTGTGTGAATCGTACCTTTTTAGTTTCACTTTGTGCCAGTCATCTAATAACCCTCATCTCTAAATTACTAACAGGTCATAAACGTTTATTTACGCCACATTCTTATCAGTAATATAAGAACTGAGCTATAATGAGTGTTTATAAGGTCAGAGAGCAGAGATGAGGAGCCCATCAGCTGAGCTGCCTGATGAAACAGACTGAAAATTCAGATCCTGATACTAGATAAACTCAAGGCTGCACAGACAATGGTTCAACATTTTAAATAAAGAGCAATTGAATTTTTTTTTTTTATCTCAAAATGAGTAGAATGCAATAATTAATAGAAATTGCTCCCAAACATGTACATAGCCTTTAAGGCTAATTTCACACAAGTTTAGGTTGGAAAAGTAGTGTTTGGCCTGAGAAATGCAGCCACCACACACTGTTTCCCAGATCTAACACACTTCTGTGAAATTAGCCTAAAAGAGTACATCAAGAGTATATCAAGCATTGCTACTTTCCTTCAAAACCAGTGCCATACCGGTCCACGTGTAGTGTGTGGAATTATAACTCAGCCACACTCACCTCAATGGAGCTGACTTCCAATACTAGACAACCCATGGACAGGTGTGGAGCTGGTATAAAAATAATGTATTCAACCGTGCCAGTTACACAAGGTAGACAGACTGGGCAGTTACGTAGGGCATCACTGAAGAAGTGGATGCAATATATGGATTTAAAGCAATGAAAATGAGAAAAAAACAAGGTTCTGCCTTCACACTTTTTACCAATCAGTGTTTCCTTGCATACAACGTTAGAGATCGTTTGGTAAGGACGCAACAGGGGACATCTAAATAATGACTGTCCAGGCGAAACTACCACACAATTTCTGAAACTATCATTTTGGGCATCAAAAGAGCTTGTTCCTGTCCTGGCTAATAATCATCCTGAGAGTACTAAGACACAGAGCAGTGGTGTAACGATTGCAATTTGGCTACGCTGTGGTCGACTATTATGCGTTATATGAGCAGCAGCGGACTAAACTAATTAGGTGCATGGTACTGCAGGTGGCCCGTGGGGACTAACAATACAGATTGACTAAACAGTGCGGCCCTAATAAATTTAATTAGAATCCACTGTGGCTTGCATGGCCACGGAATAATCAACCACAGTGCAGTCATGTAGCAAGGGCGACACAACTGCGCTTTGTGGTGGTACCCTAAGGGTATGTTCCCATGTGGCATAAACGCTGAAAATTTGCATGTCACAAATCCACAGTGTTGTACAAAAGCAGATTAGTGCATATTTTAAAAAATCTCATTCTGCAGAAAGTACCCGCACCAGAATCAGCACATAAAATGCGATTTGGATTTTTAAACCTGTAGCTTGTCAATTTATTATGCAGCTATCTAGCGAACATTTCACCATTTGCAATGCATATCCATGATAAATAACACAATACAATATACTTCACATATGGTGTGGATTTTGCTGCTACGAAATGACGACAAACCCACTGAGGGTTTACTGCTGCAGACAATCCACAGCGGACTCGTAATATCTGGCCATAAACTTAGGGGATGTTCACATGCAGCAGATTTGTTGCAGAAATTTCTGAGACTGTTCCATGCAGCTTCACTGGCACACAAATCTCACAGGTCCTCATAGCAAAATTTACCATGGGCCCTACTGCCCCAAATCAAACAGTCTCAGGCAATGCAGATCGCAAAGCACAATGCCCCAGATTTCAGATGAATTTATGTTCTGTTTTTTTAGTGGAAAAAAAAATTACAATAAAAAAATAAATTATCTACTTGATCAGATTTTAGTGTTGGAAAAAGTGGAGTAAGTGCTTCAAAAACATGTCACTCATTCTGAATAGCATATTTCTCAATGTATATACACCAGACAACTGTATTACAAAAACTGCCTACAGACACCACTAGGGGGAGATCAGTGCATGATATTTTATACAGTTACTGTAAAAATCTATTTGCATCTAGTGACAGCTGAATGAAAATGAGGTGCTTTAATGTCAGGAAAAGTGTAAGCCGGACTCTTTCTCCCCCGTAGCAGTCACACAGTCTGCCTCCTTTGAAGATATGTCACTGTTCATTGGGTGTCATGGAGACACTCTGTGCCTTCTATCATCTCCCTAACTGGGACGGGCATGGGTGCTGTACAAGTCCCCTAACTTTTGTCTGGGCATGCCGCCAGACTCATGTCTCCCATGCTGCAGGCTGGCTGCTAAGTCTCTTTGTGTGTGTGTGTGTGTGTATATATATATTAGTGTCTATTCATTAAACCTCTCTGCAGAACTGAAAGGGTTAATTCCTCTTTTTGCTCAGCTGTTTGACTAATGAGCTCATCAGCCCACCTATATATGCTGGGCTGCTTGTTCCACCCCTTGCCTGAGCAATAGATTCTTTTTGGTTTCACTTGCTTTCAAGGCCTTGCAAAAGATCTATAATCCATTTGTTTGTCCGAGTACTGACTTCTGCCTGTTTTTTGGATCCTGAATTTCTGCCTCCTGACCTGACCCATGCCTGTTCTCAGTACTGACCTTGAGCTGCCTGCCCTGACCTCTGGACAGTTTCACAGATTCACATGTACTCTGCCCGTCCTGGCCTTTGCCTGGTTCCTGACGTGTATTGCCTGATCTCTCAGTGCTTGGCACCGTTGTCTCTGAGCCCAGTGTATCAGCTGCCAACCATATCAGGACTACTTCAAAAGGTAGTGATCTTGTACAGCAAAGGCCAGATCCCTTTATAGAGGTTAAAGGGTGAAAACCAAAAGGACAGCCAGGAAAACACCCTCAGGACTGACCCAAAGTCAAACTGGTTGGTTGGCACAGTGGGTCGACTCTCACTGCCTGCAACACTGGAACTCTATATAACCATATAAACGTGGCACATACAACCATATATTCATATATACGGAACAGATTTTCTGCAACAAATCTGCTTTGCGTGAACATATCCTTAAAATGGTTCCAAACCTAAAGTTCAATAGAGCCTACCTAGAGAATAAAAATTAAGCAAATGTTATAATCGCATGTCAATGCCAAATGAATCAACATGTCCAAAAATCATGTTTGGCAGTACAGCAGCGACAACGCTGTAGGATTGAAAGAGTTAAATTGGATTCTGCTAAAGATGTAATTTTACGTTAACATGCTTATATGGCTAAACTGGCAGGAGAGATAAGGAAATACACTCAATCTTTAATCAGGCTAGAGATACAAGTGGCACTAAGTAGGGCATGAAGCCCCATGCTAATTGCAACCTCTCAGATGAAAACACATTCAACTCTGCAAACTAGCTGCAACCTAAAAAAAAAAAAGCCGAGAAGAACTACAGCATATTTGTCCCTTGCTTCTCAAGAGTTAAACTGATTCTAAAATAAACTCCTGTTTTATCAAGGGAACAGATTTTGCAGGTCTGACAAGTTCAAGAACAAGTTAAAGGTAGATTATTCAGCTCCTACCTGCTTTTCTGCGTGACCATAATCGGAATCTTGGTTTGGCAAAAAATATAAAATGTGGCCATTGTTTTTTGCTAGCTCCCTCAAGGCCATTGCTGTCCGCACTGTGGAATTTCTGGCATGAACGAAGACCATTACCTTCAGAAAAAAAAAAAAAAACAGCACAAACATTAAGGGAAATGAGAACAGGGCATGCGGCTTAGTCATATACCATACCGAGCAAAATACTGTGCAATTTACAGCAAAATGATCTGCAAGAAAAATGTACTTTTTTTTTTTTTTTTTTACAACACGTGTAGATTGAATGTTAAGAGTTCATGTAGAAGCACTGTGTTATTTCACTGTATACCTGTACACAGAAGATGAAGGTGAAGGTGAAAGCACATCCTCTACGGCAGGAACAGATGCGGCGGCCAGGAGGCAGTTGAGAGGCAAGCCGGAACTTCTTAATATTATTCATTAAATTAGTTGTCAAATGCTTTTTTTATTGTTAACGGTGGCAGATTGACCGCAAAACCATGTTAACAGTAAGCAAGCCACTGACAACCAATTTTTAATGAACACAGTTGTGCCTTGCATGACCGCCCCATTTTTAGCCATGTTTTCCTTTCCTGCCCCTAGTCTGAATTCAGACGGACAACTGGAATTCATTTGTTTTCCAGATAGGTGAGCATGGCCAACTTTTTAAATGGTCTGCACTTGGATGAGGCTCTTAACTTTTTGGTGCATTACTGCTGCATAATTTTGTAGGAATTCGACTTGAGTAATGGATTATTAATTGTATTAATAGCTTTCAGTTTTTCTGTTCTGCCACAGGAACATAAAAACTGATTTCAAACCCAGAAATGGATCCCGTCACTCGAAGGAAAACAAAACTCATTGAGCCTAATGACTACAATGGTGTCATGGTGCAAATAGCACAGCACGTAGTGTTATATATATTTTTTTTTACATTTTTTTAAATAGTTTAAACAGAGCCTCCAACACATCCCTGAAAGTGAGGATAGCAGGTGCTGTACAAGATCTCCATTCTTCTTCTGAGATGCCTACTAATGAGCAGAAGAGCTGCTGACCAGTAGTGGTCTTGACATATGATGTACGTAAAAGAAAAAACAGACGGGAGGCAGCGCCTCATGTGTGGTGCACTGCTATATAGAATTGAATAGGGTATTCAAAATAGTTGTGCTTATCCTCTGCTGTTGTGAGAAGTCACAACAGCTATATTTCACTTCGCTGGTATTTTCCGACCAGCCTACGGAGTGCCTGCACTGCTGCCTCGTTTCCTACCCGTGCCGTGGATGCAGACATCAGGATGAAGCGGTCAGTGAGAAGAATAAAAGAAAGGTTGGATCCTCTGTATCAGCGCTGTCAGCAGGGATGCAGTACCAGGTAAGTATTAGTAAAAGCAGATAATTTATTTGTGGTCAACAGCCCCCTTCCTCAGGATTATTACATTTAAAAGAACATATGCTGCATTTTTAAAGAGATGTTTTTGGCGCGCAGGCCATAGTTGGGGGAGGGGAGAAGGATGTGCTGTTTTTTGAATGGCATAGTGAAAGGAGTCCTTCGTTAAGAGCTGCTTTAGATTTCAAGTATACATTACTCTAGAGAGGAACAACAATGTATCATATTTGTTTATAGCATGTATCTAATTTAATATTATTACAGAACATAATTATTATAGAGGATAAAACATGCAACACCAGAAACTGCGTTTAGTACTTAAATGTGAATAATAGATTCATTAAAAGGGAGTAAAAACAATAAAAAATATGAATATTTTTGGTCCATTTTTGGTATAGGTATCTAGAGATTTAAATCAATTTAAAATTAATTTGAATATCAAGTGAGATGAACTAATTTTTGTTTCAATATCAGATGATTTTCTGCATATGTACATAATTAATGGTTCATCTTATAGTATCAGCAAACATGGTTAATAAAAGACAAGAAAAAAAAGATAAATAATTAGATTACATAAAAAAATTGTTTCGCTGATTTCATTCAACCCATGTAGCGTAAGGGTATCCAATTGGTAGATCCAGTATACCTTTCGTTTTTGGAGGTTACTGAATCTATTGAACGGATTTTCGGGTATGTAATCGATGGGAGTAATTTTTAACGGATGTTTCTCTTTGTCTAGAGACACTATGTTTTTGATATTGTCTCTGGATGTTATACCTATGTTGGTTCACACGACAATGTAATGCTTGTGTCGAGCGCCCAACATATTGAAGGCTACACCTGCATTCAATAAGGTAAATTACATAGCAGAATTGACATGTCATATGGTGTTTTATAGCAAAGGTGGTCCCGTTTTTATTGGAAGAGAAAGTCGTCTGATTATGTGCGATTACTTTGTAACATAGGCACCGTTTGGACACACATTTAAAGCTCCCTGTTTTTTTGGGGCTGTCTGCATATACCTTCTTGATGGGCCTTAGTATGCTGTTTCGGTTTACTAGGGGCCAAAATATTTCTAATAGTTGGAGCCCTTCTATAGATCATTTTGGGAATACAGGGCAGATACTTTGCCAAATAGGGGTCCTGGAGTAGAATATGGCAATGTTTTGCCAACGTTGCACGTATAGTTTTATTTGATGTATTATATTGAATAATAAAGTTTATACTGGTTTCTATTTGTGTTCCTTCTTTATTTGTGACTTGTAAGCAGTTCTCCAGTGTACACAAGGCGCTCTTTGTGTTTATCCATTTTTAATGAACTCCTTTGGATACCCTTTATCAGTGAATCTTTTTTTCAGGATTTTTGCTTGTGGTTTAAAGTCTTCATGGTGTGTGCAGTTCCATCTGATACGTTTGTATTGGCTGTAAGGAATGTTTTGTAACCACTTCTTATGATGGGAACTATAGTAGTGTATGTAACGGTTTGTATCAACTGATTTAAAGTATGTTTTTGTTGAGAGACAGTTCAAATTGGTAACAATAATGTCCAAAAATTCTATTTCAGTCCTATTGTAGTTTGGGGTGAAGGAAATCCCCCAGTCAGTATTTTTTAAAACAATACAGAATTCTATTGCTGAATAAGCATCTCCATCCCAAATAATGAAGATATCATCAATTTATCTTCTATAATAAATAATATGTTGTCTTTGTGGTAGGTAGTTTAGGATATATTTCTTTTCGAACTCCCCCATAAATGCGAAGGCCGGTGCTACTTTCGTTGCCATTGCGGTCCCCTTACATTGATGATAGGTAGCATTATTATATAAAGAAGTTGTTTTCAAGAATGAACCGTAAGCTTTCTAAGAGGACATCAACCTGGGGTGGTTTTAATGTTATATCATTCTTAAGGGTGGTTCTCACACATTGTATCCCCAATTCGTGCTGTATATTCAAGTATAAGGCCGTAACGTCCATAGTGAGTAGGGCTTATAAGATAAAGATAGTTTAACAGATTACTTGGGGCACATTTAGAAACTATGGGTGTACCTGGCGGATTTTCCGTACTCTTATGGATATTTGATAGATGGTAGAAGTAGGGGGTACATGGAGATAGATCTAGGTAGTAAAAAGTTTTTTTTCTTTTTTATTTATGTATTGTTTATCAGAGGAATTTTTTTATTAGATTTCTCAGTTTCTTATTTATATCAGGGAACGGATTACCAGAAATATTTTCGTAGTATGTTGTATCATTGAGGATATTTTGGGCCTCCTGCTTGTAATCAGTATAATTCTGAAGGAATTTTATTTTCTTGTCTATTATTATAGTTTGCTGATACTATAAGATGAACCATTAATTATGTACATATACAGAAAATAATCTGATATTGAAACAAAAATGATTTCATATCACTTGTTTTTCTAATTTAAATTTCTTGATACCTATACCAAAAATGGACCAAAAATAGATAAATATCATATATTCATATAGACATTTTTATTATTTTTGTTTTTACTTCCTTTTAATTAATCTATTATTCACATTTAAGTACTAAACACAGTTTCTGGCGTTGCATGTTTTATTCTCTGTAATAAATATCTTCTGTAATAATATTAAATTAGATACATGCTATAAACAAATGGATACTTGAAGTCCACAGCAGCTCGTAACGAAGGACTCCTTTCACTAGCTCTTAAAAAAAACAGCACATCCTTTTCTCCTCCCCCAACTATGTCCTGCCAAAAACCTCTCTTTAAAAATGCAGCATATGTTCTTTTAAATGTAATAGTCCCGAGGAAGGGGGCTTTTCGCCCTTGAAACGCATTGACCACAAATAAATTATCTGCTTTTACCAATACTTACCTGGTACTGCATCCCTGCTGACAGCGCTGATACAGAGGACCAAACTTTTATTTTCTTCTTATCACAAAATGATGTATGTAGTGTCACCACATCTGAAGTGCCAGAGTTTAGCAATCACTGCCATAGGGTTTAGGTCAGACGAGTTTGCTTGCCAATAAAACACAGTAATTCCAGGTACTGGTACTTTTGGCAGTGTGTGAAGATGCCAAGTCCTGCTAGAAAATAAAATTAGCATCTCCATAAAGCTTGTCAGCAGAGGGAAGCACAAATTTCTCCAAAATTTCCTGGTAGATAGCTGCACTGACTTTATATAACATAGTGGACCAACACCAGCAGATGACATAGCTCCCCAAACAATCACTGACCGTGGAAATTTCACACTTGACCTCAAGCAACTAGAGTTATGTGCCCCTCCACTTGTCGTCCACACTCTGGGACCTTGATTTACAAATGAAACTCAAAATTTACTTTCACATGAAAACAAGACTTTGAACCACCAAGCAGTGGTCCAGTTCTTTTTCTCTTTAGCCCAGGTAAGACAGTTGTGACGTCTCTGGTTAATGACACAAGGGATACGACAATTGTAGCCCATATCCTGGATATGTCTGTGTGTGGCTCTTGAAACACTGACTCCAGCCATAGTCCACTCCTTGTAAATCTTCCCCAAATTCATGAATGGCTTTTTCGAGACAACCCTTTCAAGGCTGTGGTTATCTCTTGTGCAACTTTTTACTTCCACTCAACATTCCATTAATATGCTTGGATACAGCACTCTGTGAACAGACAGCTTCTTTAACAATGTTCTTATGTGGCTTACCCTCCTTGTGGAGGGTGTCAATGATTGTCTTCTGGACAATTATCAAGTCAGCAGTCTTCCCATGATCGTGTAGCTTACTGAACCAGACTGAGGGACCATTTGAAGGGTTAGGAAACCTTTGCAGATGTTCTGTGTTGATTTGCTGATTACAGTGTGACAACATGAGTCTACAATATTGAACTTTTTCACAATATTCTAATTTTCTGAATTACTAAGTTTACTAACTTTTGGGTTTTCATTAGCTGTAAGCCATAATCATTAACATTACAAAAAATAAATGCTTGAAATAGATCACTCTGTGTGTAATGAACCTATAGAATATATCAGTTTCCCTTTTTGAATTGAATTACTGGAATAAATTAACTTTTCGATGATATTTTAATTTATTGAGATGCACCTGTATGTGTAAATGGAGCATACAGAATACAAACTGGGCACAAACAAAAGTTTTTGTATACTCGGAAAATGAAGCTATAACAGAATACGACTATTGTAAGGAACAAAAACAAAGTACTTTCAAAGTAAGGTTTAACGTGAGGTTTGTCTTAATGATGTAAACAGTGGTTTAATTTGCACGCAGTTTGGTTTAATGAGGTGTAAAAAAAAGAGGTTTAGCTTTGCGCATCAAGTTTTTAAACTGTTTTGGATTCTTAAGCCGTATGCTCAGTGAGTAAAATTATGCATCATTATTCTCTTAGATCTACAGAAAATGCTCTACTCAGAATCCATGGAAATGAAGGGAGAGGAACACATAGGAAGAATGATTGTGTACAAGTCATTATATTGCCATAAAAATCATTGTTTAGGCGTTACGGATGTTTAAAACAACACTTTGTGCTCTACTTTTACTCTACTCTTTTACTTCTACTCTCAACACGGGACTGGGAATCACATATAATTAGTTCATTTTATAGCTCTTTCTTCCATACTATTGCTAGATATATTAAGCTGCATAACATACAGCTTTATATAGCTAGCAATAGTATACAAGCCTCTGTATGGCATCTATCATTAGCCTCCACTAGCCAGATGCCCCAGGGAGCTCCTGTGAGGTCACTGCCCATATATGTACAGTTGTCAAAGGAGCTCTGTAAGGATGAGCGAATCGAGTTCAGGAAATGGTTTTTTATAGTACAAATTAATTTATGGGAAGTTATTGCGCAAAGTCTCGCAAGACTTCGCAAAGTAATAACTTCGGCTTATTGGAGCCAATACATCCTAATACTGTCCAAGGATTTATATTTACTCTGTCCTTCTTCTTCTGGGACCTGAGCGTCTGATACAGTATATCAATACAGGCACAGATGCTCAGATCGCACCAATAGTAGGATGAGGAGATATAAATCCTCATGTTAGGCTGTTTGCGATGGGGGTCGCTAGTTGACATGAGGGGTGATATAAAGCCTGAAGTCAGCTTATGAAAGCTGCAGAACTTCCTGAGGAAAGGGTAACTAAAGGAAGCAGCCGGACACATAGTGTATTTAGCGTAGGCATGTGACAAGGATAGGCATGTGACTCCTCTCTGCGCAGTGCACTGGGAGCCTGCTGCTAATAGGTGGAGCTGCTAAAGAGGGGGAGGGATGGTTCAGAAGGTGATTTCAACGGACCCTTAATGACAGCTTGACCTAGAAATGACAGGACGGTTACACTATAAATATATATACATCTCCTCTGTCGCTCCTGGCCACTAGGGAAGGGAGCTGTAACTTATCCCACTGTAATAATCTATGACATCATTCCCATTTACTGCACCTGCTATAAAGCACACACAACCTGCTCTATGGCCGAACCTGAAAGATTAAAAAAAAATTATGAACAGTTACTACATTCAAAAATAAACATATTTCTCTTTGATGTAATTAACCTAATCAAATTAAATAAATAACTCTAGAAGTTTCGAACAATGAATATCTGAAACTGCCTGTATCCAGAACAAATCTCATCATTATGCAATATGTAAGTCTACGCTTCTGAACTGCCACCATATAAGGATATTAAATGACATTTAATGGCATTATCTGTGCAGGAAAATTGAGATCAATGGTCCTTACACTATGAGATCTAGCGTCCCCATTATTTTGTCTTGAAGTTATGAAACATGGTACTTTTTGACAAGCTCTCATCTGCGTGAAATATAATTACTGGCAGAAATCATCATTTAATCTATTTAAAAGGCTAAATCAATCAGGCTTGTAGTCAACTGAAAGATCTGTATAACCCAAATTCAAATCGGAGGTCCCCCTGAGACAAAAGGCTCAGTGCTGCACGAAACCCATCCAGATCAGCTGCTATCAATTGGGAGAATGAAATGAAAATGCTTATTTTCACTGCAGAAAAAAATAACTTACACAGCACCCAACTGAAAAATACAGTGGTTCACTATACTTTTTATCAAAGATGTGTTCTTGACATGGCTCTTGGTTTTGGATAACATTAGAGAGATTTAGAAAGGAATATCCAACACTCCTGTGAGCGGTATAAAATCTTCTATACTTTATTTCAAAACATCAACATGGATACATCTTCAATATCTTTTTTTACGCGTTTCAATTTATGACTAAGCTATGACTAAGATATTATAATCGAAACGCATGAGCAAAGATATTTAAGATGTATAAAGCTGATATAAAATAAACTATAGAAGATTTAATACCGCTCACAGGAGTGCTGGGTATTCCTTTCTTCAATGTTTGTAGCTTTCCAGCTATTTTTTGTGCACTCAAACTATGATTAAGAAGCCAGGAGAGCTGACTACAAGTGTGCACTTGAACTCTTATATGAAAGGGATTTAGTATAAAACAGAAAAGCCATTTAAAATATACTTTAAAAAGTTGCAGTACAAGGATCATTCATCATGGATGAGAGAGTTACTGTTTTCACTATAGAAAAGCAATGTAAAAAACTAAAACATTACTTTATTCGTGCAATTACAAATCTGTACACTGCCACCGATTGACATTTCCTTTCTTGTAGTAATCAGGAATGGGGAGCCAAAACTTTATGAATATGAGGGCTCACCAATGCACGTTGTATACTCAAAAGTTCCGGTCCTGCAGCTGTTCAATAAGGAATTAAGCAAAATGGATAGGTCAAGTGACCTCACATTTTACTAATGGTATCCTTTGGTTTCTTAGGGGAGGTAACTAATCTAGGGTTTCTTAGGGTGCCATAAAATTGGTGACCGATTCCTTTTATAAGTTTAAATACTGTCCAAACCCTCAAGTACATATATCACAGTTCCTCACAAGTTCTGAGCCGTTGTTGTACAAGTCAAATTCATACAAAATCTACAAAAAAAAATAAGAATAATGATTTCAAAAAATGCATCTGCCACTGCATGCAGTATTACAAGGGTATTCTAACCCTAAAGGAGAATCATTTTGGAATACAATGCCTTACACAGTAGAAGAAGGAGTGTCTGTGGCTCTGTTCACACACTGCTACATGCATGAGCCCAAAAGTGCCTGATGAGTGATCGCCCTGAAAAAGGGTCTGCCAAGATCATATTCAAAGAGGGGGATAAAGCCCAACAATTTAGTAAAGTAAAGCACACAGGCACTTGAAGAACTTTCCTTTTGTTAACCCTCTTGTTGAGCATATAACAAAGTTTATGAACCTGAGAAATTTCTTCACAAAAACTGACACAGAAGTAAAATATAACAAAAAGAACATCCTAAAAACACTGGCCAACAAACTCTAGAAATCAACTAAACAGCAGCATGGTGGTTTATTATGGTCAATTACATCTCACTGGCTAACTTCATCCAATATTGACCCAGTGTCATGAGGGAAAAGTAATCGGGTCCATTTACTATTTTTCCTTTTTATCAATTACTTGTAACAGATTTCTAAACACCTCCAAAGTCAATATTCTTTATCACTTAGGTTGTGTTCATACTAATCCATTCTCTTTGTCAGTTCTCTTTAATTAAATCCATTTGACACACCTCATTTAAAATCCAAGAGAAAAATAACAGCAAAATAAGTTTCTTCCCCTAAGTCTAAATCTACCTTGCTTCAAATGATTCACCTCTTTTCCTGTAAGGGTTACCTACATACAAGTTAAGCCTCCTGCTCTCTAATTCAGAGACTGCGGGAATCCAGTTCAAATCTGCTATTATCGCGGAACATGTCAGATTAAGTGCTGTGTTTAAATCAAAGGAAATATACATCATTTCTACATAATAGGCACCTATTACCATGAAAATGTGGCAAAGCATTATCCATTAAAGTGATCAACCTCAGAACAATGTAGTATCCCTTTTTTCCAGTTAAGATTATAAAGTACTGTACATTCTTTTCCAAAATAGTAATAAGAGAACAAAAAATAGATAAGACATTACATTTACTAAATGAAATAACTATTTTAGTCTTTCATTTCCAAATCCAAGAATGCTGTTAAGCACTTTTAGGTAGCTAAAAATAGATAGAATTTGTCCTCAGAAATCACAAGAGCTGGGAGGCGTTGAAGACTTACATCTCCTGTAACCTCAGTTTAAAACTGGTCATACATTAGGGATTTCATATGGCTGTTTTGTTAAAGGGGTATTCCTGTAAAAAGCTATCCCCTATGCCATGGACAGTTGGGAACTTGGGGTGTGGGTTCCACACTATTAGACCAACAAATTCTAAAAGCTGGGACCTCCACTGATCAGAAGCACGGGGGTTTCCCGCATATGAATGGAGCAGTGGGCAAGCAATACACACTTCTGCTTCATTCAAACTCTATTGAACTGCTGGAGACAGCAGAATATTGTGCTTAAAGGGAGTCTGTCAACAGGAAATTTTGAGATGACAGACCGCCTTTAATAATCACTGGCAGACGCTTAGAGTTTGAACAGAGTGGGAGAGCAAATGCTTGAATGCTACCAATTTCAAATGGGGAACATGGGACCCAACCTATCTGTTACTGGTGGAGGACCCAGTCGTCAGACTCCACCACTTATCCCCTAGCCAAGAGCATAAGGGATTACTTGTAATCGGAATACCTTTTTTAATGGTTTGTCATATATTGATGTTCTGTAAAAGTTGTCCCTTCATATGACAATGCCACTGGTTAGAACAGCAAACTGCTGAACAATCTCTGCCACATCCTGTGGCCTGGTCTGGGATTCCATTGATGGGATGTTGATCTGTCATTTGGAAGAAACAACTTTGCAATGCCTGCGCCCGACAACAAAAGAAATAAATCCTATACAGCAGTCAGCTTTACCACTAATATCTGGTTTTGGTAAGCATCGGGCACAATAATTTGTGTCACAAAAAGCTGCTCACACTCAGCAGAAAATGGTGTAAATACGCCTTTTCAGCTACCCAAAATCTCCAGTGCATACATGTTAAATGCTAAGATTTCAGGTGAAGATTTCAACGGAACCAATCTGCCTTAGGCTACATTCACACGGCCGTATGTGTTTTGCGGTCCGCAATTCGGATTACGTCCTTTTGGCATCCGTATTGCATCCGTTTTGCAAAAGGGATAAGAAAAGGACATGCTCTATATTTTTTGCGGGGCTACGGAACAGACATATGGATGCATTCAATGGGTCCTCATCCAATTCGCAAAAAAAACTGAACGGACATGGAAACAAAATATGATCGTGTGCATGTAGCCTAAGCCAGATAATTTGAAGGGGTTGTCTACTTTTGTAATATTGATGACCTACAAACATACTGAAAAAAGTGATCTGTAGTTACTTAATAATAAAACTTAGCTTTTAATAGTTGCCTTCTAATAAAATAATTGGCCATAAAATAGTTACTGATAATGCATATACTCAAAGTACAATATATGGAGATTCTGTCGAAGTAAGTCCCCACTATATAATCAAATCCTGGAAGACAAAATCATTTCGAGGAGTAGGAATAGAAGTGCACGGCGGCACTTTGGATGGAAAACCGCTTGTCCTACCGCTCCGTAGATTGATTCCTGGGTGCAGCAGTTTCTTCTCGGAGACTTGATGTAAATAATACTCGGGAAAGTGGAATTGCTGCAAAAGGATAGGGGTCCGGACTAGATCTCCGGACCCCAGTTTTTTTTCATATTTTGATCAAAACTGGTGGTCTATTGAAAATATTTACATCCTAACTTTCACTGTTTAATATTGATGACTTATCTTCAAGATAGTGCATCAATATCTGATGGATGGGACTCCCAGAACCACCACCAATCAGATGTTTTTGAAGAGAACGCAGTGATCTGATATTGATGACCTATCCTGAGGATAGGTTATCAATATTACAAAAGTGGATAACCTCTTTAAATACAGGGCTAGGGCAAAGAGCTGAATCTCTGTCCCAGAGAAAGCTTTAAAAGCTTAGCTACGACTTGTAGAGACAATAGGAAAAAGAGAAATACATGGTCTGAGCTTGCCTCTTTGCCTTTAGTTCAGTGCCAATTAGTACCAATGCGCTGCCTGACAAAGGCTATATATAGATAGCAACCAGGCATTCTTTCGACTGTTTTTAAACTATGTATATTCAATAAAACGTGTCTTGAACCTGATCAAAGTCATGTCTGTTACTACAGGACCGTAGAGAATAAACAGAGACCTGATCATAGTTAATCTAACATACCGCCCAATACAGCAAGCAAGTTGTTATGTTACAAGTGACTAACGTTGCCATATAATAAAGTACGAGGCACAAAAGATGGCAGAGGTCTCTTCTCCAATATTGAATTTGCTTCACATAGCAATTATACAGCCTGAACAGCTTTGGATATTTCTGAGAACTTGGCAGTCTCTATGGACTTTCAATAATACAGTATGCATATTACTGGTAACCAGAAGATAAAATTGATGTGTTTCTTTAGTCAAGCGTTTAAAGAAGTAAAACTATTTATATAACATGTATTTTTTAGGCATAAGCTGCAGTTTTTATGAGTCTTTGACATTTTTATGAAACATTTAAAGGACATCCAAAGTCAAAATTTGATTTTTCTTTGGCATGAAGCATTACTGTAAAATGGACCATTCTACCAGGAATGTTCACTTTATCGCTGTTCAACAGTAAATGATTGAAACACAAATCCACATTACTATATTTAAAGGTATATAAACCAAATCAAAATTACTTGGTACAGTACAGAACACAGTGACGTACAATGTAGTCTGTAAAGCATGTCTCTTAAAAAACGGTGTGTGTAATTTGTTGCTTTAAAAAAATAAAAATAAAGATGGGTGCTCTGTGCTCTTTGGTAGTTTCACCCCTTGCAATCTGCATGCTACATCCATTTAAATATGATGAGTAGGAGGAAACAAATTACTGCAGCCCATTAATTTCTCCCTGCAAATTAGATGGTTAGACTGAGAAGAAGAGGGTCAGAAAGATATAGATACAGCTAAAATAAATAGAATATCTTACTCAAGCAGGAAATTACATTTGTCTGTGTGTGGGGGTAGAGATAACTTACTAGTTAAAGAAGCACTCCGGTTATTTACATATATTTCTAACACACTAGTATTGTAGCAGTGTGGTTGGTTACACCCCAACTCAGTTGCATCCATACGTTTTGAACCTTTTCAATATGGGAGCCTGGTCATGTGATCTCAAGGCTGTCTCCTTGCTCTATTTAACGTGTTAACAGGTACTCTGTCTCCGCCATCTGGCTGACTTCCTGTGAACCACATGATCACATAGTCACCAATCAAATCCCTCCTAGCAGCACTTAGGCCCCTTCCCTCCATATTCTGTATATTCTGTTGAAGATATAATGGTTCCCCTATCTAAAGGACTAGGAGTGCAGACATATAGTAGGTGAGTGTATACATTGATTAGCTGCAGTTATATAAACCTCCTGACTGGCACTGCCTGTCTATGCCATCTGTGTGTGCTGACTCTCCAGTGTAGTTCTTTGAGGTGCAGCTTCCCACTGTTCTCCCTGCCTTCTCTATGTAAAAGTTGATAGGAGGGAGATGACAGGGCAGAGAGGGGAGACAGGCTCAAGCTGCACCACATAGGAGAATATGGAGACCATGCAGTATGAGGGGATGGCAGCTGTTTGCCATGCTGCGGCTGGACCTCTGGCCCGCCCCCATTATAGTGAATGGGGCCGGAGCGGATTTCTGGCTGCACGGTGCACTAGCGGTAGCACGGATCAGGTAGGCTGTTCCCCCGTCGGAACAGCCTGCCGGAGAAGGCTGCCACTAGTGTGAAACTTATAAGAAAGGCTTCACAAAGAGCAATTATGTTGTTATTTATTTTTCACTTGAGATATACCTGAAAATAAAATGTATACTCTTTTTTTTTTTTTAACTTGCTCAAAATTCTGTGCCAATTACTTAATATATCTATAGCTGTCACAGCCCTGCAGCCCCGAGGGAGATTATTGAATATGTTGTTATAATGGAATTTAATGTATAACAGTATGTAATGAGCTTGTAAAGAGTAAGCATATCATCATATAAATCTATGCAAGGAACTTGGGCCTATGTATCAGGAGGAGAAGCTCAGATCACAATAAATGCAAATTACATACATGAAATCAATCCGCACATAATTTTGGTTTTCACAACACAGTGAAGTTTTTCCTTCAAACTAGTTGATTAAAGATTAAAACTTACATAGCCACATGAAAGGTGAGAAGTGTCTGATGGGTGGTGGTCAGACCATTGAAACCCCCACCAACCATGAGAATGGGGTTCCTAATGAACAGCATGGCGGTGTAGCAAAGACCTGTGCTTGCAGGCAGAAGACAAACCGTAGTGACGGGCAGTGGGCTCTCCTTTGAGGCAGGAGAGGGACTGTAATACACAGCTATGCTACTGCTGCAACTGCCAGGATCGAAGATAACTCAGGTGCCATCAGTTTAACCCCATGGATACTGCAGTCAATCTAAGTGGTTTAACAGGGTGAAGAGACCTTTCTGTCACACCAGCACCTTCCCCATCCGCTACCAGGGGGCTTAAGAATGGTCCCCAGGTCTGTCATGTACATATGCAGAAGCAGGGTCCCAATAGGCTGCTTGTCCGTGTACTACTGACAGGAATAATATACTGTAATCCAGACAGTGTATTATAGAAGTGATTAAAAAAATTAAAAAAAATATTAGAAAAAAACCCCCAAAACTTTTCTTTGTAAAATGTATTTATTTTGCCAGAAAAAAATCTAAAAACTAACATGCAATTGACACCACTGTGTTCATATTGACTGATTGGTGGCAGTATTTACACATGACTGTGGTCTGACTGATGGTAGAGTTTACAAAAGACTGGGTCTGGTCAGTAACAGCATTTACACTGTATTATAAACTGACCAGTGGCAGCATCTACAGTAGACTGAGGGCTTATGGGCAGCAGCATTTATAATAGGCTGCGGACTGACTGGCGGCTGCATTTATACCAGACTGTGGACTGACCAGTGGCAGCATTTTTACTAGACTGAGGCAGCACTTACGCTATCGATTACTACATTTTACACAGTCCCCAATTAGCCAATCATTTAAAACGCCACTAAGAAGATGGCTCATATGCAACCAACACTGACGTTTATGGGTATGGGATATAGATCTACCCAGTGAACTACAGTATGTGGGCCACTAGTTACGTGTCAAGGGGTATAAATCACTGCATACAGTTTTAACAGGGCCTATGGGAAATATACAGTATGCCATTGAATGACTATACAGTGGAATACATTGGAGGTACAAATCCGAGGTACAAATCAATAAATACTCCAAAAGCATAAATATGACTGAATTAAGAATTACATATACTAGTAATAAAATAGTTAACTTTTTAGTCAATTAATCTAGTTTTCAAGGTTAGACGCACAGCATATTTTCTGCTGGTCAAGCATCAAGCATAACTTTACATTCACATCATGCTGTACCACGGAACCAACGGGGAAATTTATCACTTTATTCCTTTATTTTTTTTACAATGAAAATAGACAGCTTTGCCTTATGCCCTTTGTTACTTCACGTTTTGCTAATAAGCTAGCATGCTCTCTTTTCCCCTCTCTCCTGCAAGACACAGCATTTGGTCTCATAGATTTCTTTTTATCTTTATACGTGATGCACATTTCCCTCCTGGCCTTATTATAAAGAAAATGGTCAATATACTAAAGCATGTTTTTTTTTATTTCTTTAAAAAAAAAAAAAAAAAAAAAAAAAAAGATTTGTACTCAATAAAGACACTTTTAGGCATCGTGGAAAACTTTACCAACAATTTCTTTTTGCAGTGATTATACTATCCATTTATAACAGTGTAAACAGATAGTATAATACAAATATTTTAATCTGGCATCAATAGGAAACATAGTAGATTATCAAATATTCAGGATTTTTAAACAATTCAAGAAAAGCATAAACGTCCATGACGGTTCCATGAGTAGAATGTCTCTGAAATGCTATGTGATGATGCAGGATACAATCAGTGTTGGACTGAGGTTCTTGGGGCCCACCAAAGAAAATTATTCTGTAGGCCCAACCTCTATATCATCAATAATGTTTAATAGAGTTTGAATCAAAGAAATAGACGCTAGCAGAAATGTTTGGGGCCAATTATGTTATCAGAGCTTGGGCCCACCGGGTCCCAGAAATGACCGTGTCTGGTGATCTACTGAAGAGAGCACTGTGACTGGAATGGAATTTGGACCTTCATGTTTGCATGCTTTTAGGTGTTATTTTAGTTTAACACCTGTCATCGGCGTTATACGGCCCTAACTCTGGACAGCATGAAACAGCGGCAGTCTTCATTGTTACAAAGAACTATGTGTTAGGGTGAGCGGGACTTCAGGGAGAAATGTATGATTGTGTCTCACTTCTGGATTCTTCCCACATGACTTCTCTTCATGGACAGGTCTCTAATTGCATATGAGGAGAAATATGTCAATCAAGCCGTGCCCGATCCCCTACGATCTAAACACAGCAGAGGCGCTCAGGAGCGCACATGCCCTGTCTGTGTATGGCCGCAGCAGGGACACCATATCTGTGCAATGTACTGAAGTGAGAAAGGTGGGCATCTATGGTCCCGAGAGATCTGCAATAATTACATACAGTGATATGCCAGTGAGTGGGCATCGGAGGAGGTGAGGAAACTTTCTCAAACATAGGTACTTGGAAACCCCACAGAACTCCATTAACTTTCGGATTCAAGGAATGTGGCCTTTTAGTCTAAAGGATTTTTATTTTTATTGTTTTGCTCTGAAGCAGCAAACAAAAAGTACAAGTATCAAG
The DNA here is from genome assembly GCF_905171765.1 of Bufo bufo. Lineage (NCBI taxonomy): Eukaryota > Metazoa > Chordata > Amphibia > Anura > Bufonidae > Bufo > Bufo bufo. The sequence goes on from NC_053392.1 coordinate 323,570,664, forward strand.
GGGACGACTTCTGTAAATGACACGAACATTACAGATATTCATTCGACAGTCTTGCTCTATTACATCTAAGCAAGCATGGCCATTTCACTTTAGTGTGAACCATAGAGAACATCATTCTAACAAATATAAGCAGTGAAGCATGGCGCCTTTGTTTCTGCTAAAATATCCAATAAAGCATATCAATCTTCCAAACTGAACGGAGCACATTGATGTTGCTTTAACAAAATGATGTTAATTTCCCAATCTAACCTTCTGTATTGAATCTAGTGAAGCAGGCTATGCAACGGTGCTTGTTTTAGCATCATTGCCTAAAACGAAATTAAACTATATTTTAGTTTAGTATAATGCAATCATTCCTGTTCAGTAGCAGCGGAGAATAGAGACATAACAGAAGAATGGATGAATTACAAATAAAAAGGGAACAAGAAAAATAAGTGAACAATAGACTGAATTGGAATACGCACATATACTCTATGTATAGGCCGACATATTGGTTGGGGATGCCACTGATCAAATTACCGTCTATGGCTTTCTCCATTACAACAATATTGTCACCAGCACCATTAGCTGTCATGGCGGTCATTAGTGAGAACCTCTGGACGAAGTGATTTCAGGACTGAATATAGTTATTCAGTTTCACAACATATATAAAATGAGTGTTCTACTGGATTGTCGCTGATGTAATGTGCTGACAATCCAATGTGTATGGGGGTCCCAGATGTTGCAGAAAACGGGAATCATGAGCTGGATTTCAACATGTACAATTCTTTGCTCAATGACATAACTCTGAATTGCTGGAAGTGGCTTGTCGTCTTCTTTCCTACTTAATAAACCAGCATGTTCACAGGAGGTGGTCTAACCATGTATACAGACAGCTTTAATCTCTGCACTAGATTACCATTACGTATTACGCTTTAAAAGGAATTGTCTCACTTCAGCAAATGGCATTCATCATGTAGAAAAAGTTAATACAAGACACTTACTAATGTATTGTGATTGTCCATATTGCCTCCTTTGCTGGCTGGATTTATTTTTCCATCTTATTATACACTGCTTGTGTCCAGAGGTTATGGCCAATATGCTAATATGAGATAATATAGACCGGTGGAACTGAGTAGCCACACCAGCTCAGGTCAATATAGTGCCTGAGGGCTTCTTCCCATTACAAAGTGTATCTGAGAGCGAACAATATTTAATCTGGTCACAGGCAAAAAATTAAGTAAAGCAGTTCACCATTTCATTGTCAGGGAGCCAAGTGGTAATGCACTATATGCTAGAGCATATAAACATGTGTTTAGATGTGTTTATTTTTATAGGGGCCGTCCAGTTTCCTATATCGATGACCTATCCTCAATATCAGACTGGGGGGGTCCGACTCCTAGCAGACCCACCGATCAGCAGTTTGAACAGAATGCACTGCTCATGCATGTTTACCTGCTTGCCATTGCTCCTTCCCAGTTACACTCCATCTGCTCCATCCCATTCAAGTAAATTGCGGCGGAAGAGACGCAATTACACCCGCTAGCTGCTGCAGTCGCGGCAGCGAGTAAGTAAACAGAGAAGAAAACACAGCAAACGCATGAGCATGCCAGGAGTCAGACCCCCGCTGATCTGATATTGAGGATAGGTAATCAATACAGGAAACTAGCCAAACACTTTATGTTTCAAAAGGTATTTATTGAGTTTTGCATATAAAAGAAAACAACATAACAATAATGAAATAAAATAATCACATGGAAATAAAACATCTCTTGGGTACAAGTGAGCTATTGACATATTCTCAAACACTAACTACAGTCAACGTATTCACATTCAGAATGTTTGCCTTTATTCACATGGTTCATGCATTGGGGTAAATGACATAGTAGCTGTAAGGGGGCATACACACACATCTGTTTTTATTACGGTGATGTGGACTAATATACAGTACTAGCTGAAGGACCAGGCTTCACACGGGCATATTTCATCTATTTAATTTAATGTTTGTGTGAGTCGTTAAAAGATGTCGTCAGTATTCACTATAACAGTGACATCTACAGTACCCCTCCCCCTTAACAGTGACGTCCACATTCACCCACCCCTTAACATTGACCCCCCCTATAGTGCCGCGTCTCCTTAAAATAAGACGTCCACAGCAGCCCACCCCCTTAACTTTGACCTTCACAGCAGCCTGCTCCTTTAAAAGTGACCTCTACAGCACCCCGCCTCTTAACACTGACCTCCATAGCGGACCACCCACTTAAGGGCTGTTTCAAACAAGCGGATGCCGTGCATGACATCCGCTGCGTGAATGACAGCCTAAACCCGCTCGCTGCAGACAGAATAAGCACGGAGGATTAACATGACTGATAATGCTCCGTGCCTCTTTGTGACCTTTTTACTACAAAATCCCAGTGAGATAAAGTTGTCACCGTGATTTTGTAGTAAAAAGATCACAGAGAGGCTTGGAGCATTATCAATCATGTTAGTGCTCCGTGCTGCTTCTGTCCGCAGCGGGTATTGGCTGCCATTCACACAGTGGATATCATGCACGGCATCCGCTTGTGTGAAACAGCCCTCAAGGGGGCGGTCCGCTATGGAGGTCAGTGTTAAGAGGCAAGGTGCTGTAGAGGTCACTGTTTAGGGGGGGGATTATTGTGTAAATCACTGTTTTGGAGACGGGGTACTGTGGAGGTCACTAATAAAAGGGGCAGGCCGCTGTGGAGGTCAATGTTAAAAGGGGAGGGCACTGTGGAGGTCTTGACTGTCATTAACGCAGAGAATGTCACGCACAGCTGTAACTTCCGCCATTCCCTGCCCCCATAACAGAGCCCTCCACAATGCCCGCCCCTTTAACAGTGACCTCCACAGTACCTTGTCTTAACAGTGATTTCCACAACATCCTGCCCCCTTAACAGTGGCCTCTACAGCAATCTGCCCCTTAACACTGACCTCCATAGCGGATCGTCCCCTTAATTGTGAACTCCACAGCAGCCTGCCCCTAGGGTGGCCAGAGGTCCGGTTTTAGGTCGGACAGTCTGGCTTTCAGATTCCCTGCCCTCCGTCCAACGCAGGGATGTCCTTTTGAACAGCTCACTCTCAGACAGCAGCACTGTGCTGTCTGAGCGTGAGCTTCAGGGAGAAAGTCACCCTCCCTCCCACCCCTGCAGCTGACAGAAATTTATTTTTACCTTCATTTTTTCAAGCCCCGGCGGTTGCAGAGTGGGCGTGGGCTAACCGGGTTAGGGGTGTGCCTTAGCAGACCTGGGGCGGGGTTTTTAAGTCAGTCTTTTGAGGGTGGCCTAAATGGCCACCCTACCTGCCTCCTGAACTGTGACCTCCACAGCACTCCGCTCCCTTAACAGTGTCATCCACAGCGCCCTGCCCCTTTAAAGGAAATCTGTCACCTGGATAATCACTATTGAAGCAAAGCCATGGCCTAATAGCACTTCGTACCTTATTTCTAGATGTGTCTTTGTTTCAGCAAAAGATGTTTTCTAACTTCTGAAAATTCAGTTTATTTGGTAAGCAAATGAACCAGTAAGGTGCCCATAGGGGCGTCACTCTTGCAGGAAGAAGCCCAGGCACACCTCCTGCTAGTGCCCAAGCCCGCCCTCATGCTGGGAGCAGGGAAAAGGGGGGCAGCGTTATGGCTTGAATGTGATGTAGGAGGGGTGGGTGGACACATTGTAGCAGGAGGCGTGCCTGGGCTTCTTCCTGCAAGAGTGACGCCCCTCTGGGCACATTACTGGCTCATTTGCATACAAACTGGATTTTCAGAAGATAGAAAACACCTATTGCTGGAACAAAGGCACATCTGGAAATAAGGTACTAAGTGCTAATAGGCCATGGCTTTACTTCAATAGCAATTATCCTGGTGACCGAATTTCTTTAAAGCTGAACTACAGCAGTGAGGAAAAATGTTATGGAAACCTGGTGTAAAACTGTGTGTATGTTGAGACTAAGGACCTGGGAGCTTCTATTGGCTGATAAGGGTCATGTGAACAGGCTTCTATTGGCTAATGCATTTTTTGGGAATATCTCAGGAACTGTACGTGCTAGAGAGCTGAGACCCGGTCTAAAACCTTCCTAGACAACTGATGTACCTGTGTGCCAAATATCATGATTGTAAATGCGACCGTGTGGATTCCTTTAGCGGACATACTGTAGATACACACACACACACATACATACATACATACAGATTTATATATTAGATTGTACATTCAGAAGCAATACTGATAAATAAGAGACAGGAAAAAAAAGTGCAGGGTGCAAGGGAATTGGTATCCATAAAATTAATACAATTGTAAATTGAGTCTTTATTTTAATTTAATTATTTTTATATATATTTTTTTTTTTTATTGCTAGGCCACTATCTATATTACAAATAATCCTACAGTTTTCACACTGGCTAGTTATATTGTGACACTTAAGGGCAAATTATGAGGAATGAACGTTCCTACAAACGCTCTTTCGCCATAATCTGCCCATCTAAAGGTCCCGCAGATGTCTCGTTTATCAGGTAAAACAATTTTTCATGCAGACACCAACATTAGGCAGCAGATTGTGCTATCTAAACAGGACTCCGCTGCCCAGAAATAATACAGCCGTATGGGGATGACTGATAGCAGCAGCCAATGCTTGTGACCATTGCATGCAAATTAGGGGTGCACCGAAATGAAAATTCTGGTCCGAAACCGAAAATTCAGGATGCCCTTGACCGAAAACCGAAACCGAAACTGCCTTTTTGCCCAAATACTTTTAAAATACTTTTTTTTTAAATGATTTTATTAATAATTCTTTTTCATGAATGAAATTCATCTGTGGGTGGCGCTGTTATGGAGAGGGGGATCTGTGGGTGGCGCTGTTATGGAGAGGGGGATCTGTGGGTGGCGCTGTTATGGAGAGGGGGATCTGTGGGTGGCGCTGTTATGGAGAGGGGGATCTGTGGTTGGCGCTGTTATGGAGAGGGGGATCTGTGGGTGGCGCTGTTATGGAGAGGGGGATCTGTGGGTGGCTCTGTTATGGAAAGGGGATCTGTGCACTGTTATGGGGAAAGGGATCTGTGCACTGTTATGCCCATAACAGTGCACAGATCCCTTTCCCCATAACAGTGCACAGATCCCTTTCCCCATAGCAGTGCACAGATCCCCCCTCCCATAGCAGTACCATAGACCGATCCCCCTACCCATAACAGCCCCGGCCCTGCTGCTCACAGCATCACTCACTGCATCTTTATTTTACCTTACAATCGTCACGCTCCAGTAAGAACTCTGCAGGCAGAGCGGAGGGCGGCGTAACGTCACTTACTCACGTGACGCACCTGCTCCGCCCACTTTATGAATGAAGGAGGCGGAGCAGGCGCGTCACGTGAGTAAGTGACGTTACGCCGGCCTCCGCTCTGCCTGCAGAGTTGTTAGTTACTGGAGCCTCACGATTGTAAGGTAAAATAAAGATGCAGTGACAAAGTAAACCGCCCGCCCGGCGCCCGCCCGGCGCCCGCCCGCAGATGGTGGGTGACAAATCCCACACCCCATATTTTCGGCCGATATGTAACAATATCGGCCGAAGTAGATTAGGTGCATTTTCGGCTGATATTTTCGGCTGCCGGAATTTCGGTGCACCCCTAATGCAAATGCAGTTCTTCGACTCCACTAATAAGCAGAAAGTTGTAAATGCAGCATTACTGTTCTCTATGATCATTTTTCAGCAGTAATTTCATTATCATCACAGGCAGGACTGCAAGTACAGATAACACCTCTGTATAGATAACACAAGAGCACATCATTCACAATCAGTGATGCCACAGCTTATCTAACCTCACTCCTACACAATGACCTCTGTACAGGTCACAGAGCATGTCTAAAAAGCTCCCCCACAGATGTTAATGAGTTTCTCATGTCTATTGCATCTATGGCCCATGGTGGCTGCTTTAAAGCAGGGTTACTCAACTCCAGTCCTCAAGGCCCACCTACCGGTCATGTTTTCAGGATTTCCTTAGTATTGTGCAGATGATATAATTAGTGTCAGTGCATCAGGACTTACCACAGGTATTCATTCTGTGGGCTATTCTCAAATCATGACCGGTAGGTGGGCCCTGAGGACTGGAGTTGAGGAACACTGCTGTAAAGCAGATCTCTAAATGTTGTTAACAGCAGTCCTAGCAAGATGGCTTCTCCTATAATAATACAGAAAATAGACTAAAAAATGGAAAAAGGAATATGTATATCTAAATGGTTTCAATTGTTAAAAAAAACTCCCTTAAACATTCCAGATGGGATCAGGTGAGATAAGCACTGATGCTCTTGACAGAAAGAGCCAATTAGAGCTTATATGGGTCATCCCACAAAGGCAATTTTCCATTTTCACAGAATCTGTCATAATTGTCTAAAAGATAAAAGTTAAACCTCTGCAGCCCCCACCAATTGGGTGAATGATGGATCCCTGAATGCCTCCTGTCAGGTAAGGCTGCTGTCAAAGGTTGCATTTAGGCAGAGACTCGCTCTTGGGTCAAATCTACTGAAGTCGGAGAAAGTTCACTTACACTTCAATGGAAAAGGGACATGCACAGAAATCTCCCCAATTAAAGGGAATGTGCCATTAGAAAATAGCATACTGTTTAAATCAACCATGTCTATAACTATATTTAAAGAAAAAAAAGTCATGCAGTTTCTGGCTATATAAGGCTATAATAATAGGTGCAACTTCTTGGTCTGAACAGATCACTTTACCACAGTTATCTGCTTATCATTACAGGTAGGATCACAATGACTGATGTCACTTAAAAATAGATAACACTGGATCTACCATTCACAATAGGTGATTGTCACAGCTTATCTCCTCCCTCCTGACCTCTGTACAGGTTACAGAGCATGCCTAGAAAACTCTCCTACAGAAGTCAAATCCAGTCTTTTTGACAGTATCTATGGCCCATGTGGCTGCTGTAAAGCATACAGTATCTAACAAAAGTGAGTCCACATCTCACATTTTTGTAAATGTTTTATAATATAATTTAATGGTACAACACTGAAGATATGACACTCTGATACAATGTAAAGTACTCAGTGTACAGCTTGTTTAACTTTGTAGATTTGATGTGCCCTCAAAATAACTCAACACACAGCCAATAATGTCTAAACTGCTGGCAACAAAAGTGAGTACACCCCTACGTGAAAAAGGCCAAATTGTGCCAAATTAGCCATTTTTCCTCCCCTGTGTCATGTGACTCATTACTGTCCCAAGGTCTCAGGTGTGAATGGGGAGCAGGTGTGTTAAATGTGGTGTTATCGCTCTCACACTCTCATACTGGTCACTGGAAGCGTAACATGGCACCTCATGGCAGAGAACTCTCTGAGGATCTAAAAAAAAAAAAAAAGTGTTTCTCTACATAAAGATGGCCTGGGCTATAAGAAGATTGTCAACACCCTGAAACTGAGCTGCAGCACGGTGGCCAAGACCATACAGCGGTTTAACAAGAGAGATTCTACTCAGAACAGGCATCACCATGGTCCACCAAAGAAGTTGAGTGCACGTGCTCAGCGTCAAATCCAGGGGTTGTCTTTTCAAAATAGACATATGAGTGCTGCCAGCATTGCTGCAGAGGTTAAAGGGGTGTGGGGTCAGCTTGTCAGTGCTCAGACCATACGCTGCACACTGTATCAAATTGGACTGCATGGCTGCCGTCCCAGAAGGAAGCCTCTAGATGACACACAAGAACGCCCACAAACAGTTTGCTGAAGACAAATAGACTAAGGACATGGATTACTGGAACCATGTCCTGTGGTCTGATGAGACCAAAATAAACTTATTTCGTTCAGATGGTGTCAAGCGGGTGTGGCGGCAACCAGGTGAGGAGTACAAAGACAAGTGTGTCTTGCCTACAGTCAAGCATGGTGGTGGGAGTGTGGTGGTTTGGGGCTGCATGGGTGCTGCTGGCTGTGGGAAGCTACAGTTCATTGAGGGACCCATGAATGCCAACATGAACTGTGACATACTGAAGCAGAGCATGATCCCTCCCTTCGGAAGCTGAGCCACAGGGCAGTATTCCAACATGATAAAGACCCCGAAAACACACCTCCAAGACGACTAAGAAAGAAACTGAGGGTAAAAGGTACTCTGGCCAAGCATTTCTCCTGAATAGGGCTGGGCGATATGGCCTAAAATCTATATTGCAATATAATTTGAAGCATGTGCAATGATTTGCCATCATCCATGTCCCCCAGCCAGCACCATCAGCCCCAGGCCATTGCCATTTACCATCATCCATGTCTCTCCCGCCCCCCCACCCTCTGGTAGATTCGAGCCCCTGCAAATATACTTACCTTTCCTGCAGGGTGCGCGGCTGGCTGATTGAGTCCGCAGGAGACGGACTGCGTCTTCTTCCCAGCATGCACTGGGAAGGATCTGACGTCACACACAGTGTCAGCCAGCGCGCTGATGATGTGTGCACGGAAGGCCCTGGCCACTGCAGCGCGGTGCAGTTAGGAGGCCACGGAGCGGCGAATGAGAAGCTTCTTCAATTCACTACCGCTCCATGGTCATCTATCGCGATATAGACAAAATCTATATTGTTGCCCGAAATTACATAGTATATTGCTTATATAATTTATATTGCCCATGCCTACTCCTGACCTAAACCCTATTGAACATCTGTGGGGCATACTGAAACGGAAGCTGGAGGAGCACAAGGTCTCTAACGTCCACCAGCTCCGTGATGTCGATATGAAGGAGTGGAAGACGATTCCAGTGGCAACCTGTGAAGCTCTAGTGAACTCCATGCCAAGAGAGCTAGGGCAGTAATGGAAAATAATGGTGGCCACACAAAATATTGACAATTTGGACACAATCTGGCCATTTTCACTTAGGCGTGTAACCACTTTTCTTGCCAGCGGTTTAGACATTAAAGGGAACATGCCAATCACTGACAAAAGGAACATTATTAGGAATAAGCTAAAAAGCTCAAAAAAATTGAACGGGAAGGGTACACTTTACCTAAATTAAAACCCTCCTAGTTTATAAACATCTGTCCACACCACCTAAGCAGCCAGCTGGTCTGCTTGGAGCACTTTGTGTGGTAGTCTATAGTGGAACGTAAACCACGATTAGTTTTTTAGTGAATTCGAGTAAAGGGAAGCTGTCATCAACTTTATGCTGCGCATACTAACGGAGGTCTGTCATTTAAAAGTTAAAAGGTAAGTGGCCGCCGAGAACCAACAATCATTGCAGACTGGGCCTGGAAAAGAGTCACGGCCACCTGAGAAGAGTCATGGTTATTCAGGAATTCCTGCTCTCCCCGCCCCGACAGTCTTCTACCTCGTTGTCTCCCTTTCCCTCTAGGAGAGAACTGCCAATCATCAGCAGATGGTTGGGGAGAGTGCAGGAGATTATGAATAACTGACTCTTTTCAAGGCCCGTGCTGCAATGATAATGAAGCTGATTCTCGGCAACCACTTACTCTTAGCTCATGAGTGACACACCGCTGAAATCAGCATTTCTGTCACTAATTTATGCTGCCCTCAGTGAGGTTACCATAAAGTTGATGACAGGTTCCCTTTAATGGTTGTGTGTTGAGTTATTTTGAGGGCACATTGTATCAATGTGTCATATCTTCAGTGTTGTCCCATGAAAAAATATAATAAAATATTTACATAAATGTGAGGGGTGTACTCACTTTTGTGAGATACTGTATCTCTAAATGCTGTTATCAACAGCCCAGACAAGATGGCAGCTCCCATAATAATTTTCACGAAATAGAAAAAAAATAAAAAATCTACAAACAGAAAATAAAAACATATTAGAATAAAGATGTTTTAACTGGCAGGAAAAAAATAATTGCCGACACATTCCCTTTAATCACTGACTGCTGGAGGATCGGAGCTTCTCAGCCTCCTCTTATTTCTTTGTATTGCATTACAGTGTTTAGCGCACTGGTTTATGTCACCCTACTACAAGTGTGAAAGTAGGCCTGCAGTTTTTGATATATTTATATCAAATAATCTAAAAACATTTCTATAAAAAGAAAACTAAAGAAACAAACATAAATGCTAAATTAACTACATTAGAACCATAAATTCTTCATACTGGTGACTGTATTCACAGAACAAAAAAAGGTGCACAACAGAGAAACTTTATGATACAAAGGCACTTTGAGCTTCATTGCTAAATTGTTGAAAATTTCAATGACGCTAGAATGACACTTTAAACAGGTGATGGTGTACCACAGCTGGATGAATTCAGTTATGCCGATACAAACTGTAATGCAATTTTGAAAAAGAAGCTGTGGCATTGCGACCGCTAGCTGTGTAGCTAAAGTCATATTTTATGAAAGCCAAGACTGCTGTTAGATACAATAGCAAACTACGGCTTTACATGATATAAAAAAAGAAAAAAAAAAAAAGCCATGATACAAACAGGAGGATAAAATCTTCCTGGAGTCAAAGTATGCCACTAAAATACATGCATTATAACTAGAGATGAGCGAAGTTATGAAAAACTTGATTCAGCAGCTTTATTGAAGTTCAACAATAAAGTGGATTCATTAAGAAATAATTTGTCATGAATCAATATAAATCAGGTATACCCAGGACAATCTGCCTAAAAGCAGCGTTTTCAAATTTAATATATAAAGCTGAGTGTATGTGTGTGTGCATGTATGTGTATGTCCGCTAAAGGAATCTGCACCGTCGCATTTACAATCACAAAATTTGGCACACAGGTACATCAGGTGTCTGGGAAGGTTTTACACCTCAGCTCTCTAGGAGGTACCGTTCCTGAGATATTCACAAAAAAAATACAAATATGGCACATCACATGACCTACATTAGCCAATAGAAGCCTGCAGGTCTTTCTCTTCATATCTTAACTGCCATACACACATGTCCCTTATCAGCCAATAGACGCTCGCAAGTCCTTAGGCTCAACATACACACAGTTTTACTACAAGGTTTCCATTTTTCTAAATTGCTGTAGGTCAGCTTTAAAAGGGGCAAGGAGCTGTGGATGACACTGTTAAGGGAGCTGAGTGCTGTGGAGGTCACAGTTAAGGAGGCAGGTAGGGTGGCCATTCAGGTCACCCTCAAAAGACTGACCTAAAAACCCCACCACCAGGTCTTGCTAAGTCACGCCCCGACCTGGTTAGGCCACCATGATTTTCTCCCTGCAGCTCATGTGCTGTCGGAGAGTGAGTTGTTCAAAAGGACATGCCTGTGTCCGTCCAGGCCCTGTGTCAGACGGAGGAAAGGGAATCTGAAAGCCGGACCTCTGGCTACCCTAGGGGCAGGCTGCTGTGGAGGTCACAGTTAAGGGGACGGTCCACTACGGAGGTCAGTGTTAAGGGGCAGATTTCTGTAGAGGCCACTGTTAAGGTGGTGGGCGTTTTGGAAATCACTGTTAAGGAGATGGGGTACTGTGGAGGTCACTAATAAAGGGGCAACCTCTGTGGAGATCACTGTTAAGGAGGCGGAATGCTGTGGAGGTCACTGTGGAGGACTCTGTTAAGGGGGCAGGGAAGGGTGGAGGTCACAGTTAAGGGGGCAGTGAGCGATCAAGGTCAGTGTTAAGGGCCGGGGTGCAGTAGAGGTCAATGTTAAGGGGGTGGGGTGTTGTGGAAATCAATGTTAACTAAACTGGTACTGTGGAGGTCACTAATAAAGGCGATGCCACTGTGGAGGTCACTGTTAAAGAGTAGGGCGCTTCCGATGTTACTGTTAAGGGGGCAGGCCGCTGTGGAGGTCACTGTTAAGGGAGCGAGGTACAGTGGAGGTCACTGTTAAGGGAGAAGGGTACTGTGGCAGTCACTGTGTGACAGTCTCTGTTAAGGGGGCCAGAAATGGTGGTCAGTTAAGGGGACTGTAACCTATGGTCAGTTTTAAGGGACGGGTACTGTAGAAGTCACTATTAAGGGGACGGGCCCCTGTGGAGGTCACTCAAGGTGGTGGGGTGCTGTTGAACTTGCTGTTAAAGGGACAGGCTGCTGTAAAGGTCAAAGTTAAGGGGGTGGGCTGCTATGGAGGTCCCATTTTAAGAAGATGGGGCAATGTGGTGGGTGGTCAGTGTTAAGGGGTGGGGGGCTGTGGAGGTCACTGTTAAGGGGGTGGGGTGCTGTGCTGTAGATGTCACTGTTATAGTGGATACTGTCAATATCTTAACGACACACACAAACATTACATGAAATAGATTAAAATATACCCGTGAGAAGCCGGGTCCTTCAGCTAGTCAGGCACAAAAAAGGATTTCAGACAGAATTGGAGCAAACTGATCTCAATGCAATGACACTCGCACCAATGGATTATAGGTCAGACCGAAGACTGTAAACCAGCAAAACGCTCATGTGAAACCACCCTAAGGCATATTTTTCCCGGTTAGTGGCCCAATCTCAGTGTGAAGGCTTGGAAGTTACAGCCTGGCCAAGTGTCTAATACATTTCATAAAAAGTATTATAAAGTAATGGTCCCATGAGTGGGGAGGGCGGCAGCAGCAGTGGCGTTTAGCACAATATGGCAGCAGATGACAGTAGTAGCAGTGTGAAAGTGAGGCCAAGTGGCATGGATATCTTTTTTTACATTTTTACGTGTACATATCAGAAGGTCAAGAAGCCACATTGTAGGAATGGCAATAGAGGAATCAGGCGGGTGGCAGCAGCATGTGGCCAGAAGTAATGGCCCATTTTTCAGAATATTTCAGTGTGCCAGCACACTACAGTATGATAATTAGTGGCAGAATGATCTATTGTTGCATCAAGCACTGGTGTCTGGAAATCCTGGTTGATCCACGCATGATTCATCATAATCTTTAGTTTATCAACATTTTGGGAGGAATGGCAAGCTATTTTAGGGGTAACTATGCTCCTGCCACACTGAACATCCACTCTAATGCCAGACTACTAGCCTGGCAGGAAAGCATGCCCATGGCAAACTTGTCTAGTTGCAGCCACACCGAGATTGCATGCCTGGTAGTCCACGGGATCTTGGGTGACACCTGCTGGTTGAGGTTCTGCTGGATGTCCCGCTGCTGCTCCTGTGCAAATCCACCCAATACCCCTCCCCCAGTCATGGCAGTGGAGTAAGCAAAGAGGTTCCCCGGCCAGACCTTCCTGAGGGCGGCAGATGGCGCTCATAGGCAGCAATCAACCGACTACACAGCATGTCACTATAGTAGTTCATTTTTGCATCCCTCTCAGAAGGTCTAAAAATGCAGCTACTTTTGACCTGTAGCGAGGGTCTAACAATGTGGATAGCCAGAAGTCATCCCTTTTCCGAATCCTGACAATGTGACTGGCACTACGCAAACATGACAGCATGCATCTGGCCATTTGCACAGGGGACTCAGTGGGCCTCTTTGTCTCTATCTCCACTGCATACTGCCATAGTCTGTCGGGGTCATTTGCATCATCTTCCTCCAGCTCCTCTCCTTTCCCTTGGGCAGATAAACAACCTAGATATGTATAAAGTTGCGGGGCGTTTATGTCGTCCTCCTCTGCTAGTTCAGCCATCTCAGAGCTCAAGTGGCTGTGAGATGTAGGCACCACGTCTTCTGTTCCCCTCAGCAGTAATATTTCTCAGCATCCCATCCAGGATGTAGCGAATAGCGTAATGGAAAAAAAGGGTAAAAATGGCTGATTTGCCATTTTTTCATTGCTTCTCTTACGCAAATTTTTTTTATAACGTGATCAAAAAGTCATGCACACTCCAAAATGGTATCAATAAAAACTACAGATTGTTCTGCCAAAAATGAGCCCCTAAACAGTGCACTAGACATAAGTATAAAAAAGTTATGGGGGTCAGAATATGGTGATGTAATAAAATAAAAAATTATCAAAGTTTAGATTTCTTTTTAAACTATTTAGATAAAGAACCTATACATATGGGGTATCGTTGTAATCGTACTGACCCAGAGAATGAAGGGCATTGGTCAGTTTTGCCGTAAACAAAACGCTGTGTGAACAAAACCCGTAAAACAGTGGTGGAATTACGTTTTTCTTTCCAATTACACCTCATTTGGAATTTTGCTTGAGAAAAATCCCATTGAGAGGATTGAAACGTCGCATGCTTGGTGATTAAAGCTTCTTTTACTTCTTCACTACTTGGATGTGCTGCGGATTTCATTTATTCTACATTATTTGGAGGTGGATCGCCGACTCAGCCGCTGGCACTCCGTTTGTACTATTAAGATAGTGGTGCTGCCCACATTCCTTGTTCTATAGATAAAGAACCTATACATATGGGGTATCGTTGTAATCGTACTGACCCAGAGAATGAAGGGCATTGGTCAGTTTTGCTGTAAACAAAACGCTGTGTGAACAAAACCCGCAAAACAGTGGTGGAATTACGTTTTTCTTTCCAATTACACCTCATTTGGAATTTTTTTTTACCGCTTCACACTACATTTTATGCCACAAAGTACAACTTGTCCAGCAAAAAATAAGCCCTCATACAGCTTTGTGACCGGAAATATAAAAAAGTTATGGCTCAAGGAAGATAGGGAAGAAAAATGAAAATGCAAAAACGAAAAAACATGTGGTATCCTAATGGTTAACTACACCTTAAAAAAAAGAAAACGCACAACTTATCCTCAAAACATACAATCTTTATTAGTTCATATTAAATAACATTTTTCATTAAAAATAATCAAGAAGGTTTATCATGATAATACATGGATCACAAGTAGGTCCCCCAACACTACGGGGTGCAAAGCCAAAAGAATATATGTACAAGTAGCCCAACACTAAAAAGTTCCATGCAGCAAACAAACTGCGATACCAAAGAGATCACAGATTATGAAATAATTAGGTGCATAAGTCCATGGGGGATTATAATGCTAATACCTCTATAAATAATAATGCACAATAGATCTACATGAATGAGCTACGATGTAATAAGAATAGGATACAAACCGCAGTGACTGGGACCTGCCAGCAAACCTCGACGTACGTTTCGCCCAAAAGATTCCCGCCCCCAGGATTTGGATCGTGTAATGTCCACTGCTCGTCAATGTGCCAGTTATCACCTCTTGTACAAAAAACTGTGAGGGACAGAATCCTTGAACTGAGGGACCTAAAGTTTATCACTCCAGCAGATTGCTACACATATAGGCCAAGATGTGAGCACTGTTCAACATTAGATGTCCTGGTAGCTGGGAGAATGACGACAAACTGAAATGACAGAGTGGTGCACAGACGGATCATCTGTTTAGAAGAATGACACGTAGTGATCCATTCTGTACTGCAAATTAAATTGGACATCACATTCCAAGCCTAGAAACAGTGTCTACACAAACCATCAGAAGGTGTCTGCATGACAATGGGCTACGAGCCAGACATCCAGCTACAGGTGTTTCATTGACCTCATGGCACTACTCTCAAAGACTATTATGGTGCACAGCAAGACGGCAATGGAGGTCGTTCTTCTTCAGTGACGAGTCCCACTTCGGTCTTGGATGCAATTATAGCAACAGATTGGTATGGAGATCACATGGGCAATGCCATGAAGAGGCCTTCACAAGGGAACATCACCCCTGTCCTAATCCTGGGATTATGGTGTCAGATGGCATAACATACAGTAGCCAAACCACTCTAGTCTTCATTTCAGGTACACGAGCAGCTCAAAGTTACATATATTTGATCATGGAACCTGAGGTACAGCCATTTTTCTAGTGTCCCAGGAGCCATTTCTCAACAGGACAATACCAAGACGCATGTTGCTCATGCTACTGTAAGCAGCCTGTGTGGCCTATGGAGCACATAAGGAACGTTATTGGTCAGCAACACCAAAGAGAGCTGCCAGCAGTGAATCTTGATGATTTGTATGCCCAAGTGTATTCAGTGTGGCATAATCCTCAGACAACCATTAATAACCTTACTAATAGCCTGACAATTTGTGCATTTCTATATGGGACGCTTCTACTCAATACTAAATAAATCAAGATGTTGACGAATATTTTCAATGTTGAGGAGTGTACATATGTAGCCAGGTCCTAAAGATGCCAAAAATGTTGTGGAGGAGTCATTGACTAGGGAACTTGGATTGAGAAAGCTCAATGACAAGACTGTAAAAATTATTATTTTTTGCTTGAAAGGAGCAGTACTGTAGTAAATATAATTGAAACTAAAATGAAGACACACACTGGACAAAGAGAAGATTCAGTTGGTCAACCATAAACATTGGAAACCTTTACTGATGATCAATTGTAAAACACACATATACCGTAAATTACTACTCTTCCGCAATGCTTTTATTTAAATCCATCAATAATATCGGAAAAAACCATGATGCATCTGTCATTTACTCAATACACTAGCATCACTTTTTAATCTGTGATACATTGCTATTAGTTTCCGTGTCTTGGATGCATGGCTGAACAACACAGAGACAGCTGCTTATTAATCAGGCCTGAATACTCAGCCAAGCTATTTGGGGTGCACTCTGTGGAACGTTTTTATGAGTCTTACCTAGAGTTACCTTCACAATCAATATATGTGCATTATCCCAATGAATGCACTTCACAGTTAACATAACAGCTATTCATCATGTTGTGTGTCCATCAGCAGAGAATGCATTTCCAGCTCTTTACATGGAGAACATCATTTGTGAAACCTGGACAAACTGAACAGATACAGCTCAGATGCTTCTTCGTAATTGATCTATTTAAGCTATTATGTGCCTTTTTATAATTCGACTCCTAATAAAGTAAGCTGTTACTACAGTGTATTACTATATCAAATGAAAAGCTTCCTGGAAATGCAAAATAATACTTTCTTCTAGACACTGCTGAATAGTGACAACTGAAAGGCATCAAAAGGAATTCTGACAAAGAGACCCATCACAGAGCTGAAAATCGGAGTTTACAGAAAGTAGTTCAAAAGATGTCAAATGACTAATGCTAGTATAAAAAAAAAAAAAAAAATAAAAAAAAAGACCCGGCATCCAGGAACTGCTGTCTTCATGGACGCTTATGTCTTAAAGGGGTTATTCAACCCCTATAATGCACACGCCCCTGACACAGATTGTACTTACATCGCTCCCCGGAACCTGCCGTGACAGGCAGCCAATAGCAGGCCCCGGTGGGAACGAGTCTCCCTAGCATCGGGGGTGACTCTAGGGAGGCTCATCCCCGTCACGACCTGCTATTGGCTGCCACCCCGATGCGCCCCCTGTATATTTTGTCCAACACGACCGGAAGATGTAGCGGTGGCTGTTTGGGCATCAGAAGGGGCACGGGTGTTGGGGAGTGAGGTAAGTACAATCTGTGTGAGGGGCCCGGGGCATTATAGGGGTTGGATAACTCCTTTAACCAGTTCATATTCAAGGTATTTTGGGTCTTCAGGGTCAGACACAGATGAGCAGTTTTTAGTACATATCGGTTTAACAGCTTATAAGGCCACGTTCACATACCCTTTTTCCCATTCTTCTGACCCATCAAAACAAAAAAAGGATAGTTTATTTTGAGCATCCGTTGTGCTCATTTTGCATCTGTTTTTGAAGTTCCGTCAGAGATTCATTATTTTAGAAGGAAGAAAAAGTACTGCAAGAAGAACTTTTTCTCCCGTCTAAAATTGATTTCTGAGAGAACTGACAAAAACTGATGAAACTGATGCAAAATGAGCACAAAGGATGCTTAAAATAAGGGCTCATTCACACAACCGTATCTATTCTGCGGTCCTCAAATTGTGGATCCGCAAAACATGGATACCAGCCGTGTGCATTCTGCATTTTGGAGATCTAAATGTCCTTCTCCATGATAGAAATGCATATTCTTGTCCGCAATTATGGACAAGAAAAGGAAACATTCTATCTTTTTTGAGGAGCTACGGAATATGGAAGTATGGATGCGGACAGCACTTAGTGTGCTGCCGTCTGAATGGGCCTTTAAGGTTGTTTTTTTTATGTTGCTTTTTTCCCCTCTGTTCTTCTGATGGATCAGAAGAACAGAAAACAAAATAGTGATGTGAACTTGGCCTAACTGTGTTTGGGCTAATGACTGGATGTTTGCAGCTTTTTTTGGGGGGGGGGGGGGGGGGGGAAGAACAGTGGCAATTTTTTTTTCTTGTCATTTGTAAACCTATAGGGGGACATTTATTAAACCAGATACAACTTTTTTTTTGTGTAAAAAATGTTGCATGGCATGTAAATTGTGACATTAAGGAGACAAGTCACTTTTCAAAGTAGTCTATGTTTAAGGCAGAAAAGTGAGATTTGACCTGGATCATGGCATATGTACACTTGAAATGTCACAGAAAAGTAGCATCCAATACAAGGCAGCCCACAATGCAGTTGCATCATACACATGAACATTGTGTACAATTTCATAAATTTGGTGCAAACAAGACTTGGGCTACTTTCACACTAGCGTTTACATTTTCTGGTATTGAGATCCATTATAGGGTCTCAATACCCAATGGGGACAAAACGTAACTGAACGGAGTGCTCCAAAATGCATTCTGTTCTGTTCTCATACCAGAGAGAAAACCGCAGCAAGCTGTGGTTTTCTTTCCACCATGGGATGCGGAGCAAAGCGGATCTGCCATGACCCACAATGCAAGTCAATGGGGACGGATCAGTTTTCTATGTCAACAGAAAACGGATCTGTTCCCCATTGACTTTCAATGGTGTTCATGACGGATCCGTCTTGGCAATGTTAAAGATAATACAACCGGATCCGTTCATAATGGATGCAGATCGTTGTAGGATCCCTGACAGATTAGGCAAAAACACAAGTGTGAAAGTAGCCTTAAAAGTGGCATAAACACAATCTCAAATGATAAATTTCCCCCATAACGTATGCTTTTTTTTTAAGAATTATTAGGCTTATGGTTTGAAAAAATGATAAAAATATACACCTTTTTACATTTTAGCTGATTATTTTGTGGTAATAGGTCTGTCTAAAACAGACATTTATTAGTGCTCATCATGGGCAGCTGTACATTTTTATGTATTACATGTTCATTTTAAGGTGATGGGTCTGGTATAAAAAACATTTAGCAGGAAGGAACCTTTTTAAGGCAGTGGGTTACTTTTTCGATATTTTATTTTTGATCTTTTTATACTTTAATTTTTATGCAGTTTCTCAAAGGTCAGAAATGGGGGGACTTTATTATTATGCTTTTATTTTTGCTATTTATATGCATTTCCATTGTAACTGCTATGCTGCCTGCGCCACATCATAAGTGCATAGAGAAACTGAGTAGCACGCTAGGAAAACAACCATTGCTATTATATACTGCTGATTGGAGGGATATTTAACCTAACCTAACCATCTCAGAAATAGTGGCTCTTGCTCAGTACCAAATCTGTTCCTTGGGTGTAAGATTAGGAGCAGCATAATCACATATTACACTATAACAATGTTCTGACAGCGTAAGAGACCCAGAAGTAATATAAAACAGTAAATGAAAAACAAACAGCAGGCTGAATCGTTAAAGGAGGCGAGAGGAGAAACAGAAAACTTGGCTCCAAGAGAGCCAAGGCAATATCTGTTTGTAGGAACACAATGGAGCAGATTTATTACTGCATTTGTACCAGTTTTTGCCTTTTAGGTGCTTTTTTTTTCAGCATTTTTTTTTAATGCAGGTCAGGTGACACTCTCAACGCTTTGGTGTTTAAAATGTAACAATTAGACACCTTTATGGCAGTGCTAAGTTTTTGGCGCAAACAAAAGGCGCATTTTATATAAACGCATCCCATTAGCATAATTCACACTGGACGGTGATCTGGTGCAGAGTGGCGCACGTACTGATGTGCCACGTTTTTACGCATCTCTGCTCCAAATTTTTTATTCATTCTAAATTGAAACTAGCTGGTCACAGGCAAAGCAATAATACAGAATGTGAGCAATAGTAAACCTACTGAAGTGTTAGGCTACCTAAACATGCAGGAGATGCGGACAAATTTCCGTGCAGAATTTCTGTGCATTTCCACAGCCAAAACCATGTGTTAACTTGCGGGTTTGATCTGCAGGTCTCAGTCTTCCGTTGAAAAGGCGAAATCTGCACCAAAAATCGCACAACTGACATGCTGCAGATTTCAAAATCAACACAAGAGGTCAATTTCCACCCAGAAGAAAAAAAAAAAAAAAAGCAAAGCACACGTGAAATTTGTCTTATACACTTTGCTGGTACCGTATGATGCTATAGTTTTTCCGGCACACAAACTGCAACGTCTGCAGGTAGCCTTAGGTAATGTAGATAATGCAGAGTGTTAAAACCGCATTTTAAAAGCTTCCCTCAATAGACAGCAAATTTTATCATTCAAGCCTATGGGCTTTAATCGGCATGATAGCGCTATACATTTTGGGTAGTTTTCCTAACTCACCGTGATTGTTAGATTATTTGAGACAGTAGACCAGATGAGTAGTTTCCAGTTTGTGAAACCTGACAGAGACAAGAAAGCGACTAGGATTTATCCCTAGAGCCTGGTCTGCAAAGTGACTTCATAGTTCAACACCGGTCTTCTCTAATATATTCATTACTAACAGCATAAGGCATGGTCTTCTCATTAGAAACAGACCCAATAGAGATAACCTCTGTAGCAGAGTATTATTTATGCGATTGCACGGGTGCAAACGCCACATCTCTGATGATACTGACAAATTACATTATTCAAAAAGCGGCATTAGAAAATGATCACATTATGGCATCTAATGCGAACGCACTCGGAGGAGGTTATTCAAAAACCTTGGAAGGTGAGAAATTTATTGGTGTGAGAAACTTACAGAAAAGGTAAGCTCTAAGGATCAATTCTAGACGCCTAACCTAGAGAAGTCTATCAAAAGCCCCAAGTCTAAGCAAGCTATCTATTATTATTAATATTATCCATCTTTGTAAGTTACACAGGAGGAGGTGGCACACTGGGAGGAAGAATGATAAAGCTGCACACGCATTTGGTAATTCAAAGTGAAGCCTACAAATGAGACGTCTCATTAGCTGGAGCAGATGGATAAAAATTAAAGGCTGAATCGCCAACTTTTAATTTCCCAGTAGCCAGGAAGAGCGTGGAGTCTTGCAGAGTACGACTGTTGAAAAACCAACATGAAAAGATTTTCTCCATCTGTCATAACACATGCCGGAGTGAAATACAACTACCTCCCACTGTCCTTTCTTCTGCAAATGGCAAGGATATGCGGAATGTGTATTAAACACATGAATATAGAGCTGTACCCATATATAATCATTTAAACTGGTTTTACATCCAGACACATGGCATTTAAGTGATGAAAATGAAGATATCATGCCTAGCTTCTAGAAAACTCTGCCACGATCACACTGCTTGTAAGATGTGATGTAACCACAGCTATGGAACAAGATTGCGGACTTGTATATCTAAATATTTGAAATGAATCTAATCACCTCTTGACATCTCCCCAAGGAAGATTTGGAAGAAGCGGATTAAGTTTCTGGACACAAGCCTTTAATAATTTGCTGGTACAGGCTGCTTATGCTTATACAGTACATGCTAGGCTAGCTTTACTGTTAAACACTACAGCATTTTTCTTCTTCTGTAAGCCCTGCTCTGCTAACAGTGGAAATATTTCTATCCTTTCCGAACAAGAGCGGACAAACCTAATTCGATACCCAATTACCACTCTAGAAGGAAAGGATAAATTTTTAATAGTGTGTAAAATTACAACTAAATACATCTAAAACGGCCACCTCTGCCCATAGACAGTGTATTTTATATTTGTTTATACCTAGCCTGTTACCCTCCACAATACAAATTATTTTCTTTAAAATGTTATGCTTACCATTGAATGCCAATTTATAAACTTTTTAGGACAAATTCAGCATGGAGGTTTGAAATTAAAAACTGTTTTTAATCAGTTAAGGCCTCACATGCACACAACTGTATCCATTTTGCAGTCAGCAAAACCACAGATCTGCAAATCCGGATATAGGCCATGTGCATTCTGTAATTTTTTCACTCCCATCAGTAGAAATGCTTATTCCTATCCACAAAACAGAAAAGAATGGGACATGTTCTGCAATTTTCAGAACAGCCACACAAATGTGGATCCATAGAAATAAATGGAACAATCTTCAAAAAATGCAGATTAGACATGGACCAAAATGCTGGTTGCGTGCATGAGGCCTTAAAGGGGTTGTCTGAGTTATTTTTTTGTTCTTTGTACGTTTCTAGCTAGGCAAATGTAAGGACTTTACAATTCACTTACTTTATCTCCAGTTGCTGCTTTCTCAAATTTCACTGAGGGTCACATGACCTGTGATGTCAGCTTCTCTCCCTGCTCTGATAATGATTCGTGCACAAGCCTGAGAGAGCAGATATGTGCCTGTACAGGAGACGTCACTGTGCTGGCCACGGAAAAACATTAACCCCTTCAGCTGCACAGACTGAGGGCTGAAGGCTTTACTGAGTAGCTGCAGGCAGTGAGGAGACAAATGCTGGGCACAGGAGCTGACAAAGGAGTTCTGCAGAGCATTGCACAAGAACAGGTAGGGGGAAGATCCTGTGTGTATCAGCAGTGTCATTGTACAGCTGGGACTTGTAGTCCTACAAATACAACATCCTGCTGAGTCTCCCAGCAGTAAGACATGTCACTCAGGGCAGACTTATTCACTCCCTTTGCAGAGCAGGGAAAGGGGCAGAGATTGTTGTTATTGCAGGTAAACAAAGGGCCAGAAGAGAACCAGGGAAATGAGGAAATATATACATTTTTTGCCTAAAACTTGCTTAGCTTAGTTCTATATTGCTGCCCATCAGATTTACAGTGCTGTATATAAAAAAAATGTTTTTAATAACTCGGACAACTCCTATAAGGGAATGTGTGACCTCTGACCAACTCTATTAACTATAGTACTACATGAACATGACTGCTGGCACTAACTTGATCAGTAATTTGAATTTCTATACTCACCCCAGTTCCCTGCTGTGTGCCCACAAACCAGTAGCGTAATGCATTAAGATCACTCATGAGCGTGCACATACAATAGAAAGGACTCCAGGATAAGCCTATGCATTACATGACTGGTCTGTGGGCGCACAGCGGGGGGTAATGGGGGCGAGTATAGAAACACAAGTTCCTGATCAGTGGCAGAAATTCCATCCAGCTAGTCACAGATTTTGACACAAATATTAGACAAAAAAAGTCCTAAAGACTACAACATCCCAATGAGATCTCAGCTATGTGTTAGATCTGTAACTTTGTAAACACATGTCATAACTTAACTTGTACTAACCCAGAGTTAAAAACTGTGTTTAATAGCGTTTTCCAGGATTACTATGGCTTTTAACAGATATGCTCATGTAGTTGCTTACTTTATGTAAATCTAGCCCAATGTGGCCTCCTCACCAATGTTCGCCATGTAAATAAATCTGATTGTCATCCTGTATGTAGGACTTCCTATTGCTGTATCCAACCAAACCCATGATGCAGTTTTATATGTCCTCTATTCCCATATAAGTATCTGTGTTCACATGCCCATTGACAGAAGATCACAGGAAATAAGAAAGAGCTGCATGGACATGGTCATGTGACCACAGCCCAGAACAGGAGATGGGAGCAATAAAAGTGAAAGAAATACACAACAAAATGACAGTTACCTTCATAAATGATTATTTGAAAAACGATTACCGAAAACCCATTCAAGTCTAGAGCAACATATATATTTCTGCTGGTTGCTCAGTTTGGGAGACGGACCACTAACAATTCTGATCTGTGCTACAAACCATACTGGGAGAGTTATGTATGTACGGCACAGTGTCTGAAAGACAATACTTCCCCAAATACAGATTTCTAAAGAATCTCTCTGCAGACACTGAGTCAGCAGGAGATGGTGGGAAATGTTACTGCAGTAGCCGGTAGTATTTTAAACGGAGTTGTAGCAAGACTTGGCATCTCAACTCAGAACTGCACTGCGAATGGAACTACATAAAAGCACAATAAGATGTTCAAAGGGGAACATATGCTTCACGTATACGGGATCTCAGTGCTGTGATATGTCTGTATATAAAGAAATAGACACATTGATAGTGTCTGATAAAACAGGTACATAATGAGCAGCAACAGCAAGAAAATGAACAGTACACAAGAGATGATCCTAGCTATAAATCAGCAGCGGGGGACTGCCATACACTGGAAAAGATAAAAGGCTTAAAAAAATATCATGTAAGCATTAATTGTATGCTCCATTGTATAACAATCCCACCCGTAGGGGATTAAAACTGAATGGGTAAGGACGGAAGCCCAACAGAATAGTAGCAATGGGAATAATAAAACATCAAAACTGCACGCCCCACTTTAAGGCTACTTTCACACTGGCGTTTTGTCTTTCCGTTTGTGAGATCCGTTCAGGGCTCTCACAAGCGGTCCAAAACGGATCAGTTTTGCCCTAATGCATTCTGAATGGAAAAGGATCCGCTCAGAATGCATCAGTTTGCCTCCGTTCCATCTCCATTCCGCTTTGAAGGTGGACACCAAACCGCTGCCTGCAGTGTTTTGGTGTCCATCTGACGAAACTGAGCTATCTGCAAGATGTGGCAAAACATATCCTATTGCTACGTAGAGGCACGGACCCGGAAGCACGGTCCGCAAAACGGGCACAGCCGTCACACGTTTGTATACTAAAATAAAATCCATATCCCTCCCATAAGTCACTTTTCAATGTGAACAGCAATGGTTTCAGAAAAAGTCAAAAAGGCAGCCCTGTGATAGTTTACTTAGCACTATCCGACTGGATCCACATGCTGTGGACTTTGGCCCGGATTTCTCACGATTTTACCCAGAATTCTGGCTTGATGAGGCTTTTATAACTTTTTGGGTTCACCTGTACAAAAATGTTGCAACTTTTTGCATTTTTGCACCACTCACTCCAGTTTTGTTATGTGGGTGGGAAAGTGGGTACGGTCAGCTACGTTAATGAGTTTCACTTCAGATTTATCCCAATCTCACTCCAGTAGGAAAACTGGAGAAGCTTTTCTAGACAGAAGTATTCTTACGACAAGCAAAACGGATTTCAAAATATTCACCTCATGATAAATTCCCCCCTTTGTCTTTTAAATATCCATAATAAATTGCAAAATTTGGACATGGAGCCAATTTTGCAGCAAATCTGGCACAATTACCAATAAGTAGATAAGATCCATTACAGAACAAACTATGTTGTGGATTTCAAATAAGCCGAGTTTTTTTTTCCCTGTCATTTTCTAAACCCAATATATACACATTGTACTGCATATATACAGTAAATTGTACTTTTAAACGTTTTTGGTACAGAACCCACATTAAAAACTATAGAAAACAAGCCATGAGTAATCCTAGACTGAGGGGCTCAAACATCAACGTTGCCCCTTTTTTTTTTTTTCCAGTCCACAAAACACGGATACCAGCTGTGTGCAGTCTGCATTTTGCGGAACAGAATTGTCCTATCCTTGTCCATGATACGTACAAGAATAGGACATGTTCTATATTTTTGTGAGGCCACTGAACGGACATATGGATGTGGAGAGCACGCAGTGAGCTGTCTGCATCTTTTCTGTCCCCACTGAAGTGAATGGGTCCTCAGCCAACCAGCAAAAAAAATGTGGATCGGATGCGGACAAAAAACACGTTTGTGCGAATGAGCCCTTTTTGGCATTTGTGACCAAACTGTTTATGACAGTCACATTTCTAGCCACCCCTACACAAAGGCAGTGCAATCTACAGGCAGCATGCTACAGAGCAGGAGGAGCTGAGCAAACTGATTTATAGTTTTAGTATAGTCATTTATACCTCTGATCTTTTATGTTTCAGAGTCATATAGGCAGTGTCATTCAGTGACAGCTAACCAGCATCGCGGGTGGCGCTAGGTAAGCTCGTTTCTGTTGCGGCCTGCTATTGGCTATCCCCCCGTTGCCGGATGATTTGATCCACGCGGCAGCAAAAGCGACGCTGGTGCTAGGGAGTGAGTTAAGTACAATCTGTGTGAGGGGCCTGGACATTTGGGGGGGGGGGGGCATTTTTGGGGTTGGATAACCCCTTTAAGCTTGCAGGGAGTAAGACCAACAACAGCTTCCCATTAACTAGGCACAGCTAGTCATTTGAATCACTTGCACAGCCCCTGAAAAACTGGGGTCTAACCACCTGCTCCTCCAGGCAATACCTGCTAACCGCTGGGGGGTTTCAACTGTCAGGTATCTCACATTTAAAAAAAAAAAAAAAAGGACATCAATATGGGACAACATTGGCCGTGTTGTTACGGACTTACAATAAACAGATGTCTTAATCCAATTCTTTGCCCATATCTACTATGCGCTGCCTTTTGAAGGAACTCCAGTGGTACTGGAGGAGAGCTCCCGGTGATCGGGTCTGTGTTTAACACATACTACGGACACACATTAGTGATATGTTTTCCTTTCTTTGAGATCTTATGCACAATAGGTTTTCATTTTAATCACCTATATTTCAAATTCTCATAATTGACAGTGTGACATGACAAGTTTTATGGCTTTATCTACTTAATACCATACACTTTATTGGTTCAAAATTCCAGTAGCGTATAAATCTATGCCAAGACCCAATAAGTGCAGTCATGGGAAGAATGAAAAATAACCTCTTCCATTTCACTCGGCTGCCAATAAAAGAGGTGTGAAGCCACTTTCTTGGTCCCATATGGTTTATTTTATGCAATGTAGTATATCACATGTACATAATACAATTACTGTCACTTGTCCCAGTGGGACAGAATTGAAAATGCGTATATGAATGTTGCATTATTTCTATATTTTCACGAGATGCTGTTCCTAACCTACTACATAGGAGATATATGCATTCCAAATATTTAAAACAATAAAAGTGAACTGCTGCCAGTGACCTCTGTAATAGGCCTTTTACAATATAAAATTCAATGCAAAGCAGCAGTCGCATTCAGTTAATTTTAATGCTCCACTAAAGAACTTGGCACTTAAATTAACTTCAAGCCATGGCCCTGTCCTGCCTTTAAAATAATGCCTTACTAAGTACTCCATGTACAGAATAAATCAAGAGAGATACCCGCTGTTCTTATCTGCACTTCCCTGGCTATGCAAAGCTCATGTTACACCACTCTTTTCCTACTACATTTCCACTTAATAGTAAAATTTTTATTCATTATGAATTGTGACTAGAATTTGGCCTCCATACACTGCTACATGCTATAGCTACTAATGTACTACAATACAGTACCGTAATACAGCAGTACTGATAAAAATAGCATCATACATCAACAAAGCCTATGCATTAAACTGTGCCTACTTGGCTTATCCTGACTTGAATATACCCTCCTGGATGAAACTTTATATCGTGCCAGAAAACTGATAGCTCAACAATGGGTGAGCTATCATACTTCTATTCTAGTCTAATGGGTTGGTGTCATCCATTCTTCCTTGTCCAAAAAAAAAAAAAAAGACAAAAAAATATGTATTTTTCACCCTGTAAGACACACCTGTCCACCTGTTTTAGAGGAGGGAAAATTTTACAAAAATCAGACCAGACCTCAGATCAGACCCCCTTTTTCTTCATCAGACCAACAATCTTTTTCAGACCTCAGATCAGACCACCCCAATAAAACCCCAAATCTGTATCAGACCTTAGATCAGACCCAATCCTCATCAGACATAAAAAAAAAAAAAAAACTTACTTCGTCTGCTCCTGACGGCACACTCTTCCTGCACTCACCACTCCATGGTCAGTGCTGCGTGGAGCCCAGAAGAAGACCAGGGATCTATGAGTACAGCCAACACTAGCAGTTGTGTATCTGAGGTGCACCTTAAAATGTTATAGGATCTGGACACCCTCGAACCAGTTACCCCACTGTTACATCACTGTGGTGGAGGTTTGGCCCACTCTTCTTTGTAGAATTGTTGTAGTTCTAGTACATTGGTTGGTTTTCAAAGCATGTTAATGGCTCAAATTCAGTTTCATTTGAGCACTCAGAGGTAGACTTGCTTGTGTGCTTAGGATCATTGTACTGCTGCATAACCAAACTAAGCTTGAACTTTAGGTCATGAACTGATAGGTGGACAATCAACTTCAAGATTTTATGATATAGAGCAGAATTCATGGTTCCATCAAGTTGTCCAAGTCCTGTAGAAGCAAAGCAGCCCCAGACCACCACCATATTTGCATGTTGGCATGTATTTCTTATAGTGGAATGCAGCAAAAGCTTTATGCCAGATGTGTCGAAACCTATGTCTTCCAAAAGGTTTCACCCTTAACTAGTTCACAGAAGATTATCCCAATAGTCTTTGCAGTCCACTACATGTTTTTTGGAAAATGCAAGAAAAACTTTTGTTTTCTTTTTGGTCAGCAGTGATTTGTGCCCTGTAACTCTCCAACAGATGTAATTTTCTGTGTTTCTTATTGAGGAATTGTGCGCACAGATCTTAAAGGGGCTTTCCGGGATTTTAATACTGATGATCTATCGTCAGGATAGGTCATAAATATCAGATTGGTGAGTTCCGACACCCGACCGGAAAACCCCTTTAAAGGGACACTGACAGGCCCAATTAGCATATTTAGGCATATATATGTCAGTACAGGTCTTATAAAGTCTATTAAAATCATCTAAGTATCCCCCCTGTCCACCTTATAAATACCGAAATATTAAGTTTTATAACCTGCTTGTCGGGTCACCAATCTGCCCAAGGGGCGGCGTTTCATCTGAAAATGCGCCCAGCCAGCCGCTCCCAACTGCCGTCTGAAGCCCCGCCCAGCTCATCAATACTCACTTCGCTGGGCGGCGGCTACAACCCTCCCGACTCAAGATTCTGCGCACAGCCCATTCGATCCTCTGGGCACGTCCTCCGTCCAATCTTCAGCGCATGCGCTCGGCCGGGGTCACATCGCGCCTGCGTACAGAGCGCTGCAGCCCCTGCTTTATGCGCATGCGCCGGGCACTTGAGTCGGGAGAGTTGTAGCCGCCGCCCAGCGAAGAGAATATTGATGAGCTGGGCGGGGCTTCAGACAGCAGTTGGGAGCGGCTGGCTGGGCGCATTTTCAGATGAAACGCCGCCCCTTGGGCAGATTGGTGCCGGACAAGCAGGTTATAAAACTTAATATTTCGGTATTTATAAGGTGGACAGGGGGGATACTTAGATGATTTTAATAGACTTTATAAGACCTGTACTGACATATATATGCCTAAATATGCTAATTGGGCCTGTCAGTGTCCCTTTAAGGCCTCATTCACACATACATGGACCACGGTCCGTGAAGACCCGTCCTGCTAAGTGCACGGCGAAATTGGTTGTTCTGACACCGTGCTAGATCATACGAGTGTATTACTGTACAGAGGCGGCGGCACGAAGTGCACAGTGTCATAGCAACCAATGATGCCATGCGCTCATGCACTCAGCAGGATGGGTTTTCATGAACTGTGGTCCACTTATGTGTGAATAAGGCCTAAAGGAGGCCTCAAGTTCTTTATATATTAGCAATTAACAATTATACGTAATCAGAGTCTGAAAAGCGTTGGAATATTTCAATACAGATACATTTGTATTTCTACAAATATTATCTACATGTGACCAGTTTGAAAGAAAGTAGTTTCCATGACCCCAGTTGGCTTTAGGCAAGTATCCTGATGTGTAACATAAAATAACTTCTCAGCTTATTTTTAGCCTGCAGCTGGGAAAATGCTCGAGGGAGTGTATGTCTCGCCCTGCTTTTAACTGGGTGAGACAAAGTCCAGGAAAAGTTAGGCGCCTTCAATAAACCAAATTCTCTGAGACTTGAAGTGTTTTACTAGGCCTGGATATTTTAAGGAATGTTAGGTGAGCTACTCATTACTCGGCCATAAAAGATATGGTTCGAGATTTATCAAGACTGGCCAGTCTTTTCTAAATTTATCAATGCTGTACACCAGCTTCCTGCTCAACTTTTGGGGATTTTCTGCCTCTAATGCCACTTTTCCAAAAGTGGGCAGAGCTTCGGCCAGACATATTTATCATTATTTACGCTAGAAAATTGTTAGAACCTATAGCTGAAATCTATGGCAGCCCATAGCGGACGTGATTTTGGCGCAAAGACAGCCCAAGATCTGACTCTTAATAAATTTGGTACATCTTACAAAATTTTGACTGAATTATGAAACAGGCTTAGGAAATCTGCCCCTATGTTTCTTCTGTGCTTTGGGTGCATTAAGCTGCTGACAGGTTCCCTCAAACACTTTGCTGAAAATTTATATAGGTAAAACCCTATATACAGAGTGTTCTCTACACAATTTGTTCTGGATTAAAGACGATCTCCAGGATTTATTTTCTTTACCTATATAGTGCAGGATAGGACATTGTTAAATAGAAGCTCTTGCGTATGCCTTGTGTATACCTGTTTTACTTTGTGTGAAGTTTGTGGGTTGTCTGGCATCTTGATTCCTTCTTCCCCTTATATATAGTTTTCCTAATGAATCCTACATTTCCCATCATGCCGGGCTTTGCAGAGACAGAGAGGACAGAGTCTTCCCACACTGAACTCAATCCTCTGACGTGCAGCCTTGACAGATAAGTGACTCAGCTGCCATCCCCTCACACTGCAGGATCTCCATGTTTTCCTATGTAACACAGCTTGAGTTCACCTCCCCTCTCTGCCCTGTCATCTCTCTCACCTGTCAGCTGTTACCTGCAGGAGGCAGGGAGACAAGTGTGAAGCTACATCCCATAGAATTACACAGATGGCATAGACAGGCAGTGTGAGTCAAGCGGTTTATATAACTGCAGCTAATCAATGTATACATTTAAATGGTTGTTAGGGTTCAGAGCTGAACCCGGACATACCTCCATTTTCACCCCGGCAGCCCCGCTGACTTGAGCATCGGAGCAGTTCATGCTCCGATGCTCTCCTTTGCCCTGCGCTAAATCGTTCAAGGCAAAGGCATTTTGAAGAGTTCCGGTGACGTACCAGGCTCTCCATGGGGCTGCCAGTAAAATGGCTAGGGCAGCGCTAAAGCACGCCCATCAGAGCCGATGACATCACCGAACACAGGGCTGGGTGGAACCTTCTGCCCGGCAGTGTGTTATTGTAAACAAAAGAGCCTGTGCCCTGCGTGATCTAGCACAGGGCAAGGGAGCGCATCAGAGCACGAGATGCTCCGATACCAACATCAGGGGTGCTGCCTGGGTGAAAATAAGGGTATGTCCGGTTTCAGCTCTGAACCCAGACAACCCCTTTAACTACCATATATCTGCACTCCTGGCCCTTAAGATGGGGGAGATATTATAAAGGAATACAGAGATATACAGATGACACGGACGGTGAAGAGGGGAGAGTCATGAGAGCTGCCAGGAGGGATTTCATTGGTGATGTTGTCTTGTAGTTCACAGGAAGTCAGCCACATGGAGAGACTGAGTTTCTGTTTACATATTAATCTCGGACACAAAAGAAAATGGATCCGGCACCCATTTACTTACATGGCTATTTCACAGATAATACAACCAGATCTGTTCATAATGGATGCAGCTGATTGTATTAGCCTAACAGAAGCATATTTGCTGATCCATGACGGATCCAGCAAAAACAATGTGAAAGTAGCCTATGGGTGTAATAAATGACACTGCTAGAATACTGGTGGAGAGTTAGCATTATATGTAAAATAAAATACTAAACCTAGAGTGCTTCTCTAAGAAAACCCTGTGTAAATTGCTGATCATACCTGTCGACCAGCCCTGATTTCTTTAAGAACATTCTCATAACAGACTTCTTCCGTATCATGAAGTTGTTGTGTCTGAAAAAATAAATAAGAAAAGACAAACAATTACATACAGAAAAACATAATAGATACATAATCGATAATCTGATGGTGTAGATTTCACATTACCCAAATTTAAAAATTGAAGAAATATTAATGACAATAAAAACATATGAAAGCAAGCAATCAGTGTTTATCAGAGTACTGAAACACTTTATTTAGGGGCGCAATGCCAAAAAAATCCAGTTAAAATCTCCCAAACAAAAATGTGTTCAAACAGAATGACTCTTTATCTACAGAACTCAGTGAGGGTATTAATATGTACTAGCTAAAAGAGTAAACACTTTTTTCCCTCTGGCAAGGTCATGGTGGTTTTTACATCACAGAACACAAAGCATACAGTTAGGATATGCTATCACTTTCTGATATTGAGAGGGGGTGTTACTTGCTGTGTCCCCCATGGCTCCAAAGAACGATGGGACTGCGGGAAATTTTTTTAATCACAAGACTCATTTGTTATATGAAGTGCCACACAATTATTTCATTGGGCATACAAGTATTTACTAAAACAGACACTTGGGAGAGAACACAGGGAAATAGAGTCTGGTTTAGGGTCCATTCACACATCCGTGTGTGTTTTGCAGATCCACGAATCCGCAAAACACGGACAGCGGCAATATGAGTTCCACATTTTGCGGACCGCACATTGCCGGCACTAAGAGAATATGCCTATTCTTGTCCGCTATTGCGAACAAGAATAGGACATGTTCTATTTTTTTCAGGATCGGAATTGCGGACACGACGTGCGGCCCCATAGAAATGTATGGGTCCGCAATTCCGTTCCGCAGACTGCGGAATGGAATTGCGGATGTGTGAAAAGAGCCTTACATGGATAACTACCAGGAATGATCAACATAAACTACATGGAGACCAGACCAGATATGACTATAACACTGACAATAACTGGGACTAAACATTAAACATTACATTTTGTCGCTTTATTGAACATATTTCTCATCATAACCTGGATACAGCATTGACTATGTCATATGCTAATCCAGGGATTCTGCAAGGTCTCATATAGTAGAAACGTTTAGGGAAATATGCATGTTTACTTATAGGGCTGTCTAATGCAATTTTTAGAAAACAGGATATAATTTAATGCATGATGAACAAAAGTGATTTCCATAACTAAACAAGTAAAATGCCATTCTGGCATATTAAAAAAGTAAACATCCCCAATGAATGGCAATATTCCCATCCTCATATACTTAATATGCCACACTACACAGACCTTATCATGCACGAGCAGAGGACTATGGAAATTGATTTATATGCTGCATAGCTGTCGCATTGTGTGCTATAGTGTTATTTATTTTAATGTCTTAAATCAGTTTTGGAATTGTATATGATCATCAGCATCAATGTTTTCAGCTGTCACCGAACACATTTTGTGAAAAAGCTGCCATATGCTTAAAATTTAGTTTAAAGGGAAAAAAATTACAGTGAACGAAGAGAATATTCTGGCCAAATGAATATTTAAAATTGCTACTGCCTAATGTCGATAATTCAGAGAGGAAAACAAAAATTATGCCAATGGTAATAAATTGGAGTATTACAGGGAAGATATATTTTTTTATTAATTAAAAGCAGACAGTAGCTCAGGGCAGGTATTGGCTCCCTTGTGGTGCGTATGGTGGAAATACTCCATGGGAAAATAATATGCAAAGAGGTCTCTCTCAGAGAACTAGTGCCACCTTCTGTAAGTCAACAACTACAGTTTAATGTGACCTCACAGCACATGTGGACGTTAACTATATTAGGGATATAGGGATGTAGGGTGTATAAGTGTTTGTGTTTTTAGGCTCAGTGGCGGTGAGGGAGCTCCATATTAGGAGTGAATTAACGCCAGTATAGAAATAGAAATAAGAGAACTGCAAGCAGTGACGCTAGGCCAGTGGTGGCGAACCTATGGCATGGGTGCCAGAGGCGGCACTCATAGCCCTCTTGTGGGCACACGCAAAAAAGGCTATGGTGTAACAATATGCCTTAGACTTTCCCCGCCATTCATCAGCGCAGGGCGCACTATGAACAGCACATTGAATGCAGGCAGGCTATTATAGCTGAATGATAAAGTACATGGAAGATATACTATACTGGACTGTAGTATTCAGGTAAAATTGTTGTGTTGGCACTTTGAGATAAATAAGTGGGTTTTGGGTTGCAGTTTGGGCACTCGGTCTGTGAAAGGTTCGCCATCACTGCGCTAGGCTGTAGTTGACATTGATACAATTCACTTGCTGTGAAGTAACAGCAACAACATTGGTATATAGAGCCAAAGAGGGAGCGACCCAGGCCACTGATAGTGCTAATCAAACTGAGACAGATTAGCACTAACGTATGAGTGTTTTTTAAGGGAATGATAAATAAAAGTGATGTTTTATAGAAACACAACAGCACATGACAAAAGACGTAGATAGGTCCGGTTGGACCATTGGCTAGTTCACCTTCTGTAAGTGGCTCTGACTTTCTAACAAGCCTTGGAACACGACAAAAGAAAATGGATAAGACATATATCCATCGACAGCTGTTTGGAGGTGCTTGCCCCTCATCAGCACGTACTAGGAGTCAGGCTGGCTTAGTGAGATGCCTTTTTAAAGGCAATCAGTCAGCAATTCTATACTGTCCTAACTAAGGGCAGTACAAATTAGTCACAGATCCCCTTAGCAAAATGATGGGTCACTTTCTTGGGTTGAACAGCTCCATCGCTAGAGCTGTTCAATACATAGTACAAGCCAATAAGTCATGATATATTCATGAGCTTCTGACTTTCCCTGACTACGTGTGGCTTATTGCCATAAAAGAGAAACAGCAACAGGGTGAGGAGAACAGGAGAACTGATAACCATGTGCTGGAGCTGTTAGGACTTGTTAGAGCAGCACAAAAGTGGCAACAGATTCCCTTAAAAAAAGCTTGGAACGTGACAAAGGAAAATAGCCAAGTCATATAACCATCGACAGTGAGCTGTTTTGGGGTGTTAAGGACAGTACCGCTCTAAACTGCACCCAAGGCATTTTAGTAAACCAGACAGAATCAGACTTCAAACTAGCGAGGAGTAGAACTCACCAAAAAAGCTGTTGGCAGATGGATATAAGACTTGGTTCTTTTCTCTTGTCATGTAACTAGACTTGTTTAAAAAGTTTCCAGAAGGTGACACTGTGGAGACCAAATACTGAAAAACTCATTTTCGCTAATCTGTTTTTATTTTCTTTGGGACAGCCATATTGTCTAAACTGCTGTTAACATTAAGATATATACTTGGCAGCAGCCACATGGGCCATAAGTACAATGGTCAGTAGAAGACTCACTGACTTCTGCGAGAGAATGTTCTCAGCATGCTCTGTGAGCTGTGCAGAGGTAATTGTACAGGGAGTGGGATTAAATAAGTTGTAACATCGCCTACTGTGAATGGTGCATCTTGTGTTATACATACAGAGGTACTGTCATGGTTGTCTTGCCTTTGAGGATAATGAGATAATGAGAGGCAGCACTCTGTTCTTAACAAAAAATGTGGATCTTTAATACACCCAATGAAACATTTCAGCACATCTCAATGGAGCTTTGTCGCTTGACAAAGGCTTCATTGAGATAAGCTGAAACGTTGCATTGGGCATATTAATGATCAACAATTTTCGTTAAGAACAGAGTGATGCCTTTCTTCAATTTTTATTTTACATTGTAGGTACCCATCCAGAACCTCTGAAGGACTTTGCACCTGGCAATTCTGGAGTGCTTATATATATATCACCAAAAATCTTTTAAAATATGCTTAACATGGGGTGGAGCTAGCGCCGGACGGAGATGGCCGCCTGAAACTACAGCTCCGTGTACTAGAACGCCCTTTCAGCCTGGTATTACAGCGATTACGTACCGGTCACCCGAAGTCCGGGACAAGTGGCGGTGATATGGAGAAATTAATAAAGAAAGCCGCTGCTCCATATGTCTCGAGAGATTCCAAGATGGCGCCGGCAACTCCACAAGCGGCTAGCCAGAGACAGCCGGAGGATGCGGGAGCAAATACGGAGGTGAGGATGAACCAGGTAACTTCCCTATATCCCGCTCGTACTTAAAATAAACACTGACATCCTCACTAACCTCAGCGCTGGAACCACTGAGCGCAGATCTGGCAGTCATAAAGCAGGCTGTTCGTCAGATAGGATCAAGAGTGGAATCCTTAGAGGACTCTCAAATCCTAATCTTCCAACATCAAGCTGCAGTACCTAAACAGGGGAGACGCAATAACCTGCGGTTCCAAGGAATCCCAGAAAAGGTGGGTGCAGGCGACATCCCTAACACGATCGCTCAGATATGTCTGCAACTCTTGGGCCCAGACTCTGCCCTTGAAATCATCCTAGAGAGGACACATAGAGCCCTTCGCCTGAGACAAACTGAACCAACAAGGGACAGAATCTGTAAGTTTCTAAGTTTTCCTGTGAAGGAGGCGATTCTGTCTAGAGCACGGGAGACACTAACACTATTGTGTGGGATGGTCACGAAATTTACGTCTTTCAAGACCTAGCACAACCCACGCTGAAAAACAGATGAGCACTCAAACCCTTGACTGATTGGCTTAGGTTACAAAAAATTATGTACAGATGGTCTTTGCAGTTTGGCCTATATTTTGTACACGAGGGTCGCAGAATCCAGATATCCTCTTTTTGTGATTTAAACGCCGTTTGTAACCTGCTACAGATTGATCCATTGGCCATTTCCAATTGGGACCCCGTCCAGGAACTTGCAGACCTACCTGAATTGCCAATTCAAGAACCATGGGAAAGACAACGTATCCACAAGGGATAAAAGGGACAAAAGGAATACTACTCCTAAAAGACTTCCAATAGAAGACTGAGTTATCTAAGCTTTTTGTACCGGGTACAATCATCCCAATCCAAAAGCTCTCCCAGATAATGTACCTACAATAGGTTCTAGTCCTTTACTTTTCTGGCATTGCCTACTATAACTATCCATCCCTCTCATACTCCACCTGTCTAGCTCACCCGAGCTTTTGACCTGATCCTTACTCCTTCCGAAGGGTGTTAAAACACACTACTGTTTCCAATTCCCCCTTCTCTCTCTACCCTCCTTCTGCCATTTACGTCTCAAATGGCACAAATACCCTTCAAAAAGCTATATATGATTAATCTGGCCTCACGGTTTACAACCTGTTTTCTGTTATTTTGTTTTGATATTGTTTTTTATTGCAGTGAATCTTCTTAACATGTGAATCTGCAGAAACGACGCAGTAGGACTCTTGTGGAACCCCTTTGCTTCACCTAGGGAGGCTGAGTATACGTATTCTAGATCTACGTTTTAAGACATGTCATATAGAACAAGAGCACCATCCATCAGTACAACCAATTTATTATGTCTAATCTCAAGATAGTCTCTTACAATTTGAAGGGATTTAATTCACCCTCCAAGAGGTGCTAGATCCTTTCACATTTGAAGAAAATGGGTTGCTCTGTCCTCCTCTTGCAGGAAACTCATTTTAGATTCAACCATTACCCAAACCTCTCTTATTCACGGTTCCCTATATGGTTCCATTGTGGATCAGATTCATCAGCCTCCAGAGGTGGAAGTGTGGGCTTCAGCAAAGATACACCTTTCCAATATTGCAACAATATCCAAGATACCGAGGGTAGATATATCCTTGTGAAAGGCAAATTAACCAATCAGATATATACGTTTATTAACATCTATGCCACTAATGCGAATCAAATCGCCTGGTTCAACTCTCTTTTCCCTATTATAGAATCCTTTAGTGAAGGTGTGGTCGTCCTAGGAGGAGATTTTAATATTACATTAGAACTTCTATTGGATTCATCCTCCCAAAGATTAGCTCTGTCCCAGAGAGCCCTCAAAACCATACACAGAAAACTTCAAAACATCCACCTGGTTGATGCCTGGATGATGTTAAATCACTCCAGCCGTGACTACACCTTCTTCTCCAATGTACATAGATCCTACCAAAGGCTAGATTATTTTTTAATCTCAAAGGAACACTTACAACTGTGCTAGGAACTCAAATTGGATCTATCCATCTATCTGACCACTCGCCTGTGTTCCTGAAGATCTCCACACCCCAACAAGCTCCTCAAGCTTTTAAGTGGAGGCTCAATGAACAATTGATATCCACTGAAACCCAGAAGGACCAGGTACAAAAATTGCTTGACGAATACTTCCTACTAAATTCTCTCCCAGAAAAATCCCCCTATGTGCTGTGAGATGCCCACAAAGCTTTCATACGAGGCCAATTCATTAGCATAGGATCTAGACTTAAGGAGGAAAGAGCAGCACAGGTAGATGCTCTATTAGAAGAGATACATAAACTAGAACTTCTCCACAAACAATCCCCATCTGCCTCCCACTTAACCAAATTGACAGATCTTAGGTCAGAGCTTAAGAACCTCCTAAACACTGCCTCTGCCAAATATCATCTGCACTCACAGTACAAATACTTTGCCCATGGGGATAAAGCGTTTAAGTTTATGCTGAGCCGTATTAAACAGAGGAAAGCCCATAACTAGATCTGGAAAATCCACAAACCAGATGGAGATATAGCAGTAACAACGAAAGAAATAGCCCATCAATTGCAATATTTTTATCTAGAGCTATATAACATTCCCCACCACGACGCAGATAACGACCCAACCTCAGCCCAGAGTCCCATTGATACTTTTCTTGAATCTCTAGCACTCCCTAAATTAAATAATACCTAGAGGGAATCTCTGCAATCCCCTTTCACTGAAGAGGAACTCTTAGCAGCCATAAAAAGTCTTCCCAAAGGGAAAGACCCAGGGCCCAATGGCCTTCCAGCCCTATACTACCGCTCCTTCAGCAAATCTATACTCCCTCACCTATTGGCCATTTGTAACCAGTAATTACAGGGATCCCCTCTTACAACAGATATTACCAGAGCACCCAATCATACTAAAAGAAGGAAAGGATCCAGAGCAATGTGCAAACTACCGCCCCATCCCTTTATTAAATTTAGATCTAAAACTGCTAGCAAAAATGTTAGCTATCAGTTTGTCTACCTATCTGCCCTCTCTGATACACAGGGACCAAACAGGGTTTATAAAAGGAAGGGAAGGTTGAGACAACACAGCAAGAATATTAAATGTATTATTTCACGCTAAAAAACACTCCCATCCCCTAGCCTTCTTGAGCACTGATGCCAAGAAGGCTTTTGATAGGGTTAATTGGGAATTTATGCGACTTACCCTAAAGAAATTTGGCCTCCCAGACCCATTTGTAAAAGCTATATTCTCGATGTATACTAATGCCTCAACCGCCATCATAGTGAACGATACTTTATCCTCCTCGTTCCCCTTTAGGAATGGCACTAGACTAGGCTGCCCCCTCTCCCCCCTGGTCTCTGTCCTTATCATGGAACCACTACTCCAGGCTGTCAGACAGGATGAAAGAATCAGGGGTTGCAGATTGGGCTCCCAGGAGCATAAGGCTGCCGCTTT
The DNA here is from genome assembly GCF_905171765.1 of Bufo bufo. Lineage (NCBI taxonomy): Eukaryota > Metazoa > Chordata > Amphibia > Anura > Bufonidae > Bufo > Bufo bufo. The sequence goes on from NC_053392.1 coordinate 323,609,823, forward strand.
TGCGGACGATCTTCCAATTATAAGTTCAAACCCCGAGACCTCTCTACACATTGTCTATGACCTGCTGGAGAAATTTAGTCCCATATCCAATTTTAAGATCAACATAAAAAAAATCACAGGTTCTGAGCCTGGGCTTAAAAATCCACCGTAAGGAAAGATCTTGAGATTAAATCCCCATCTAATTGGAACGCCCCATTCCTCACATATCTAGGAGTAAAGATAGGTCCTGACCCTCATAGTCTGTTTCAACTTAACCATCTCCCATTGTTGAAATCCATACAGGAACAGCTTTCCTCACTACAATTTACAACACTGTCGTGGTCCGGTCGCAAAAACCTAGTAACATCTTTGGTAACCCCCAGACTAAACTACCTTCTGTAACTTCCCCCAATCCTGATACCAAAATCATTCTATAAATCTCTAACCAATAGCATACGCTCCTTCATTTGGGGAGGTAAAAGATCTCACCTTACTACCTCACTCCTCCAGTGACCTAGATCCTCGAGCGGTATAGGCCTTCCTAACCCGTTGTTATAAGGCAGAGCCATTTTTATGTCCAGAATAATTGACTGGTTCAGACAACCACCACATAGGTCCTGGGTAGATATGGAAGCTAATAATTTCTCGACATCTCTTAGAAGACTTTTAATAGGGCCAACAGATTCTAAAGTCCCTCTAACCCAAACCAACTCTATGATCAAGGCCACTATAGATACATGGAACTGATTTCAGGCATCCTCATTGGGGGTTCCTCTGCCCTCTCCGCTGATACAGCTGAGAGATCTGATTAGCGGTGCTCCATTAGAACTGAGACAATCTCTCTGCCATGGACATCTGCAAACTGGAAATCCCAGTACTCTCCCTCTTTAATGAGATGGGATCGGTATTAGATGGAGAAATCCTTGTATCTAAGATTCCAGTCTTGAAGTCCCATCTACCATCGATTTCCTTGCTTCGCGCATTCATATCTAAATATATTCCAAAGCAAGCTCTTCTTAGACCTCTCACCTGGTTCGAAAGCTTGATAGATTGGTTTTGTTAGCGGGGTAGACCTATCTCAAACCTTTACAAGGTACTTAATGCCCCCACTTCTTCACCAAAATTGGCGTTTGTGGGTCTATGGGAACAGGATTTGGGACACTCCTTTACTTGATATCACTTGTAGATACGACAAGTCAAACACTGATGTGTGCTTGTGTTGCAGTGAAGAGAGAGGCTCTTTTTACTATGTGTGGTGGTTATGCCCACTGATACAGAAGTGGTGGAGAGAGATTTTTAATAGAAGCAATGAAGTGTGCAAAACTAAAATCTCTCTTTCTCCTCAATTAGCTTTGTTGAGCCTTTCTGCCCGATGCTCCAGGGGAGAGGTACCTCTTCGCTTTAAAAAAAACTTCTAATCAATGCTCGTCTCTTAGTACCTAGATTCTGGCTTAAGCCAGAGCTCCATTCCATGGAGCAGTGAATAGGGAAGGTAGATAATATCTACAGATTTGAAGAAATAGCAGCTTGGTGTTAACTCATATGTTGGTTATTAATGTTGTTATAAAAAAAAACTGATGATTTATAAAGCCTTTATAAAATAAAAAATAAATAAAAAATATGCTTAATATAAAAATGCATTATAAATCAGTTGTTTTCTCATTACATTCCCTTAAAGCTTATTAAACTTCCTTAAAAAATGTAAAAAAATAAATAAAAAATGTCAGAGCATTGGTGACTTTTATTTACTATGGGGGTCACTTATTAAGACTAGCGTTTTAGACACCAGTCTTAACCCCTATAGCTGCAGTGGATCCACCAAAGTTATAAAGAGGTGCCGGCCTCAACATAACTTTGGCGTATACAGCGCCGGTCTTGCTTACATTTAGACAATTTTTTATGCCTAAAATAGGCACAGAAAGTGATGAACAAGACGGGTCTTCCGGCCCATCCTCGCCATGGCCACTTTTTAAGACCTGGTGTGAGCAGGGAAAAGTAGCAAATTGTGGCACAAATAACCTTTGCGGCGCAATCTGCGCCAGAAATACGACTAATATATACCCCATATGTGCCTCAGCACTTGTGGACCCTGCTCTGTAACTTTACATGGTCTGTCACTTTGTGGCTGAGTTGCTGTGGTTCTTAAACATTTCTACCTTCCAATAATACTATTTAATGTGTAACTGTAACTTTTTATTTGCTAGCTTATTAGAGGTAGGCATGTATACCTGAGTTAGTCTGTCAATGATTGCCAAAAGATATGTAATTACCCTATAATAACAGCTTTCATTAATGTCTCCTGTCCCCTTCCATTGCTCCCTTAAAAGCCCGTTGCTATGGCTCATCTGTCTCCGGCTAGGAAGACAGAGGGGCGGTCCTTCACACTGCATGCCTGCATTAGGCTTCAGAGTGAGGAGGCGTGTCTCTCAGTCATCCAATCCGATTGGCTGGCAGGTAGATGCTGGCTACAGCAAGTTTGTATGTGGCCTAAGGGAATGTAGTTTTGGCCTCAGAGAACTGGCAGAGGAGCCATCTTAAGAAGATCCTCATAATGTAGGATTCAAAACAGCAGTAACAAGGGGAAAACTCAAGGAAAACAGTGGTAACTGAAGAAACTAAAGATTGCTTTATGCATAATGTTGCTGCAGCAGTAACATATGCTAAAATAGATTTTTTTAATGAAAATATGACAGTTATTCTTTAAAGTTGATAGTGAAACATTCAAGAAGGAAACAATTTCACAAACTGACTTGTTGCAATGCTGGCATCTTTTTAAAGTACCATGCATGATATCAGTGAGCTCTTTATAAAGACCCATTTTTTCCCTAACATAGTTCTGACTTGCTGAGACATGAAGTTCACAAGGTTGTGGAAGGTTTGTTGTGGTAAAACCAAGATGTTAGCAGTAGACCCTTTAAGTTCTGTAGGTTGTAATGTAGAGACTTCATGGACTGAATGTAATTTTACAACACATTCCACAGATGCTTAATTTGTTTGACATTTGGGCAAATTAGAGGCAAAGTTTACACTTTCATTTTTTTCATCCGATTCCTCAAAGTATTCTGAAACAATTTTTGCAAGGTGGCACTATCCTACTAAATGAGGTCACTGAGAATGACTTGGGCGCCCATGACCCAGTTGCAGGTTCACCGGCTGCCCGTCTTTGTTTCACTAACACCTGAACCAGATCTCTAACCATTTGCCTTTTTGCTGCTTCCAACACAGTTTACAGGTCACTTGATGCCTGTTCACAACTTTACTGGAAAAAAAAAATTGAGTATGGGGGAGACAGCTTGATATCCCCTGCACGGTCGAAGGATGCGCATAATATATATTTGCGACTTTTAATGCCACTTCCCTGGTGCAAACTAAATGATAAATCTCCCTCTTTATGTCTGAACTGCCTACCATAACGAAGTACAAACAGAAGTATATTTGTTTTTCTCCAAGCTTGGTTGTCATTGTGTGTCCTGTAAAACAAGGTCAACCTTCAGACATACAATTAAGCAACCAACTACATGTCTTTATCAAGCTATTTATTTTAATTCCAATGTGCAGCCAAATAGCAATCTGTAAGGATAATTAAAGAAAGGCAATGGCGGCTTTATAGACAGATACTTGATACAATTAATGAAGGTTAAAATATGCACATTGCAATAAGTGCCATATGGCAAACTATCCTTTTGTGTATAAACTTGAAAATGTTCTCTACAGTTAGCAGGTATCTCACTTTATAGAAATGCGAATTAAAAGGCTACTTAACCCTTAACACTGGCAGAGAAATGAAGAGATTGTGTATAAAACAGTGCTTGGGTTTACAGGAAAACTGATGACACCATGGCACAAATGGAAAGCAGCATGTAAGTAGTTTTATTGGAAGCAAGTACTGTTTGAAAGCGGTGAGTGCAATAATATCAAGACAAATGAGACTTGCAATGTGTATATGACAGACGCGACGAAACTTCATAAAAGAAAATGAGACAAGAATGTATTCAGATGCAATTGTGCTTTGAAGGCAACTCATTTTACAGGATACCTGTTCCTTGGTGTGATATTGCACAGGCTGATTTACCAATTATTCAGAACAGTTCAAGTAAATGACTCTTACAATAGCTTAGAAAATATTTCATTCTTCCAAAATGTTATAGAATAAATAACAATAAGGAAAAAAAATAAAAATAAAGAAAACAATGGCAAATAAAAGTAATGGCATCGGAAATAAGACCACAAACAGTTAACCTACTACAGGTTAACTGTTCGTGGTCTTATTTCCGATGCCATTACTTTTATTTGCTATTGTTTATTATATATATATATATATTATTTTTTTTTATTTATTCTATAACATTTTGGAAGAATGAAATATTTTCTAAGCTATTGTAAGAGTCATTTACTTGAACTGTTCTGAATAATTGGTAACTCAGCCTGTGCAATATCACACCAAGGAACAGGTATCCTGTAAAATGAGTTGCCTTCAAAGCACAATGATTAGATGAGCAATTGGACGTGTTCTGTGACACTGATTAAAAAACAGTGGGCCAGATTTATCATGACTCTGACAGCTCACTCCACTTTCACATATGGCTAAAGTCAGTTTTAGCCAAGTCAGATTTATGATCGGCCCTTTAAGACTGTAATAAATGTGGTTTGACGGTAGCAGATTATTCGTCAGTAAGCAGCTTTACAAAAGTCGGACAGCTTTACGAAAAAGTTGCAAGTTTTTACGAAAAAGTCGCACGTTCTATTAAAAAGTCTCATAAGATAAGCATGGTTCTCACTGGAGTGAAATTGCGCATTTTTTTGCGGCTTTTTTGTGACTTTTTAAATAGTCCCAATAGTAAATCTGTCTAGAGATTAATTTACATAAGAAAACACGCCCACTTTCAGAAAACTGGCGAGCATAGTGCAGAGCAGTAAAAAGGCGCAAATTTGTGCGCAGTTTTAGCGTTTGCGCATTTTATTTTTTTTTTACTTTTTCACTCCATTATTCTGACTTGAGCTAATGATAAATCTGGCCCAGTGAGTCTATAAGTTTAGGAACAGGAACCTGTGAGGACATTTATGCTGTCTACTCTGAGGGTAGTGCGTTTTTTCTGCATTCAGCATGTGTATTCGAGCCAAATTTCACGTTGGGCTCAACACGCCCTCCGCTGCTGCCCAATTTCTCCAAGTGGGCTGTAATCTGTATTCAGTATGTCTACAGCACATGTTCAGGTCAAAGGGTTCTATGTACAGTGAATATGGATTGCCCCCCTGGTAAAAAAAAAAAAGAAAAAGGGCTACAGAGATACCCTTTAAAGCCTCTTTCACACGAGCCCACTGACTTACAATGGTTTTAGTGCCAGATCCAATTTCTTCATTTTCGATATAATACAACTGGATCCGTTCTGAACGGATGCAGCTGGTTGTATTATTAGGACAGAAGCGTTTTGCTGTGGTTTTGAGATCCCCTGCCGGATCTCAAAACTGTATAACTCAGTATTTATCTTAAGTCACTGACTCTACTGTTTATTCTTGTACATGTGTAGTCCGATAAGGCAGATTTAGGAAGGAAGCAAACGTTCACGATAGTCATCTGCTCGTTAAGTGGAGGTAAAGCGCTGCATTTACATGCAGTGATCACCTCCACGGTACGAGGACAAGCGATGCTGTTGCTCGTCCCCATACAAAATCATTGTTCCTTGGCAGCAGAGTGCTGTTTAGAGGGCACGATCTGCTGCTTGGGAACAATGAATGAGTTCACATCTGCGGCACCTCCAGACAGGCAGATTATCGGGAATGCACGTTCACAATAATCGACCCGAACATCAGGACGTGTAATTCCAGCTTTACTACAAGAAACTCTGCTTTCCTTCACTCCTGGGTATATTCAACTCTGTAAGGCCTCTTTCACACAGGCGTCATGTTTTTTGCCCGGATAAGATGCGGGTGTGTTGTGGGAAAATGCACGATTTTTTCCGCGCGAGTGTAAAACATTGTAATGCGATTTGCACGCGCGTGAGAAAAATCGGCATGTTTGGTACCCAAACCCGACCCCAGACTTCTTCACAGAAGTTCGGGTTTGGGTTAGGTGTAGATTTTATTATTTTCCCTTATAACATGGTTATAAGGGAAAATAATAGCATTCTTAATACAGAATGTATAGTACAATAGGGCTAGAGGGGTTAAAAAAATATAAAAAATAATTTAACTCACCTTAATCCACTTGCTCGCGCAGCCCGGCTTCTCTTCTGTCTTCATCTTTGATGTGCACAGGAATAGGACCTGTGATGACGTCACTGCGCTTATGACATGATCCATCACCAGCGGCAGATCGGCGGATCACACTGCCGCATGTGTGAAAGTAGCCTAACTGGGATCCCTTAGCAATGTGCAATCCCGAGGACCGAGCCATCCTCATAGCAAAATGCATAGAGCAGTGGTCAGTGGTGGCCATAACCGTAGGAGATGGTGGATATCCAAAAGTGTGAGGACAAGGGTGCACAAGATTCTAGATCTCCATAGCAATGCACAATTGAAACATAAAGGTATTTGCAAACATCTAAATATTTACATCAACTATTTAGCTAGGAATTATGGGAACACCCCTTTAAAAGACCCAATATCAGGTGAATATACCGCTACATCAAAGTGTGACTCATTTCATTTTTTAGAATAAGCTGCTGTGTGCACACGAGGAATAACTATTTCTGGACATTATATGACTTGTATCTGCCATTTTTTTTAGCTGTTTTTCCCAGTGCGATCTGTAGTTTTGTTTCTAGTGAGTAGCTGGTTTCGTGTGTGCCCATACACTTGACATGGAGAAACAGGGGTTCTGGCTCCCTAATAGTCCTTTTACATACAATGACAATTTGGGCAATTATCATAGAAATACTCTTTTCCGATAATTGGTCTTGGTAAAAGGTGTTGACAATCAACTGATTGCTCATTGAGTGATCATGCCTTTCGGCTGTCACCTAAAATCACATTTAGTGTGCAACAGACTGGGTCTGTGTTACCAGAAATCTGCTGCCCAGAAACAAGGAAATTTTATGGGGACAATTGATTGCTGTAGAGATGGCTCTTCCCCGTGAAGAGATGATTGCTGCATGTAAATGCAGCTCTCATATGACAGACAATCAGGCAATTATCGGGATCATTTGTCCTGTTTACTGCCTGCTAAATAGGTCCAAGTAAAATTAACTTTACAACCACTTACAAACTATCAGTGGTCTTTTTGTCAGTTTCTCTGACTATATCCAGCAGTTCCTCCCTTCCCCAATCCCTCTTCCCCTCTCCACAGATTTATGTAATCTAATCCTTCTGTAAGCAGGCAGCCAGTCTTCACTGGAGACAGATCTGAGCAGTGAATGGAGATTTAGTGAACACGAGGGAGTAGCAGGAGAGGAGCCTGATAAGAGAAGGACACATCTTTCTCTGATAAGATACATTACAAAGATTCTAAAAGGTCACTTTACACGGGATGACACAGAAGGCGATTAGCGATGGTCTGTGGGATTCTCGGCCCATGTAAAGGGCCCTTAAGGCAATGTTATTATTTATACTTCAATTCTGGTATTCTGCTCCAATACCGGAATACCAGAACTGATGCCATTCAATATAATGGGGTCTGTCACGTGTCCAGAGTAAAAGTTGGCATTTTGCAGAACAAAATAAAGCTGCATGCAGTGGTGATTTTTCCTTGTTTGCCACTTGTACTATTTATTAATGAAAAAAATTCAACAATAGTCAGTCTAACATTTATACTTGCCTTGTTGGTCGACTTTATTCCAATAAAAGTTTGTCCAAGTGGAACAGGTCTGAATCGCCCATCAAAGTAGAAAAGGCCAATATAAGGATTGACATGAAGAAATGTAGCAACATCTAAGTAGTTGGGCAAAGTAGCTGAAAGGCCCAATATTCGAATCATACTCTGCGTTGATTCCACCTTAAATAACGATAAAAAAAATAAATGATAACCGATGTATTAAAATTATAAACTAAATATACCAGCATGCATCAAATGGTAAGGTTTTTAAGTGATTTTTTTTTAATTACTTTACAATAATGCATTTTTTTTTGCACTGCATTGAACTTATTTTCTGCATATAGCTAAGGGCTCTTTCACACCTGCGTTGTTGTGTTCCGGCATAGAGTTCCGTCGTCGGGGCTCTATGCCGGAAGAATCCTGATCAGGATTATCCTAAATTGCATTCTGAATGGAGAGAAATCCGTTCAGGATGCATCAGGATGTCTTCAGTTCCGGAACGGAACGTTTTTTGGCCGGAGAAAATACCGCAGCATGCTGCGCTTTTTGCTCCGGCCAAAAATCCGGAACACTTGCCGCAAGGCCGGATCCGGAATTAATGCCCATTGAAAGGCATTGATCCGGATCCGGCCTTAAGCTAAACGTCGTTTCGGCGCATTGCCGCATCCGACATTTAGCTTTTTCAGAGTGGTTACCATGGCTGCCGGGACGCTAAAGTCCTGGCAGCCATGGTAAAGTGTAGTGGGGAGCGGGGAGCAGTATACTTACCGTCCGTGCGGCTCCCCGGGCGCTCCAGAGTGACGTCAGGGCGCCCCAAGCTCATGGATCATGTGATCACATGGATCACGTCATCCATGCGCATGGGGCGCTCTGACGTCATTCTGGAGCGCCCCGGGAGCCGCACGGACTGTAAGTATACTGCTCCCCCGCTCCCCACTACTACTATGGCAGCCAGGACTTTAATAGCGTCCTGGGTGCCATAGTAACACTGAACACATTTGGAAGACGGTTCCGTCTTCAAATGCTTTCAGTACACTTGCGTTTTTCCGGATCCGGAGTGTAATTCCGGCAAGTGGAGTGCACGCCAGATCCGGACAACGCAAGTGTGAAAGAGGCCTAACACGGTTAGCCTTCTTAATTTCATTTGGGTTTCATAATTAAAATTGTCTTTTGAATTTAATAGGATTCTTGTCCCTGTTCAGCCATTTTACAATACATAACCCAACTGCTTTCTCTAGATGATGTCAGGTAGCTGACCTGTCCTAATGGACTGTCTCGCATTTAGGCCCCCTGCACACGATCAGGATTGCGTGCGGATTTTCCGCGCGGATTTGCGTGCGGAAAATCCGCACCGTAGGTCATGTCCATTGTATTCTATGAGAATTTGAAATTCTCAATGCACACGATGCAGATTTTTTCCGCGCGGATTTTGACCTGCGGTGCGTATTTTAAAATCCGCGACATGTCAATAAATTTTTTTTTCCTGACCAGATTTTCTTCATTCACTTAGTGAAATCCGCATGCGGAAAATCCGCACCGAATCCGCACCAAATCCGCACGCAAATCCGTATGCAAATCCGCACCAATTAATGCGGATTGACCGCACAGATTTGCCTGCGAACACCTGCGGATTTCAGTGCGGATTCTCCGCACATGAATCCTGAACGTGTGCATGTACCCTTAGGCTAGGGCTGCACGGCCACATGTGTTGCACAACAAGTCGCATGACAAAAAAGCTACAGCTACACTGTGAAATATGTCGCGGGACATTGATGTCGCGCAACATTTTTTGTAATCATTGTCAATGGTGTCACACCGCGACGTGACAGTCGCACAAAAATCCAACTTGGATAGATTTTTTGCGACTGTCATGTCGCACCATTGACTATCATTGTAAAAAATGTTGCGCAACTTTTCTGCATCAAGAACCCGCGTGACAAACGCTGAGGCGTAGCCCTAGCCTTACAGTTGGCATGAGTGGTCAAAGCTCTCTGTGAACAAATGTACACATTCCTACATAACATTCATGCACACTTGAAAAAAAATTAAAATTAGGTGTATTACCAAGAAAGCCATTGTCTATTCCAAAATCACATAGACAAAGAGTGTAATTAACTAGTAAATATTAAATAAACACTAAAATAACTAAATACTAAAATTCTACAATGGTGGGGTAGAGATTTCCTAGTATGTAGCAGCTAGACCTGCCACTATAACAGTAAAAGGTAGCAAGCAGATTTCAGTAGATACTTAACACAGAAAAGCCACAATATGGTGGTGGACAAAAATAGATTGTTTACTTGCTCCTACAATAAGCTTTTTTGAAGTAAGAATGGGAGCAGGGGTTCCGAGTGAGTGGAAAAATTAATCAGAGCTCCCCGTTGGTAGTAAGGTTCGGACTCACAGCATTCCTGCTATGCAAACTTGTTACAGTGTGTAAATGAAGGAAAATATGAGGCCAAATGAAATTCTAATAATATTCAGACAACACTAGTGTTCTTCACTTGTCTATATGTTGCATAGGAATAGCTCTAAAAGAACACCAAAAGTATTCTTCATGATATAGATTTAATATTAGATGGGTGCATTTGCTTTTGCACTATTGTCTAAATGCAGTCTTCCTTTCAGTTTTCAGTCACTCAGATTAGATGACTGCAGGGAATATCTTCAGTGTGTACTCTAAAGATGGATTCGGGTGAAACAATCTTTCATGCGGACACCTCAATCATCGTTTCTGGGCAGCAATTTATTTATTTAACGCACCTATATAGGGATGATATATATATATATATATATATATATATATATATATATATATTCCGCAGCACTTTACAGACGTTAGCATAAAGCTGTCCCCAATGGGGCTCACAATCTAAGTTCCCTATCAGTATGTCTTTGGAGTGTAGGAGGAAACTGGAGGAAACCCACGCAAACACATGGAGAACATACAAACTCCACGGAGATGCTTGATCGTATTGGAACCTAAAACCCCGGCGCTGCAAGGCACCAGTGGTAACCCCCGAGCCACCGTGCTTGCACACCGGTTTTGTAATTAGATTTTTAGACAACCCTTTATTCTCTAAACTATTTCAATGGAAAATAAAAATAAAAAAAAAAACTTTTCGCATTCCTACTACAATATATGGCTTCATTCATTACCACTAATATACAAAAAGGAAGGCAGATTTCCATGTCAACTCAAGATAATGTAATATTTCAGTTCTACATAACACAATACAGTTTACTACAAAAGCTGGTTGTTACATGGACATATTTATACAATACACACTAGTTTTAGTGCAGTTTTTTACATTACATTGCTATGGGGCAAACAGGCTAGGAGTTCACTTTTACAAAACTTACATATTGACCTGGTACTGAAAGTATACTAACTGCACAATTTAATTGACAGATCAGTTAGTGAATATCAGCTCAGAATGTAAAATTTGCCATATTTAATAAAATCAGATGCTAGAGCAGTCCCTAAAGGATATCTATCACCATCTTTCACAATAAATGTTTCATACATTATTAAACAGATCTCTGGGAGCTGACAAGACTGGTGTACTTGCTTTAAAAACCCATGTCAGAATGGCTGAATAATCATTATTTTAAGGCTAAAAGAACACAAACTTATTTTGTTTCCGTGTCTGATCCGTTTTTCTGCAGATAGGATGTGGACCCATTCATTTCAAAGGGTCCACAAAAAATGCAGACAGCACACCATGTCTTGTCTGCATCCATATGTCTGTTCTGTAGCGGACAAGGATAGGCATTGTTACCAAAAAAAAAAAAAGGATGCAATACGGATGCCAAATGTACGTCATCCGTATTTTTTGCGGATACGTGTTTTGCGGACTGCAAAACACATACGGTCATGTAAATGTACAGGGTGGGCCATTTATATGGATACACCTTAATAAAATGGGAATGGTTGGAGATATTAACTTCCTGTTTGTGGCACATTAGTATATGTGAGGGGGGAAACTTTTCAAGATGGGTGGTGACCATGGCGGCCATTTTGAATCCAACTTTTGTTTTTTCAATAGGAAGAGGGTCATGTGACACATCAAACTTATTGGGAATTTCACAAGAAAAACAATTGTGTGCTTGGTTTTAACGTAACTTTATTCTTTCATGAGTTATTTGCAAGTTTCTCTTTGTTTACAGCCATTGACATGTCGCCGAGGTTAACACGTGAGGAGCGGATAGAAATTGTGTTTATGTCTGGTGAACGCAGTAACCGGGTCATTGCAGAAGATTTCAATGCAAGACATCCTACGAGACCACCCATCTCCCATGCTACAGTTAGCAAACTGCTTGCTAAGTTTCGTGAAACTGGTTCAGTGTTGGATTTGCCAAAATGTGGACGCATGAAATCTGTCTCTAATGAAGAAACATCAGTGGCTGTGCTAGCTTCATTCAGCAAGAGCCCACAGCGTAGCACTCACCGCATGTCACTGGAGAGTGGCATTAGTCGAAGATCCCTTCGGCGGATATTAGCTACTCACAAATGGCACCCTTACAAACTCCAGCTACTGCAGCATCTCAACGAGGATGACCCAGATCGGCGCACTAAATTTGCAGAATGGGCAAAACAAAAATTGGAACAGGACCCTCAGTTTACGCAGAAGATTTTGTTCAGTGATGAGGCAAACTTTTATGTGAATGGTGAAGTTAACAAACAAAACCACCGCTATTGGTCTGACACTAACCCACATTGGATAGATCCCTCCAAGACTGTTGGAACAAAAAAATTGATGGTATGGTGTGGTATATGGGGTACAAAGATAGTGGGGCCATTCTTCATCAATTGAAACCTCAAGGCCACTGGATATGTGAAATTGCTACATGATGATGTGTTTCCCTCTTTATGCACTGAAGCTGGCACGTTCCCTGAGTTTTTCCAGCAAGATGGTGCACCACCACATTATGGGTGTCAGGTCCGAGCCTTCCTAGATGAACAGTTTCCTGGAAAGTGGATTGGTCGTCGTGGGCCAGTTGAATGGCCCCCAAGGTCTCCCGATCTGACCCCCTTAGACTTTTATCTTTGGGGTCATCTGAAGGCAATTGTCTATGCTGTGAAGATACGAGATGTGCAGCACCTGAAACTACGGATACTGGAAGCCTGTGCTAGCATTTCTCCTGCGGTGTTGCTATCAGTGTGTGAAGAGTGGGAGAAGAGGGTTGCATTGACAATCCAACACAATGGGCAGCACATTGAACACATTTAATAAGTGGTCAGAAACTTGTAAATAACTCATGAAAGAATAAAGTTATGTTAAAACCAAGCACACCATTGTTTTTCTTGTGAAATTCCCAATAAGTTTGATGTGTCACATGACCCTCTTCCTATTGAAAAAACAAAAGTTGGATTCAAAATGGCCAACTTCAAAATGGCCACCATGGCCACCACCCATCTTGAAAAGTTTCCCCCCTCACATATACTAATGTGCCACAAACAGGAAGTTAATATCACCAACCATTCCCATTTTATTAAGGTGTATCCATATAATTGGCCCACCCTGTAGATTGAAAAGGACCATTCACCAAAGCAAAAAAAAACTGTGCTGCTTGTATAATCTACTTTACTTCTACTTTACCCCATGTTCCTGCACCCCCTCGGCCCCAGCACCACGTCAGTCTTAAAGGGGTTTGCTCTGAACCCGGACATAACCCATTCTTCACGCCTCAAAGCATTTCTGTTTTTTTCTTCATATCATATCATCTCACTCTGACCGGAACCACTTCTCGCCAGCACTGGTTCTGGGCTCCTCTCAGCTGTGACATCTCACTATGGTCCCAGTGAGACGCTGTCCCGGCAGGAGAGAGTATACAGCATGGTTTTGTGAAAAATAGTTGGTCTCATGAGATCATGCTGCAGCTGGAGGGAGTGGGTGACTGAGATGGTCACAGAGGGGAGAGACCTCTCCTTGCAAAGAAGAGAAGTGGTTAGCCACACCTCTGTGGACAGTCACTTCAGATTGATGCGTGAAGCTGGAACTTTAGGGGGAAATAACTGAAGAACGAGAGGGGTGCAGGAACAGAGTAAAGTACGCCCTGCTTAAGGAAGCATGGCTAGTTATACAAGCAGCATATTTTTTTTGCTTCGGTGACAGGTCCTCTTTTCCCAAATTTTCCAGTTTGATATTAAATTTGGGATGAGCCCAGGTAGAGTGTGAAATAGCTCACGAGTCCAATGCATTCATGAGCTAAGATCAATCTCCACCCAGTGTACCTCCTCCCCTGCTGCTGCTGAGATTTCACACTGCTCTGCACAAGTTACAGCTCATTAATCAGGTTGAGTGGGTGGAGATGGAGTTCAACTCATGAATACACTTTAACTCATCAGTTCCAGTGTAAATCTATATTAAGGCGGCAAATATTCCAAAATGAATTATACAGCTGTTCTGGCACAAATTTTCAACGTATACCAGCCTCACCAGGTCTAAGATATCCATTTAACAAGGTATGCAGCTTACACTGCACAACTGGGTGACAGATGAATTTAAACTTTGCCAACGACATCTGCATTACCTAAATAATTAGAGGTTCACTAAGTGAACTTTGATCCAAATTTCAGGAAAAATTTGATTCGCTGTGCAGCCGATTTTCCTTGTAATTCATAATAACAAATAGATTTCCCCTGAAATTGAAAAAACTAAAATGCTTTAATATGGATCTCAGAAGCCATGATCAGCGATGAACGCAGCATCTGAGGGGTTCCCTGTCATTGCACCTGCTATTTTCAAAGAAATGTGCTTCGTGACAAAGTAAATTGTTTTGTAAAATTTCTCTCGAACTAATAGCATATTTCTGTTTGATTTGATGGAGACGTGTGCGCAAAATTGACAACATAAAGAGTAGATATATCCATTGGCACTTTAAACTTAGCTTCTCAGAAACGATGGTCAGCACTTTCAATCAATTACTATGTTTTACCATCAGTTGCTGAGATGTGAAAATCAAGCTCATTTGGCTGTACTGCTGGCACATTTGAACAAATGGCTACCACAAGAAAAGAGAAACGGCAATATATCTAGGTGTAGACAATCAAACTACTGTTACGGTTTTAATTACTACTTTACGGTCAGTTCTACATTTGAGCTGGAGATTTGCATCATCATACCTCAAATGTATGGTGCAAACATGATGTAAATACATATGAGCATATGGGACATATATTTTATTCTGTGCCAAGTGAACATAAGCTCTTAGGCACTTGCACAAACCTGCAGGATATTCAACAGAGACTCAACACATTCAATCTAAAGATTTCTGTGCAGAAAATCCACATGGAATGCACACCAAGCCACATAAAAAAACGCACATTAGGTCTGCACTATTTATCACTTTAGTTTTGTTTTTTTTTTCAGCGGTTTTATGCAGTTTTGGGCACAGATTTGATCTGGATTTTCCGCCGATCTCACAATTCCGTTGAAAAAGGTGAAAGACGCTCAAAGAAAACGCAAAAACAATTGACATGCTACAAACTTTAAAATTTACACAACAGGTCAATTGCCGCACCTAAGAAAAAAGCAAAGCGTAAATGAGATTTGTCCTATCTCATCAACTTTGTTGGTACTGTATTATTCTACAGTTTTCCTGCATGTAAATGTGCAGGGTAACAAATTCCCGTAAAGCACCCAAACAGTTTCCACTAACTAGCCCTGGTATTTTCAAACAGTGAAAAAGATGCAAATAACACATTCCCCGTGTAAACCACATACGTTTTCTTTCATATCATCAAAATAAATCAAAGTTATACACTTAGCTGTAATTACGGAACAGCTCTTTAAAGAATCAATTCTGAAGAATTAAGAAATAGCTACATGTAAAGTACAATCTCCATTACCACAGGAAATGTCAAGCAATTGTTGACTGCAACTCGGGCATTTAGTGAAAAATGTGAGATTAGCTTTCTTTCAATAGGATTTCCACAAATGGTCGTCTATTAATAAATGTAACGGTGGGGCCTTTGGACAGGATGATAGAGACATTATGTCACCATTGGATCAATAAGCGCATCATACATATCTAAGGCCAGAGATGATAGACTTCACGCAAAATCATCAACTAAATGGGATTATACAGGCAAAATCTAGGTGGAGGTTTAGTACTGTAGTCAGACCCCCACCCATCAGAAAGTGGAATGTTTGGGTACTGATGCAATTTTCACATTAAATGCCCCTCATGGGGTATGAGTTTTGTCCAGGGAATCTCCACGTCAAGCCCCTAGAGCAGTGTCTAATAGCTCAATTCACTGTCTATGGGCCTGCCAAGCACATGACCATCAGTCTCAGACTGGAACTGTGGTCATGCATGCAGACTATTTTTCCATTCAAACAAGGTGCTTGAGAAACCCTGTTCTTGTAATCAGCGAGGGTCTGGGTTAGTAACTTAATGCAGTGTTGTGAGAATAAGAATGTTTTATAACATAGTAGGCAAGGACGGACTGGGCACATAAAGTGGTCCTGGGAAAAAAAAATATATATTTATACAGTACAGACCAAAAGTTTGGACACACCTTCTCATTCAAAGAGTTTTCTTTATTTTCATGACTATGAAGGCATCAAAACTATGAATTAACACATGTGGAATTCTATACATAACAAACAAGTGTGAAACAACTGAAAATATGTCATATTCTAGGTTCTTCAATGTAGCCACCTTTTGCTTTGATTACTGCTTTGCACACTCTTGGCATTCTCTTGATGAGCTTCAAGAGGTAGTCCCCTGAAATGGTCTTCCAACAATCTTGAAGGAGTTCCCAGAGATGCTTAGCACTTGTTGGCCCTTTTGACTTCACTCTGCGGTCCAGCTCACCCCAAACCATCTCGATTGGGTTCAGGTCCGGTGACTGTGGAGGCCAGGTCATCTGGCGCAGCACCCCATCACTCTCCTTCATGGTCAAATAGCCCTTACTTTCAAAGTTTTCCCAATTTTTCGGCTGACTGACTGACCTTCATTTCTTAAAGTAGTGATGGCCACTCGTTTTTCTTTACTTAGCTGCTTTTTCTTGCCATAATACAAATTCTAACATTCTATTCAGTAGGACTATCAGCTGTGTATCCACCTGACTTCTCCTCAACGCAACTGATGGTCCCAACCCCATTTATAAGGTAAGAAATCCCACTTATTAAACCTGACAGGGCAAACCTTTGAAGTGAAAACCATTTCAGGGGACTACCTCTTGAAGCTCATCAAGAGAATGCCAAGAGTGTGCAAAGCAGTAATCAAAGCAAAAGATGGCTACTTTGAAGAACCTAGAATATGACATATTTTCAGTTGTTTCACACTTGTTTGTTATGTATATAATTCCACATGTGTTAATTCATAGTTTTGATGCCTTCATAGTCATGAAAATAAAGAAAACTCTTTGAATGAGAAGGTGTGTCCAAACTTTTGGTCTGTACTGTATATAAAAGTGCCCAGAAGGGGTCCAAATTGATAGGAGGTACAACATAAGTAATCAGGGAAAACTCAAGCAGGCGAGGTCCGCAATACAATGGTGCAGCACAAAATTCATTTTTCCATCACATTATGCACTGCTTGTTTCCATGGTTACGACCACCTTGCAATCCAGCAGTGGTAGCCATTAGGGATGAGCGAATTGACTTCGGATGAAACATCCGAAATCGATTTGCATAAAACTTTGTTTCAATACTGTACGGAGCGAGCGATCCGTACAGTATTAGAATGTATTCATTTATACTCTAAAAAAAAACATTTCTCGAACACGGGTTCGATTCCAAGTGGTACCTTGGAACCGAGCCAGAGTTCGGGAAATGTTTTTTTACAGTATAAATCAATTTCTGAAGTTATTATGTGAAGTCTCGTGAGACTTCGCAAAGTAATAACTTCGGCTCATCGGATCTAATACATTCTAATACTGTACGGAGCGCTCGCTCCGTACAGTATTGAAACAAAGTTTTATGCGAATCGACTTTGGATGTTTTATCCAAAGTTGATTTGCTCATCCCTAGTAGCCATGCTTGCACAATATAGGAAAAAGCACTAAACTATGTGCTCTCCCACAGTCCCAGCCACCAGAGAGGCTGGCGCTTTTTCCTCTAGAGTGCAAGCATGACCATTGCTGGATTTCATGGTGGTCGTAACAATGGAAACGAGCAGTGAATAATGTGATGGAAAAATTAATCCAGCCAGAAAAGGAAGCAATAAGGATAACAACAATACACTATTAAGTGCCCTGTATCAATTTTCTCTACATGATAAATGCCACGAACTGAAGTGAGACAACCCCTTTAATAGTTTATACGGTTGAAAAAAATAGACATAAGTCCACCAAGTTCAATCAAGAAGTTCAATTGGTTATGAACCATTTTGCTAGCGCTTCCCTGTTACAGTAAACGTGCATCTTCCATTTACACACTTGTAACCTCGAGACTGAAGTGCTAGTGATGACGACAGGTGCTTTCTGTAAATTATATTGGATTGAGCCCAAATGCCTTTAAGAAAAAAATAATCTTTTAACCTGGCAACAAAAATAATGAAAAGTTATAATACTCAATTTTTTTTAAAAAAAATCAAGGTTCTGTATGTTGCATTAGCATTTTACTTTGGCTGTCTTCCTGGATGTTCTCTTTTCTAAAAAGCTAACTATATTGAGATTGTGTAATGAAAAATTTTGCACACTTAATTATACAGCGTCCTACTCCAAGCTAGTAGTACACTAAAATTAGGTTTTTATGTGATCTTGTATGTACAAGCTTGCTATAAGGTCAAAACTGTGATTAAATGTGTATTGCTGTATAATGTATGCATTTTCATGTTAAAGACCAGTCTGGAGTTCACAGGCTATAACCTCCAGCCCACTAGATGGGGCTGTTGACCCTCTTCCCAAAGGAGAAGGAGTCATGTCTAACCTAATCTAGTTCAGTCTAGCTGCACCTAGTCTGGTGAAAGGAGCTCAATTAGCTGGAAGACAGCTCTAGTGCTATTGAAAAGGAGTATGCCAGATGCCAAGGGGATGTGTGGTGAAGTCTGAGAACTGCTGTCTGATCAGGACCTTTAGCCTCAATAGCCCTGTGCCAAGGAGTTTAAAGTCTTACGGTGCCTGGACACACAACTCCTGGCACCACCACTGATCAGCTAATTTTACTGTAGACAGTGCAGAAGAACCAGGCTCAGCCCCGTACACTGTGTAGTGTCCATGCCTGGTTACTGCAGCTCAGTCCCATGCAAGCAAATGGAGAGAGCTGCAGTAACCAGGCAGGAACACTACAGAGTGTGCAGAGCCGAGCCTGGTTCTGGTGCGCTCTGTTGTGTCTGTATAATGCATGCTCTTCAAGCAGGTGATCAGTAGGGGTGCCAGGAGTCAGACCCCTGCCAATCTGATAATGATGACCTATCCTAAGAATAGGCTGTCCGTATAAAAGTCCAAAAAAACTTTAATATTATGTGATTATACTGCATAAACACAAAGTAAAGCATTCATAGAAAAACTGCATTCAGTAAAATGCTCAAAACAAATGCAAACCAATCACTTCTACACTGTATCAAGAAATGTCTTATTATAGGCTTGCATACATGAAGTATCTGGATAGCTGGAAATGTCCGAAATCAACATGTGTTTAAATGTACCACTTAAATTTTTGCTTTCTTTTTTATTTTATTGATATAAAAGTAACACTGCACTTTAAATGCAAAGAAACCTTCTTTAGAAGTGCTCTGTCAACGCAATATCTTTCCATCCATATTATATAGGTAGCCGACTGCACGCCAAGTTGTTATGAAGCAGACATTACAATTGAGCCTTGTTATGACAGATGTAAAATAACAAGCAGAACTCCTGCTGCTCTGCTGAAACAACAGAATGGGGATGATCAATCTGTACAGTCCTGTGCTTTGTAGGAATGCAGTCAATCTAAAGGAGAGCAGTGCAAGCACATACAGTCAGGTCCATAAATATTGGGACACTGACACAATTCTAACATTTCTGGCTCTATACACCACCACAATGGATTTGAAATGAAACAAACAAGATGTGCTTTAACTGCAGACTGTCAGCTTTAATTTGAGGGTATTTACATCCAAATCAGGTGAACAGTGTAGGAATTACAACAGTTTGCATATGTGCCTCCCACTTGTTAAGGAACCAAAAGTAATGGGACAGAATAATAATCATAAATCAAACTTTCACTTTTTAATACTTGGTTGCAAATCCTTTTCAGTCAATTACAACCTGAAGTCTGGAACGCATAGACATCACCAGACGCTGGGTTTCATCCCTGGTGATGCTCTGCCAGGCCTCTACTGCAACTGTCTTCAGTTCCTGCTTGTTCTTGGGGCATTTTCTCTTCAGATTTGTCTTCAGCAAGTGGAATGCATGCTCAATCGGATTCAGGTCAGGTGATTGACTTGGCCATTGCATAACATTCCACTTCTTTCTCTTAAAAAACTCTTTGGTTGCTTTTGCAGTATGCTTTGGGTCATTGTCCATCTGCACTGTGAAGCGCCGTCCAATGAGTTCTGAAGCATTTGGCTGAATATGAGCAGATAATATTGCCCGAAACACTTCAGAATTCATCCTGCTGCTTTTGTCAGTAGTCACATCAATAAATACAAGAGAACCAGTTCCATTGGCAGCCATACATGCCCACGCCATGACACTACCACCACCATGCTTCACTGATTAGGTGGTATGCTTAGGATCATGAGCAGTTCTTTTCTTCTCCATACTCTTCTCTTCCCATCACTCTGGTACAAGTTGATCTTGGTCTCATCTGTCCATAGGATGTTTTTCCAAAACTGTGAAGGCTTTTTTAGATGTCGTTTGGCAAACTTTAATCTGGCCGTCATGTTTTTGAGGGTCACCAATGGTTTACATCTTGTGGTGAACGCTCTGTATTCACTCTGGTGAAGTCTTCTCTTGATTGTTGACTTTGACACACATACACCTACCTCCTGGAGAGGGTTCTTGATCTGGCCAACTGCTGTGAAGGGTGTTTTCTTCACCGGGGAAAGAATTCTTCGGTCATCCACCACAGTTGTTTTCCGTGGTCTTCCGGGTCTTTTGGTGTTGCTGAGCTCACCGGTGCGTTCCTTCTTTTTAAGAATGTTCCAAACAGTTGTTTTGGCCACGCCTAATGTTTTTGCTATCTCTCTGATGGGTTTGTTTTGTTTTTTCAGCCTAATGATTGCTTGCTTCACTGATAGTGACAGCTCTTTGGATCTCATCTTGAGAGTTGACAGCAACAGATTCCAAATGCAAATAGCACACTTGAAATGAACTCTGGACCTTTTATCTGCTCATTGTAATTGGGATAATGAGGGAATAACACACACCTGGCCATGGAACAGCTGAGAAGCCAATTGTCCCATTACTTTTGGTCCCTGAACAAGTGGGAGGCACATATGCAAACTGTTGTAATTCCTACACCGTTCACCTGGTTTGGATGTAAATACCCTCAAATTAACCACCTCAGCCCCCAGTGCTTAAACACCCTGAAAGACCAGGCCACTTTTTACACTTCTGACCTACACTACTTTCACCGTTTATTGCTCGGTCATGCAACTTACCACCCAAATGAATTTTACCTCCTTTTCTTCTCACTAATAGAGCTTTTATTTGGTGGTATTTCATTGCTGCTGACATTTTTACTTTTTTTGTTATTAATCGAAATTTAACGATTTTTTTGCAAAAAAATGACATTTTTCACTTTCAGTTGTAAAATTTTGCAAAAAAAACGACATCCATATAGAAATTTTGCTCTAAATTTATAGTTCTACATGTCTTTGATAAAAAAAAAATGTTTGGGTAAAAAAAAAAATGGTTTGGGTAAAAGTTATAGCGTTTACAAACTATGGTACAAAAATGTGAATTTCCGCTTTTTGAAGCAGCTCTGACTTTCTGAGCACCTGTCATGTTTCCTGAGGTTCTACAATGCCCAGACAGTACAAACACCCCACAAATGACCCCATTTCTGAAAGTACACACCCTAAGGTATTCGCTGATGGGCATAGTGAGTTCATAGAACTTTTTATTTTTTGTCACAAGTTAGCGGAAAATGATGATTTTTTTTTTTTTTTTTTTTTTCTTACAAAGTCTCATATTCCACTAACTTGTGACAAAAAATAAAAAGTTCTATGAACTCACTATGCCCATCAGCGAATACCTTGGGGTCTCTTCTTTCCAAAATGGGGTCACTTGTGGGGTAGTTATACTGCCCTGGCATTCTAGGGGCCCAAATGTGTGGTAAGGAGTTTGAAATCAAATTCTGTAAAAAATGACCTGTGAAATCCGAAAGGTGCTCTTTGGAATATGGGCCCCTTTGCCCACCTAGGCTGCAAAAAAGTGTCACACATCTGGTATCTCCGTACTCAGGAGAAGGTGGGAAATGTGTTTTGGGGTGTCATTTTATATATACCCATGCTGGGTGAGAGAAATATCTTGGCAAAAGACAACTTTTCCCATTTTTTTTATACAAAGTTGTCATTTGACCAAGATATTTATCTCACCCAGCATGGGTATATGTAAAAAGACACCCCAAAACACATTCCTCAACTTCTCCTGAGTACGGGGATACCAGATGTGTGACACTTTTTTGCAGCCTAGGTGGGCAAAGGGGCCCATATTCCAAAGAGCACCTTTCGGATTTCACTCCTCATTTTTTACAGAATTTGATTTCAAACTCCTTACCACACATTTGGGCCCCTAGAATGCCAGGGCAGTATAACTACCCCACAGGTGACCCCATTTTGGAAAGAAGACACCCCAAGGTATTCCGTGAGGGGCATGGCGAGTTCCTAGAATTTTTTATTTTTTGTCACAAGTTAGTGGAAAATGATGATTTTTTTTTTTTTCATACAAAGTCTCATATTCCACAAACTTGTGACAAAAAATAAAAACTTCCATGAACTCACTATGCCCATCAGCGAATACCTTGGGGTCTCTTCTTTCCAAAATGGGGTCACTTGTGGGGTAGTTATACTGCCCTGGCATTCTAGGGGCCCAAATGTGTGGTAAGTAGGTAAATGACCTGTGAAATCCGAAAGGTGCTCTTTGGAATGTGGGCCCCTTTGCCCACCTAGGCTGCAAAAAAGTGTCACACATCTGGTATCTCTGTATTCAGGAGAAGTTGAGGAATGTGTTTTGGGGTGTCTTTTTACATATACCCATGCTGGGTGAGATAAATATCTTGGTCAAATGCCAACTTTGTATAAAAAAATGGGAAAAGTTGTCTTTTGCCAAGATATTTCTCTCACCCAGCATGGGTATATGTAAAATGACACCCCAAAACACATTCCCCAACTTCTCCCGATTACGGAGATACCAGATGTGTGACACTTTTTTGCAGCCGAGGTGGGCAAAGGGGCCCATATTCAAAAGAGCACCTTTCGGATTTCACAGGTCATTTTTTACAGAATTTGATTTCAAACTCCTTACCACACATTTGGGCCCCTAGAATGCCAGGGCAGTATAACTACCCCACAAGTGACCCCATTTTGGAAAGAAGAGACCCCAAGGTATTCGCTGATGGGCATAGTGAGTTCATGGAAGTTTTTATTTTTTGTCACAAGTTAGTGGAATATGAGACTTTGTATGAAAAAAAAAATAAAAAAAAAAAATAAGCATTTTCCACTAACTTGTGACAAAAAATAAAAAATTCTAGGAACTCGCCATGCCCCTCACGGAATACCTTGGGGTGTCTTCTTTCCAAAATGGGGTCACTTGTGGGGTAGTTATACTGCCCTGGCATTTTCCAGGGGCCCTAATGTGTGGTAAGTAGGTAAATGACCTGTGAAATCCTAAAGGTGCTCTTTGGAATATGGGCCCCTTTGCCCACCTAGGCTGCAAAAAAGTGTCACACATGTGGTATCGCCGTATTCAGGAGAAGTTGGGGAATGTGTTTTGGGGTGTCATTTTACATATACCCATGCTGGGTGAGAGAAATATCTTGGCAAAAGACAACTTTTCCCATTTTTTTATACAAAGTTGGCATTTGACCAAGATATTTCTCTCACCCAGCATGGGTATATGTAAAATGACACCCCAAAACACATTCCCCAACTTCTCCTGAGTACGGCGATACCAGATGTGTGACACTTTTTTGCAGCCTAGATGCGCAAAGGTGCCCAAATTCCTTTTAGGAGGGCATTTTTAGACATTTGGATACCAGACTTCTTCTCACGCTTTGGGGCCCCTAGAATGCCAGGGCAGTATAAATACCCCACATGTGACCCCATTTTGGAAAGAAGACACCCCAAGGTATTCAATGAGGGGCATGGCGAGTTCATAGAAATTTTTTTTTTTTGGCACAAGTTAGCGGAAATTGATATTTTTAATTTTTTTCTCACAAAGTCTCCCGTTCCGCTAACTTGGGACAAAAATTTCAATCTTTCATGGACTCAATATGCCCCTCACGGAATACCTGGGGGTGTCTTCTTTCCGAAATGGGGTCACATGTGGGGTATTTATACTGCCCTGGCATTCTAGGGGCCCTAAAGCGTGAGAAGAAGTCTGGAATATAAATGTCTAAAAAATTTTACGCATTTGGATTCCGTGAGGGGTATGGTGAGTTCATGTGAGATTTTATTTTTTGACACAAGTTAGTGGAATATGAGACTTTGTAAGAAAAAAAAAAATAAATTCCGCTAACTTGGGCCAAAAAAATATCTGAATGGAGCCTTACAGAGGGGTGATCAATGACAGGGGGGTGATCAATGACAGGGGGGTGATCAATGACAGGGGGGTGATCAATGACAGGGGGGTGATCAGGGAGTCTATATGGGGTGATCACCACAGTCATTGATCATGCCCCTGTAAGGCTTCATTCAGACGTCCGGATGCGTTTTGCGGATCCGATCCATCTATCAGTGCATCCGTAAAAATCATGCGGACATCTGAATGGAGCTTTACAGGGGGGTAATCAATGACAGGGGGGTGATCACCACAGTCATTGATCATGCCCCTGTAAGGCTTCATTCAGACGACCGGATGCGTTTTGCGGATCCGATCCATGTATCAGTGCATCCGTAAAAATCATGCGGACATCTGAATGGAGCTTTACAGGGGGGTGATCAGGGAGTCTATATGGGGTGATCACCACAGTCATTGATCACGCCCCTGTAAGGCTTCATTCAGACGTCCGGATGCGTTTTGCGGATCCGATCCATCTATCAGTGCATCCGTAAAAATCATGCGGACATCTGAATGGAGCTTTACAGGGGGGTAATCAATGACAGGGGGGTAATCAATGACAGGGGGGTGATCAGGGAGTCTATATGGGGTGATCACCACAGTCATTGATCATGCCCCTGTAAGGCTTCATTCAGACGTCCGGATGCGTTTTGCGGATCCGATCCATCTATCAGTGCATCCGTAAAAATCATGCGGACATCTGAATGGAGCTTTACAGGGGGGTAATCAATGACAGGGGGGTGATCACCACAGTCATTGATCATGCCCCTGTAAGGCTTCATTCAGACGTCCGGATGCGTTTTGCGGATCCGATCCATCTATCAGTGGATCCGTAAAAATCATGCGGACATCTGAATGGAGCTTTACAGGGGGGTAATCAATGACAGGGGGGTAATCAATGACAGGGGGGTGATCAGGGAGTCTATATGGGGTGATCACCACAGTCATTGATCATGCCCCTGTAAGGCTTCATTCAGACGTCCGGATGCGTTTTGCGGATCCGATCCATCTATCAGTGGATCCGTAAAAATCATGCGGACGTCTGAATGGAGCTTTACAGGGGGTTGATCAATGACAGGGGGGTAATCAATGACAGGGGGGTGATCAGGGAGTCTATATGGGGTGATCAGGGGTGATCAGGGGTGATTAGGGGTGATCAGGGGCTAATAAGGGGTTAATAAGTGACGGGGGGGGGTGTAGTGTAGTGTAGTGGTGCTTGGTGCTACTTTACTGAGCTACCTGTGTCCTCTGGTGGTCGATCCAAACAAAGGGGACCACCAGAGGACCAGGTAGCAGGTATATTAGACGCTGTTATCAAAACAGCGTCTAATATACCTGTTAGGGGTTAAAAAAAACACATCTCCAGCCTGCCAGCGAACGATCGCCGCTGGCAGGCTGGAGATCAACTCTCTTACCTTCCGTTCCTGTGTGCGCGCGTTCACAGGAAGTCTCGCGTCTCGCGAGATGACGCGTATATGCGTGACTGTGCGCAGCGCTGCCACCTCCGGAACGCGATCCTGCGTTAGGCGGTCCGGAGGTGGTTAAAGCTGACAGTCTGCAGTTAAATCACATCTTGTTAGTTTCATTTCAAATCCATTGTGGTGGTGTATAGAGCCCAAAAATTTTGAATTGTGTTGATGTCCCAATATTTATGGACCTGACTGTATATTATCTGATATGTCCTATTCGAGCTATAACCAGCAAAAGAAAAAAACTTAATAGTTTGTAAGGCTCCTAAAATACAAACATACATGCATCCAGTTCAGCCTACCATCCTGCCAAGTGGATCCAGAGGAAGGCAAATAAATAAATAAATAAATAAATAAATAATAATAATAATAATAATAATAATTTCTTTAGATTTCATTCACACGTCCGCAATTCTGTTCCGCATTTTGCGGAAAGAAATTGCGGATCCAATTATTTCTATGGGGCCACACTATGTGCTGTCCGGATCCAGAAATGCGGATCCGCACTTCTGGGTCCGCAATTCCATTCCCGAAAAAAATAGAACATGTCCTATTTTTGGCCGCAATTGCGGACAAGATTAGGCATTTTCTATTATAGTGTTGGCAATGTGCGGTCCGCAAAATGCGGAACGCACATTGCCGGTGTCCGTATTTTACGGATCCGCAAAACACATACGGATGTGTGAATGGACCCTTATCTTAGGGAAAAAATTCTAAATATCAGAATAACTCCCTGGATCAACAACTCTACTTAATAATTTTATTAACTATAACTGCTAATATTATTACCCTCTAGAAATATATCCAAACACCTCAAATTCTTTTAGTGCATTTCTGCACAACAGGTCAAGTTTCGTACCTAAGAAAAAATGCAGATTTGTCAAATCCCATTAACTTTGCTGGTACTGTATTAGGGCTTATTAACAAGACCGTATGTATTTTGCGGCCCGCAAAACAGTTATGCAAAAAAAAAAAAAAAAAAGAAGGATGACATCCGTGTTGGATCCGTGTTTGTTTTTTTGGCGGATCCATTGTAACAATGCCTGTCCTGTCCTGGTCCGCATAACTGACAAGAATAAGACATGTTCTATTTTTTTACGGAACGGACATGTGGAAATATGGAAACTGAATGCACATGGAGTAATTTCAGCATTTTTTGCGTACCCATTAAAATTAATGGTTCTGCATATGGACCTGTAAAAAAATAAAACGGAGAAAAAATACAGTCATGTGCATGAGCCCTTAGGCTGCGGTTTTCCCCCCGAAAAATCTGTGCAGAGAAAATGCATGTAATCAGCAGGCTTTATTCATTTTTAGACCCCTTGATATTCAGTTTGAAACGAGATCCTAGTTTCAGACTTTTCTCATATCGCCAATTCCCAATAATGAATGCCGAATGTGAGGTCTATGTCCAGGATGATGTTGCCTCCATTAGCTCTCATGCACCAGCACAGCTTAATTCCTAGACTGGGTTCCCCCTCTACAATCCACAAGGGATCTCCTCTTATACACTACATACTCTCTACACTCGTACATGTGATTCTCCCCCTGCAAACTACACTGTATGAACTTTAATCCCCCAGAAGCTTTTTCCGCCTATCCACATTCTGATCTGCAGCGTACAACTGCCTTCAGTCCGCTTGTGAAAAGAGATCAGTCAGAAACAGGAGCAGTGCCCTGACGGATTTATGTCAGACTTGTCAGCACCACCAGGTAAAAGATTTACACACACACTCTGCAGAAGTAAAATGGTAGGATTTTTTTTATTTTATTTTTTACTGGAGACCATTTAGAAAGTTGGTTAATCTTCCATTTAGGAAGCAAATGAACAATAAAAAAAATTAGTGCAAAGATGTCCGTAGCCTTTAAAGGTCTGATTTTGTATGTTAAAAAGGGGGGGAAAAAGTATGCCCATTATTAAAAAAATACAAATGCTAAGAAGGTGGCTAGAAAGCCAAAAACAAACAAACAAAAAAATAAAAAAACGGACAAGCTTAGTTTCCTGTGGATTTTTATATAAAATTTGGTGGGATACTGATGATATCATGGAAAACTTTATTTTCAAGTGGAAGAAACTGCGTCCTTTTTAAGGCGATCTATGTCTTTTTCTCTACAGTTTGTCATAACTGGCTTGCATTAATAATGCTGGACGACTTTGAAATCTGTCATCCTTGTCTGAAGGAATATTGCATTTTACTTTACTGCAGGCTCCCGCTGTAAGACAATGATGAGGACACCTGGATGGTTTCTCCTGATATACCTGAATGAACTCTTATTTGGTCTACTTAGCTAAAATTCTATGGGCTCATGCACATGAACTTATTTTCTTTCCGTGTCCGGTCCTTTTTTTTCGCGGACCGTATACTATACGATTCACTTCAATGGGTCAGCAAAAAAAAATGAAGTTATGTTCCGCAAAAAAATAGAACATGCCCTATTATTGTCCGCCTTACGGACAAGGATAGTACTGTTCTATTAGGGGCCAGCTGTTCCGTCGCGCAAAATACGGAATGCACACGGATGTCATCTGTATTTTTTGTGGACCGCAAAACAGATATGGTCGTGTGCATGAGGCCTAAGAGTATTGGCTATGCCCACATACACGCAGCATTAGGATTTCAAACAGAGATGAGATAAAAGTGGGGCACCTTGAGGAAAGTCAGCATGCCAAAATGTCACAGTTATGCGTTTTAGTGCTCTACAATCAATCATTGAAAAATATCTGGTGGTGAATTGGACCCTTCTTGTGTATTAAATAGAAGTGGCTCAGTGATTAGCACTGTTGCCTTGCAGCGCTGGGGTCCTGGGTTCAAATCCGACCAAAGATACCATGGAGTTAGGCCTCATTCACACGTCAGTGTTTGGTCAGTGATTTCCATCAGTGATTTTGAGCCAAAACCAGGATTGGAGCCTCCACAGACATAAGGTATATGGGAAAGATCGGCACCTGTTCTGTGTTTAGAGCCGCACCTGGTTTTGGCTCAAAATCAACATTAGTATGTTCTAATAGAAAGGAAGGCTCTAGCACCAAGCGTGGACGTACGAAAATCCCAATCTTTATTCAGCAATATTCCATAAATATACAGCAACCAGTGGCACCAGCTCCCGCTTAATCCCAGGAAATCAACACGTTTCGAACAGTGGTGGTCTTACTCATGATCATGAGTAAGACCACCACTGTTCGAAACGTGTTGATTTCCTGGGATTAAGCGGGAGCTGGTGCCACTGGTTGCTGTATATTTATGGAATATTGCTGAATAAAGATTGGGATTTTCGTACGTCCACGCTTGGTGCTGGAACCTTCCTTTCTATTTGAATTTACTACACGGACTGACTTGGGTCCGCCCCGTGCACCGCTATATTGGACATCGGAGGTGAGCTGGCTATCTTTCCTTTTCTTATACATTAGTATGTTCTCCCTGTGTTTGCATGGGTTTCCTACGGGTACTCCGATTTCCTCCCACACACTGACGCTAATGTCTGTAAGTAGTGTTGAGCGAACTTCTGTTTTAAGTTCGGCGTCTAAAGTTCGGCGTCCGGTTAGCGGAGGATCCCGATATGGATTCCGAATTCCGTTGTGGTCCGTGGTAGCGGAATCAATAATGGCCATTATTGATTCCGCTACCACGGACCACAACGGAATTCGGAATCCATATCGGGATCCTCCGCTAACTGGAAGCCGAACTTTAGACGCCGAACTTAAAACAGAAGTTCGCTCATCTCTATCTGTAAGGCCTCATGCACACGACCGTTGTGTGAATCCGCTTCCGTTCCGTCATTTTTCACAGTTTAGCGGAGGTCCCATTCATTTCTATGGAGCTGTGAAAAAAAACTGATAGTCCTCAGTCTTTTTTCAGCGTCCGTGATTCCTGTCTGTCAAAAAAATATAACCTGTCCTATTCTTGTCAGTGGAAAACGGAGGACGGACCCATTCAAGTCAATGGGTCCGTCAAAAAAAAACAGATGCACAACTGGTATGTCATCCGTGTTCGCGTCCGTTTTTTTTTCTACAAGACCTTGGTGCAATAAAATTACACTTTTCATTAACCTTCCTTTTTTCCCCTGTCAGACAAAAAAAAGGTAGACACAAGGAAACACAACTGAAGTAAAATCGGACACGGACCACTGAAGCCAAATCACTGACAGTGAAAAAACATGTTGTGTGCATGAGGCCTAAAGCAGAATATAGTAGCACTATATAAGTGCATAAAATAAATAAAATAAATTTGTAGTGCTTGGTGAGTTTCTTTTCAGACCATGCCATGCTCTGTGCCTCGGATGTGCATTCATAAAAATGTAGCAAGAAAAAACCCACATAAAACACTATTACAACAGGGTTTTAATGACATCCATTTAGGAACCTCTTTAAGGCCTCCTGCACACGAACGTGTCCGCCCCGTGTCCGTGCTGCGGTCCGCAAATTGCGGGCCGTAATGCATGAACACCGACCATGGGGCAGCCGCAGCGGATCACGGACCCATTCACTTTAATGGGTCCGCGATCCGCCCGTTCCGCAAAAAGATAGGACATTTTCTATCTTTTTTGCGGAACGGAAGTACGGGACGAAACCCCACGGAAGCACTCCGTAGTGCTTCCGTAGGGTTCTGTTCCATATCTCCGGATTTGCGGACCCATTGAAGTGAATGGGTCCGCATCCGAGATGCGGAATGCACACGGAGCAGTGCCCGTTTATTGCAGATCCGCAAATTCGGTCTGCAATACGGCAACGGGACACCTACGGTCGTGTGCAGGAGGCCTAAGACTGTTTTTTTTAAATACTCAGCAAAATATTAGGGATTACCTGTAACCTTTCCTACTATTTTTCACATATTAGATACTTTCATCTCATATGGCTATATGACAATAACAATACATACCAATCTTTGAAGATTTTTTATTTTTATTTTTTTTACACAGGAGGCCCCCATAACTTGTTGAAAATAAATTAATGCTAAATGAAAAAGTAAAAAAAAAAAATGTTGAAAAATTTCCAAATCTAAAAAATATTATGTTAAAATGTACGGTTCAATCTATCTTACTGGGTGCTGGAACAGAAGGCATAACAACACGGGAATCCAATGTTCGCATACCAGCAAGAATATATTACTTTTTCAATTCCATTTATTTCTCTGTCTCCTCACTACTTCATATATTTCAGGAACATTTTCAAATGCTATCAGTTTTTAAACTATAACACTTTTTATCCGGAACTTCCTAGGCTACGAATAGAATGCCACCAAAAAACCGTAAGCCAATAAAAATGCTCACCGTAAGCCAATGCTCACATATGTAACCACCATGTAGGGAAATTTACACATATGCCTATGGTATAGCGCACTACAAATACCTATCAAAAAAAGTACCAGACTACATAAGGCTACTTTCACACCTGCGTTTGTGTGTCCGCTCGTGAGCTCCGTTTGAAGGGGCTCACGAGCGGCCCCGAACGCATCCGTCCGGCCCTAATGCATTCTCAGTGGAGGCGGATCCGCTCAGAATGCATCCGTCAGCCAGCGTTCAGCCTCCGCTCCGCTCAGCGAGCGGACACCTGAACGCAGCTTGCAGCGTTCGGGTGTCCGCCTGGCCGTGCGGAGGCGAGCGGATCCGTCCAGACTTACAATGTAAGTCAATGGGGACGGATCCGTTTGAAGATGACACTATATGGCTCAATCTTCAAGCGGATCCGTTCCCCATTGACTTTCAATGTAAAGTCTGGACGGATCCGCTCAGGCTACTTTCACACTTAGAAATTTTTCTAAGTTATAATGCAGACAGATCCGTTCTGAACGGATGCAAACGTCTGCATTATAGGAGCGGATCCGTCTGATGAAACATCAGACGGACCTGCTCCGAACGCTAGTGTGAAGGTAGCCTAAGATATAGGTAATTTTATTAATACAATATATAAGGGACAATCAACACATAGAGAAAAAGTGCAGGGAAAGGCGACATCCACAGGAGGAAGACACAAGGGTAGTGAATCAATATAATATCCACATATAAATAACAAGTGCATAGTGCCAAAATTAGCAAACATGTATAAGACCAAATCCATTGCCCAATATGTGCTTCCTCTGGGATGGCGCCAGAACCGACGCGCGTTTCGGCGAACCTTCGTCTGAATAGAATACCAGAATTTATATAGCTCAGATAATTTCATTGCATGTATCAACAATACATGCATTCTTCAATTCACACCATAATTGAGTATTTATATTTACAGATGAAAATTACAGATTCTATATCAACCTGTTACACCCATCATAAACCAGTGATCAAAAATGGTGACCAGCTTTTTATGCCGCTGTCGATCGGTTTCCAAAAGTGGGCGTGGTCAACAGCCCAGGCAAGTTATCTTCATTTACACCAATTTTGTGGTGCAAATGAAGCCAGAAATCTATGGCAGCTCTGAGCTGCCATAGATTTCTGTTTAGGCGCACGGACTGCTGGAGGATGCGCCCAATTTATGACGAGGCCTGTGATACACAACCACTTAGGGGGAGAGTTAACATCGCACTGTGCCAGTTTTTAAGTGGAAAAAAAAGTCGCAAAACAAGTGTCTCTCTGGTAGCACTAGATTTCTATTAGGTGCGCAAACTGCCAGAGGACGCTCCTAATTTATGAGGACTGCGCCTCATCATAAATTAAGCACATCCTCTGGCAGCACAGGGGGTATCTTCCCCAATAGTCTATAAAAAGAAAAATACATAAACTAGGTATTGCGATTCGTCATAGGGTCTAAATACCGGAAAAAAAACGCTTCCGTTTTGTCCCTATTACTTGTCAATGGGGACAAAACGTAACTGAACAGAGCGGAGTGCTCCAGAATGCATTCCGTTCCGTTTGGTTGCGTTCCCACACTGGACAGCAAACCGCAGCATGCTGTGGTTTGCTTTCCATCATGGGATGCGGAGCAAGACGGATCCAGCATGACCCACAATGCAAGTCAATGGGGACGGATCCGTTTTCTCTGACACAATCGAAAACTGATCCGTCCCCCTTTGACATTCAGTGGAGTTCATGACGGATCCGTCTTGGCAATGTTAAAGATAATACAACCGGATCCGTTCATAACGGATGCAGACGGTTGTATTATCAGTAACGGAAGCGTTTTCGCTGAACCCTGCCGGATCCAGGAAAAACACTAGTCTGAAAGTACCCTATAATAAAAACAACCAGCTAGTATATAAAACACATTTTACAGTTATATTTTTATGAATCGGCTGTCCGGCAATATTGTTTTATGCTCTGCTCTACCATGTTGTATACTACTATGAAAATGAAATATTACATTCCTGTTTGCCTAGGGGATTGAAAAAAAAACTTGAAGTAATTGGAAATCCATGGATCATAGGTGACAGCCCTGTACCAAAGCTTCCAGCATATTTTCTGAGATAGCTTCATTTAGAGCCTTAAAAGAGAATGAAACAACCACGGGCAATTCTAAAATAAAATGTTCATCATTGAGCATTACAAATGGAAAATTTACAAAAGGTGATCCTGAAAATGAAAAGCTAAAAGGGATTATTTTCTCTTTAACCTGCACTGTCATTGTGCTGACATCAATCATTGGTTGTAAATGACAAACCTATCATCTGATAGCTCTCATACTGTCACCAAAAAGTTTTAGAGTTACCGCAAGTTGCGAGGACATTATCATAACTAACAATAAAATGTACTAAATATAAATTACAAAAGAAACAAATGGAAACATTTTTTCGCTATTAAAGAGTGGAGAAGAAATTCGCTATTAATTATAAATATATATATATATATATATATATTTATATATATATATATATCCAGAAAAAGGACGGCACTCCGGCAGGATGAAAGTGAGGTTATTCTTTATTCAACCATACGGTGCAACGTTTCGGCTCCAAAACTGAGAGGCTTGAGAAAGGCTCAGTTTTGGAGCCGAAACGTTGCACCGTATGGTTGAATAAAGAATAACCTCACTTTCATCCTGCCGGAGTGCCGTCCATTTTCTGGATTCATTGGTTGGGGTAAGAAGTCAATTCCCCTGGAACGTGCACCCATTTTTTCCATTGCAGTCAGTGCCGCCATTTTTCTCTTATATGTATGTGTGTGTATATATATATATATATATATATATATATATATATATATATATATAGGCTGGCACTCAGAAGAATATTGCCGTTTCTGTCAAATTCAAATGTTAATAAAAAGATTTATACAAGCAATGAAAGGAGAAAAACACACTGTAGATTTTGTAGGTGTAGCATATACCACAGGTAGTGCTTAGTAAAAAGGCAACCAAACTCAGGCGTTTGGTTTCACAAAGCCCAATTTAACCCCTTCAAGACATCTACTGTACGTGTATAGTGGATGTCTGATGGCAATTAAAGATAGATACTGGGTTTCTGCTGTTTCACACAACAGACACTAGGGGCTAATGTCTGCGATTGGTGACAACGTCAATCGCAGCCAGTGAACCCCTCAGATGCTGTGGTCAATTGTGATCACAGCATCTGAGGAGGTTTTCTCTGGCAGCACTGTGCTCCTGGCCCCTAAACACCTCCCCTGCACATCGATCGGCAAAGCCGTTCGTTCCCTCTAGTACCTTCGATCCCTCTGAAAGATCTGAGGCTACCATAGCAATAGTTCCTATGGAGAAGGGTTCCATAGGAACGTACTGAAGGTTACATAGAGTACAATGGTAATTCACTGCGGTCTATGGGACAGGCAATCTAACAATTGCATATTCAAATCCCCTCAGGGGACTTAACCACCTCACCCCCCTAGCTTAAACACCCTTAATGACCAGGCCACTTTTTACACTTCTGCACTACACTACTTTCACCGTTTATTGCTCGGTCATGCAACTTACCACCCAAATGAATTTTACCTCTTTTTCTTCTCACTAGGAGCTTTCATTTGGTGGTATTTCATTGCTGCTGACATTTTTCCTTTTTTTGTTATTAATCGAAATTTAACGAAATTTTTGCAAAAAAATGAAATTTTTCACTTTCAGTTCTAATTTTTTTTTTTTAAAACGACATCCATACATAAATTTTTCTCTAAATTTATTGTTCTATATGTCTTTGATAAAAAAAAAATGGTTTGGGTAAAAGTTATAGCGTTTACAAACTATGGTACAAAAATGTGAATTTCCGCTTTTTGAAGCAGCTCTGACTTTCTGAGCACCTGTCATGTTTCCTGAGGTTCTACAATGCCCAGAAAGTAGAAAAACCCCACAAATGACCCCATTTCGGAAAGTAGACACCCTAAGGTATTCGCTGATGGGCATGGTGAGTTTTTATTTTTTGTCACAAGTTAGCGGAAAATTATAATTTTTATTTATTTTTATTTTTTTCATACAAAGTCTCATATTCCACTAACTTGTGACAAAAAATAAAAACTTCCATGAACTCAGTATGCCCATCACGAAATACCTTGGGGTGTCTTCTTTCCAAAATGGGGTCACTTGTGGGGTAGTTATACTGCCCTGGCCTTTTAGGGGCTCTAATGTGTGAGAAGTAGTTTGAAATCAAAATGTGTAAAAAATGCCCTGTGAAATCCGAAAGGTGCTCTTTGGAATGTGGGCCCCTTTGCCCACCTAGGTTACAAAAAAGTGTCACACATCTGGTATCGCCGTACTCAGGAGAAGTTGGGCAATGTGTTTTGGGGTGTCATTTTACATATACCCATGCTGGGTGAGATAAATATCTCGGTCAAATGCCAACTTTGTATAAAAAAATGGGAAAAGTTGTCTTTTGCCGAGATATTTCTCTCACCCAGCAGGGGTATATGTAAAAAGACACCCCAAAACACATTGCCCTACTTCTTCTGAGTACGGCGATATCAGATGTGTGACACTTTTTTGCAGCCTAGGTGGGCAAAGGGGCCCACATTCCAAAGAGCACCTTTTGGATTTCACAGGGCATTTTCTACACATTTTGATTTCAAACTACTTCTCAAGCATTCGTGCCCCTAAAATGCCAGGGCAGTATAACTACCCCACAAGTGACCCCATTTTGGAAAGAAGACACCCCAAGGTATTTCGTGATGGGCATAGTGAGTTCATGGAAGTTTTTATTTGTTGTCACAAGTTAGTGGAATATGAGACTTTGTAAGAAAAAAGAAAAAAAAAATCATAATTTTCCGCTAACTTGTGACAAAAAATAAAAAATTCTAGGAACTCGCCATGCCCCTCACGGAATACCTTGGGGTGTCTTCTTTCCAAA
This sequence comes from Bufo bufo, assembly GCF_905171765.1. NCBI lineage: Eukaryota > Metazoa > Chordata > Amphibia > Anura > Bufonidae > Bufo > Bufo bufo. The sequence continues at coordinate 323,645,895 of NC_053392.1, forward strand.
ATGGGGTCACTTGTGGGGTAGTTATACTGCCCTGGCATTTTAGGGGCACGAATGCTTGAGAAGTAGTTTGAAATCAAAATGTGTAAAAAATGCCCTGTGAAATCCGAAAGGTGCTCTTTGGAATGTGGGCCCCTTTGCCCGCCTAGGCTGCAAAAAAGTGTCACACATCTGGTATCGCTGTACTCAGAAGAAGTAGGGCAATGTGTTTTGGGGTGTCTTTTTACATATACCCATGCTGGGTGAGAGAAATATCTCGGCAAAGGACAACTTTTCCCATTTTTTTTATTACAAAGTTGGCATTTGACCAAGATATTTATCTCGCCCAGCATGGGTATATGTAAAATGACACCCCAAAACACATTGCCCAACTTCTCCTGAGTACGGCAATACCACATGTGTCACACTTTTTTGCAGCCTAGATGCGCAAAGGGGCCCACATTCCTTTTAGGAGGGCATTTTTAGACATTTGGATTCCAGACTTCTTCTCACGCTTTAGGGCCCCTAAAATGCCACGGCAGTATAAATACCCCACATGTTACCCCATTTTGGAAAGAAGACACCCCAAGGTATTCAATGAGGGGCATGGCGAGTTCATAGAATTTTTTTTTTTTGGCACAAGTTAGCGGAAATTGATTTTCTTTAGTTTTTTCTCACAAAGTCTCCCTTTCCGCTAACTTGGGACAAAAATTTCAATCTTTCATGGACTCCATATGACCCTCAGCGAATACCTTGGGGTGTCTTCTTTCCAAAATGGGGTCATTTGTGGGGTGTTTGTACTGCCCTGGCATTTGAGGGTCTCCGCAATCATTACATGTATGGCCAGCATTAGGAGTTTCTGCTATTCTTCTTATTAGGGGTGCACCGAAATTCCGGCAGCCGAAAATATCGGCCGAAAATGTACCTAATCCATTTCGGCCGATATTGTTACATATCGGCCGAAAATATGGGGTGTAGGATTTGTCACCCACCATCTGCGGGCGGGCGGGCGGTTTACTGCATCTTTATTTTACCTTACAATCGTGACGCTCCAGTAAGAACTCTGCAGGCAGAGCGGAGGGCGGCGTAACGTCACTTACTCACGTGACGCGCCTGCTCCGCCTCCTTCATTCATAAAGTGGGCGGAGCAGGTGCGTCACGTGAGTAAGTGACGTTACGCCGCCCTCCGCTCTGCCTGCAGAGTTCTTACTGGAGCGTCACGATTGTAAGGTAAAATAAAGATGCAGTGAGTGATGCTGTGAGCAGCAGGGCCGGGGCTGTTATGGGTAGGGGGATCGGTCTATGGCACTGCTATGGGGAGGGGGGATCTGTGCACTGCTATGGGGAGGGGGGATCTGTGCACTGTTATGGGGAAAGGGATCTGTGCACTGTTATGCCCATAACAGTGCACATATCCCCCCCCTCCATAACAGCGCCACCCACAGATCCCCCTTTCGATAACAGAGCTACCCACAGATCCCCCTCTCCATAACAGCGCCACCCACAGATCCCCCTCTCCATAACAGCGCCACCCACAGATCCCCCTCTCCATAACAGCGCCACCCACAGATCCCCCTCTCCATAACAGCGCCACCCACAGATCCCCCTCTCCATAACAGCGCCAATCATTAAAAAAAAAGTATTTTAAAAGTATTTGGGCAAAAAGGCAGTTTCGGTTTCGGTTTTCGGTCAAGGGCATCCTGAATTTTCGGTTTCGGACCAGAATTTTCATTTCGGTGCACCCCTACTCCTTATATTGAGCATACGGGTAATGAGATTTTTTTTTTTCCGTTCAGCCTCTAGGCTGAAAGAAAAAATGAACGGCACAGATTTCTTCATTCGCATCGATCAATGTGGATGAAAAAATCTCTGCCAAAAAAAAAAGGAGGGGAAAGGTGTCTGCCCAACATACATACCCACTTAGCCCGTATGCCTTGGCAAACCCGATTTATCCATTCACATCAATCGATGTGGATGAATAAATCATTGCCAGGATTTTTTTATATATTTTTTTATATATACAAAGTGTTTGCCAAAGCATATGAACACCGCCTCCCCCTCAGCTCAAATGCCTCGGCAAACGTATATTTTACTGCAGAGGAGAAATCTCGTCTTGCAGCGCCACATACACCGACTTTTGTGTAATCTGACAGCAGCGCAATGCTTCTGTCAGAATGCACATCAGTGCTGCAGCTAGTCGATCGGTTGGTCCACCTGGAAGGTAAAAAAAAAAAAAAAAAGGGAAAAAACAGGCCGCAACGCAATAAATTTATTAACTTTGTAATAACATTTGAACGGAACATATAAACTTTATTTAACTTTTTGAACAGAACGTTAACTTTTTTGCTTACCTGTGTTTCTTTTTTTACCTTTATAGGACAAACCTCTCCTTCCCTATGAGACAATGTGCAAAGCGCAAATCGCCCAAAGATGTGGCGAAGTACATTATGCACTTTGTCCCAGGTGAAAGGAGAGGTTTGCAGAAGCTGTGAGTGAAAGGGCCCTAATAGCCCTGTGTGCCTGTCCTGTGAGATGCAATCCCTATGCTAAGTGTACCTGTGTGTGGTACTTCCGAAAACACTCCCCAAAGCATAGGGCAGGGTGGTCAGGGCAGTCAGGACAGAAATAGCGGGTGTCACGCCTTATTCCACTCCTGCTACAGACACAACATTTTTTTCGGGGTGGCGTTCGGTTTGAGGTAGCAGCAACGACACTAGGGAAATGTCGCTCGTGTAGACGGCTCACTACACTGGTGGTTGGGGCCACGGAACCTCCTGGAAACAGGAGGTTCTCGATGATCTCTTCCTGAAATTTGAGGAAGGATCCTGTTCTCCCAGCCTTACTGTAGAGAACAAAACTATTATATGCAGCCAATTGAATTAAATATACAGACACCTTCTTATACCAGTGTCTGGTCCTGCGGGAAAGTAGATAAGAAGCCAACATCTGGTCATTGAAGTCCACCCCTCCCATGAGCAAATTATAGTCGTGGACACAGAGGGGCTTTTCAATGACATTGGTTGCTCGTTCAATTTGGATTGTCGTGTCTGCGTGAATGGAGGAGAGCATGTAAACGTCACGCTTGTCTCTCCATTTCACCGCGAGCAGTTCTTCGTTACACAAGGCAGCCCTCTCCCCCTTGCAAGACGGGTGGTAACGAGCCGTTGGGGGAAGCCCCCGCGACTAGGTCGCGCGGTGCCACAGCAGCCAATCTGTTCTAGGAACAAATGCCTGAAGAGGGGCACACTTGTGTAGAAATTGTCCACATAAAGATGGTACCCCTTGCCAAATAAGGGTGACACCAAGTCCCAGACTGTCTTCCCACTGTTTCCCAGGTAGTCAGGGCAACCGGCCGGCTCCAGAGTCTGATCTTTACCCTCATAGATCCAAAATTTGTGGGTATAGCCTGTGGCCCTTTCACAGAGCTTATATAATTTGACCCCATACCGGGCGCGCTTGCTTGGGATGTATTGTTTGAAGCCAAGGCGCCCAGTAAAATGTATAAGGGACTTGTCTTTGCAGATGTTTTGCTCAGGTGTATACAAATCTGCAAATTTGTTGTTGAAGTGGTCTATGAGGGGCCGAATTTTGTGGAGCCGGTCAAAAGCTGGGTGGCCTCTGGGACGAGAGGTGCTGTTGTCGCTAAAGTGCAGGAAACGCAGGATGGTCTCAAATCGTGTCCTGGACGTAGCAGCAGAGAACATGGGCATGTGATGAATTGGGTTCGTGGACCAATATGACCGCAATTCACGCTTTTTGGTTAGACCCATGTTGAGGAGAAGGCCCAGAAAATTTTTAAATTCGGAAACTTGGACGGGTTTCCACCGGAAAGACTGGGCATAAGAGCTTCCCGGGTTGGCGGCTATAAATTGAGTGGCATACCGATTTGTTTCTGCCACGACTAAGTCCAAGAGCTCCGCAGTCAAGAACAGCTCAAAAAATCCCAGTGCCGAACCGATCTGAGCTGTCTCAACCCGAACTCCAGACTGGGCGGTGAAAGGGGGAACTAATGGTGCGGCTGAAGTTGGGGACTGCCAATCAGGGTTTGCCAGCACCTCAGGGACTCTAGGGGCTCTACGGGCCTGTCTGTGCGGTGGCTGAGACGGGGTAACTATTGCACGTGCCACCGTACCAGCTTCAACTGCCCTTCTGGTGCTCGCCACTTCACCATGTTGTACGGCAGTGCTGGTACTAGGTCCAGGATGGGCTGCGCTGCTGGTGTATGCCTCACCACGTAATCAGACAGCGACAGCCCCACACTCTGCTGCCCTTGAAACGGATCCTGCGCAACCTGTGGTCTAGCAACAAGGGGCCGGGTACGCCTGGTGCTATCAGGGACCTCAACCTCCTCGTCCGAACTTTGGGTCAGACTGCCACTGCTTTCTACAGGTTCATATTCTGACCCGCTAGATTCATCAGATGAGGGTTCCCATTGCTCATCCGACTGGGTCAGAATCCTGTAGGCCTCTTCAGAAGAATACCCCCTGTTTGACATTTGGACTACTAAATTTAGGGGTATTCCCTGAGACTACCCAAGAAAAAAAGCATCTTTCTTACAAATGGGAGGCTAGCGAAGTATCGGAGGCCGCTGCGATTGATAAAAAATATCAAAACAGATTTTTTTTTTTATCGCCGCAGCGCTTGTAAAGTGATTGTGCAGTGATCCAAAAAATAAAAAATTTTTGTCACTGCGGCGGGGCGGGCGTGGGTGAACGCACGTGTGGGCGACCGATCAGGCCTGATCGGGCAAACACTGCGTTTTGGGTGGAGGGCGAGCTAAGGTGACACTAATACTATTATAGATCTGACTGTGATCAGTTCTGATCACTTACAGATACTATAAAAGTACAAATGCTGATTAGCGATACGCTAATCAGCGAATAAGTGACTGCGGTGCGGTGGGCTGGGCGTTAAACGATCGCTAACTACCTAACCAAGGGGCCTAAACTATCCTAAAACTATAAGTCAATACCAGTGGGAAAAAAAAGTGACAGTTTACACTGATCACTTTTTTCCGTTTCACTAGGTGATTGACACGGGCGATCAAGGGGTGATCAAGGCTTTAATTGGGGTGATGGAGGGTGATCTGGGGGCTAAGTGTGGTGTTGGTGGGTACTCACTGTGATGTGTGCTCCTCTGCTGGGACCAACCGACGAAAAGGACCAGCAGAGGAGCACAGAAGCCATTTAACACATTATATTTATAAATATAATGTGTTAACTGGCTTCTGATTAGATTTTTTGAAAATCATCAACCTGCCAGCGACGATCATTGGCTGGCAGGTTGATGACGAACTTGTCTTTTAAAATTTGCCGGCCCGCGCGCAGCGGCGCGTCCACCCAGAGTAACAGGAATGCCGCAAAGACACAATCCTGCGTACGGCGGTCCTGAGGAGGTTAAAGGGGTATCCACAGGATAAGGGATAACTATTAGATATATACAAAAGAAAAACTATACAAATTTGGTATTGTTGTAATTGTACTAACCTGGTGCATGAAAGCAACAGGTCAGTTTTACCAAATAAGGAACCTTGTAAAAAAAAATCCCATAAAACTATGGCGGAATTGCTTTCATTTTCCAATTCCATCCCATATGGAATTTTCTTTTCCAGCTTCTTACTACATTGTATGCAATATTAAATAGTGCCATTAGAAAGTGCAACTTCTGAAAACAAGTCCTCATATGTCTATGTGAATGAAACAATTAAGTTTTGGTTTTGGCTCCGGGAAAGACGAGAGTAAAAAACAATGATGCAAAAAACGAAAATCGCTATGTCCTTAAGGGGTTTAACAAAAGCAAAGAAGTACTTCTTGGACACGGAGGTGATAAATGGACTGTAAAAGAGATACACATTTTTGGATGTGAAAGTATGATGAAAATACTTTTATCACAGAAAACTTTAAGGAGTTGTCAGCAATATTACAGTTTTTTTTATATAAATATATATGGCTGAAGTCATGCTCCCCTAAACCAACCCCCTGCCACTGTTCCGACTCTGCAGGTATCTATGTCATGGTCTGAACTAGACATGCTAGGAAAGCCAGGAAAGTTCTGCTCGCAGAAGAAGGTTAATATAGTGCTTTTCATAAATCTAAAAATATGCTGTAAGCCTTGCATCTACCGGACCATGAATTTCCCCTTTGTCTGGGGCATGTAGGAGAAGCACTATTTTTACGTTTATCCTGTGAGTATAATAAACATCCCTTTCTTGCAGAGACATCAGATTATGGTACACTGTAGTGTTCCGCTTTCTGTTCACAGCTATCATATTTTCCACAATGGGCTTTGGGCTTTTAAGTGGCATTCACATTGTGGATATTGTGATTGCAATCCAACATAAGGAATGAAGATATCTGACGAGAGATTGCCCTTTCATTGCTCTGTTGTGGCTTTTGTGATACTTTAAACCCATCTGAGCTTGTGATACGTCTACTTAAAGTGATGACGTGCGACTCTGTTTTATCTTCCTACTATTATACTACTTGTTTAAAATGTTAGTTTTCACTCTGAGCAGAAATCCATATTTTTTCAGTTTACAAAAGACATATTGTGGATTTGCATTATGAAGTTTTTACCTGCTCTGTTGTTAACCAACTGACACTGGCGGTTAAAGGGAAAGTGTCGCTAGTTTTATGGTGTCCTAAGGGCAGCATAATCTAGTGACAGATCTTCTCTGTAAAATACTGGGCAAGTTCTTCTAATTGCCCCAGCTGTTTTGCTAAAATCTTGTATTGAACATCCCCAGCACGTAATGATGAGTCCCGATAGTCATGAGTTCCTATGCTCTCCCCACCCACCTGCCGGTGATTTCAGTTGGAACAAAACAGTCAACGGCAAGGCGCAGGAAGAGTCCGGAGCTCATGAATAACAGGACTAGAGACGAGTGAAGCGATTTGTTAAAAAATAGAGTTCGGCATCCGTGCTGATGAAGAATTTCCACCCGCCGTGTGATTGACAGGGCTGGACGTCTTGCCTGGCCCTGACAATCTCCCACATGTGGTGCTGCTCCAAGTAGTGGTGCAAGAGCAGAGGTTTTCATTCCGATATCAGAGCAGACAAAAAAAGTGTGGAAGTGCATGCACAGTCACTACTCCGGCATCGGAATCAAAGCCTCTGTGCTTGCATCCCAACTGAAAGCAAAAGTACAGAGGTGAGATGGTCAGGGCTGGGCGAGATGTCTGAACCCGTCAATCAAGCAGCAGGGGGTAGATTGTTCAGCCACATGGGCAGCTCCTAATAGCTCTATTTGATGAGCAAATCGATTCATAGGACTCAATTCACTAACCCCTAATCAGGGTTCATCTGCATGCACTGGAGTTGTTGGGATTTTAAAATTAGGGCAGCATAAAACTGGTGACAAGCCAGCTTTGTAGAGATGGGCTGTCCATTTGGGTTTTCTTAGAATGCCACTGGTTAAAGGGGTTATCTGGGAATAAAATAAATAAATAAATACAACACTTCATCATTACACCTGGTCTTGCAGTAAGAAGGCTATGTACCTCAATTATCGTTTTTGCCCTATTTTGATGACTCCTGCCATGTGCTGCTCCATTATTCTCACTCCTTCCAGTGAGTAGGAGTGTTTGAGCTTCAGAGACAAGTCTTCATCTACTCTCCACTGCACTAGCGGCAGCACGGTTCCGACATGCTGTTCACCCGCCGGAACAGCCTGCCGGAGTTCCTTGCCGCTAGTGTGAAAGAAGCCTAAGGCGTATTTCTGGCATAGATTGTGGCGCTGCAATCTGTGACTTTTCCCCGCTCACAGAAAGTCTAAAAAAGTAGGCGTGGCATGTGTGGGGAAGGCGATGGGCCGGCAGGCCTATCTCACTTAGCATTTTCTACGCCTGTTTTAGGCATAGAAAATGGTCAAAATGTAAGACCCCAGAGACAATTGTTACATCCCCCTGATGACATGTAGCAGACCCTACAAGACATATTGGTCTTTATATCCATATTGCTGCTTCGTATAGTACACTGGGGTGAAACGTATTTTAGATTTGGATGGGTCTGAGTTATAAATAGATGGGTGAGTAGGGTGCGCACCTGTGAAACGGGCTACCTATAGAGAATATACCAGCTCCTGCCCTCCAGCTTCATTTGGATGCATACAAGCAGCACAGATTATTAGAGATAATGGACTGGATGAGAATGTTCTTATTATTCATCCTGCTCATGGACCTTGAGACTGCCCGTCTATAATAACAGATGCAGGCTGACTTTTATGTGCCACCATACCAGTGCGTTGTCTGATTTTATGCTTGGTTTGTCATTTTATGAACCTTTGTATGAATTCTCGTTCCCGATAATCTGCCCGTCTAAAGGTGCCGCAGATCACCTGATGAAAGAGCAAAATACTTGTTCATTGGGTTAACCTGTTCCGGACACATGACGTACCGGTACGGCATGATGTCCCGGTACTTAAGGACACATGACGTAGTGGGGTCCTGTGACTAATATTTATTAGTTAGGGTAATACTTTGTGTGGGCGCAGGACCTGGGAAGTCTGTGTGGGCGCAGGACCTAGGAGAGTCATCACATGATCATGTGATGACTCTCCTAGGTCCTGCGCCCACACAGACTTCCCAGGTCCTGCGCCCACACAAAGTATTACCCTAACTAATAAATTATGAACTAGAGATCGCACCATGTTTGAGGGTCGATCTTTTGACCATAGATCCTAAGAAAACCGATTTAAACAAAATATCCAGGTATCTGAACATTTTACTCTTTCCTTTTGCCAAGCTTTGAGAGCTTTCCTAGCACTGCCCATTGACACGCCCCTTTCCCGCCCCCTTTGTCTTTGGCGGTTTTTTACAATGTATTTAAATGTATGTAATTTGCTTGTATGTATGCAAGTCATTTGTACCTGAAGAAGGGGTATATCCCCGAAACGCGTTGTACCGCTTGCTTAATAAAAAAGAACCCTCATTCTATTCCAACTACTGGGTGGTTCTTGCGCCGTGGGATATTCTTTTTCTCTATTGAACTACTGGCTTTCTGAGGGATTCCAGGCATCCCTGAACAGAAGCACTCATCCCGGGCTGCATACCATCCGCCGTGAGGGGCTTATGCCAACCTGACATACGTCTACATTAGAGTTGTGCCTAATTTAGCACAACTCTACCAGGTGAGCCTCCATTTTTTGGAGATACTACTTATTACCTATCTAAAACGTTATTACCCTATGGTGCGCCATTTTTTTGTTCTACAGCTGAACGAAGCCTGCTTTTATTACCTCCTCCTTTTGTGTCCGGGAGCCGAGGAGATCTCCAGAGCTGCAGGGATCATCAGCCAGCACCCCCATTTGTGTCCAGCACCACCTTCACCCAGGTATTTAGGTAAAGGTTAGGGACAGGTTAGGTTAGGCAGGGATATACAGGGAAAGTTAGTGAGAGAGACAGTTTTTGTTGAATCACCCTAAAATCGGGTGTCTGGGGTCTGACCCCAAACCCCCCCCCCCCCCCCCAGGAGTGCTCAAGCTTGCGCCCCCTCACCACAACTTTTTTTGGGGCGCAAGAATTTTTCATTATTTTTTGTACATACGGTGACTGTGGCAGGCACTCTTAGCGTCCGGCCACTGTTAGCGCATCGCACACCCCACTGCTGATCAACTTCGGACAGTTGATCAGCGAGTTAGAATTTTTATTTTTTCACATTTTTTGGCCTTTTTTAAAATGTTGTTATTATTATTTTTTTGTCTGTTAGGTTTAGGGTAAGTTCACGAACACCCGTGCCCCCACACACACGCACACTAAATAAAGTTTATCACGCACGCACACACACACTCCCCTATGGCCCGCCGTATGTTCTCTGCCGAGGAGGCATACGCCCAGCTTTCCTCAAAGTCCAAGAGCCCTAGTGAGGACGAGGATGACCCCACTTTCCTTTTGTCATCCGCGTGCTCCTCATCATCTAGCAATGATGATGAGCCCCCAAGGAGGCGAGACGCCGCCAGGCGGAGCAAGGGGACCGCTATGCTAGGGACCCTGTTGCCCACACTAGTATGAGCCGCTCTGGGGCTCGTACTAGTTTTCCGGCCCACCAGTTAAGTCCCCTGCCGGTAAACTTGCCTGGTATACCCCAGAGCGTTTTCAGCCCGTGATTCCTGATAATGTACAGTCGTGGCCAAAAGTTTTGAGAATGACACAAATATTCGTTTTCACAAAGTTTGCTGCTAAACTACTTTTAGATCTTTGTTTCAGTTGTTTCTGTGATGAAGTGAAATATAATTACACGCATTTCATATGTTTCAAAGGCTTGTATCGACAATTACATGACATTTATGCAAAGAGTCAGTATTTGCAGTGTTGGCTCTTCTTTTTCAGGACCTCTGCAATTTGACTGGGCATGCTCTCAATCAACTTCTGGGCCAATTCCTGACTGATAGCAACCCATTCTTTCATAATCACTTCTTGGAGTTTGTCATAATTAGAGGGTTTTTGTTTGTCCACCCGCCTCTTGAGGATTGACCACAAGTTCTCAATGGGATTAAGATCTGGGGAGTTTCCAGGCCATGGACCCAAAATGTCAACGTTTTGATCCCCGAGCCACTTAGTTATCACTTTTGCCTTATGGCACGGTGCTGCATCGTGCTGGAAAATGCATTGTTCTTCACCAAACTGTTGTTGGATTACTGTTAGAAGTTGCTGTTGGAGGGTGTTTTGGTACCATTCTATATTCATGGCTGTATTTTTGGGCAAAATTGTGAGTGAGCCCACTCCCTTGGATGAGAAGCAACCCCACACATGAATGGTCTCAGGATGCTTTACTGTTGGCATGACACAGGACTGATGGTAGCGCTCACCTTTTCTTCTCCAGACAAGACTTTTTCCAGATGCCCCAAACAATCGGAAAGAGGCTTCATCGGAGAATATAACTTTGCCCCAGTCCTCAGCAGTCCATTCACCATACTTTCTGCAGAAGATCAATCTGTCCCTGATGTTTTTTTTTTAGATAAGTGGCTTCTTTGCTGCCCTTCCCAGGCCATCTTCCAAAAGTCTTCGCCTCACTGTGCGTGCAGATGCGCTCACACCTGCCTGCTGCCATTCCTGAGCAAGCTCTGCACTGGTGGCACTCTGATCCCGCAGCTGAATCCTCTTTAGGAGACGATCCTGGCGCTTGCTGGACTTTCTTGGACGCCCTGAAGCCTTCTTAACAAGAATTTAACCTCTTTCCTTGAAGTTCTTGATGATCCTATAAATTGTTGATTGAGGTACAATCTTAGTAGCCACAATATCCTTGCCTGTGAAGCCATTTTTATGCAACGCAATGATGGCTGCACGCGTTTCTTTGCAGGTCACCATGGTTAACAATGGAAGAACAATGATTTCAAGCATCACCCTCCTTTTAATATGTCAAGTCTGCCATTTTAACCCAATCAGCCTGACAATGATATCCAGCCTTGTGCTCGTCAACATTCTCACCTGAGTTAACAAGACGATTACTGAAATGATCTCAGCAGGTCCTTTAATGACAGCAATGAAATGCAGTGGAAAGGTTTTTTTGGAATTAAGTTAATTTTCATGGCAAAGAAGGACTATGCAATTCATCTGATCACTCTTCATAACATTCTGGAGTATATGCAAATTGCTATTATAAAAACTTAAGCAGCAACTTTTCCAATTTCCAATATTTATGTAATTCTCAAAACTTTGGCCAAGACTGTAGGCCAACCAGGAATCCAGATTTCCACAGTGGGCTTCACTGAATACGACTACTTTAGTCTTTTTTTCAGTGACCACTTTGTAAATCTAATGGTGGAGCAAACAAACCTGTACGCCCTAACAGTCTGTTGCTCAACACCCGGGCTACTTTTTGGCTAGGCCCAGTGGCTGGACTCCGGTCAGTGCAGCCGAGATGAGGACGTTTTGGGGCCTCGTGCTGCACATGGGCCTAGTCAAGAAACCTAGTGTCAGGCATTAATGGAGTGGGGACGTCCACTACCAGACCCCACTTTACAGTACGGCCATGACACTCTCCCGGTTTGAGGACATCCGGAAATGCCTGCATTAGGCAGATAATGCAGCATGTCCCCCCCCCCCCCCCCCAAGGTGATCCTGCCTATGACCACCTGTACAAAATAAGGCCGGTCATCGATCACTTTGGAGCCAAATTTGTGCAGGCCTATGTACCTGGAAGGGAGGTCCTTTTCCGCCAGTATGTTCCCTCTAAGCGGGCGAGGTATGGCGTGAAGCTGTACAAACGTTGTGAGAGTACCTCAGGGTACACTTACAAGTTTCGTGTGTACGAGGTGCAAGATTCCTGTATTCAACCCCCAGAATGTCCCCCCACTCTGGGTGTTAGCGGGAAACTTGTGTGGGACCTTATGCACCCACTGCAAGATAAGGGTTACCACCTGTACGTGGATAACTTTTATACTAGTATCCCCTTGTTCCAGTCCCTCGCCGCCAGATCCACGTCCGCTTGTGGGACCGTGCGGAAAAATCAACGCGGCCTCCCTACCCACACCCTCCAGGTACCTATCCCCAGGGGTGCGACCCGTGCCCTTACCAGTGGAAACCTGTTGCTGGTCAGATATAAGGACAAGAGGGATGTCCTTGTACTGTCCACAATTCACGGTAACGGCATCACCCCTGTCCCTGTGCGATACAATCGGTATATGGGAGGAGTTGATCTCTCTGATCAAGTCCTCAAGCCATATAATGCCATGCGCAAAACCCGGGTATGGTACAAAAAAGTTGCGGTCTACTTGGTGGAGGTTGCCTTGTACAACTCTTTTGTGCTGTCCCGGAGCGCCGGCAACACAGGGACATTCCTTCAGTTCTATGAGGCAGTCCTCAAGGCAGTCCCTGATCTCTTCTGACCGGGAAAGAGCAGGCGGGAGTACCTCGGGAACTAAAGGCGCCCGGATCGTACCTGGCCAACACTTTCCAGGTGTAGTCCCCCATACTGGAAAGAAGGGACGGACCCAAAAAAAGGTGCAGAGTGTGTCACAGAAGGGGGATACGGAAGGACACCACTACTCAGTGTGACACGTGCCCCGATCATCCGGGCCTCTGCATTATTGGTTGCTTCAGGGAGTACCACACTTCCATGGAGTACTAAATTTATATTCCCCTTCCCCAAATTAGCCACTGACAAACGGATAAAAAACTATGGTTCTCAGACTTGAGACACAAACAAAAATTATATATTTATTTTAATATTTAGTAAAACTAAAATAAATAAATAAATAAAAAGTAGACATATTAGGTATCGCCGCGTCCGTAAGAATCTGCTCTATAAAAATACCCCATGACCTAACCCCTCAGATGAACACTGTCAAAAAAGAAAAAGAAAAACGGTGCCAAAACAGCAATGTTTGGGCAAATTTTCCATTTTAATCCGTTTTTTTCCCATTAAAAAAGCAAGCGTTAACAGCCAAACAAAACTTAATATTTATTACCCTGATTCTGCAGTTTCCAGAAATACCCCATATGTGGTCGTAAACTGTTGTATGACTAAAAGGCAGGACGCAGAAGGAAAGGAAAGCCGTATGGTTTCTGGAAGGCAGATTTTGATGGCCTTTTTATTTTTGTACCATGTCCCATTTGAAGCCCCCCTGATGCACCCCTAGAGTAGAAACTCCATAAAAGCGACCCCATCTAAGAAACTACACCCCTCAAGGTATTCAAAAATTATTTTACAAACTTTATTAACCCTTTAGGTGTTCCTCAACAGTTTATGGCAAATGGACATGAAATTTCAAAATTTCTATTTTTGGTAACCTTGCCTCACAAAAATGTAATATAGAGCAACCAAAAATCATATGTACCCTAAAAATAGTCCCAACAAAACTGCCACCTTATCCTGTAGTTTCCAAAATGGGGGCACTTTTATTGAGTTTCTACTCTAGGGGTGCATCAGGGGGGCTTCAAATGGGACATGGTGTAAATAAACTAGTCCAGCAAAATCTGCCTTCCAAAAACCACACGGCGCACCTTTCCCTCTATGCCCTACTGTGTGCCCGTACAGTAGTTTACGGCCACATATGGGGTGTTTCTGCAAACTACAGATTCGAGGCAATAAATATAGCATTTTGTTTGGCTGTTAACCCTTGCTTTGTTACTGGAAAAAATTTATTAAAATGGAAAATTTGCCCAAAAATTTAAATTCTCAAATTTTATCTCCATTTGCCTATAACTCTTGTGCAACACCTCAAGGGTTAACAAAGTTTGTAAAATCAGTTTTGAATACCTTGAGGGGTGTTTTTGGGTGGTTTCTATTATGTAAGCATCACAAAGTGACTTCAGACCTGAACTAGTCCCTACAAATTGGGTTTTTGAAAATTTCAAGATTTGCTACTAAACTTCTAAGCCTTCTAACGTCCCCAAAAACTAAAATGTCATTCCCAAAATGATCCAAGCATGAAGTAGACATATGGGGAATGTAAAGTAATAACTATTTTTTGGAGGTATTACTATATATTATAGAAGTAGAGAAATTGAAACTTGGAAATTTGCAAATTTCTTCCAAAATGTTGGTAAATTTGGTATTCTTTTATAAATAAAAATGCTATTTTTTTTTTACTTCACTTTACCAGTGTCATGAAGTACAATATGTGACGAAAAAAAAACAATCTTAGAATGGCCTGTATAAGTCAAAGCGTTTTAAAGTTATCACCACTTAAGGTGACACTGGTCAGATTTGCAAAAAATGGCCTGGTCCTTAAAGAGGACCTTTCACCGATCCTGACATTGTGAACTAAGTATCATGACATATACAGCGGCGGCCAGGGATCTCACTGCACTTACTATTATCCCTGGGCGCCGCTCCGTTTGCTCAAAAATGCAAAAACGAAACAAAAAACAAACAAAACAGATTTGGCTATACTTACACTACAGTATTCTTCGTGCTGGTTTAGTCCCACTTGTGACATCAAACGTCCTTCAGCTGCACCTACAACCTTTCATCTCATTTCAGTGCAGCTTAGGACCTTCCTCTCCATGTGCTGAATTGTTCAGCCTCCACTCCTGTTTGCACTGATAACATTGATCAGTGTCAGGCAGGGAGACAGAAGTGTGCAGATGCACAGGTCTTTCACTAAACAGGCAAAACGCTGTATAAGACCAGTACCAGATCATAAGCAGTCAGGATGGTCTGGCACTTCTTAGCAAGATTTTTCCTTGCTAAAAGTGCATCTTATAATCCAAAAAATACAGCATGATCTGCTGACCAGAAAGGAAGACTGAGTTGTACGCCCTAAAGATAATTTCACTCAATGAACAAGTGTTTTGCTCATTCATCGGGAGTCTGCGGCACCTTTACACCGGACGATTAGCAGGAATAAACGTTCGTATGAACTTTTTTCCTGATAATCAGCCAAAAAAAATGTGGCATGTAAATCCATAATTAGAGTAGTTAAACTATGGAATATCCTTAGTAAGTAAAGACAGATACTGCATAAATGCCTATTTTATAGCAAACAGCATTAAGGGTTATATTTAAAGCCTTCTCGACATCTGTACACAGCAGACACCAAGGGCTAATGTCTGCGTGGTGTGGCAATTGGTTGCTGGGTCTCTCTGAAAAAACGAAGGCCTCTTTCACACCAGCGTGACGGATTGGGTCTGGATGCGTTCAGGGTGTATTCAGTGAAATTCGCACCATTTTGAAAGCAAGTTCAGTCAGTTTTGTCTATGATTGCGTTCAGTTTTTTCAGCGCGGGTGCAATGCGTTTTGATGCGTTTTTCACACCGTGATAAAAAACTGAAGGTTTACAAACAGCATTTCTTAGCAACCATCAGTGAAAAACACATTGCATCCACACTTGCTACCAGATGTAATGTTTTTCACTGAAGCCCTATTCACTTCTATAAGGCTGGGCTGCGTGAAAAACGCTAAATATAGAACATGCTGCGTTTTTCACGCAACGCAGAACTGATGCGTGAAAAAAAATGCTCATGTACACAGACCCATTGAAATGAATGGGTAAGGATTTAGTGCGGGTGCTATGTGTTCAGGTCACGCATTGCACCTGAGCGGAAAACTCGCTTGTGTGAAAGGGGCCTAATGGTATTAGAGTTGCAGGTACCATGGAGGCCTGCAGGTGGCAGGGCTCCATAAGAAAAGACTTAATTCATCATAATCTGTTGTGAAAAACCGTAGAATATGAAAAATACAATCTAAAGATTGCATGTTCAAAAAAAGTTGAAAAAAATAATAAATACAAACATTCCAATCACCCCCTTTCACATTAATAAATATATAGAGGATAAATAAAAAAACAATATAATAAAGATAATAGGCATCGCCGTGTCCCAAAATTCTCAAACTATTAAGCGTATTTATCCAGTATGGTGAACACCGTACCAGAAAAATGGCCAGTTTTCTCATCACTTCACCTCCCAAAAAAATTAAATAAAAAGGTGTTCGAAAAGTCATACACACCCCAAAATTGACCTGCAAAAAATGGTCCCTCAATAGACGTAAATATTTTTAAAAAAATGGGGGTTAGAATATGGCGATGAAAAGAAAGAATTATTTTCCATTTTAAATTTTTTTTTTTTAGGTATTAAAACAGAAAAAAAAAACTATACACGTCGCTGTAAGCGTACTGACCCAGACAATGAAGGTAACAGGTCAGTTTTATAGCATAGGTAACACCATAAAAACAAAACACCTAAAACTGTGGTGAAATTGCTTCTCTTTTCCAGTTGCACCCCATTTGGAATTTTTTCCCAGCTTCCAAATACATCATATGCAATATTACAAAGTACAACTTGCCCCGCAAAAAACAAGCCCTCAAATGGCTATGTGAATGGAAAAATAAAAATGTTAAGGCTGTGGGAAGACAGGGAGTGAAAAAAAAAATAAAAAAATGCAAAAATGGAAAATTGCTGCGTCAGGAAAAGGTTAATATAATAATGTCATACAATTATTCTGAGCAAAGTCGAACTTGATGGACCTGTGTCTTTTTTCAACCTATGTCATTATTTCAATATTGTTGATAGGAGCTCTATTTATTAAGTCTCTGGGCCTCAGTCATTTTCCATATGTAGGTTTTAGAGAGACAGGTTGTCCTATTTTGTGATATACATACTTTACGGTCAAATATAAGTTCTGGATTAGTGGCAAGCGAATCAGTTTGTACATACATCACAGTAATCTATCTGTGGTAGAAGGACTGTCCCTCTACTGCCGGTAAACTGCATTTTTCCTTATGATTTCCTCATATTTGAATGGCTGCGGGTCTTGCATTTCCGCGAGTATATTCAGTAACGAATCTGAACCTGTTTGTAACTGATTGTGGCGCTTGCCACAATCCCGCTGGCAGTGTCCATAATTGGAGACAGACAATCTAGATAACTGACATTTATTTGGAGAGAGTGGACTACCTCCAAAGCCCGAAGGGCCCTCTTGACCATTCTAGTGAAAGCTTCCCGTAAAGTCTTGCCTCAAGAATGCAGTTATTTTGCCATAGACTGCAATAGTAAACTATTTCAGTGCATTGTATGATTGATCTAATTCCACCCCATCATTTTGGAAAGATGGTAAGTATAATCACTTTATAATAAAACATTATGGGGAGAATTATCAACACCAGCACTTTATGCATTGCACTGCCAGAGGACACATCGAATTTATAACGATACTCAGGTCTCATCAAATTAGACGCATTCTCCGGCAGTCTGTGCACCTGAACAGAAATATACTGCAGCTCTGAGATGCCATAGATTTCTGCCTTTATTTTTGCCAGAAAACTGGTGTAAATAAAGATAAATGTAGCATTCCTGCTGGCCACGCTCCCTTTTCTCTCCCGCCACCACCCTTTCAGAAAAGTGACGAGGGCAGCAGAAAAAGTTGCAGTTAAAATTTGCAAGCACACACTTTACAACTTTTTAGTGTCACTTTTAAGGAGGCAAGGGAGATGATTAATCTCCCCCTATGTATCTTCGGGCTCATTCGGATGGCCGTATAAATGAGTCCGCAACCGTTCCGCAATTTTGTGGAATGGGTGCGGACCAATTTATTTCATTGGGGCTGCAAAAGATGCGGTCAGCACACCATGTGCTGTCCGCATCACTGGTTCCGTTCCGCAGCTCCGCAGAAAAGAAAGAGCTTGTCCTATTCTTATCTGCAATTGCGGCAATAATAGGCATTTTCTATTATGGGTGCGGCCAAGTGCGGTCCACAAATTGCGGAACGCACACTGCCGGTATACGTGTTTTGTGGATCCGCAAAGCACTATGGCCGTCTGAATGGGTCCTTACAAACATAGGGGGAAATTTATCAAACTGGTGTAACGTAGCACCTGCTCAGTTGCCCATAGCAACCAATCAGATTCCACCTTTTATCTTCCAAAGGATCTGTTAAAAATGAAAGGTGGAATCTGATTGGTTGCTATGGGCAACTAAGCCAGTTCTACGTTACACCACTTTGAAGTATGGGGGAGATTTATCAAACTGGTATAACATAGAATTGGCTTAGTTGCCCATAGCAACCAATTAGATTCCACCTTTCATCTTCCAAAGGATCTGTCCAAAATACAGTTACCGCCTGTACTCACAAAAAAAAAAAGCAAAGAATTGCGATATAAAGTTTGTCGCCACTTTTAGCATTACTGAAAGTTTTTAGATTGTATAGCTTCTTAGCTATACTGGATGACATGTGCTTACCTGTCGCAACGTCCTTGCCACTAAACTTTCCAACACTGGACCTCTGTCTTCATGCAGTAAATGTACTTCATCCAATATCAACAGCCTCACAAGCTGAGACAGTGCCACATCTCCGACACTCTTTCTGGTAACAACATCCCATTTCTCCGGGGTAGTCACAAGCATCTGTGTGAAGAAATTACAGAGGAATTATTCTTATTCTTTAATATAGTGCCAGCATATTTCATGACACTGTTGAGATCATTCAGATCAGTATTTGTCCCCATTGAGACTCACAATCTAAATGTCAAATTATTTGTACTCTCAATTAAAACAGGGATCTCCAAATAATGGCTCGAAGGATTCATTTTAATGCGTTTGTTGTCACTCTATATTTTAAAGGACATCTGTCCCCATATTTGTTCCTAAGAAACTGGCTGACCTGTTCCACGTGTGTTTGGCAGCTGAAGGCATTGCTAAGAAATATGACGTTTTAATAAATGTAAATGAGCCTCGAGAGCAACAAGAGCGTTGCCGTTACACCAAGAGGTCAGCTCTAATGAACCTATTATATGTTAACGAGGAAACATATCAGAACAGGTCCGTCCTTTCAGCCATTGCTCCTGGTGAAAGCATGGCTCCAAGGTGAAAAGAGCCAAATTCACAGATTATGGGTAAATATATTATATTTTATATAGAACATGAGTAATTTTTTCTAGTACTCAGGTTAAGGCTCCATCCACACGTCCGCAAATCGGTTTGCATCCATTGCACAATTTTGCGGAACGGGTGCGGACCCATTCATTCTCTATGGGGACAGAAAAGAGTGTGCTGTCCGCATCCGCATTTCCGTGCTGCGGCCCCGAACTTCCGGCCCGCGGCTCAGCAAAAAAAATAGAACTTGTCCTATTCTTGTCTGCAATTGCGGACAAAAACACATAAATAGGCAGTTCTATGGGGGGTGCTGGCCGGGTGTATTGCGGATCGGCAATACATTATGGACGTGTGAATGGACCCTAATACTGCACATACGTCCGCATATATACAGTCTGGATCAGTTTTTAGTGTGCTCGATGTGGCTGGTAGCTGATCAGTTACTAGAAAGGTGCCTCTAGCGCCACCTGTTGGAAGGCAGCTATCCTATAAACAGGCCAGGAAACATAGCTTAAGATGTAAGCTAAACCAAGATGCTCATCTACAGAGAGCTTTTTCCGAATGCTTGCCCTTCAACAGTACAGAGCAGAGCACTGGTTTGGCGGGGTGAAAGGTCTTTTTAGGGGATCACAGGCATACTATTTCTCATTATGGTGAGTGACTAGTAAGCATAAGCAGTATTAAGAGCATGCAATGCTACAGTGGGAAAATAGGTATACAATTGTAGATTGTAAGCCCTCGCGGGCAGGGTCCTCTCTCCTTCTGTACTAGTTTGTAACTCGTCTTGTCCATGCTTAGGGCAATTGTCTGTAATATGTACAGTGCTGCCCATAATTATCCATACCCCTGGCAAATTTTGACTTAGTTACTTTTATTCAACCAGCAAGTAATTTTTTGACGGTAAATGACATAGATGTCAACCAAAAGATAATAAGACGATGTACAAGATGCATTATTGTGTAAATAAAAGCTAAAAAAAAATTTTTCCACAATAATGCCTCATGTACATCGTCTTATTATCTTTTGGTAGACATCTATGTCCTTTCCCATCAAAAAATTACTTGCTGGTTGAATAAAAGTAACTTTAAGTCAAAATTTGCCAGGTGTATGGATAATTATGGGCAGCACTGTATGTATAGCCCTTATCATACGCACAGTGCCATGGAATGAATGGCTGTTTAATAATAATAAATAATAATAATAATACAAATTAGCTTTCTTTATTAAAAAAATAAAATTAAAAAAACAGTGCCTCTAGTGTCACCTGTTGGAAAGCAGCTGTCTTAGGCTGGTTTCACACGGGCGTTGCGGGAAAATGTGCGGGTGCGTTACGGGAACACCCGCGATTTTTCCACGCGAGTGCAAAACATTGTAATGCGTTTTGCACTCGCGTGAGAAAAATCGCACATGTTTGGTACCCAAACCCGAACTTCTTCACAGAAGTTCGGGCTTGGGATCGGTGTTCTGTAGATTGTATTATTTTCCCTTATAACATGGTTATAAGGGAAAATAATAGCATTCTGTATACAGAATGCTTAGTAAAACAGCGCTGGAGGGGTTAAAAAATATAAAAAAAAATTTAATTCACCTAAGTCCACTTGCTCGCGATGCCGGCATCTCCTTCTGTCTCCTTTGCTGAACAGGACCTGTGGTGAGCATCCATTACAGGTCAAGGACCTTTGATGACGTCACTCCGGTCATCACATGATCCATCACCATGGTAAAAGATCAAGTATTGGATCATGTGATGACCGGAGTGACGTCATCAAAGGTCCTGTTCCTGTATTTAATGCTCACCACAGGTCCTGTTCAGTAAAGGAGACAGAAGGAGATGCCGGGCTACGCGATCAAGTGGACTAAGGTGAGTTAAATTATTATTTTATATTTTTTAACCCCTCCAGCGCTGTTTTACTATGCATTCTGTATTCAGAATGCTATTATTTTCCCTTATAACCATGTTATAAGGGAAAATAATAATGATCGGGTCTCCATCCCGATAGTCTCCTAGCAACCGTGCGTGAAAATCGCACCGCATCCGCACTTGCTTGCGGATGCTTGCGATTTTCATGCAACCCCATTCACTTCTGTGGGGCCTGCGTTGCGTGAAGAATATAGAGCATGCTGCGATTTTCAAGCAACGCATAAGTGATGCGTGAAAATCACCGCTCATGTGAACAGCCCCATAGAAATGATTGGGTCGGTATTCAGTGCGGGTGCAATGCGTTCACCTCACGCATCGCATCCGCGCGGAATACTCGCCCGTGTTAAAGGGGCCTTAGAGGTCCATGTCCAACCTTTTATTTAAACAGGCACAGCTTTCTCCATTTTTTTTAAAGATCTAATTTATATCTATTGGTCCTAGAGGAACAGTACATAAGACTAGAAGCTCTTCACAAGGAGAAAGAGTCACCCTCAAGATCCCCTGCATGCTAGGATATATACAGGTACATACAGTACTATCACTTTACCGCACTACATGAAATGATAGTGAGTGTGGAATTCTGAAATAGAAAACACCAAGTCTCTCTAACGATTAGGAAAATCAGGTTTATATCTTCTAGTCTTAGCTGTCTGGAGAAGATGCTTCCTAAACACAGAGGCATACTGATAACAGTCTGGCTTTTTGGCTTAATGGTCTTTTAAAGAGAGGCCATAAGGTCCATTTGGTCTGATCACTTCTATCTGACTACATGAAATGCATCAACAGCATGGCCTTACACAAAACTGGGCCTAGATGGTGCAGATGGAACAGTTATCATTTGGAAATTAACCACATCAGCCACTGAGATTAGCAGCTGTACTTCGACACAAGACTAATTAGCAAACTGTAATGGAATACATTTAGCAATGCATAATACAATTTTCAAGGTGTGAAAAACAAGTAATCCCTGCTATTTAAGTAATTTGTTGGAGCTATGCTGCATTTACCAAATAATATTCATGACATGAACATGAAATCCAGGAAGATAGAATTTGTTTTCTGTTTCATATTCTATTAAATGCAAATGAGTGACCAATAATAACGCGGGCATACCTTCAGTAGAATTAACAGCATGAAATAAGCATTACAATCTAAGTAGTAGGCTGAATAGAATGCGAGAGTTATTCATTAGGCCAGCTTCACTTCTAATACTTACATATATCAAAATACTTCTGCTCTAAATTATGGTTTTTAGGCCTCTAAAACAAAATGCTAAGTATATGAATAAAACATGAATAAATGCAATTTGCTTTACATTACACATTACTACATTGTGCAACATGGGTGAAGACGTACAGTCATAAGGCCCGACCTGTATTTAGCGTTTCATTCCATCCCACGTGAGAGCGCTGAAGCTAGACAAGTCATGTTTCACTGACTATTCCATATCGAGTACTTCTTTTTGCTGTCAATCTTTCTTTCTTTGCAGGGATACAGTCATTGTCATGTGGTTCACACTAGCACTGCGTATTATGCACGAGCTTAGACTTATTTTTTTAGATCTATACATTAGGAAGATGTTTACCTCTGACAGAAGGCTCAGATGAATGTCACTATATAGACCGTGTTTGTCCATATGGTTCAATAAAAATAAAAATAAAAAATAAAAACGGATGTCGCGTGATATACTTTTTATTGCTGTGACCTGCTTTATAAGAAAGAAATGTCCCCGCTTACCTATCATCTGAAAAAAGATATGCCAACTAAGGCTACTTTCACACTGGCGTTTTGAATCCCGTTTGTAAGATCCATTTCAGGGATCTCACAAACGGTTCAAAACGGATCAGTTCAGCTCCAATGCATTCTGAATGGATAAGGATCCGTTCAGAATGCATCAGTTTGGCCCTGTTGCGCCTCCATTCCACTCTGGATGCGGACACCAAAACGCTGCTTGCAGCAGTAGTCTAAGTCTACTTTCACACTGGCGTTTTGGTTTTCCGTTTGTGAGATCCGTTCAGGGCTCTCACAAGCGCTCCAAAACGGATCAGTTTTGCCCTAATGCATTCTGAATGGAGAAAGAATGCATGAGTTTGCCACCGATCAGTCCCCATTCCGCTTTGGTGTCCGTCTGATGATACTGAGCCAAACAGATCCGTTCTGACACACAATGTAAGTCAATGGGGACGGATCCATTTTCACTGACACAATCTAACACAATAGAAAACTGATCCGTCCTCCATTGACTTTCAAGGTGTTCAAGACGGATCCGTTTTGGCTATGTTACAGATAATACTAACGGATCCGTTCTGAACGGATGCAGACGGTTGTATTATATGAATGGGTCCGTCTGTGCAGATCCATGACTGATCCGCACCAAACACGAGTGTGAAAGTAGCCTTATATACCAGGCATCCTCAAATTGCGGCCCTCCAGCTGTTGCAAAATTACAACTCCCAGCATGCCCGAACAGCCTACAGGTATCAGCCTACAGAAGGGCATTGTGGGAGTTGTAGTTTTACAACAGCTGGAGGGCCGCAGTTTGAGGATGCCTGCTTATATACACAGTCGAGTAACATTACTATGACCACTTCCTATTTTCAACGGCAGCTCATAGCTCATGAAGGAAGCGGCGTGTCGTGAGCAGGTTTGGTTGGTATATGTGTGCAATAGGCTGTCTGCACACATAACCTTCGTTTTTGTCATGTGTAAAGTTTCAAAAAGGAATGATTATTGGCTTTTGAGCCAAGGGTGTCGGTATTTCCGAAACTGCGCAGCTAGTCAACGGTTTGCGTGCTGCTGTGGTTAAAGTGTATGAGTGGACAAATGGCACCAGTGCAAATAAGCGACGTGGAAACTATGGAGCACCATGTACCTTTGATACCAGTGAGGTAAACAGTCTATGAAGGTGTGTGAGGGCACACCAAAAGGCTACAGTGGAGCAGCTCACCACCAAAATGAACAAGGGGATTACCAAACGTTTAGTGAACTCTACTGTGTATGGTTTACTGCACTTCTGCTAACAAAGTTGCACCTGCAGAAAATGTTTAAAGTTTAGTAGCAGCATGAGAATCGGACCTCTGCTGATTGGCAAAGGGTTGCCTTCTCTAATGAGTCACGGTTTCTGCTATATTGAACAGATGGACGTTGTCAGGCAAAGGACACCCAGCAACCATTGCAGGAAGAAAACAAGTTGGTGGTGGCAGCAGTCTGGTCTGGAGAATGTATTCATGACATTCTCAAGGACCACTCATCCATGTGGAAGGCACTCTCAACCGATTTGGGTAGGAATCTAATCTTGCAGATCACGTACACCTATACATGCTCATGTCTTTCTTGGGGTGCATAGGATCTTACAGCAAGACAATTCCACATTTCAAATGGCTAGAAATGCCAGACATTGAAGAGCATGACAAGAACTTCCAAGTACTACCCTAGCCCCCTAATTCCCAGACGTGAACTGAGTTAAGTATCTGAGTACTATCTCAATAATAGTTTTCATTAGAGGTCACAACATCCAAAGCCTGTCTAACTGCTGTCCTTGACAACCTACCAAGACAATATTGAGTCACTTCTAGCCCGTCTAACGGCTGTCCATTCTGCACATGACAGTTACTTTGGATTTTATCTGGTGGTCTTAATAACGTGCCTCAGCTGTGTACAGTTGAAACTAGAAGTTTACATACACTATATAAAAAGACACATATGCATGTTTTTCTCAATATCTGACATGAAATCAGAATAAACCTTTCCTGTTTTTGGTCAATTAGGATCACCAGAATAATGAGAGAGAGAATGTATAAGGCATTTTTATTACTTTCTGCAATGTCCAAAATTTACATACAGTGGATATAAAAAGTCTACACACCCCTGTTAAAATGTCAGGATTCTGTGCTGTAAAAAAAATGAGAAAGAAATAATTTCAGAACTTTTTCCACCTTTAATGTGACCTATAAACTGTACCACTCGATTGAAAAACAAACTGAAATCTTTTAGGTAGAGGGAAGAAAACTAAATAACTAAAATAATGTGGTTGCATAAGTGTGCACACTCTCTTATATATGTAGCTGTGTTCAGAATTAAGCAATCACATTCAAAATCATGTTAAATAGGAGTCGGCATACACCTGCCATCATTTAAAGTGCCTCTGATTATTTAAGGTTTTTGCGTTTTCATTTTTCTTCCCTATTTTTTTTGTGAGCCATAACTTTTTTATATTTCCGGTCATATAGCCGTATATTTTTTCCGGGACAAGTTGTACTTTCTAATGCCACCATTAATTATGGCATAAAATGTAGTGGGAAGCAGGAAAAAAAATTCCAAATGGGGTGGAATTGGAAACAAAAAAGCAATCCCTCCACAGTTTTACGGGTTTTGTTCCAACGGCATTTTGTGTACAGCAGAATTAACCCATGCCCTTCATTCAGTACAATTACAACGATACCCCATATGTATAGATTCTTTATGTCTAAATAGTGTAAAAATAAATATAAACTTTGAGATTTTTTATTACATTTTTTACATCACCATATTCTGACCCCCATAACTTTTTTTTATACTTATGTCTACTGAGTTATTTAGGAGCTCATTATTTGCGGAACAATCTGTACTTTTAATTTTATTCTGATTTCATGTCTGATATTGAGAAAAACGTGCATGTGTGTCTTTTTATATAGTGTATGTAAACTTCTGGTTTCAACTGCCAGGAGCATTTCAGGAGTATACAACAAAAGTAAGGCTTGACTGCAAAGTGAATCTAAGGTTTGTGTGGGCCACAACCAATATATCATAAGTTACCAAACATGTGTGCTGACTTCAAGGACAGTGTGGAACCCAGATATAAGATTTGCAGATCAGAAATTGTACATTCCATATACTTTAGCACTTAGGGTTACATAAATGCAATAGTAGGGGCCTACTATAAGGCTAAGCTGCTGTTGCCCCTAGACGTTTCCACTTCATAAAAACACCAAGTAAATATGGCCGTACACCTACAGCAAACCAGAAATTAGACAAGTTTACATAACAGTGGCATGTTGAAAGCTACCACTCTTCCATTTGACCCTGTTTACTACTGTTTGTCTATAAGGATAGTATCACTTTATGGCTTTTCTTAGAAAGACATAATGTGAGCACTGTGCAGTGGAGCTGCCAGAGGGCCATTAAAATGGTGTATCTCACCAAGAGGAAGCTGGGTGAGAACAAGAAAGGCTGGGAAAATAGGTTTTTCCCACTGTCTGCAGCAGCTAGGCTGGTAATTAAGATAATTAGCAGCCAGGCAGAGGAGCTCAGGTAAATGTGGACTGAGCTCCTCAATCAGGGCTCCCTGTTTGGGAAAGGAGCAGGCTGCGCCAAGGCCTGTGGGAGCCAGGACCGTCTAACCCTGTGTAGGGTAAGCACAGTGTTGTGTTTTGGGGAGCTGGGTGGTAGACCCAGATGCCGATAGAGAGGGAGAATTACTGTGTAGTCAGTGGCCGGACGCCTAGGATTTATGTTTATGATTTGTTTGGACTTCTCTAGAAGTGACAATAAAGCTGGTCGTGGCCAGTTTGCACCCAAATCTGCAGTGTTGGAGTGGCTTGTTGAGGTGTGCCAACCGTCTAAGATGAGAAGACAGCGATCCTGGAGAGCTAAGTGACCCGGAGTTGTCACAGCACATTTAAATGTATTACAGCTGCAAATCCCGGCCTGACTGCATATCTTACGAGCCAAGCAAACTATATCGTAAGCATCGATGATTCTGTGAGTTTGGATCATTATACCAACGGTAGGACCAGAATTTGCATCTGCAATACGGGTGTTCCACATTAAGGTTGTCTAAATGAGGTCTATGTCTGATTATACATATGGTAAATGCTTGTAATGGATGAGGCTAATTAGATATGTTATACATATACATTTTACTACATAATGAATATATAAAAAAAAAAAAAATGTATTACATATAAAAGAAGTGACAGTTCAAGTCTAATAAATATGAAACGCATAAAAGCCATTTCAATCTTGAATGCGTACAAGGGCACAGCAGAATAAAAATGGGTTAACGATACATATTTTTGCTGTCAGACTAAATTTCTCCCAGCCCATGTAACCTTTTTTCTATGTCTAAACTCAGTCAGAATTAATATTAGATTTCGCTACAGGTTTATCTTTTCCATAGGGAAAAGTGTAGACGAGAAGCATTTACATTTTAAATCTCGCTGAAGGTTACGTTTAGAAGCATTACACTGCTTTCCAAAAAACACAAATAAATATGGATTTTACTTGTTAAAATTACAAACATTAGCATCCAAAACGTGCATATTTAAATGAGAATAGAGTGGGTCAGAATTAATTTAAAGCTGAAATGATGCATTCATAAATACATTGGGCCAAACACTGATTTATCCATTAGGGCTATCATAATTCACCTAAAAACAAGTATCATATCCTTTCATGCCGGCAAATTGTCCTTATCAAGTGTCAATCAATGATATAGCAAGTCTATAGGCGCTCGCTTACTTATATTTATATTATACAATAATCAGGAGTTTGATATGATCATTCATTTCTCCACCACCACATGCATATCTTCGACAGGGAAATGGTCGTCAAAAGATGGTAGCACTTCCACTGACTGCAATAAAACTTCAAGGGGATCCCACCTGAGCCATATATGCCATGAATGTCTGATAAACTGGGCTTCCAGTCTACCTCGTATAAAGCATTAACAACCAAGCATTTCACTACTCCCATAAACTACAGTGAAGAGCCGCATCCATCAAGGTGGTCACCTCTTCACCTTGTCTCAGAAGTTCACACGCTTTTCAAATTTTAATGGCATATCCTGTGAATAAAGGGTCACTTTGGGTAAAACTGATACTCCGAGTTATGCCGAGAGCAGCGTCAAAGGGAGAATATGTATGCTTAACTGCTTTCAAAACTCTACTGGCTGCCTTAGAAACATTTTACTAAAATGTCACTGTAAAACATGTAGCCTGGGTCTAAGGGCATGTTCATATTTGTCTTGACTTGCCGCATATGTTCACAGAATCCATAAAAGCCTACAGCAAACTGCAATGACCGCTTCCTGTTCACTGCATCAGTAGGATGAATCTTATCTTTGCGTATCTCAGCACCGAGCTCAGAAAAAAAACATAATTGCGGGCTGCAGGTTGTGAGTTCTGTCCTGAGTTAAGAGGTTTACTGCTAGAGACAACTCCTTATAAGTTCTTTTAAGGCATCTAAAGTTTGATTTTACAAGAGGATGAGAGTTCCATGCAATGCAATGCAATGCAACTCTCGGCATAAGTGGACTGCAACAGACACTTCCTGATTCTCTATAATTGTAGGTATTTCAATGGCCCTTATTTTAGGTCATGTATGGTCCATCACTTTTCTTGTTTTAAAGAGGTTTTCTGGTATTACTGTGGTTTTTCACAGAAAAGCTCATGTAGTTGTGTACCTCATGTAATCTTCCCCGTTCTTGTTTTTTTTTTTTTCAAATTGGACTCCTATCCCATTTGCACTATGCAAATAAATCCCTCTTTTTGGTTTACATCATGTATGTAGCACTTTCTGTTGATATATCCAACCAAACCCACAATGCACTTCTCCTTTTTATAGGTCCTTCCACCCAGTTACCACACTACCCTATCACGGTCACTGTTGTTGCTTTGACACGCCTATTGACAGGAAATACTGGACATGGTCATGTGACTAGTACCGAGGACACTAGATTGGAGCAATCAATTTAAAATAAATACATTACATAACTACGCTATAAAGCAGGGTGGATAAAAATCAATGATTTTTAAAAAAAAAATCAAAAAAATCTGATTTATTTGATTTAAATCGGATTTTTTTAATTTAAATCTTTTTTTTTTTATATATATAAAATGCTTTTTGAGGAAAATATACAACCATCCAAAGGTTATTCCATCATTAAATAAAGATTATTTTTTTAATTATGTAGAATAAGGCTGTACGTAGACTCCCATATTGTTGAATGGATTAGGCAGTGGCTCAGGGACAGACAACAGAGGGTTGTAGTCAATGGAGTATATTCAGACCAAGGTCTTGTTACCAGTGGGGTAACTCAGGGATCTGTTCTGGGACCCATATTGTTTAATATATATTGCAGAAGGCCTCGATGGTAAGGTGTGTCTTTTTTCTGATGACACAAAGATTTGTAACAGGGTGTATGTTCCTGGAGGGATACACCAAATGGAAAAGGATTTAGGAAAACTAGAGGAATGGTCAAAAATCTGGCAACTAAAATTTAATGTTGATAAGTGCAAGATAATGCACCTGGGGCGTAAAAACCCAAGAGCAGAATATAAAATCAGTGATACAGTCCTAACCTCAGTATCTGAGGAAAGGGATTTAGGGGTCATTATTTCAGAAGACTTAGAAGGGAGGCAGACAATGTCATAGAGGAGCAGGAAATGCTAGCAGAATGCTTGGGTGTATAGGGAGAGGCATTACTAGTAGAAAGAGGGAGGTGCTCATGCCGCTCTACAGAGCACTAGTGAGACCTCATTTGGAGTATTGTGCTCAGTACTGGAGACCATATCTCCAGAAGGATATTGATACTTTGGAGAGAGTTCAGAGAAGAGCTACTAAACTGGTACATGGATTGCAGGATAAAACTTACCAGGAAAGATTAAAGGACCTTAACATGTATAGCTTGGAAGAAAGACGAGACAGAGGGGATATGATAGAAACTTTTAAATACATAAAGGGAATCAACAAGGTAAAAGAGGAGAGAATATTTAAAAGAAGAAAAACTGCTACAAGAGGACATAGTTTTAAATTAGAGGGGCAAAGGTTTAAAAGTAATATCAGGAAGTATTACTTTACTGAGAGAGTAGTGGATGCATGGAATAGCCTTCCTGCAGAAGTGGTAGCTGCAAATACAGTGGAGGAGTTTAAGCATGCATGGGATAGGCATAAGGCCATCCTTCATATAAGATAGGGCCATAGTATTCAGTATATTGGGCAGACTAGATGGGCTGAATGGTTCTTATCTGCCGACACATTCTATGTTTCTATATGTGTAATTTTTTTGGTAAATAAATTCCATTAATCCATTCACAATGTCATGTTCTTCCAGAGGTTTTTGTAAGATTATTGGGCAGTTTCTCTGCCTACAGATATTATCACAGATGCTTGGTTTACTTTTGCAGTTCTCAAAACTGAATTTGACTCAGCAGAGATCACATGCCTCTTCTTCACAGCAAAAATGTTATAACATGAACAGAGTTGAGAAAAATACCTTAATCCTAACTTCTACAAACCTATGAATGCAGAATCAACCTAATCAAACTAATATGAAAAGTTGTTTAAATCTTCATCTACTTGCATATTATAAGTTATACCAGCAAGAATTTGTCTTTATGTAGAAAACTATGATTTAAATCAAGCCTTACTGACTAGTGATTTAAATCGTGATTTAAATTAAATCCACCCTGCTATAAAGTATGCTGATGCAAAAGCTTGACAATATACACCAAACAGCAACAATAGGCTGTTTCCTTTCCTGTATTATACAGATCTTCCCAGTATATTCACCAGTCATCAAAATGAGTTCAATGGGTACGATACTTAGAAACCCAAAGCTACGCTCAGCTACTTACACTTTATAGTTTAGCTATTTGACTCCACAATTGTCTTTTTATAAAACATCCACTCCTTAATACGTTCGCAAAAATACAATGAAGTTACTAAAATATTGTAATGCAATGGACACGTTCAGGGCTTGTGTTCAGCAATGTGCTTGGTGTATAAAACTTTAGGCCAATGCAGACGCCTTTGAAGATTTCCCTTTTTTTTTTTTACTGTATTCCCTTGTAATGGAAAGCATAGTCACTCACGGTTTTCAATAGAGTTAAAAGGAAAAAGGGTATAAATAATATATAAGTATACCCAAAGTGCACTCGTAGCTTGGGCCCTCCCTCAGTGCACTTAACTTATTTGCATACAGATTAAAGATACGTTTACTGCAGAATTAAGCAATGGATCGTAAAATGAAAGGTGTTATCCAGATGAGCTAGCCCTGCACGGCATTGCACCGTGAATTTCCTGCTGACAGATCTCCTTTAGATTGTATCAAGGACATTTCCTTGTGATAGGACGTCCTATCCCACACTTTTCTACTTTTACTGGGTTGATCTGCTAACACAATATAAAGAAAATTTATTTTGGACCTTCCACGTAAAATTAAAGGGCTTCTTCTAAGTTATATCCAATTTACTTGCCTTCTAATTAAATGGATAATATAGTGCTGGCAGTGAAAAGGAACAAAGATCACAGAGAAAATAAAATACTTTACTCTGATATAGTATGGATAAAATGACCGCAAGAACAAATGTCAACCTCTTAAACCTAACTTTTAAAAGTCCTAATAGTATCTTTATAGATAGAATTTACAGTTACCCAATGAAACAGCAAATACATGACACACCTGGGAAATATGCACAACCTTTAAACTGCATCACATGAAATGGATAATTCTATTACTAATCAACATGAAAAATCCAGCCTGGGAATTCTATAAGGCAAAGCTTCTGCATTACTAATGTATTAAAAATCGTGTACCATTTCAGCATTTCAAAGTTTAATCTGATAATGCCACAGAAAACGGAATCTGCCCTTGGGGTACAGAAATTAAACTGTTCATTTTCTCTAATATACATAGCTCTTGTGCTACATAGCTACAATGCAAACGAATGATGTATCGTGAACAGGAATCTCATCTGGGCAAACTCGCTAAGGGTACAATCACATAGCAAAATACATACTGGAACAATCCCATGTGTCATCGCATAGAATTCGAGTCAGAAATCCAAGGCTGACCCTTAAATGTCTGCTGTGGATATCTATTTTGTTAGCTCCCTATCAGTATTTCTTAGGAGTGTGGGAGGAAACCCACCCAAACACGGGGAGAACATACAAACTCCATGCAGATGTTGTCCTTGTACGGATTCAAACCTAGGATTCCAATGCTTCAAGGCGCCAGTGCTAACCCGTGAGCCTCCGTGCCCATATTATGCTGCGGATCCAAATGCCCCATTCCATGAGGTAATCCACATGTGAACACTACAGTTTATGAACAGAAAATGCACTCAGATTTTTTTCATTTCTTGTGAAATGGCTAATGAAGTATGCATGGAAAAATCAACACAGTATAAACCATGAAACAGATTTCGCAAAACAAAATGGGGTGGATTGGGATCAAATTCCACACACAATACGCACTGAAATCTGCATTGAAAGAATCCTAAAAATTAAAAATCAACAATAAAAGATTAAATCATTTTGTGTTAATTGCAAGTGGATTTCTCCATTCATATACTATACACAATACTTTCAATTCTCTGCTAGTTGATCTTAGAATCAGACGGTTTACTTAAACATCACTATCTACAGATTTAGGGCTCATGCACACGACCGTATATTTTGGTCCGGAGACGGACCCATTCTTTTCAATGGGGCCGCAAAAACTGCAGACAGCACACCCTGTATGTCCATTCTGCAGCCCCACAAAAAAAAATATAGAACATGTCCTATTCTTGTTCTTTTGGGGACAATAGGCACTGTTACAATCGGTCCACAAAAAACAAAAACTGATGCCACACAGACGTCACATGGACAAAATCAGTATTGTTTCTGGATGCGCGTTTTGCAGACCGCAAAACGCATAGTCATGTGAATGCACGCTAATATTGATGAAAATGATCCTCAGGACAGTTAATCAATATCACATTGGCGGGGGCAGGGTGTACATCACATGGCACAGTGAACTGGCCTGAGCTGCAATACCAAGCACAGCCACTGTACTATGTATGGTGCTGTGCTTGGAGTATGTCTGTCTGCCCCTACTACATGTAAGTTATCATCTGCCTTGAATAAAGAAGAAACCACGAAGGGTGAGTGCCACCTTGTTTTCTCTCGTTCTACACTGTGCTTAGAGACCTGCCAAGGCCGTGCTCATCAGAGCTCTGGCGATTGAAGCAGCTCCCCGTAACAGATTGGGAGGGGGGGGGGGGTGCACTCCGGGACCCCTGGCAATCTGATCCAAATCATGAGGATATGTCGTCATTATCCATTCCTGGATAACCCATTTAAACCAGAAGTCTCAGGGAAAGCTGTTTCCCAAGTACATAATATGCTCAAGAACACTAAAAGCCTTGTTCCCCCAATATACAGGGTGGGCCATTTATATGGATACACCTTAATAAAATGGGAAAGGTTGGTGATATTAACTTCCTGTTTGTGGCACATTAGTATATGTGAGGGGGGAAACTTTTCAAGATGGGTGGTGACCATGGCGGCCATTTTGAATCCAACTTTTGTTTTTTCAATAGGAAGAGGTTCATGTGACACATCAAACTTATTGGGAATTTCACACGAAAAACAATGGTGTGCTTGGTTTTAACATAACTTTATTCTTTCATGAGTTATTTACAAGTTTCTCCTTGTTTACAGCCATTGACATGTCACCGAGGTTAACACGTGAGGAGCGGATAGAAATATATATATATTACTTTATATTATATTGTTATATGGTATGAAAACAACATGCATCCAGTATATTGTATATATTTCTCATTAGGAGAATATCTGTCTTTAAAAGAGTTTCTGTGAAGATGTGTGTTTTGTAACAATTAATCACATCTTTGGTATGACAGAGGAGGTACTGATATCTCTGTGAGAAAACAAGGCCATTTATGATCCATAAATTAACAGTGTGAGAAACATTCAAAGAGACGCCTAGAGGTCTGTCTCTAATTGCTACAAGTGTCAGAATTAATCCCTATAGCTTTGAATTAAAGCTTCTAAGGTCTAAATGTATATTCAGACTTACATAAGTTAACCCTTGATACTATGATGCAGATAGCTTATACAGCAGTGCCACCTAGGTATGAGTAGGTGACATTACAACAGCAGCAAAAGTGCATTCTGGGTAAGGTTATGATGTCACATTTTTATCAATGGTCACGCCCATCCGACAATGATTGGAAAGTTCCAAACTAGGAAGGTGTGTCTAACTGATAAGTTTGTGATCGGAAACCATACACGGAGGGAGAAGGAAAAAAGGAGAAAGAGAGAGAGAGAGAAGAGAAGTGGAACTCTCTAGAGGGGTTTATCAAGATGAAAGCCATGGTGAGATGCACTATGATGGACCACCCAGCTTTCCTAGGAGCAGAAGTGAGATTCCTACTAGGACTTGGTAAGAGACTCAGAAAATATTTCATTTTATTAAGACTAATTTGATAGTGTGGGTGAAATTATACCATCTAGATTGGCGAATAAATAAATAATTAAATTAATTGATCATCTCCATATTGAGATGTAGTCTTAGGATATTGTGAGGCTTCATTCTACCTGCAGAAGAATCTAGACTCATAATCTAGCAAAGCATTAAATAATTGCATATATATATATATATATATATATATATATATATATATATATTTTTTTTTTTTTGACAGAACATTCTTCGCCAAGCTAAGTGATGGATTCCCACAGGAAAGACTTATTTCAAGTCCTTCCCATTTAACATATGGTCTAGCAAGATCCTAGATCCCTGTTATTTGTCCTAATAGTCTTACCAAAGTTATATATGTGAAAATAGTCCAGGATGGGGCGGAAGGATACAATTGTCTCTTCTAAGTTATATCCTTGAATGGATTTGCCCATCTTGAAGTGATGTGATGTGTAGTTGGTTAGAGGGGGCTGGAATGTATTTAGCATTCTATATTGATGTCTAGGATTAGACATGCCCATCCTGATATCATGAGGTTTTCTCTGAACAGAAGTGATGTATATAACTTATGTTCATATTTTGATATCCTAACCTATTAGTAGCTTGGTTATAATGTGACAAGTTATTTCCACTCACATGTATTGTTAAGCTTGTAATGCTTTATATTAACGCTATATATATTCATTTGCATGTATCATTGTGTTTATTTACTTATATACACTGCTCAAAAAAATAAAGGGAACACTTAAACAACACAATGTAACTCCAAGTCAGTCACACTTCTGTGAAATCAAACTGTCCACTTAGGAAGCAACACTGAGTGACAATCAATTTCACATGCTGTTGTGCAAAAGGGATAGACAACAGGTGGAAATTATAGGCAATTAGCAAGACACCCCCAATAAAGGAGTGGTTCTGCAGGTGGTAATCACAGACCACTTCTCAGTTCCTATGCTTCCTGGCTGATGTTTTGGTCACTTTTGAATGCTGGCGGTGCTTTCACTCTAGTGGTAGCATGAGACGGAGTCTACAACCCACACAAGTGGCTCAGGTAGTGCAGCTTATCCAGGATGGCACATCAATGCGAGCTGTGGCAAGAAGGTTTGCTGTGTCTGTCAGCGTAGTGTCCAGAGCATGGAGGCGCTACCAGGAGACAGGCCAGTACATCAGGAGACGTGGAGGATGCCATAGGAGGGCAACAACCCAGCAGCAGGACCGCTACCTCCGCCTTTGTGCAAGGAGGAACAGGAGGAGCACTGCCAGAGCCCTGCAAAATGACCTCCAGCAGGCCACAAATGTGCATGTGTCTGCTTAAACGGTCAGAAACAGACTCCATGAGGGTGATATGAGGGCCCGATGTCCATAGGTAGGGGTTGTGCTTACAGCCCAACACCGTGCAGGACGTTTGGCATTTGCCCGAGAACACCAAGATTGGCAAATTCGCCACTGGCGCCCTGTGCTCTTCACAGATGAAAGCAGGTTCACACTGAGCACATGTGACAGACGTGACAGAGTCTGGAGACGCCGTGGAGAACGTTCTGCTGCCTGCAACATCCTCCAGCATGACCGGTTTGGCATTGGGTCAGTAATGGTGTGAGGTGGCATTTCTTTGGAGGGCCGCACAGCCCTCCATTTGCTCGCCAGAGGTAGCCTGACTGCCATTAGGTACCGAGATGAGATCCTCAGACCCCTTGTGAGACCATATGCTGGTGCGGTTGGCCCTGGGTTCCTCCTAATGCAAGACAATGCTAGACCTCATGTGGCTGGCGTGTGTCAGCAGTTCCTGCAAGACGAAGGCATTGATGCTATGGACTGGCCCGCCCGTTCCCCAGACCTGAATCCAACTGAGCACATCTGGGACATCATGTCTCGCTCTATCCACCAACGTCACGTTGCACCACAGACTGTCCAGGAGTTGGCAGATGCTTTAGTCCAGGTCTGGGGGGAGATCCCTCAGGAGACCGTCCGCCACCTCATCAGGAGCATGCACAGGCGTTGTAGGGAGGTCATACAGGCACGTGGAGGCCACACACACTACTGAGCCTCATTTTGACTTGTTTTAAGGACATTACATCAAAGTTGGATCAGCCTGTAGTGTGTTTTTCCACTTTAATTTTGAGTGTGACTCCAAATCCAGACCTCCATGGGTTAAAAAATTTGATTTCCATTTTTTAATTTTTGTGTGATTTTGTTGTCAGCACATTCAACTATGTAAAGAACAAAGTAATTCAGAAGAATATTTAATTAATTCAGATCTAGGATGTGTTATTTTTGTGTTCCCTTTATTTTTTTGAGCAGTGTATGTTTATAATCTTGTAACCAATAAATCTGCATATTTTTATAATACCCGTGTATTATTGTATAATGCAGAACTACATTTCATCATTAACGTCATCTCACGTCAAAAAGAACTTATTTATCTGAGGAAATAGTCGGACTCAGATGTGAATTGTATCAATTAGGTTGTCTACAATTCACCAGGTCATGATTTTAAGAATTTATGACAAATTTTATAAATTTTATTTTTTTATGGTTAATTATTTTTATGACCATAATTAATAATTCTTAATTGAATTATTATCCCCCGACAGTGTGAAGAGTGGGAGAAGAGGGTTGCATTGACAATCCAACACAATGGCCAGCACATTGAACACATTTTATAAGTGTAACATAGTAACATAGTACATAAGGCCGAAAAAAGACATTTGTCCATCCAGTTCGGCCTGTTATCCTGCAAGGAAGGCAAAAAAAACCCCTGTGAGGTAGAAGCCAATTTTCCCCACTTTAGGGGAATAAAAAACGACCCCTCTCTAGTAGCCATAGCCTGTAATATTATTACGCTCCAGAAATACATCCAGGCAACTCTTGAATTCTTTTATTGTACTCACCATCACCACCTCCTCAGGCAGAGAGTTCCATAGTCTCACTGCTCTTACCGTAAAGAATCCTTTTCTATGTTTGTGTACAAACCTTCTTTCCTCCAGACGCAGAGGATGTCCCCTTGTCACAGTTCTGGGGATAAATAGATGATGGGATAGATCTCTGTACTGACCCCTAATATATTTATACATATTAATCAGATCTCCCCTCAATTGTCTTTTTTCTAAAGTGAATAACCCTAATTTTGATAATCTTTCAGGGTACTGTAGTTGCCCTCCTCTGGACCCTCTCTAGCTCTGCTATGTCTGCCTTGTTTACAGGAGCCCATAACTGTACACAGTACTCCATGTGTGGTCTGACTAGCGATTTGTAAAGTGGTAGGACTATGTTCTTATCACGAGCATCTATGCCCCTTCTGATGCAACCCATTATCTTATTGGCCTTGGCAGCAGCTGCCTGACACTGGTTTTTGCAGCTTAGTTTACGGTTTATTGAAATCCCTAGATCCTTTTCCATGTCAGTGTTACAGAGTGTTTTATCATTTAGTATGTACGGGTGACTTGCATTATTCCTTCCCATGTGCATAACTTTACATTTGTCAGTGTTAAAGTGGTCAGAAACTTGTAAATAACTCATGAAAGAATAAAGTTACGATAGAACCAAGCACACCATTGTTTTTCTTGTGAAATTCCCAATAAGTTTGATGTGTAACATGACCCTCTTCCTATTGAAAAAACTAAAGTTGGATTCAAAATGGCCAACTTCAAAATGGCCGCCATGGTCACCACCCATCTTGAAAAGTTTCCCCCTCACATATACTAAATGTGCCACAAACAGGAAGTTAATATCACCAACCATTCCCATTTTATTAAGGTGTATCCATATAAATGGCCCACCCTGTATATGATAACACAAAATGGAGGATAATACTGGGAATGTCTCCAAGAAGAAATGGAAGAGAATTCTGAGTAATAGCTATTGCATGTCAATGTTTTCACTGCTGTCTTTATAATATGAAAAGAATGGGATCCATTAGCTGGGATGAGCATTGTAGATGTTAAAATTCTAGAGGTATAAATCTTTTGTGTAACTTTCCTAGATTACCACAGTTTTCGGGGGGAGGGAGTTTCTCATTCAACAGATAAAATAATTGGAGCAGGGAACCCTGACATTTGTATTTTATGTTCAGATG
Organism: Bufo bufo; assembly: GCF_905171765.1. Classification (NCBI taxonomy): domain Eukaryota; kingdom Metazoa; phylum Chordata; class Amphibia; order Anura; family Bufonidae; genus Bufo; species Bufo bufo. The sequence continues at coordinate 323,684,360 of NC_053392.1, forward strand.
ATTTTGGTAGAATGGATAAAGATGAAAATAGACATATAAAGAGCTTTATATATTGCTAGGAAGCAGATCCTTAAGCACTGGATTTTAGAAGTCTTTCCTTGGATTGAGTGATGGAAAATACAGCTCTGAAACTATATAAATCTAGAAAAAGCAGCTTGTGTTATCACAGCTTTGTCTCTTAGGCTACTTTCACACTAACGTTTTCGCTGGATCCGGAAGGGTTCAGCAAAAACGCTTCTGTTACTGATAATACAACCATCTGCATCCGTTATGAACGGATCCGGTTGTATTATCTTTTACAAAGCCAAGACGGATCCGTCATAAACGCCATTGAAAGTCAATGAGGAACAGATCCATTTTCTATTGCGTCATATTGTGTCAGAGAAAACGGATCCATCCCCATTGACTTGCATTGTGGGTCATGACGTTTTGCTCTGCATCCCATGATGGAACGCAAACCACAGCATGTTGCGGTTTGCTCTCCGATATGAGAACGCAACCAACGTTCTGTCACCATTGACAATGAATGGGGACAAAATGGAAGCGTTTTTTTTTTTTCTGGTATTGAGACCCTATGACGGATCTCAATACCGGAAAATATTAACGCTAGTGTGAAAGTAGCCTTAAATGGAATTTAGGATGAAACAACCCATCAGTAAAAATTTCTTATGAGCCCCCTCAGACCTAACAGCATGTCAGTTATATCATCCTCTCATTTTTTTTTTTTTTGCCCAGGGTGGTTGGGATGGTGCTGCAGGAATGTGGAAATACTAAACCTTTGTATTGTAATTTTAGATACACTACTCACAAAAAGTTGGTTGAAATTTCAGGATGAACCTAAAACTCTAACCTTTACAGGTGAATTTAATGTGACCTTCTCTAAACTTTTGAATGCACATGTCCAACTGTTCAATGTTTCAGTACTTTTTGCACAACTTGCTGTTCTCTAACAAGGAGCTTAATGGCAAAATTCACAACATGTGTTTGATCCATGAATCGCCCAATAAACGTCTTTCTCATCATGCTGTTCACATTTTGACATCATGAGACCAAGACAACACCTAACAATTGATCAACAGTACCTTGTCAATTAGACGCTTCAAACAGGATGTTTTCAGACGGAAGTGGCCACGGAGCTTAAAGTGTCACAGTGTCATTAGCAGTTTGCAACAGAGATACAGAGAGACTGGAAGAGTCACATGACATCCTTTGGCCACATCCCAAACTGATGACTGCTCCATTGTGAACAACACCCTGTTGAACTGGATGATGAATGCCACACAACTCCAGGCATATTTAAGGGAGGTGAGAGGTACCCAAGTGTCACGTCAGACCAAATGAAACCATTTAAATCAGCGTGGTCGACGACCTGCAAGGGTACCTGACCACACCACCAGCTACAGGCATCATAGTCTTGCATGGGCCAGGAAGCATCTACGCTGGACGAGGGACCAGTGGGCCTCAGTGAAGTTCACTGAAAGTCGATTTACGCTGAGCAGAAATGTTGGCCACCAACGATGTCTGAGACGTCAAGGAGAGTGCTATGCATCAGCCACTGCTGTCACCAGACGAGCCTTTGGTGGTGGTGGGGTTACAGTGTGGGCAGGTGTGTCTAGTCTATACAGAACTGCCCTACACTTCGTGTATGGTACAGTGACAAGCCCATACTAGTTGAATAACATCATTAATCCAGTCATTGTGCCTCTGCACAACACAGTGATCCCACGTCACTTCAAAGTCCATCACGAGTGTAACAGCTCATTACTTAAGGTAAGAGGGATCGACAGAGTGCTTGTGAGTAAGCGGGGAGGCGATTGGAAATGCCTATTGGCACAAAAAAGGCCAAATGGATTTTCCAATTGGATATGGTCAAACCCCGAGGTCTGAATGACAATTTAAGTTTTGCCCCATTCCTGTAGAAGTTTGCAAATATATAGTACATGGTTATACACCACATTATGTTTGTTTTTTCTGTTTTGTTGAGGTTTCCTATGCCTTCCTCCTCTGATAAATATGTGCATAGGTTTCATATTTTGATATACTGTGATATATTGTGATGCATATGCGTATGTCTATATCTCTATGTATATGTGTGTGTGTGTGTGTGTATATATATACACTGCGTGCAGAATTATTAGGCAAATGAGTATTTTGACCACATCATCCTCTTTATGCATGTTGTCTTACTCCAAGCTGTATAGGCTCGAAAGCCTACTACCAATTAAGCATATTAGGTGATGTGCATCTCTGTAATGAGAAGGGGTGTGGTCTAATTACATCAACACCCTATATCAGGTGTGCATAATTATTAGGCAACTTCCTTTCCTTTGGCAAAATGGGTCAAAAGAAGGACTTGACAGGCTCAGAAAAGTCAAAAATAGTGAGATATCTTGCAGAGGGATGCAGCACTCTTAAAATTGCAAAGCTTCTGAAGCGTGATCATCGAACAATCAAGCGTTTCATTCAAAATAGTCAACAGGGTCGCAAGAAGCGTGTGGAAAAACCAAGGCGCAAAATAACTGCCCGTGAACTGAGAAAAGTCAAGCGTGCAGCTGCCAAGATGCCACTTGCCACCAGTTTGGCCATATTTCAGAGCTGCAACATCACTGGAGTGCCCAAAAGCACAAGGTGTGCAATACTCAGAGACATGGCCAAGGTAAGAAAGGCTGAAAGACGACCACCACTGAACAAGACACACAAGCTGAAACATCAAGACTGGGCCAAGAAATATCTCAAGACTGATTTTTCTAAGGTTTTATGGACTGATGAAATGAGAGTGAGTCTTGATGGGCCAGATGGATGGGCCCGTGGCTGGATTGGTAAAGGGCAGAGAGCTCCAGTCCGACTCAGACGCCAGCAAGGTGGAGGTGGAGTACTGGTTTGGGCTGGTATCATCAAAGATGAGCTTGTGGGGCCTTTTCGGGTTGAGGATGGAGTCAAGCTCAACTCCCAGTCCTACTGCCAGTTTCTGGAAGACACCTTCTTCAAGCAGTGGTACAGGAAGAAGTCTGCATCCTTCAAGAAAAACATGATTTTCATGCAGGACAATGCTCCATCACACGCGTCCAAGTACTCCACAGCGTGGCTGGCAAGAAAGGGTATAAAAGAAGAAAATCTAATGACATGGCCTCCTTGTTCACCTGATCTGAACCCCATTGAGAACCTGTGGTCCATCATCAAATGTGAGATTTACAAGGAGGGAAAACAGTACACCTCTCTGAACAGTGTCTGGGAGGCTGTGGTTGCTGCTGCACGCAATGTTGATGGTGAACAGATCAAAACACTGACAGAATCCATGGATGGCAGGCTTTTGAGTGTCCTTGCAAAGAAAGGTGGCTATATTGGTCACTGATTTGTTTTTGTTTTGTTTTTGAATGTAAGAAATGTATATTTGTGAATGTTAAGATGTTATATTGGTTTCACTGGTAAAAATAAATAATTGAAATGGGTATATATTTGTTTTTTGTTAAGTTGCCTAATAATTATGCACAGTAATTGTCACCTGCACACACAGATATCCCCCTAAAATAGCTAAAACTAAAAACAAACTAAAAACTACTTCCAAAAATATTCAGCTTTGATATTAATGAGTTTTTTGGGTTCATTGAGAACATGGTTGTTGTTCAATAATAAAATTAATCCTCAAAAATACAACTTGCCTAATAATTCTGCACTCCCTGTATATATATATATATATATATATATATATATTTATCCCTTATTATACATTGCAATAGTGTTGGTTTTAACCTTTTATTTATTCTAAATGTCTGTTTTTATGCACTTATTAGGGAGATTTGAAAATTCGGTGACTCATATGCATGTATTGTAATGCCTCGCAATCCTCCTTGATTGACTTAGGACAGTCTCCATGTTCAGTTTCCCCTATGCTATGAAGACCAAATCATCTATGGATTTAAGGACTCATAAATGTATTTTACTTTTTTTCACATATCATTTATTACATATCTGCCCGATACTAATTGTATATGCGATGTTGCAAGAAATTATCTTGTAAGTACAATAAAATACAGATAAGTTTTATACTTGCGTGTCTGCACTATATCGGTTTCCTTTTGAAGGGACAAAAAAAAAAAAAAAAAGGTTTCTGCTGCTGGTTGGTTCAGTGACTGAAGAGGTTGGAAGCCAGGGATTAAAAAAGGAACGGCCTCTGGAAGAGTAACTGCTTGTGAACGATTCTCTACCTAAGAGACATTTATCGCGGACCCATACTTTTATGTATACTGACAATATTTAATGCCTATAGAGTAGCGATTATATGTACTTAAAATAAACCCTTTTTTTCACATTTTTTTTTCACTTTCTCCTTTTCACTTTTTTGCTTAGCATGTTCACTCACTGATTCACTTGCACCATCAGCACCTTCACATCAATCTATTATTTATTTATTATTTAGAATCAAATTAATCATATGTACACTTTTTATGGCCCATGACACTACAATACATGTATAAGGAATCAATGGATTTGTTACTGGTGCAGTCGATGAACCTCCGTGCTGTGCACTTAGAGGAGGATGGTAATATGTTGGTCCCGGACTAACGCTCGCGATATTTCGGGCGCGCTGCTGTGGAGCGCACACCGGAAGTTCGGGTGTGCGTTTCAAAGATAAGCGTGGCCCGATACACATTCCGGCTGCCCCTATTTATTTGTTCATTTAGGGGGGGAACCGGACCTTCTGGAGTTCTATATATACCCTTTGACCCCAAGTTATCTGTATAAAGTGAAATAATAAATGTATCCAGCTCTGGTAATCTGGGAGGATATGACATCATGTGTTCCATTGTGGAACGCATGACAAATAATTGGCCTGGTATTTTCACTCCAATCACAGCTCACCACTGCCATCTGGTTTTAATCAAACAGTCATTAACATGATATAAATAGGCATAGGAATCAACACCACATTATCCCCTGAGGAAGCTGAACAGTGAAACGTACGTCGGGGCGGAGGCACACTGGTCTGTATCTGACTATCATGTAGGGCTGCATTCTTTTATTTTCATATGCATATGATTTGTTGATTTTACTCTCTTTTTCTGGGGCTCATATGCACTATACACTTTACTTATTGTTGTGCACGGTCAATTAGATGATCGATTTGAATGTTATTTTACAACCTGCCCACCTACTATATATATTTATTTACTGCATGCCCACTGTACCCTCCTTTTCTTTTTATGGTTATGCTGCTGTTGTGATTGATTTTATATGACATTTCATAGTAAATTAATAAAGTTTTGTTAAGCTGTATTTCTTTGTGTTTCTTTGTGGGGTATTATGTTCTGATTAGTGTATATCTGCACAACACATGCCTAATTTCATCTTCAGGGAAGACAATGCACTAGCTCATCGAGGTCGCATCAATAGGAAATGGCTGCTGGAGACTGGGGTATCTCAAATGGAATGGCCTGCACTTTCTCCAGACCTGAATCCCATTGAAAACCTATAGGATCAGCTGAGTCGCAGTGTAGATGCTCATAACTCTGTACCCCAGAACCTCAATAACCTGAGAGCTGTCCTTCAAGAAGACTGGGGTGCCATGGTTCAGCAGACAATAAGTCGACTTGTGAACAGCATGAGACATCGTTGACAAGCTGTAATTGATGCTCAAAGCCACATGACAAGTTATTGAGACCCTGACATTTTTAAGGGGTATACCCACCACTGTTGGCTTTGGTTTCAATACATTGTTTGAGATGAGGAAATCACCATTGCATGCATCTACTTAAATGCCTTACTTTCATGATATAATATCACTGTAGCATGAACTTTTTACATTTTCCATAAATTTCCCCTGAAAGCCAAAATATCCCTAACTTTTTGTGAATAGTGTATGTATATTTACTGGTCTATAATAAAGAACAAAGGGGATTGTCACATGATGTATGGGTATACAGATTACATAAGTACTTATACATGGGAAGGGTACACTGTGTCAGGGATGGAAAAAAAATGTACTTTAAAACCTAGGTCTAAGTACGGTTTCACACAGGTCTATTGGTTCACACAGGGCTTCACAATGCAGATTTTTGTGAAATCCATGAAATCCTCATCAAACTATAGAGTTTTGCAAATGAGTTTTGAACATTTTGATCATGCATCTGGTCAAATCCATTGAGTATTGTAAAGATTCTAAAACGCAGATTTGGTTGTGAATTTTCCATACATTTCTCAGCTGAAAATTCTACCTGCAAGTATAACTCACACCAATCACTGTTTAACTATTATCTCCCATGATGTATTACTCCCTAGTAATATGAACCTGGCAGAATTCTCAATTTAGCTTTTGGTTTTATTCACCCAGCCATATAAAACAGTCTGTTAGATACACTTTATACAAAAAACATACAACTATCACACAGACTGCTCATACGTGTGACTGAAGCCTTAGACTACTAAACATCAACTCAAAAGTGTTAGACCGGGCAAAGGATTCACAAAGTTACCTAACATTGGTATATCAAGACCTCTCAAATCGATGTCTATATACCAAAAACCATATATTGATCAGAGCAGCACCCACTTTTGAGTAGCCAGGATGGGCAGCTAAGGGACAAATGTCTGACTAGGATGAGGCAAAGAAAAACCCAATGAATCAGCACCTCCATGACAGCTGATTCCTGGGGTCACAGAAGCAACTTCACTAATGGTCCTTTCACGTAGACTAATGTTATGGGCAATCTTCAGGAATGCATTGTTCGTTTCCATCAGCTGGTCAGAGGAGGTGAAAGCTACGTTTACATGCAGCAATTATCTCCTCTGTATGAGGACTAGCAATAGCTACTATGATCACTTGTCATTGTTTTGGGGTAGTAGATCTGTGTGGAGGATAGATTCACACCTCCCTTTGCTGAAACCTGCTGGATCCCATTATAATGAACGAGTTCCAGAGGTGAATGGCAGAATCCAGCTAGGCCAGATCAGGTCGGAGGTGTAAACATACCCTTACACAGGTGAAGGTGCTGCACAGAAGCAATGATTTTTGGAGCTGGCCTAAAGATACGATAACTTGTTAAATGATGCATTACTACACTCAATAATGAGACCAATTGTCATTTTGTGTAAAGGGACTTTAAGACTGTTTCTACGCAAATTGGAGTGGTCTGTATAAGGCATTATATTAGTATGTGTGACTTGTATAACTGTATTTTTCGTGATTTTTAGTTATTTTCCATGAAAAAAAATGACACCTAAAAAGGTCTTTTATTTCTTCATAGCTACTACAAGAAAGCCAATGCAGAAATAACTTTCAAAACTTTTTTTTGCTTATTAACGATAATTTATAATCCTGTAAATCAGGCATGCTCAACCTGTGGCAAGCTGCATATTTTTTTATGCAGTATGAGGATGAGATTTAGTAGGCATCAGATTTTACAGCTGCAATTCTGTGACTTAAGGGTGTATTAGAGATCCTGACGCCGCAGACGATTGTCAGGAGGGAAGCGTTCACTCCCGGCAATCGTCAGATAGCTAGCAGAGGACATCACTGCTATTACAGGCAGCAATGTCCTCCGTGGCATGGGGAGTAGCAATTGCTATGCCATCTCTCACCCCCGGCAGCGCTGTGCTGGCGGCAGATCGCTATTACACAGCGCCGCCTGCACGTTCATTGGGCAGAGTTCAAAGGAACAGACAGAAAATAGGCAGTCTAATACATCCTTAAAAATGTGCAGTATGTCAGCCAAGTGTGAATGTACCCTTAAAGGGGTGGTCTACAGTATAGGCCATCAATAACTGATTGGCAATCCCCCACCAATCAGCTGTTTAAGAGTAGCTCTCTTATAATATACAACTTATAATTAAAATTACCGTAAGTGGACTTTGTCCTTTTTTTAGGCATTTTAGCTACAAGAGCATTTGGGACTACTAAGAGAAAATCTTAAAGAATAATTAGTGTGACTGATCAGTCATACAAAGGGAATTGCTTTTAGATATTAGATATAGCTGAACTTGACGGACACCTGTCTTTTTTCCACCACATTAACTATGTAACTTTCCATTTTCCTAGGATCACGAAAGACTAACATTCAGATTGCAGTAGCTTGCAATTTATCAGTTGCTGATAGAAAAATTGGAGAGGTTAATTGGCCGTCATTCACATTTATTTTTGGTACTAAAGGCACTGTACTGCCAGTTCCTTTCAAATACTAAGCTGATTACATTTTAACAAAAATGAGAAAAATGAGGTTGTAAATGTCCGCAGTAACACTTCAACAATACACCTCACAATGATTTCCCTGAAAGGACACTGAACATTATTCTTAAAGAAAATCTATGTCTGACTACTCTCAAACGATTCAGCAGAATAAAGAGATCGTGTTTAATCACTTTAGTGGTACTAGAACATTACATTCAAAATCAAACCTCTGGCTCTCTGCACGATTTCAAGTACTAGAATACAAAATCCTACTTTCTAAAATTACCATTTGTTAGAGCAGTGTGAAAAAAATAACTTCAACTTAAAAAAATGCATCGATTCTGCTTTATTTAGTCTATTCAGGAAAAAACAGAAAATTTCGGACACATAGATTGAGCACAGGTATCAACATGTTCCATACCCAGCAATTATCATATATGTGGTACCTGCTACACAACTTGTCAACATTACAATAATAATTCCTATGTTATATGTAATAATTCCTACATTACACAAAAATACCCAGACCATAGTAAAATGATAACCAGCCACCCTCCCAGCACACAAGATACTGACGAACACAGATATTAAGGGAAAGTTAAATGGGATATTACGGATTCTGAACTTGTATGCATAAAGAATTTCTAAAAAAAGAGATTTTAACAAAGTTTTGAGTCTGAATCCCCTGAAAAAAATACAGACAGTATAGCATAATTGTGATGTCACTGCTGAGTTTTATTGGCGCCCATTACTTTTAATCCACACAATGCCGTATATGTTTTGCTTCTAAAGTCACAAACAAATCCTGGTAATTATAGAACTTAAATGCTACGGACACCTTCAGAACAATCTTGTTTAGTTACTGAATTACATGTATTTTGGTCTACAACATTTTTCTAATATGTTTTCAATAAAAAAAAAAAATTCACTGGTTGGCTTCTGCAGCTTCTATGTTTCACAGTACTTAGCAAGCTGCAGAATGCTGTTTCAGGATAAATTTGAGAGATCATCTGATGGTTCATTTGCACATTTCTCTAAGCTGATATATTACCAAATCAAAGTTCAATAGTGCAAATTAATGTTAAATGCCTCTCCTCTTTCCTCTATTGGGAAAAGGGGCAGAACTTAGGCTGCTACTTCTCTGGCTAGGAAATTGTGAAAACCTCCCATCTATGCTCGAACTGCTAGAAACTAATTTCTTACGCATCAAACTTTAAGAAAAACAAAAACAACAATCTCAAGCTTTGCATTTCTTTTTCTTCATTTTAGGTTTATTTTATTGAGAAATAAAATGTGAATAAAAATAAAAATACAATGGGGCAGATATACTAAAGGTCCCTTTACTGGGCTGAGAATTTAACAGAATGTTGCTAACAAGCTTTCATAGTAATGCTCGTTAACAATGATCTGGAGGTGTAAATGCATCAACAATTCCCCGATTAACAAGCGCCACACTCGTTCATTGGGTAATTCTCCAGTGGCAGATTGTGCTGTTTAAACACTATCTGCTGCCGGGAAACAAAGAGTCTGTATGGGGAAGAACGATGGCATTAGTGATCGCTCCTCCACATACTCTGGAGGAGATCGATGCATTTAAATGCAGTGGTCTCCTCCACTAGCGATCAGCAGATTGTTCTTTCCGACAATCTGCTTGTACATCATCCCATTTAAAGGGACCTTAACCCCTTCGATACACACACAGCGCAGGAGCGAACTGCAAACAGCAGAAACAGGCGGCAAATGACCACAACTGGCAATCATGCCAATCGCGGTCATTAAAACCTTTAGATGCCGTGATCAACTGTGATCAGGGCATCTAAAGGGTGAAAAATCTGGAAGCTTGCACTTCCAGGCTACTTACCGGCATATCTGCTGCCAATGAAGATGTCGGCAATTGGTTTCAATACGCTGAGTCTCTCTGAAGAGACCCAGGGTATTGAAGCTGCAATTCTTATTTCGGCCAGCAGGTGGCAGGCCAACATAAGAAATTAGCAATTCTCCTTAAATCATAGGTCTAAAACAGGGATGCTTGACCTGCAGCCCTCCAGCTGCTGTAATACTATGGTATTATGTGATTGCAGTGATATTCTATACACTTTGAAGGACTGTGTCCCTATTATTTGTTGGGACGCATTGCCTCCCAATTCGCTGAGATGCACCGCTTCTCTATAAGGATATCAAACTCCAGTAGGTGTGACCATTACTATACTTTTGACCGACTGGCTCTCTGGATGTGAATAGGATAATACGGCACCGTAGACCACATGGGACGCCACGCTACAACGCTACACAAACCTGCACAGATAAAGTGTGAGCACCTGCAAGCCTTTACCCCAGGAGACGCCATCAAGTACAAGAAGGGTAACGTACTGCATCCAACTAGTAACAGCTACTGTTGTCCATCTCTGCCATACAACTGCATGGATTGACACAGAGATATATGAATATATGAACAGGTATCATTGTTATTAAGTAGGAGCTTTGTTCGCTGCTCCAGGCACAGTAGACTTATCAATTACGAGTAACTTGATCCAACAGTGTATAATATACCAGGTTACCATTATTGCCATTTGATATAAATTATCAAACAGGACGCCCTCTACATTATAGAATTTGGAAGGCTTCTTATACCTCTGGGAGAATATATGAAACTTATTGCATTGCTATATATATTATTATAGTGACATTTCCATTTGGATAACACAATCTGAGCGATTTATCAACAACTCAAAAATATATATATATATAGCATCTGCAACACCCGTTACGGAACTGGAAACAATTTTTATGGCTTCTTTATTTTATTTTTCCATTTTTATTGATTATTTATCTTTTTAAGCGTTTTTTCCAAGTTGATCAACTTGTATATTTTTTATGTGATCTAAATGTGGAAGATGAATTGATTCATCTTATGATCTATCTGATGAAATATAAACATCATGGGCATCACAGCGTCTGAAAACGCCCATACTATTCAAATTTTTTTTTCCAATACGGTGAATGGTCTAATGGAAAAAAAAAGGTCCAACTTTCAAATTTGCAATTTTTTCATTGCTTCTCTTACCCAAAAAAATATAATAAAATGTGATCATAAAGTCACACACACTCCAAAATGGTATCAATAAAATCTAGATTGTCCCGCAAAAAATGAGTCCCCATAGAGCTCAGTAGATATAATTCTAAACTTATTTTAAAACTACTTAAATATAAAAAACCTATACATATGTAGTATCGTTGTAATCGTACTGAACCAGAGAATGAAGGGCACAGGTCAGTTTTGCTGCAAAGAGAACACCATGGGAGCAAAACCCGTAAAACGGTGGAGGAATTGCGTTTTTTTTCCAATTCCACTCCATTTGGAGTTTTTTTTAGCTCTTCCCACTACATTGTATGCCATATTAAATGGTGGCATTAGAAAGTACAAATTGTCCTGGAAAAAATAAGCGCTCATACAGCTATGTGAACGGAAAAATAAAAAAGTTATGGCTCCACTCCTGGCCTCAGATCCCTTGAAAAAGATCTCTCTGACCGAAACGTTGGGACAAAAAAAAAAAGGCCTGATATTTACGTCAAATCCCTGGACATGAATTAACTGTATATATGTTCTGGATTAAAAGCATATAAACTTATTTGGCGAGCCACAGATTTTTTTTTATATAGTTGATGTGACACCTATCCTCTATGAGTGCCCAAAACTGGTATACTCGGTGTGCAGATCTCATAATCTTCACTAGGAGAGGTATTATGGCCTCTATCCTAAGGGAATCCCCCGTATCCTAAGGGAATTAAGTAATGTCATAGCCAGACCCTTATTTCTGATATTTGCGGACTCTGTACTGACAGGGAATGTCCCACAGGATTGGCGCATGGCAAATGTGGTGCCAATATTCAAAAAGGGTCCAAAAACAGAGCCTGGAAACTATAGGCCGGTAAGTTTAACATCTGTTGTGGGTAAACTGTTTGAAGGTTTTCTGAGAGATGCTATGTTAGAGCATCTTATGGGAAATAAGCAAATAACGCCATATCAGCATGGCTTCGTGAGGGATCGGTCATGTCAAACTAATTTAATCAGTTTCTATGAGGAGGTAAGTACTAGACTTGACAGCGGCGAATCAATGGATGTCGTGTATCTGGACTTCTCCAAAGCATTTGACACTGTACCTCATAAAAGGTTAGTATATAAAATGAGAATGCTCGGACTCGGAGAAAACGTCTGTAAGTGGGTAAGTAACTGGCTCAATGATAGAAAACAGAGGGTGGTTATTAACGGTACATACTCAGATTGGGTCACTGTCACTAGTGGAGTACCTCAGGGGTCAGTATTGGGCCCTATTCTCTTCAATATATTTATTAATGATCTTGTAGAAGGCTTGCATAGTAAAATATCAATTTTCGCAGATGACACTAAACTGTGTAAAGTAATTAACACTGAAGAGGACAGTATACTACTACAGAGGGATCTGGATAGATTGGAGGCTTGGGCAGATAAGTGGCAGATGAGGTTTAACACTGAGAAATGTAAAGTTATGCACATGGGAAGGAATAATGCAAGTCACCCGTACATACTAAATGGTAAAACACTCGGTAACACTGACATGGAAAAGGATCTAGGAATTTTAATAAACAGCAAACTAATCTGCAAAAAACAGTGTCAGGCAGCGGCTGCCAAGGCCAATAAGATAATGGGTTGCATCAAAAGGGGCATAGATGCCCGTGATGAGAACATATTCCTACTACTTTACAAATCACTGGTCAGACCACACATGGAGTACTGTGTACAGTTCTGGGCTCCTGTAAACAAGGCAGACATAGCAGAGCTGGAGAGGGTCCAGAGGAGGGCAACTAAAGTAATAACTGGAATGGGGCAACTACAGTACCCTGAAAGATTATCAAAATTAGGGTTATTCACGTTAGAAAAAAGACGACTGAGGGGAGATCTAATTACTATGTATAAATATATCAGGGGGCAGTACAGAGATCTATCCCATCATCTATTTATCCCCAGGACTGTGACTGTGACGAGGGGACATCCTCTGCGTTTGGAGGAAAGAAGGTTTGTACACAAACATAGAAAAGGGTTCTTTACGGTAAGAGCAGTGAGACTATGGAACTCTCTGCCTGAGGAGGTGGTGATGGTGAGTACAATAAAGGAATTCAAGAGGGGCCTGGATGTATTTCTGGAGTGTAATAATATTACAGGCTATAGCTACTAGAGAGGGGTCGTTGATCCAGGGAGTTATTCTGATTGCCTGATTGGAGTCGGGAAGGAATTTTTTATTCCCCTAAAGTGAGGAAAATTGGCTTCTACCTCACAGGGTTTTTTTGCCTTCCTCTGGATCAACTTGTAGGATGACAGGCCGAACTGGATGGACAAATGTCTTTTTTCGGCCTTATGTACTATGTTACTATGTTACTATGTTACTATGTTACTATGTTACTAACAGTGGATCTTAAGCTCAAATCAGTATAAAGCTATATTAAGAAATGAATCATTACAGCGGTTAGTAGAATACATACACTTTCAAAGGGTTATCCCACAAGCAGAATTTATCACCTATCCACTTTATGTATGATCTCTAAAAGGTCCAGCCAAAAGAATGTGAGTCCCCGGAGTCCTCTATTTGAATGGTGACCACTTCTCCACTCACAGTCTATGGAACTACTGAACAGAGTACCTGGCTATCTCTGGAAGTTCCACTCACTCAGGGAACGCCAAGACCCTGCTCTCATGATCAATGGAGGGCCTAGCAGTCAGACTTCCAGTGATCATGAATCAAACACCTATTTCATGAACAGCTGATAAATGTTGTTCATGGGTCTAACCCTATAAAGTATGTGTTCCAGGTCCTACTGTCTAATCACTACATAGCGTTGTTACAAATCTAATTTGCAAAGGAACTTTTCTTCATATTGCATACAATCCTTACAAAATATTGGAAAGCACAAATAGTTTAGCTGTAGAGGGGCAATTAAAGCCACTTTTGATGAAGGCGTCAGACTATTTTCTGTCTTTGGATTTTGATGATGGTAAAACAGGAGGCCATATGCTGTAGGGTTTATCACAGATAGCTTTAAAGGCAAAAAGTTGATTTCTCAAACTCCGGCATTTGTCATTTTTCAATTATGAGTGCCCCCTTGGTGCACGCGCAACTGATAGAGGGGTTCCTTCCATCAGCTGGCCTCAGATGTGACCCACAATTTGAAATTGTGCTGCCGAAAACAGGCTTAACTTTGAATTAACAAGTAATAGGTAAATGTAAATTTGCATGTAATAACTTATTATTCCATGTGTGATGTGTCCTTTAGATAAATATAAAATGAATAAAATCACCACAAGCTGAGCATGCGTTTGGATACATATGGGGACAGCTCATGTGATACAATCAATGTACAGCAGAAAAGATTGTGAAATTTCATAAACCATAAGTAAGCCTTGGAAAAGCGACTCGCTTGGTTTTAGAGTACAGTTGTTTTTTTTTGCAATAAATGTGCAATTACATAGAAAAATGAAAATGCTTTTAACACATTTCTAATGGCAGATGTAAGACTAAGCATGAGTGGCTCAATGAGTTCTGTCAATATTGGTAAAGAAAGAAATGAGACTTAAAAGCAAATAAATAGACTTAGAGACCGTAATAATTCATCTTACAGCATGTACTATGCTTCTAGCTTGCAAGCATACTACTTTATGCACACAACAGTTGCATATACTCCAAGGAGAAACCAATTGAGAGAAGCAATTTCAGCAGTGGGGTCGTATTAACTGTACTGCAAAGTAATATCACAAGAACACCTGCTCCATGGATCTTCCAAAGGTAAAAACAGTCTGCTTGGAGTCAGTGCAAATCACATTTTTAATAGCTGGACTGCAGATGGGACAGAACAGCTTGCGTGCCTTGAGAAATCCAGCTTTTCAATATTGTAAAATAGATAATTAACTAACCACATGTAAGTTTAAATAATGGCGCTGGTGTTTTAAATGGAAAATTGATCCCTGAACATTACACAGCATTTCTTTTGTCGTTAATCACTTTGCTAATTATGCTTATGCTAACCCCTGATATAACAATGTCAGCTCTTATTGTTGCCAATGGCTCCTTTAATCAGATGTGACAACTTTCTACAAGTGTTAGTCTCTGGAGATGTCTAGCTTAACTTGCTAGCTTAACTTGCGACAGTATTTCCTTACAGATGACTTTTCTTTTCCCCTCTTTCTTCTCTTCAGTGTTTCCGTTAACAGAAATAGATGATTGGCACAATGCATGAAGCATATACGTGTTATTGTAAAGCAATAAGCGTTCTGGATTCAAATCCAGTTAATTATATTTAGGTCAAGGCTGACAGGTTTCAATTACAGATCCAGAATGTAAAAATTAATTGGAAAGACTTCACACACAAAGATAATTTGACACCGTGCAACTGATTGGGAATACACCGTTGCAAGACCAGAAAGAGTTTAATTTACAGTGTTATCACACATCAAAATGTTCAAGACAGGCAATAATAAAACAGATATTAAAATACATCCAAATAATGGATTTTAAAATGCGTCAAGATGAACACCCTAAACACTATAAGGGAGATTTATCAAAAGTGGTGTAAAGGAAAACTGGCTTAGTTGGCCAAAGCAACCAATCAGATTCCACCTTTCATTTTTCAAAGCTACTTTGGAAAATAAAAGGATCAATCTGCTTGAGTGCCATAGGCAACATGGCCAGTTTACCTTCGTACCAATTTTGATAGATCTCCCCCCATGTCTGAAGTAACTATGGGGTATTATATCTAAAGCTGTTTTCAAACCCGAAACTCTGGAATATTTCTGGATTATCGGGTCTGGAGATTTACTGGGATTGGCCTTTTACACATGTAGCTATCATGCCGGAGATGCTCCATGACGGGTGTGTTCTCAATACAGAAGAAATGTTCCAGGTGCTTAGGCATGGGGCGCAAAATTTAGGCATGGCCCACTGTGAATTTGTGGAACATTTACTGCAGTTTTCACATATGCGCTCACTCGGACAAAACCCGGATTTAGTACTAGGGCTCTGGAGAGAAAAAGTCTGGGTAATGATATTGTGGATGTTTGCATTCACATATACAGCCCCCTCTGGGTGAAATCCAGAAAATGTCTGGATTCCACAGTAAGTATGAAAGGGGCTTATGCATATGCGTGCCACATGCAAAAAACCCTCTACGGTGGCACATGGATTCCTTAACGGTTACCTGTTGCAAACTCCCAGACACTTTTTTGCTAACTGTTTTGCTAAAAAAAAATTCAGCGTTAGAGGTTCAGATACTCTATGGAGAGAGACTAAACACACTACTTCAAGAAAAGTGAAATATACAGGTAAGTTTATTAAGGTAATAGTGATAATCAGGCAAATGTAGGTCCTTCTTTTGCATTTCTATATAAAGAAAGGAAAAAGAACTTACATCTCCCAAAGAGTTGAAATCTTACAAATAGTAAAGGTTAGATAAAATATAGCACATAATCACTAATACCATCCACACTTCATCTAGAGTCCTAACTACATCCAGAATGAAGGTACATACATCACCAATTGAGTATCATCTGACAGCAACACACATCATCTGGGAAATCTGTTTCAGCGAAAGCAGAGACTCAATTGGGAAAACACAGGGGCCTCTTCCCCCCATAGGTGACCATCAACTGCTTTTTGAGAGAGTCCCAACCTACCTGTTGAATACAGAGCTTCACCTTGTATTGGAATGTAGCCAACACAAAATCTCTATACATGTCACTTGTTCATCTATTATGAACCCTAGAATAACCAATTCTCATATTCAGAAATCAAAATCTCAAGACAGACTATACAGACAATGCTTAACTCTCTTGTACACATATTTCCAAACAGGTTTTGTAGTTAATTGACAGGTTTTATTGATTCGATCATATAAATTGAATATAGTCTAATTACTTCAAACAAGTCTTAATCCTATCAGATAAGATAACATGTGTACTGTTTAACTATTCAAGTACAGACATTGCCAATTAGTCTTCTATTCATTCCCAGGCAGTACAGATCTGTACTTTGGTGGTGTGCATGTGCCCTTAGATGCAACAAATGACAAACAAACCTATGTTATGAGTCTGAAAGAAAAGATCGAGCTGGGACTCGTCATCGTCAACGTGCCTCTCATTTTGCACATTCCTAAACCATCACTCACATAAGCATTTGAGATAGCCATACACCTTCAAGAGCTGCTGGCAAAATGTTAGCTAGGCAAACAGCTATCTCTCCAGGCTCCCTACTGACTGTGCCACATGCATACATGCTCGTCATCTGTAAAATAGGATGGGTCATCATTTAAAAAGTCTCAGAAAACCCCTGTAAAATGTGGCATAATCCATACACAGAGAAAGATAAAAATAACCCCTCCAAAGAGTGTATGACACAAGTAACGGACCTACTACCTACAGAGGGAAGAGAGGGAAGTACCCCATATTGCACATTAAAATACCTAACTAAAATTGCCCAATATGTACCCAAATGTCCAAAAATGCCAACCCACAAGTAGTGTCCAACCTAAATGTACATACAATAATAATACTGAGTAATAATGTAGTAGGTCTTTTATCTGTGATGTGTTATACACTACTTAGACCATATATTGTAATAATTTGGAGGGGTTATTATGTTAAGTTTTTAAATTATATCATCAATAAAGAGTACTTGTCTCTATGTAACAGTTACCATATGTTGTGGTTCAGCTATGTATAACACAGGTGCTTGATATTATAGTAACACCAAGTAACTGTGGTAGGGTACACCCACATAGGTATCATTTTCCAAAATCACACGTCATTTTGAAAGTTGTTTTTGGGCAGGGTTCACACTAACCAGTCTTTTTTGAGAAGTACAGATTTGTAAGCTTTAATTTAAAGGACAATGCAACAGTGAAACCTACACTTCCAATCTCATCTCCTTAATTAAAATACCTTCTGCCAATTAGCTCTTCGAGGAATAATACTCATTTTATAGCTAATAATAAACTAGGCATATCTGCCATTTACATGCTGTTAAAATGATCCAGTGAAGAGTTATACATTTACTTACGTAGTATTAAGCTACCTGGTGTTCATAGTATATAGCTCTGTGCACATCCGTCTACTGAGCTGAGAGCTGCTGGTCACACATGCTCAGTCACTCTCCACATACTGATCCCCTGCTCGTAGATATAGCTTTCTTCCCTGTGTTCACTGCCGAGGAGCTAATAAAATGTCTCTCATCCCTTCGGAAAGCTATTTCCATTAGGATCAATATGTAGAGACCTCGGTGTGGGGAGAGTGAATGAGCATGCCTGACCAGCAGCACCCAGCTCAGTAGATAGATATGAACATTGCGACACTCTGACACTAGGCGGTGAAATATGTAAATAAATGTCAGAATTATTGGATAATTTTTTGACTGACCTCAAATGACCAATATGCTTCATTTATTATGATTTATAAAATGAATGATCGGCAATGGTGAGACCACCCCTTTAATACATAGATTCACTTACATATTCTCCCTGCACTATGGTTGTATACTCAATGTGCTCAGTAAAAGACATGAATGGTACAACTGTTTTCGTGTTACTAGTTTAGATTGGGTTTTTATCTATCATTGTGACTTGGATAAGAATCAGACCAGACTGTATTTTATTAGTATTCAATGCAGAAATCTATATAATTCCAAAGGGTTGACTCACTACTTCTTGCAATTTTACATGAAGATGTAGTAGACAAAATCCAAGACTGCAGTGGTACTAAGCAGACATAATGTGGCTGGAGGAAACCAGTCCTCCTGAGGACAGACCATCAATATCTTGAACCTGGAAGGTCCCTTTAAGTAAAAAAAAAATTGACAAAGTCCTTTTACGCCGGTAGATTTTCTCTCCATAATGACAGCCGATCAACATTTCCTTTCTGTTTTAATTGACTTAAACGGGTTATGCCATGATGTAAAAAAATTACAGACATCATGTAGTGCAAGACAATGGGGGTGATTTATCAAACTGGTGTAAAATAGAACTGGCTTAGTTTCCCATAGCAACCAATCAGATTGCACTTTTTTATTTATTTTCCGTAGGAGCTGTCCAAAATTAAAGGTGGCATCTGATTGGTTGCTATGGGCAATTAAGCCAGTTTTACTTTACACCAGTTTGATAAATCACCCCCAATATCTTTGTAACAAAACTAGAACCAGCCTCACATGGATCCAGAGATCTCCCCATTCATTCCGTCAACTGCTCTGCTAGATTCTCTTCAGGCTGGCAGCTCAGGGGGTGTAGCTTTGTTAGGGGCATGTCCTTCCTGCTGTCGCTCTTTATTTTAACTGACAGAACGTATGGCTGGTGGCTGGTAAACATTTAAACTGTGAGCATGCGACCACCTCTGTGAGAAGGACAAGAAATAAGGAAACAAACTGATTGTGGCGCTATACAGATACATTTTATTGAATAGCGCAGGGGCTATACTAAATTTTTTATTACATGCAATTACAAAAGTATTCAGATCCCCTATACACTGCACTATGTCGGCCAACAAGTGATCATTATTTTATTACCACAAAAGGTAGATGAGGTCAGCCAACAAATTGGCAGTGCTCCAGACTAAAAAAGAATACCTACTAGCCATTGGTTCCTGAACTGAAAAATTTAGGAGCCAAATAAAATTTTTAGTCGCCAAATCGAAACCGAATCAAAATTTTGGTATCGTGACAATGCTACGCTGATCAGATTGGCGTAGCGTTGTTTCGTCTTTCGTCTCCATAAAAAAGTATTGCGATACTCAATACCACGCAAAAAATAAAAAAAACACCAAGAAAAGCCGCGTGCATTTCGCATTTTATGAAATGTTCGGCCCATAATAGAACAGTCCTATCCTATTTTTTGGGATGACAAGGTGACTAAAAAATGGCGAATCGCATGGTTTTTATTTATCTATTTCTGTTACGGCGCTCACCGCATAGGAGATATTTTTTAATAATTTAATAGTTTAGACTTTTCGGATGCAGCGTTATGCAATATGTTTATTATTTATATATTTTAAATGTAAAATTGGGAAAGGGGGGGGATTTAAACTTAATATTTTAGGGTACTTTCACACTAGCGTTTTTCATTTCCGGCTTAGAGTTCCGTCACAGGGGCTCTATACCGGAAAAGAACTGATCAGGTATATCCCCATGCATTCTGAATGGAGAGCAATCCGTTCAGGATGTCTTCAGTTCAGTCATTTTGACTGATCAGGCAAAAGAGAAAACCGTAGCATGCTACGGTTTTATCTCCGGTGAAAAAACTAAAGACTTGCCTGAATGCTGGATCCGGCATTTTCCCCCATAGGAATGTATTAGTGCCAGATCCGGCATTCAAAATACCGGAATGCTGGATCCGTCCTTCCAGTCTGCGCATGCGCAGACCAGTAAAAATGTGTAAAAAGATACAAGACGGATCCGTCTTTCCGCATGACAAGCGGAGAGACGGATCCGTTCTTGCAATGCATTTGTGAGATGGATCCGCATCCGGATGCGTCTCACAAATGCTTACAGTCACATCCAGATCGGCCCGCCGGATCACACTGCCGCAATTGTGAAAGTAGCCTTAGTGTTTGTGGTTTTTTTAATTTTTTTTTTTTACTTACTATTAGCCCCCTTAGGGGCTGGAACCCTTGTTCTATTCACCCTTAGGCCCCTTTCACAGGGGCGAGATTTCTGCACGGGTGCAATGCTTGAGGTGAACGCATTGCACCCGCACTGAATCTGGACCCATTCACTTCTATGCGGCTGTGCACATGAGCGGTGATTTTCACGCAGCACTTGTGTGTTGCGTGAAAATCGCAGCATGCTCTATGTTGTGCGTGTTTCACGCAACGCAGGCCCCATAGAAGTTAATGGGGCTGCGTGAAAATCGCAAGCATCCGCAAGCAAGTGCGGATGCGGTGCGATTTTCACGCATGGTTGCTAGGATGAAAGTCTATTCACTGTATTATTTTCCCTTATAACATGGTTATAAGGGAAAATAATAGCATTCTGAATACAGAATGCTTAGTAGAAGGTCAATTGAGGGTTAAAAAAAAATAAAAAAATTAACTTACCTCCTCCAAATGATCCCGTAGCTGCCGGTCTCCTGTTCTTTCATCAGGACCTGTCAAAGGACCTGTGGTAACATCACTGTGCTCATCACATGATACATCACATGATCCATCACCATGGTAATGGACCATGTGATGAGCTCAGTGACATTTATTATACTGGGGTGTTGGGGGGGCGCACTGCGCCACCAATGTTTATTATACTGGGGAGGGGGGGGGACGCACTGCGCCACCAATGAAGATAACTGACCTGTTAATACAAATACAGGAGGCGAGTGCAGGAATCAAATAAGCTGCACCCGACCTCTATGACAAGGAGCTGCGATCCGCTGCAGTTGACCCCTCAGGTGCCGCTCCCTGTCATAGAGGTCGGGTGCCGGCTATTTGATTCTGACACCCGCCTCCTGTATTTGCATTAACAGGTCAGTTATCTTCATTGGTGGCGCAGTGGCCACAGCCCCTCCCCTCCTCCTCCCGTCTCTCTTTATTGGCGGCGGCGGCAGCAGCACAGCGGGGAGGGAGAGACTCCTTCACCACTGCGCTGCTGAGAAAAACATCGGCGGCGGGGCAGAGAACTATCATCTCCTGTGCCCGCCGCTGTATTCAAGTGCAGTGCTGCGGCGGCGGGTCTAGTCGCAAATGGCGACAAGACTAAAAAGTCTTGTAGCCATTTGTAAATTCTAAGTCGCATTGGCGACCATTTTCGTCGCCATCTGGAGCCCTGATTGGCGTATGCATGTTGGTCAGATGATTGCTATCTTATTTACAAAGGGTACTGATTTGCAACGAGGGTTCGAATAAGTGTTTGTTCAGCCGATCTTTGGTCAGCGTGAAAAAGCCAATGTGGGAGAATTACCGAAACTGGTGTAAAGGAAATCTGGCTTCGCTTCCCATAGCAACCAATCAGATTCCACCTTCTATTTTCCAAGAGAGTGCTCAGCAATGAAAGGTGGAATCTGATTGGTTGCTATGGGCAGCTAAGCCAGTTTCCTTTATACCAGGTTTGCCAAATCTCTCCCACAGATATTAGAGAGAGAAAACAGGAAAATCTTTCTGAGTGGCATGATAGGAGATAACTTATAAGAAGAACATGCCTTTTTTCATACTTTGTGCCAGTGATCCATCATTCTACAGAAGAATACTCAGCAGGCACAGCTGTTATTCGGATTATTTTACAGCTAAATCAAAGATAATTAGGCTTCTGAGTATCTTTAAATTGTACTCTGGGAAAAGGGTCTTGCCTAATGCATCATTTGCATTAATGATAAGGACTGCCTTTTATTTTGCTGAGTTTATGGTGTCCTTTGCGTGTGTGTGTGTGAGGGGTAAACGAAGGTGTAAACAGGGTCATTCAGACATGAAAAGTATGGTAAATCCTTTATAATCTACGATGTCAAGATATGATACAGACACTGGATGACTGAACCTGACAACTTAACGTAATTAAACATAATTCTATATAGGATTTAAGTAGGTAGCCAATAGATGAACACCTATCACTCAGCAGGAAAATGTGGTCCTACAAGGTCTGTGGTCATACTGAGATACAATATATGCAGGTCTGGACATATGGTTGTGTGATGATCTGGTTCCTATGATGTCCTCCATAGGACCCCTTTTACCATGATTTTGGTTTGGGTTGAGACCCTAAACTGGCCACAGGATTTAGATGTGATAAACAAGTCTGTTATATAAATTTCCAGGTAATCCCTAGTGGAAGTGGATCTGGATAAACCGGGAAAGACTTTGAGGTACAGTTGCAATGAGCAATGAAAACAGAGTATAATAAAAACAGGCCAGATATCAAGTATTAAGGATGCTTTCACAAAGCTGTGTCCGTTTTTCAGACCGCCAACCGCAGATCTGCAAAACACAGACACGACCACGTGACTGTACCCTAACTCAGGTCAGGCAGTACTAGGATGCCGTACCAGACCTAAGTGTGGTCAAACTGGATCAGGATCTGGTACAAGGAAGAATCTGTATAGTCAGGTCAGAAAACATCGGGATTCTGTCACCTCCCCTAACCCAAAATCGGATTTTAAAGCAGTCATGCAGCACAGCTTACCTTGAATCGGTGGTGCTCTTCTATCTTGTAATCCGTCCAGTAGTTTATGAGAAAAACGACTTTTATGATTATGTAAATTAGCCCTGAAGGTGCCAAGAGGGGCGTTTGGTTCCCCTTAGTGTGCCCAGTAACGCCCTTCTTACAGTGCCCAAAACGTCTTCCTTCCGACTGCCTAACCGCCCACAGCCTCTCATCCCTCTCCTCCCCTTCCTTCACGGCCAAACGAACTCTCGCGCAGGCGCAGTACCCACTGAGGGCTGCGCCAGTGCGACCTGCAGGAGACTGAGGGCAGGAGCTTCATCCTCGTCACTGGGCATGCGCCGAGCCCAGTGACGTCCGATGCTCGCTCGGACAACAGGGATCCGATGGCTGGGAAGGCAGCCCGATGCCTTACACAAGCATCGGGGCTTGCATCCTACAGAAGCCTATGAGATCCAACCCTCAATCTGGGTGTCATAGGCATGATGTCAGTGTAATACACTAACAGGCAATTCATTACAATACACAATCTACATATTTGGTATTGCCACATCCGTAATGACCTGCTCTATAGAAAATAACACATGATCAATCCTGTCAAGTGAATACAGTAAAAAAATAAAATAAAATGGAGAAAACTTGCTTCACAAAAGTGTTATATGGAATGATAAAAATCATATGCATCCCAAAATAGTACCAATAAATCCTGTAGTTTCCAAAATGGGATTACTTTTTGGGAGTTTCTACTGTAGGGGTGCCTCAGGGGGTCTTCAAATGCAACATGGCAACTTAAAATTATCCCAGTGAAATCTGCCCTCCAAAAACCATATGCTCTGTCCCTTCTGCAGTGTGCCCATACAGTAGTTTATGACCACATATGGGATGTTGCCATAAACTGCAGAATCAGGGTAATGAATGTTTTAGGTTTGCTTGGCTGTTAACCCTTGCCATATTACAAGAAAAATCTGAAAAAAAAAGTGCAATTTTGAAATTTCACCTCCATTTTCCTTTAATCCTTGTGGAACACCTACAGGGTTAACTAGCTTGGTAAAATCACGGGTGTAGTTTCTAAAATGGGGTCACTTATAGGTAATTCTACTATGTAAGCCACACAAAGTGATTTGGTATCTGTACTGGCCCATAAAAAAAGTGTGTTTTAGAAATTTTCTCAAAAAATTTAAGAATTCATTCTAAAATTCAAAGCCTTCTAATGTCCTAAAAAATAACAACAAAATGATGCCAACATAAAGTAAACATGTGGGGAATGTAAAGTAATAAACTATTTTATGAGGTTTCACTATCTGCCTTAAAAGCAAATAAATTCAAATTTTAAAAAATTCTAATTTTTCCAAATTTTCTGAAAATTTGAGATTTTAGAAATAAATGTAAAACATAGTGACTCAAATTTATCACTAACATGAAGTACAATGTGTCACGATAAATCAGTCTCAGAATGGCTAGCGTAAGTAAAAGCATTACAGATTTATTACAACAAATTGACATGTCAGATTTGCAAAAATGGGCCTGGGATTTAAAAGGAATCTGTCACCAGTTTTATGGTGTCCTAACTAAGGGCAACATAAACTAGTGACAGATTATCAAAATGCTAGGTCACTTTGTTTAACTGACACTGCCATTTTGCTAAAATCTTGTGCTAAACAGCACCAGAGTATGCCAACCCCATATTCATGAGCTCATGGCTCTCCCCGCCCACCTACTGCTAATTCTGTCAGAGGCAAGTGAACGGGGAGAGCCGTGAGCTCATGAATATGGGGATTCATTGGCATGTGCTGGAGCCGTTAGAACCTAGCAACATAAAACTAGCGACAGATGTCCTTTAAGGTGAAAAGTGGCTTGGTACTGAAGGGGTTAAAGGGGTTGTCGGCTAATTAAAAACAACTAGCCCCGGAGGTTGGTTTTTTTGTTTGTGTTTTTTTGCGTTCCCTGCCTTCCCAGAGCCATTACTTTTTTATTTGTCTGTTCACATAGCCATATGAGGGCTTGATTTCTGCAGGACAAGTTGTACTTTCCAACGCCACAATTTAATATTGCATATGATGTAGTGGGAAGCGGGAAAAAAACCAATTCTACCACAGTTTTACGGGTTTATTTACGGCGTTCGATGTAGGTTACTTTTATTCTACAGGTCAGTACAAATCTGGCGACACCTTATATGTATAATTTTTCTTGCGATATAATTTTTTTAAAATATGTTGCCATATTTTGATCCCTATAACTTTTTTGCAATTATGTGTACGGAGCTGTATGGGGCTCTTTTTTTTTATAGGGAACTATAACATGCAATCATTAGATTGCTATTATAATAGACTCCAATGCACTAGCATTGGAATCTATGATGATTTTACTAGTTTCCTATGGAGACCTATTACAGGCAAGGGCTACATTGGAAATACTATGCAGCAGCCTCCCGTCATCCACAAAGACAGGGGCTACTGCACACACGCTCCGGCTCCTCCGATCGCCACACGGGGGAGCCGGAGCACTACCGAAAGCGCGCGCTTTCGGTTTTCAGCGCGCTCAGATGCCATGGTCAGGATTGGCCACGGCATCTGAGGGGTTAAATTTCCGCGATCAGCATTACTTACGGTTGCAGATATGAGCCGCTGGTGTCTGCTATAAGAAGCAGGCGGCCACCCGCGGCTATGGCGCCCCCGCAGTGCTCAGGAGCAGGTGCCATCTTTAAATAGTATGGCGCTGGTCGGGAAGGGGTTAAAAAAAACACTCACTTCTGAAACTGCCCTTTATTCCAGCAATGTGGTGGTCTCTATCGGACTGGACTGGGAAGAGTTCTTGGTCCCAAGACGGTGTCACTCAAACAGACAGCACTTTAACATTTTTGTGCGATTTTTCTAATTTTAACACTGATGGCTGGACAACCCCTTTAATGGTACTCTATGTTCACATGGGTTGATTTGTTGCAGAAGTTTCCGTGACTGTTCTATTTACCAGAATAAAGCAAGTAGAAATCCATGCACATACTGCAGAAACAATTCCATTCAGACAATTAGAGCAGATATTCAGTTGAAATCCTGCCATTTGTGAATAATCCCTGCTGCTGTCACATGTATATGTCCCACTGAGAGGCCTTAAGTTGATGCAAATTGTAGTCGCCAGTTATGAACCGAGAATCGTACCCAGCAGCCTATCTTAATTTAACAATTTATGGAGTTAAAAAAAAAAAAAATGCCCACACACTTCCTAAATTTGATTTTATATTTAAGTTATTTTGTAGTCTATGTAAATAATATTCTAAGAACTGTTTCTGAATATAAATGTTGTTATTAATAGTAGTTGCTTGAGAAGTCTAATTGCCTCCTTTACTAGTGAACTTCCCAAAGAAATCAGAGCTCTGCTACCAATAAACGACTACATCATGACTTTTAAATCAAACTGATACCATATAAAAGCATTACTAAACAGATGCTGGTCTGGGGATGGCGCAGAAGAAAACTTTCAGACAAGAACAATTCAAGGCTGAATCTAAAAGGAACTCCTAATAAACCCAGCTACCTTCTAGCTTTAAGGTAGAGGACACACATATTGAAACACATGGTTTCTCTAGGTATGTTAAAATACAAGAAATTCCTTTAAGACAGTTGCCAGATGATACAGAAGCCTTGATTTCCTATCTAGGGTCAATTTAAAGGGCTTCTGTCTTCAGGAAAAAGGTTATTAAGCTGGCGGACTTTAGACATGTCCTAATGTCAACTGAAGCTAACAGTCTTTGTCCCTTCTTTCTATGTGCCTCCGTTTTTATGAAAAATAAACTTTTATTTTATGCAAATGATCCTCTAGGAGCAATGAGGGCGTTTCCCCTACTCCTAGCGGTTCCGTTCTCCCTCATCTGGCCACAACCTCATCATGTTTATTGACAAGGGCAGGCAGGATCACGTGAACACTCAATCAACATGATGAATTTGTGGACAGAGGAGGGAGAACAGAGCCTCTAGGTGTGGTGGCAACCGCAACACCCTCATTGCTCTTAGAGCCTCCATTGCTTCCATTTTTGTGAAAAATGAACTATTTATGCACATAGAAAGAGGGGACAAAAACTGTTAGGCCTCTTTCACATGAGCATGATGGATTGGCTCTGGATGAGTTCAGGGTGCGTTCAGTGAAACTTGCACCATTTTGTAAGCAAGTTCAGTCAGTTTTGTCTGTGATTGCGTTCAGTTGTTTTTTGCGGGGCCACGGAACTACGGATGTGCACAGCACACGGCATGCTGTCCGCATCTTTTGTGGCCCAATTGAAATAAATGGGTCCGCACCTGTTCCGCAAAATTGCAGAACGGATGCGGTCTTATTCACACAGTTATGTGAATGTAGACTTATACATGAAGTTTGTAAGACCTGCCTGCCCTCTCATCCTATTCTATTGAAAAGTATACAGGATTAAAAAGCCTTGCTGCTTTCTCTTCTCAATAATGAGATTTGAAAAAGTAATCAGATCAAACTTGGAAAATATATCAAACAATGCAGGACAAAAATATTCTGAGCTAGAAGCGAATAAAAAGGCCCCTGAACATTGTTAAGAGGCTTAAGAACCAAAAGCAGACATATTTTCTAAAATCTTCAAATTGTTTAAGGGGAATCTGCTAATAGCTTTATGCTGTACTTACTAAAGGGGTACTCTGACATAGCCATTTTGCTAAAATCTTGAACAGCTCCAGCACATGCTGATGAGTCCTGACATTCATGAGATCAGGGCTCTCCTCGCCAACTTGCTGCTGACTGCAGTAGGAAAAAAAACTGTCACTCAGTGGCAGGTAAGCAAGGAGAGCTCATGAATATGAGGACTCATCGAAAAATGAATAGTATTGTCATGGATCAATGGAGAGTGGACCGTCTGTGTCAACTAACTGGTTTAGCTTTGGGCTAAATCTTAAAGGCATTATTTTGGCGCTCACCTGGTATTCATCCTTTAACCCCTATATAGGGATCTGGACTTTGTTGCATTGGAGTAACCAGGCCTCTACCTCTTGTGATAGTCCCAGTACAGTTGGCAGCTGACCCACAGGGGTCTGGGACTCTGGTGCAGGCACAAGAAGCTCTAGACACAGAAAACACACCAATGCTGCAGGTACAGTCTAAACAGTTACTTATACTGATTACGTAGTTTTTGGCAGGACTACACTGTAGGAAAGTTGACTGGATGGCTGAGACGCAGAGGAAACTGCACCACAATCACAGAACCAGGGTAGTGGTGGATGCAGGAACAAGGCAGGTAGGAACCAACACTGTAGCACAGACAGGCAGACAGACTTGGAGAACTAAAACAGAAACCTGAACTGAAAGCTGAACTGTGAGGTCAGGAGTATACAGGCAGGATGGGTACACAGCAAGAACACCAGCAAATCACAAGAGAACTGCAGAAGCATTAAAGAAGTTATCCCATGATTATTGCAAAAAATGAAAATCAGAGATCATATAGTACATGACAATCTCTAACAAAGCTAGAAGCAGCCCTACACCTCACATGGATGCAGAGATCCCCCCCCCCCCCCCCCATTTATTACTCTGCTGGATATATATCAAGCTGACAGCTCAAGGGGAGTGTCTTTACTGCTGCAGCTCAGAGGGCGTGTCCTGCTCTCCCTATCACAGCTCAGCAGGCAGTTAAAGGATGTAACTGAGCATGTGCGGCCACCTCAGTGTGCAGGACAAAGAAATCAGAAAAAGAACAAACAGCCGGTGGCGCTATACAGATACATTGTATTGAATAAGTCAGGCGCTATATCAAATTTTTAATTACATGCAATTACAAAAGTAGTCAGATCCAGGTGCTGGATCGAAAACTGCAGAATATTTTTCGTGACACAAGCCCTTCCAAATATCTTTGCTTGTCAAAGGAAACCTTAAAGCTCAGACACCCTTTGCCTGTAGAGTGCTTACTATACCCAGGGACTCTCAGCCATTGGTTGGGAAAGTATTTGTAGATTAATGTACTTGTCCTTTAAGGTGAACACACGCAAATCCAAAGGGAACAGAGACTGGAGCAATAGAGGCAACAGCTTTTAGAGAATGTCAGACAGCATGGAGAGTTGCAGGCCAGTGGTGGGCATCAACTGCTGACCTAATAAGTATAGGAAAAGGAAAGAAACTCTGAAATATAACTTCAAAGAGTAATGCCTTTTTATCCACTTATCTGCTATCCACCCCACCCTTTCCTAAAATACTATTCACTCTGAATTCTTTGATAATCTCTTCTTGAGAGGATTGCCAGCTCACTGAAGGATCAGAAAACCAGCTCCCATAAAGGTCTATGGAGAGGGGTGAAGCGACCTCCGACGTGCATTTTTAAAATGGTGCCCGATCACGTATGCAGCAGGTGCCATAGCCGCCTGGTTTCTGCTGGTTCCTGACCACATTTAACCCCCTCAGATGCCATGGTGGAATGTGAAAGGAAAGGAAAGTGTGGGATAGTGTGTGAGAGAGGTGAACGGTCACACTTTCTGGGTGTCAAGAGTGATGTGGAAGTGGAGATGGCCAGGCGAACTGGGAAGCATCAAAATCTAATAGTGGGACTAGTGAAAGAAGTAGTACTTAATTAAAACAAAAAAAAAAGTGGCCCGTGGACAGCTATTTAACGGGATCGTTCCTATAATTTCTGATCCATTTCCGTCTATGAGTAGTTAACACTTCCTACAGAATATTTTTGTTGGTTCCAAAATCCAATTACTGTAATTTCACTAATTAGTTTGACTGCTAAAAAAGTGAATGTTATAAAGAAGTAATGTTTAATTATCTTTGCTAATAAGTTTGAGGTAGCTTAATGTAGAAAGAGAATCCCCGCTGTCTTCTAATCTAGCTTTAAACGGCTTCTTGGATGAGAAAACTTATTGAACCGACTAACATCATAACTTCAATTACTTGGACAACATTTCTGAAAACAAGAATACATCTTTCTCCAACAATGTGGCTAACTAATGTCTGGTACATGAACAACAATAAATAGAATCATGTCATACTACTATCAGTATGACTTTTTAACTCATCCCACCAAGATATCTCAATGAAGGAAACAACAACAATCCACGTACTAGAAACTGTCTTGAGGTGTTATCACCGAACTGAGTCATCGACCAGTATCAAATGGATTGGGCTGCTTGACATCCCGAAAATGTCCTGCAATATTATAGTACATTACTGAAAGTACTCTCATTGACAACTTATAACTATTTGTTGCAGTTGTCAGAAAACACCTGCTAGATGGTCATATAAGGATCAAACAGTAAGTACCTCCTTGAGAGAAGGGACCAGGAAATCTGTGGATTTTTCGTTAAATGGGTTTGTTTGGAAATTAGGCAGGAAGTTGTGTTAAAAAAAAATAAAATAGGACTCATCTTAATAAAATTTCCTGTTGCTCCCATCCCAGCTAGGACTCTGATGATTCCTCATTCATACTTCACGTGACCACTGCAGCCAATTACAGTCACATGTGTATGGGCTAGTGGAGTTTGGAGCAGGAGTGGAATGACATTTTAAAGGTAAGTTTTATTTTACAAAGCCCTTTGTTCCCAGTTTAATTTTAATAAATCCTAGAGAGCCCCTTAAAGAATGACAGAATAAGGCCTCTTTCACACTTGCGTTGTCCGGATCCGTCGTGCACTCCATTTGCCGGAGGTGCCCGCCGGATGCGTAACACCGCAAGTGAACTGAAACATTTCTATCAAGTCAATGCATTTATTTCTGTAAATTATTTAGTAATATCAGGGTAAGAGGCAATTTGGATAGTAGATGTGGCAAAACCAACCTCGCCACTGGGTTTTGGAGAGGCCTGTTTACCAGCCTCTTGCCTCAGGATTATGGCCCATACTAACTTTAAAGGAGAAGACAGACCGGCCACACAGCTTAAATCTGTCTTTGGAATTGTATTTTGTTATGTGAGGGTACCCAGATAGCCCATTTTATTGTATTTGTGTATTCTGAGTGCCATTCACCTAATGATATGCACTCAGACTTGAGCTATCTGGGGATATGTTAAATGTCTGTGTTTGCTGTGGGGGTTGTGACATTGGGTGTTTGGGTGGTGATTTCTGTCCTGTTGTCTCCACATGTGTATTGGCGATTTCCCTTTGTCCTGAGAGATAATTGAATTGCTCCTCGGGTGTCTCCAGGGCAGAGAGGAGGAAACCATGATGCATTGTGGGGATGTGTTGTGTCTGTGTATCCTGAGTGCTACGTATCTGTCCTGTGTCACAGTCTTCCTTCTGGTCCCCTAGGGGCGTGTCCACCAGATGGGGACCTGCATAAATACGGGTGGGTAGCCCTCAATAAAGTGTTCCTGTTTTATACCTTCATGAAGTCTTGGCTCATGTTTGGGGGATGGGATAACTACACTCTTGGGGATTGCTATATCACAATACTCCCCTGAGTATAAGCTCTTGTAAGAGCTTGTTCATGGTTCCTGCTCTCTGGATGTAGGAGAGGTTCACCCACTGGAGCCTGGAGCCTTGTCGTAGGTCCAGGGTGGGTAGGAGACGGCGAGACCTCCACCAAGCTTCGGCGGTCGTGGGGTCTGCAGCGCTGACGGTGTCAAGTGGAGTGCTTGGAGTCTTCTGGAAGCACTAGGAGCATCTTTCGACGGAGGTACCCGGTCGGGGTGCTAGGCGTTCCGTTACAGTAGATACAGTAACTTTATAGTAAACAATATGGAGGCAAAGATTTATTAGTACAGACACAGTAAATCTATTCCAGGCAAATATCATTTTCTTGAAAAATAATACTACTACTGCTCCTGATGACTATATCCTGTTGTTGTTTGGTAAGTAATGATTTTTTTGTAATTTTATTAACATTTGCAGCTTAAGAACTGGTCAACCACTTCAAAAACAGCATTTTATCATAGTACAACTGTTCTGGTTAGCCTGTATATGGTATACTTGTACCACTACTTCTCAAAAAACAGACCAAAGCATTACCTGCCTGACTGCATTGTGCCAGATGCATTTAGTGTGAAGGAGGGACAATGCTATGGGGATATTTTTCAGTAGTTGGTCCCAGTCCCCTAGTTCTAGCGAAGGGAAATGTTAATGTTTCAGCATGTCAAGTAATTTTGGAGAGCTGTATGCTTTCAACTTTTTGTAAACAGTTTGGGAGAGGCGCTTTTCTGTTCCAGCATGACTGTGCCCCAGTGCACAAAGCAAGGTCCATAAAGGCATGGTTTGTAAGAACTTGATTAGCCCAAGTACTGACCTCATCCCCATTGAACACCTTTGGGAGGAACTAGAATGAAGATTGTAAGCCAGGCCCTCTCATCCAACATCAGTATCTGACCTCACAAATGCCCTTCTGGGTGAATAGGCAAAACAATCCAATGGACACACACTAAAATCTTGCAGAAAACCTTCCAAGAATAGAAGAAGCTGTTTCAGCAGCGAAGGGGAGACTAACCCCCACATTAATGCCTATGGATTTAGAATGGGAGGTCACAAAAGCTCCTGCAGATATAGTGTGTAGGTGCCCAAACACTTCTGTCCATATGCTGTACATTTGTGCAGGCCAACTGTATATAATGGTGATTTTATTCCTAAAAGTTGTTCAGTCAATGACGAAAAATATGTGCACCACTGCTAAAGACCCCTCCAGTACTTCAGGAAATTAATTACCATTATTAATCAGGACTGAATAACAAAATCTTTTGCTGCAAATATTACAAAGCTGTAAAAAAAAATGTCGCTTCGAGACGTCTAGAGATTGAGCATAATCTAAATGATATTTCCCTAAAGACCGATTTTTCCATTTGCCAGATGGAGAATTTACAAGGCCATTTTATTCACCTGCAGGTGACACCGTTGGGCTTATCCACAATATTTGTCTGCTGTGCATGGATCAATGATCTGAAAGAAATACAATTATTTTCTACATTCCTCTGCCCTCATTTAGCACAGTAATAGTTGCAACAACCTAATGTTTATTGCTTCTACTTTTCGGTGCAAAAAAAGAATTCTCTAGCAATAAAAAGAAAAACTTGCGCGCAAAAAGAAGTTATTTCTTTTGATGAGTCCAGAGACGTAGACGATGCAAATGTTGAAAAAGGTTAATCAACTGAAACAAAATCTCAGCATGGGAAAGACAGTTCTGCAGAGGAAAATACTTATGTAGTAAAAGTCACTTGGTTCACAATGGAAATATCTACTATAAAAAGGGAGTTGTTTCTGATATCTGTAATCTCCTGTAAAATGCGCAGCTTCCAATCGCAGCCTTGTGTCTTGCGTTAAACCCCCCCTCAAAAACCACTAAAAGCAAAGCGTTCACAATTCCTGCCTGTAAACGTCTGCCTCTTATTTTGTACTTCCAATGCGTTACTGCTTATTGTCACACAATTCTTTATACCAATGCAATAACCCGCAATAAGGTAAGTAATATTCGTTCGGTACATTATGTCCAACTAGCTTGTTCAGTTTCAGCTCACTACAGTTTGTGTGAAGCAGATCTTCCCTTGAAATACATAGACTCACGAGGCTGATTTTGTATGTGCAGTCATGTGGCCGCAGCAACTATACAGGCCCAAAATACCAAGGTCTTGAAGCAGAAATCACTTGTGGCACCACATGAGACTCAAGTGTCATGAATTGAGTACTCTCAGTACAGAAATAAAATGGTCTACTGCACGAACGAAAAGCAACTATATATATATATATATATATATACACACACACACACACACTTTATCTATACTATACCTAAAGTGTGAGTGCTATAAACATGACCGCTACATTCCTAATCATTACACTTATCCGGGAGACTAAGTATCAAGAACTATTATTTTATTTTATTAGCAGCAGATTGCAACTGGGAGTTGAAGACTCACGACTCAATATTACAGTCCATCAGCTGACAAAAACCATCAGTACGGTCATCCATATTACTCAGAGGTCCTGATGCTGCTTGCCATCCTCAGCGCTGCTCACCTTATTCAAGTCTGACACCCTTATCATGGTCTCTGTCTCACCATTCACTTCTACTTTGTCATCGCTGCTACAATTAATCATCTGTAATCTTTTGGACGCCAGAATCTATTCAGCCTTCTAAGCTTTTTCTTCCATTCTAGAACAGCAATCCCAAGTGAACGGCAAAGCGGTGAAGCCTTGTACGTGTATTACACAGTAAAAATCCTCAGCAGCTAAAGCCCAGAAAACAACATCCAGCCAAACACAAGGAATTTCAACTCATTTAAGCATTAACCCTACAGTCCAATGGAATGTTTTCTGACTTGGCTGGTTTAAGTCATTACTGAGTTGTGCCTATCTAACCAATCAACATTCCTATGCACACATCCGTATCACAAAACGGTAATCTAAGGCATGATCTCATGTATACAGAATGAGCGCATAATCCTTTCCATCCTTTCCCTTGCCAGCACAAGGAATGCAACACATTTACATTGAAATAGCTGGGTTTAGATGTGTGGCTTTGTTTCGGCTTATTAGTAATCAGATAATCTATAAGTTTTATAAATTACAAACAACCAATAAGACCCTATTATAGTTCAAGTAAAGCAATGGAGGCCTGTGGATACCCTGATGTCTGTGGTGGTGAATCAAATAAGTTAGTCTTCATACAAGGTTTGTCTATCTGAAAGACATGCATGAACGTTTTAGGCCTGATTAAGATGGCAAAACAAAGACTTATCTGGATGTTCAGACAGCATCATAGGCGTATTGGGAACTTAAAGTGGCCCTGGAAAAAAAACAAAAAGTGGCCCCAATGTTGTAGGTGGGTCCAAATCAACAGAAGCTGGTGCTCAGAATACCATCCCACAGACCCAAATACCTTAGTGCAGCACAAAATACCTCTTAAGAAGTGGTCGGTGGCCATCAATAGCTGCCATGTTCTGTCCTCCTCCAATTATCTCTAATATGGATATGGAGCAGGGTGCTTGGGAGGCGAGATGTGAGTCACAGCACCCAACCATCAGCATGCTGCCTGGACTTCCTTTAATAATTACCTCCATTGTTCCCCTAGTAGTATGTACCCGGCAAGCAGCAGTGAGGAGGGCTAGAGTTGCCTTATGGGCATCAGCCCACCAGGAAAATTCCCTGTAGGGTCTATGGCCAAATCGCCCCTGGACGGCATCCATTTTTTCCCAGAGCCACCTATTTCAATGAATGAGTTTCAGATGGAAATCTGACGAGATCAGAGCATGCTGCAATCTTCTTTGGACAATCTTCAAAGGTCCAGGAGGAAAAATTTACTGGAAATCTGAATTGCACCATTTTTTTTTTTTTTTTTTTAAAGCACACAGACAGAAAATACTTTTTTTTGAATCAGGCTTTAAAAGGGTTGTCCCATGAAAAATAGTCTCCATTCTTCAAACCAGCAACCTGGATCTGAATAGTTTTGGAAAAGTTCATGTAATTGAACATTTAGTACAGCCTCTGAACTATTAAATAAAATGTATCTATCTGTATAATGCCACCAGCTGTTTGTTATTTTCCTTATTTCTCTGTCCACTAAGATGGGTTCACAGGCTCAGTTCCATCCTTCAACTGCCACCTGCTATATCTTTTGTTAGAAGCTGTGAGAGTTATAGGGAGAGCTGTAGTAGAAAGGGCACACACCCTGAGTTGTCAACTTGCACAAAATCTAGCAAAACAAATTGAGATATTAATGGGGGGAGCTATGGATCCATGTGAGGTACAGAGCTGCTTCTAGCTTGGCTAGAAAGATATTGTCATCAACTATATGAGGTCTAGTTTTTATTTTTAAGGGGTTCCTCCAAAAATATGAATTTTAAGATATGCCAGTCCTAAAAGATATGAAAGTAATTAATGGAAATGTGAATGTGCATGCCCCAGTAACGGAAGATCTGTTTTCAAATGCAAAATTCCCTTTTATTTCTGTAGTTACTCCCACATCATCATTTTTCAGCATCACTGGGGCTTACAGAAGCTGAACAGATTAATGAGGACCTTTCACCACACCTGACATTCCTGTTTTAATAGCTCCATGCATTCCCCATGTAATAACAATTCTGGAGCATCTATTCTTATGGCTCTATGTTGTGCTATTCCTTTATTATTTCTACTAGAAGTTATGAATGAACTGCTAGCAGTCTGTAGTAAGGCTAGAGGTAACCAGTTGGGGGTGTGTACCTGCACAGACTGACTGTATCCAATCAGTGCTGCCATTTTCAGACTGTGCAGGTACACCCCCCAACTGGTTACCTCTGTAGCCTTACTGCAGACTGCTAGCAGTTCATTCATAACTTCTAGTGCAAGTAAAAAAGGAATGGCACAACATAGAGCCTGAAGAATAGATGCTCCAGAATTGTTAGTACGTGGGGAATGTATGGAGCTATTAAAATAAGCAGGTCAGGAGCGGTGAAAGGTCCTCGTTAAGGGCTCATGCACACTACCATAGCCTGTTTTGCGGTCCACAAAACAAGGATAGCAGCCATGTGCATCCTAGCCTATATGGAACAGCCCTATCCTTGTACGTTAAATGGACAAGATTAGGACATGTTCTATTTTTTTTGCGGTTGCCATGGAACAAACATATGGATGCAGAAAGCACATGGGGCGCTTTCTGCATCTTTTGCGGCCCCACTGAAGTGAACAAAATGCAGATCATATGCATTATGTAAATGGGGCCTAAAATATAAAAAACAGTTCAACCAATTTGTGGGTTCAAGTTAAATGTACTTATAATCTATAACAGAACATTTTATTAAGTCTTAGAATTTTTATGAAAACATACAGTAGTCATCTTTTCTAAAAAAAAAAACGTGTGGGCCAAATTTATAATTTGAATATGCCAAATGATTGTCTTCCCATTGAAGTGAATGGAAACGAGGAGCTGTAATTACACTGCTCACCGCTGCAATGTTGAGTACAGAACCAGCACGGCCTTCTCTTCACATGGCTGATGGGCGGGGATGGCGGCAGTTGGGCTCCCATTGATCTGATATTG
The DNA here is from genome assembly GCF_905171765.1 of Bufo bufo. NCBI lineage: Eukaryota > Metazoa > Chordata > Amphibia > Anura > Bufonidae > Bufo > Bufo bufo. The sequence continues at coordinate 323,721,599 of NC_053392.1, forward strand.
ATGACCTATCCTGAGGATGGGTCATCAATATAGGAAAAGTGGAGAACTCCTTTAATGTCAATGGTTACACGTGCTGTCCATGGAGAACAGGGACAGCAAATGTGATTCACAAACGTGTGAAAGAGAACTTAGGCTACTTTCACATCTGTGTTGTGCAGCACCAGAATGCATTCCGTTCCAGTATGTTGCGTTCCCAAGCTGTAGCCTGCTCTCATTGCATTCATTGGAAACTGTCTGGCACCAGGAGAAGTATAGAGTGCACTCAGCAAGCATGTTGGTACCTTCATTCCCTGGATTTAATGGAGGTCATAGTGGCAACAAAAATGGTAAAAGGCAGAGTGGACCCGGCATGCATGTGGAACCTGCACTCCCTGAATTTTATGCTGGACATTATGGCATATAACAGGTCGTATTTAGTGTTAGATTCCAGTCTTCCAGAGATCGCTTTGACATTTGGCAGACGGGCCCAAATAATTTTCTACAAAATGTATTTGCCAAGAATCTCAAATTGGCAAAATAAGTGTAGCATTAGCACCAGAATGTTTTCTATAATTATGGCATTACTGTACTTTATTTGTGTTTGCAGAGTCTTTTTTCTTCGTTTTTCTAGCCATGGCAGCGTGCACTTGCGCATTGGGATGTGCTGACTGACCCCCATTTTCTTGCGTTCCCATGCTAGACACAAAACTGCTGCAAGAAGCGTTTTTGTGTGTGGCATGGGAAACTGAAGAAGCCGGATCCGGCACCAAAAAAACATGCAAGTCAATGGTGCTTTGGGCATGAAAAAAACTGGAGTCGGTGCCCATTAACTTACAATGGTTTTAGTGCCGGATCCGGTTTCTTATTTTTCAATGTAATACAACCAGATCCGTTCTGATGGGATGCAGCTGGTTGAATTATTATAACGGAATCCCATGCTGCATCTCAAAATCGGACAGCAAAAACGCAAATGTGAAAGTAGCCTTATACTGGATTCAGCAGGTAGGCACATTTCCGTACAATTTGGTGGTTGTACATTGTCACAATACGGTGAGGTGAATGTGCTCTAAAAATCTGCCACATTGTCCAGGACAAACACAAGTATGTCCACAAGCCTAATTACTAAGCCCCTGCTTTTCTGCTATAGTTCTCTTGTGCAGTAACTAGCTTTGTTTTCCAAGCACTTACTACCAATGCTTACCAAAAAGGTAATAAAATCACATTATGCCTCTGAAATGGCAAGGCAGGGAGCAATTCAAAGAGTAAAGACTCCGATAAATATTGAGATAAGCATTAGGCACACAAATACATGCAGCCCGGATTCATGGAGAAAATTGCATTTACTTAAAACTCTGGAGACTGGCACAGATCAAATTGCTAGACTTGACCTACTCAGATTGTTCGTTTTAGTGAAAAAGCTCATTGTAAACATGAGTCTTCCTTATTTATAGATGAAAGGTACCATCTTAAGTTGGCCTGTGGTGGTTAAGAGCCTGCAAACCATACTACTATTGGGGCTAAAACCTGTCATGAGAACTTTAGTATAACATTTTGGAGTGTTTCCCTTTTAAAGGGCATCTGTCAGCAGATTTGCACCTATGAAACTGGCAGACCGCTTACATGTGCACTTGGCAGCCGAAAGCATCTGTGTTGGTCCCATGTTCATATGTGCCAGCGTTGCTGAGAAAAATGATGCCTAAATATATGCAAATGAGCCTCTAGGAGCAATGAGGGCGTTACCATTACACCTATTAAACATTTATGGCCTAGCCTGTGGATAGTGTAGTTGTCCCAATTGAGTGTACTCCTTTAAGAATTACATGGAAAATATCCAGTGTTAGAAAATGAAGTACATATATAAAGGAAAGTTAAGTTACAATATGTAGGAGAGTAGGAAGCTGAAAACACTCAGACTGTTGAGTACTTATCAGCTGTGGATTTAAGACAAAATGAGCAGTTAATACATATTTTATGACTCCTCCATGTGAACTAAATCTCTCATTTGTAGCTAAAAACGAATGAGCCAAAGCATTTGCATTTCATTGCTACACCAAAGAGGTCACCTGAGGAAAGAAATAATGTCAGCAGTCAAATTCTTCTAAATATCTTCACTGATGGAAAAATATCCACTGATATATGTAAGTACACTAGTGGCTTTATTCAAGATCATTCAAAAGACAACGAATGCTGCATATGATCTTGCATTCAAATATCTTGACTCCACTTGCTCTGCCATATAAGAAGAGAACATGCAGATATCTGTATGCAAAAACTAATTCTGTAAAAAGGAATAAACAACTGGACAGCTATACATAGTCTGTTCTTAATTTACAACCATGGGGGAAAAAAAACTTTAAAGACAGAAAACATTTCTACAAAACGTTACACTAAAAAAGTGGTTAAAAAATATTTAGCACGATACTACAGGATAAGTCAAATATTAGACTGCTGGTAACCCACCTATGATGTGTATATGTGTGATGTCTCAGATACCCATTGTTCTTCATCAGCAGAACAGAGATGTCACAGCAATCACCCATGTCAGCCACCACTCCGCTATCCATGGTGGGATACGGCCACCACTATGCTCAGATCTTCTGGCATCTCTCTCTGACTACCTGGCGGGCCCTGCCACAGAGTAGATTTGCTCCTTCCTGCAGGCTGCTCCTTACTGGTACTTCCTATGTCTAACCCTAGGGTGCAAGTGTGTACATTCTCCGGCTCCTAAAGGGACGGTGTGTGCACTCTATTCTACCCTAGCCAATGGCTGGTTACCCTGGGGTATTTAAGGCAATTTTACTTATGGGATAGTGCCTGAGCAACAGGTTCCAAGTGGCTGGGTTCCTGCAAAGATGTGCTGATAACATCTGTCTTCCTGCATACAAACTTCTGTTTACCAGATATGACCCTTCGCTTCAGGACCTGACTCCTGCCTGATCTCCTTTCTGAGCTGCCCTGTATATTTTAACACACAAACTCTGACTGCTTTGACCTCGGCTGATCCTGCTTATGGTTTTGGCTGACCCTCTCTGTGCTCCTCACCAGTATCTCTTGAAGGATAACTGTCACATTTAGACCCTAACTTAAATTTTCATATATGTAGTTACTAATAACATGATATTCCACAATCAGTTACCATTAGACTGACTTACCCCATATTTAATAAGATTCAGCCCTTAGCAAACAGTCTGCATAAAACTGCAATTTCACTATTCAGTTAAGATGGCCGCCACTGCCCTAACCCTGAGGCTAATCCCGCCTGCCCTCACTAGCCAGTAACAATAGCCCCCCAAAAGTGTCAGTAACCAGAGCCCTCCCCCTAAAGGGTTAATCTCCTGCAGCACAAAGGGGTCCTCTTACCACATGTTGCTTTAATTTATACACTGAGCAGACGGCAGATCTCCCTTCCCTGGTCTGCGCTGCTTCAGCTCTACCTCTCCAGCTCTGCTGAGTGAGGGAGCGTCTGCCAAGCGCAGGGACAGGGAGAAGTGCACACAGCCCAGGCACTGTTATCAGCTGCTGGGGAGGACCTGGCTTTAATCATTTGCTTACAGTCCCTGGCTGTCAGTAATGTGAGCCTGCACGCTGCGTGCTCCGTCTATCCGGACCATGCCTAGCAACCCTATTTTAAGCACAGGTAAAAGTAGGCAGAACAGGGAACAAAAATGTGGAATTAAGGGGTAATTGAATACACAGTGAAAAGTTTAAATAGGGCCACCAAGGTGATATTAATCACCACAATCCAATACTCCCAAAAAAAAAATATGACAGTTATCCTTTACCTTTTGTGGGTCAGCTGTTAAAGGGGTTCTGCAGTTTTTTTAAACTGATGATCTATCCTCTGGATAGATCATCAGCTTCTGAGCGGGGTTCCGACACCCGGGACCCCTGCCTATCAGCTGTTTGAGCAGGCCCAGTGACCTCACGACTAGTATCAATGGCCTGGGCGGGGCTAAGCTCTATGTAAGTGAACAGAGCTTACCCCTCCCAGGCCATTGATACTAGTCGTGATGTCACTGGGCCTGCAGTAAACAGCAGGTGTCGGACCCCCGCCGATCAGATGCTGATGATCTATCCAGAACCCCTTTAAATGGAACATGGTGGTTCCCCTGTGCCTGAGTCCAGATTCCTGGACAGGAGTTAAAGAATGAAGACCGGGGGCCACTCAGATAATACTCCAAGTCAAATCTGTTGAAGTGACATAGTGGATCCACTTCCACTTCATAAGAGATGAGTAGACATTTGTATAATTGAGCATGTCCAATGTAACTCCATATAAACTCTAAGAATTATGGAAGCAACTGAGTGCGCTATATGTCATATACCATCATCTCTGCAAACCCAAAACAAAAATTGAAATGAAAAAAAAAATTAAAATTAAAAGACAGGGTAGAATTATTGCCAAATTCATAAAATCCCCTGTGTCTTGTTTGTTGGGGGGGGGGGGGGGGGGGGGGGGGGGGGCTGGCTTGTTACTATCACAAGTCACAAGGTAGGCCAACCACTAGATGGCATCCAGTTAGACTAAAGCATCTAGACATGTATTAATGGATGTCTACATTTTAGACGGATTAGTAAATCTGCCCCACTGGGCAGATCAGTGGCAAACTTATGTGTAAATGGCAAAGAGGCAAATGGACCAGGAGCAATCACAACCCTGCAAAATTCAACTGCACAGCATTTCTAAACATATGTAATGATGAGCAGTGAATATATGAAAACTTTAAGGTTATATTCATACCTTGAACCTGATGAAGTCAGGTCTTGGATGAAATGCGTTGGCATTGACTAAAGGTGCTATTCCCATGTGGAGGAATGTTTTGTTGCTGCCGCTCTTGTTCAGCTATTTACCACAAGGATGACATTGCATTCGTATAGGGATATGCCAGACAACTAGACAGAGGGTATTATGCGTAACTAGATAAATATGTTTGATAAATGGCTACTATCTGAACGATCTCATTGAACTTGTCTGAGAGATTACTACTGCACTGAGTATAGAAATTTGCTGTTTGGGATTTTAATTACTTGTTTGGAGTGGATTTCTTCTCACTTGGCTGGTTTGACATTTTACCTGTGACAAATGACACTTTATAGGAGGTAAGCATATTTGTGGTAAAAGCGTATCATGGCTCATGGATTCTTTCTATTTACGGTCTCACATATTTGAGCACTATGTGTATTGTAGTCAATGAATAGGACTGGGCCTGCCTGTTCCACTGACTACAGTAAGGTCCATAAATATTGAGACATCGACACAATTCTAACATTTTTGGCTCTATACACCACCACAGTGGATTTGAAATAAAACAAACAAGATGTGCTTTAACTGCAGACTGTCAGCTTTAATTTGAGGGTATTTACATCCAGATCAGGTGAACGGTGTAGGAATTACAACAGTTTGCATATGTGCCTCCCACTTGTTAAGGGACCAAAAGTAATGGGACAGAATAATCATAACTCAAACTTTCACTTTTTAATACTTGGTTGCAAATCCTTTGCAGTCAATTACAGCCTGAAGTCTGGAACGCATAGACATCACCAGACGCTGGGTTTCATCCCTGGTGATGCTCTGCCAGGTCTCTACTGCAACTGTCTTCAGTTCCTGCTTGTTCTTGGGGCATTTTCCCTTCAGTTTTGTCTTCAGCAAATGAAATGCATGCTCAATCGGATTCAGGTCAGGTGATTGACTTGGCCATTGCATAACATTCCACTTCTTTCCCTTAAAAAAAAAACCTCTTTGTTTGCTTTTGCAGTATGCTTTGGGTCATTGTTCATCTGCATTGTGAAGTGCCGTCCAATGAGTTCTGAAGCATTTGGCTGAATATGAGCAGATAATATTGCCCTAAACACTTCAGAATTCATCCTGCTGCTTCTGTCAGCAGTCACATCATCAATAAATACAAGAGAACCAGTTCCATTGGAAGCCATACATGCCCACGCCATGACACTACCACCACCATGCTTCACTGATGAGGTGGTATGCTTAGGATCACGAGCAGTTCCTTTCCTTCTCCATACTCTGGTACAAGTTGATCTTGGTCTCATCTGTCCATAGGATGTTGTTCCAGAACTGTGAAGGCTTTTTTAGATGTCGTTTGGCAAACTCTAATCTGTCCTTCCGGTTTGAGGCTCACTAATGGTTTACATCTTGTGGTGAACCCTCTGTATTCACTCTGGTGAAGTCTTCTCTTGATTGCTGACTTTGACACACATACACCTACCTCCTGGAGAGTGTTCTTAAACTGGCCAACTGTTGTGTAGGGTGTTTTCTTCACCGGGGAAAGAATTCTTCGGTCATCCACCACAGTTGTTTTCCGTGGTCTTTCGGGTATTTCGGTGTTGCTGAGCTCACCGATGCGTTCCTTCTTTTTAAGAATGTTCCAAACAGGTGTTTTGGCCACGCCTAATGTTTTTGCTATCTCTCTGATGGGTTTGTTTGGGTTTTTTCAGCCTAATGATGTCTTGCTTTACTGATAGTGACAGCTCTTTGGATCTCATCTTGAGAGTTGACAGCAACAGATTCCAAATGCAAATAGCACACTTGAAATGAACTTTGGACCTTTTATTTGCTCATTGTAATTGGGATAATGAGGGAATAACACACACCTGGCCATGGAACAGGTGAGAAGCTAATTGTCTCATTATATTTGGTCCTTTAACAAGTGGGAGGTACATATGCAAACTGTTGTAATTCTAACATCGTTCACCTGATTTGGATGTAAATACCCTCAAATTAAAGCTGATAGTCTGCAGTTAAAGCACATCTTGTTCGTTTCATTTCAAATACATTGTGGTGGTGTATAGAGCCAAAAATGTTAGAATTGTGTTGATGTCCCAATATTTATGGACCTGACTATATATCATGCTGCAATTTATATTGCATTCCAGCTTTCTCATATTTAGTGGATAACCGGTGACTATGTGTAAAGCATGGATAATATAGCGAGGTTAATATACGGTATACACCTACACATCTCACATTAAGACATTTTTCTGCTTATTGTTGGGACCTATGGTCAAAATACTGTGAATTATTGCATACTTAAATTATATTCATCATGTTTTTAAATATTTGACACTTACCGGCCAGTAAGTTTCCAATGTGTGTGGGCAGCTCTCCTGAACAATGAATGAACCTTCATTTTTCACTATATCAGTTTCCAGGAAATTTTAATAGTATGCATTATACAGTTAATTGTTTTAATTGTTTTTTTGGCTTGGGTGCTTGATATTACTCTATAGTCCTTTTATTTTTAATGATTATATCATAGCATGGCTTCCAGTGGTGAGCTCAGAGAGAATGGGATATGAAAAGCCAAAGGTGACTGTTGTAGTTTGGAAACCAAGATATGAGCCCCACACAAAAGCCTATTTAAATGGCCACTGCAACAGAGCAATAACTAGGAGCTAACCATTCGTTCCAAATCACTGCCCTCTCATTCAACTGCATTCACAAGTAGCAATCATCACCTCCATTTGTGGGAAAAGGATTACTAAAGCAATTGTTCATCCACATACAAATGACTGTATTTTTCACTTTATAAGACGCACTTCCCCCCCAAAAGTGGCAAAAATGGTTGTGCGTCTTATAAACTGAACACTAGTGAGCGCTTTAATGGTGGAAGCACTCACTAGTATGCATTAGGTGCCTGGAGAGGGGAGTTTAGTGCTGCGAAGTGCTTCCTGGGGCCGCTCGCGCACTCTCCTTACAGCGTACAGCAGTCAGGTGACTGTGCAACGCGGGCCGGAGAAGACAGGGGTCAACGACTTCTAAAGAGACCACAGGACGCACAGTGGAGTCGCGGTGCAAGAGAACATTTTATTTTAAGGTCTGATGTGAGGTCTGAAAATGGAGGGCTAATATGGGGGTCTGATGTGATGTCCTGATATGGGGGTCTGATGTAATGTCCTGATATGGGGGTCTGATGTAATGTCCTGATATGGGGGTCTGATGTAATGTCCTGATATGGGGGTCTGATGTAATGTCCTGATATGGGGGTCTGATGTAATGTCCTGATATGGGGGTCTGATGTAATGTCCTGATATGGGGGTCTGATGTAATGTCCTGATATGGGGGTCTGATGTAATGTCCTGATATGGGGGTCTGATGTAATGTCCTGATATGGGGGTCTGATGTAATGTCCTGATATGGGGGTCTGATGTAATGTCCTGATATGGGGGTCTGATGTAATGTCCTGATATGGGGGTCTGATGTAATGTCCTGATATGGGGGTCTGATGTAATGTCCTGTTATTGGGGTCTGATTTAATGTCCTGATATGGGGGTCTGATTTAATGTCCTGATATGGGGGTCTGATTTAATGTCCTGATATGGGGGTCTGATGTAATGTCCTGATATGGGGGTCTGATGTGATATCCTGTTATTGGGCTCTGATTTAATGTCCTGATATGGGGGTCTGATTTAATGTCTTTGGGGTCAGATCTGAGAATATGATATGAGGCTCTGATCTGAAAATTTGATATGGGGCTCTGATCTGAAAATTTGATATGGGGCTCTGATCTGAAAATTTGATATGGGGCTCTGATCTGAGGATCTGACATGGGGTCTGATGAATATTTTTTTCTTAATTTCTTACTATAAAACCTGGGGGCATCTTATAAAGCGAAAAATATGTTAATTGTTTGCTGGCAGTACATCCCCGTTTACATAGGGCAATGTGCTGCCGACAAACAATGATTTGAGGTGCAGTGTCTGCATGGTCATTGGGAGACAAGAAGCACAAATACATGGGGTAATTATCGTGAATGAGCATCCTAATGAAGGTTTGTCCCGATCCTCAGGCCATGTAAAAGAGCCCTAAGAGCTTATATGGCTGACATGATGCATCTTATATCAGAAACTCAAGCAAAAAACGGTTACTATACTAAGCAAAAGGCTGCATATGCAAGATCAAAGTACGGTAACTGTCAAAAGTACATCTTTGGTTGAAGGTACATTTTAATTTCTAAACTGAACAGGAAAGGAAAAGTAAAAAAGAAAATGCTGAAATTGAGTGCTTACACAATCATTTGATTCAGTCACAAATCACAAAGAAAAAATAAACCAATACCATCCACTATATTGCTATGAAAAGTATGTAAGCCCAAAACTTTTTTACTAGTTTTTAATAGTTGTGCCAAGCAATATTTATTTTCTGTGACTGCTGCCCTGAACCAGCATCTTGTTCACTACGGAAAGATTTAATATATTCTATGATTGGCATCTCCTCTTATAACCAAAAAAAAAAAAACACAAAGTAAAAACGCCTTCACAAAAGGACAATTTCTGAACAATAATTGCACATATAAATTATTTAAATTAAACCATCTACTGTAAATTACATCACCAGTTACTGAACAGTAAGAAAACATTTTAAAGTGATCCATTAGTCTCTGATATCATATGGAAGCATACAGAGAATGTTACTGAATTGTGATATGCTCCATAATTTCACATTAAGGAGAAATGTTACCTTGGTAGGTTTAAAAGGTCACTGTAAACTTTGTAATAGGTGTTATCAGTGAAAAATGACACTTTCTTCACTTAGGTCTTTCCCCCCCCCCTTTCCAAAAATAAAATAAAATAAATAAACAACATTCTCTTCTCGGTCCTATTAAAGGGCATCTGTCAGCAGATTTGCACCTATGAAACTGGTTGACCTGTTCCTGGCATTTGTGTTGGTGAGAAAGATGAATCTCAGATTGCTGAGAAAGATGAAGTTTTAACCCTTTCAGTCAGTCACTGAGGTTTTTTCCTTTTTTTATTTTATTGTCCGTCTTAGGCTACTTTCACACTAGTGTTTTTTGTGGAACCGTCATGGATCTGCAAAAACGCTTCCATTACAATAATACAATCATTTGCATCCACCATGAACAGATCCGGTTGTATTATGTCTTATATTGCCATGACGGACACGTCATAAACACCACTGAAAGTCAATGGGGGATGGATCCGTTTTCTATTGTGTCAGAGAAAACGGACCCGTCCCCATTGACTTACACTGTGTGTCAGAATGGCTCCGTCTTGCTCCATACCACATAGCGGACAGAAAAACGTTGCTTGCAACATTATTCTGTCTGCGATGGGAGCGCAACCAAACGGAACGGAAAGCATTTTGGAGCGTTCAGTTTTGTCCCCATTGACAATGAACGGGGAACGGAAGAGTTTTCCCCCGCTATTGAGATCTTATGACAGATCTAAATAGCGGAAAGGGGAAACGCTAGTGTGAAAGTAGCCTTACCATAACTATTTTTCTGTTCTGTTTTTTTTTGCAGGACAAGTTGTACTTTCCAATTATACCATTTAATATGGCATAAAATGTAGTGGGAAGCGCAGAAAAATTCCAAATGGGGTGGAATTGTAAACAAACTGCAATTCCACCACAGTTTTATGGGTTTTGTCTCTACAGTGTTCCCTATGAGCTAAAACTGGCCCATGCCCTTCATTCTTTGGGTCAGTATGATTACAATGGCACCACATTTATATACCGTACTTTTTCTTGTGTTTTAATACTGAAAAAATAAACTTTGAAAATAAACATTTTTCTCTTTTCACAGCCATATTCTAACCCCCATAACTATTTTAAAGTCGACTACGCAGCTGTGTGGGGGCTCATTTTTTGCAGGATGATCTGTAGATTTATTGATCACTTTTTGATCCCATTCTATTTACTTTTATAGGTAAGCGAATTGTAATTCGCCAATTGGACAAATATTTTTATATTTTAATAGTTCAAGCATCAGATCATTATGTTTTTTATTTTAATTCTTTAATTCTATTTTGTTTTTGCCTCCCTTTGGAGGCTACAATATGCAACATTCTGTTTTATTTTAGCTTAGACTGTAGTTCAATAGAACTACAGTCTAAGCTCTATTTGCGCTTATCCTGCAGGGGGCAGGTCTCCATAGGAACTGCAACTCTGATAAGCTGGGTCTCTTCAGAGAGACACATCACATCAGAGAAGAAATAGCTCCACTGCCGCATGGAGGAGCTGGTTCTAACCTGGAAGCACGCACTTACAGTTTTTAGCATTTAGATGCTGTTGTCAGATTTGACCACGGCATCTAAAAGGTTTAAACGTCTTCAATTGGCATTATTGCCGGTCACAGACATTGGACCCGGGCATCTGTTGTTTGAAACAGCAGAGACCTGATGGCTATGGTGTCCACTGCACATCTCCTTTCACCATACATGTACTGTGGTGGGACTCAATGGCTTAATATATGTATATAAGCCTCTAGTAGCAACTGGGGCAATGTCATTACACTAAGGCTGGGTTCACACCTGAGCGTATTCGATAAGCGCTTTTTACAGGCGTTTTTATTGGGCGTTTTTGAGGCGTATTTTGGGGCGTTTTTGTATTTTGGAAACGCACGTAGTACGTGCGTTTGTGTGATTAAAGAGGACCTTTCACCGATTCTTACCCTATGAACTAACTATACAGATATGTAGAGCGGCGCCCGGGGATCTCACTGCACTTACTATTATCCCCGGGCGCCGCTCCGTTCTCCTGCTATGCCCTCCGGTATCTCCGCTCACTAAGTTATAGTAGGCGGAGATACCAGTCCCTAAGTTATGGTAGGTGGAGTCTGCCCTAGCGCTGGCCAATCGCAGCGCAGAGCTCACAGCCTGGGAGGTTATTTTCTCCCAGGCTGTGAGCTCTGCAATGCGATTGGCCAGCGCTAGGGCAGACTCCGCCTACCATAACTTAGGGAACGGAGATACCGGAGGGCATAGCAGGAGAACGGAGCGGCGCCCGGGGATAATAGTAAGTGCAGAGAGATCCCCGGGCGCCGCTCCACATGTCTGTATACTTAGTTCATAGGGTAAGAATCGGTGAAAGGTCCTCTTTAATCCAATGAAAACCTACCACAATACACCCAAAGAAGCTCCTGTACTTCTTGGGGTGTAGGGAGTTTTACAGCGCATTCGTACACGCTATAAAACGCTCAGGTGAGAACCATGCCCATAGGGAAACATTGTTGTTTGCCTGTTGAGCGTTTTACAACGCGTAGGAACGCGCTGTAAAACGCTCAGGTGTGAACCCAGCCTTAGAGGCTCTTTGATTGAGAGGTCCAAGCAGTTAAAGCATTACCCCAGGGCCTAGACCAATCAAAGTGCAGAGGGCATTGCAGGTGCAGAGAAAGCAAAGCCTCTAGGTGTAACAGCAACACACCCTTTTGCTCCTAGAGGCTCATTTGCATACATTAAAACATTATTTTTCTCAGTAATGCGGGCACATATGAACATGGGACCAACACAGATGCCTTTAGCTGTAAGACACACATGCAACAGGTCATCCAGCTTCATAGGTTACAAATCTGCTGACAGATGACCTTTAATCAGGCTGATGCCAGGCAGTATAAGCTTCGATTGCTGTTCGTTTAAAGAGGACCTTTCACCGCTCCTGACATTATGAACTAAGTATCATGACATATACAGCGGCGCCCAGGGATCTCACTGCACTTATCATTATCCCTGGCCACCGCTTTGTTCTCCCGTTATGTCCTCCGGTATGTTCGGGGACTTGGTTATAGTAGGCGGAGTCTGCCCTTGTTCTGCTGGGCGTCTCCTTCTCCTAGGCTGTAGCGCTGGCCAATCGCAGCGCAAAGCTCACAGCCTGGGAGAGAAAAAAAAGGAGACGCCCGCAGAACAAGGGCAGACTCCGCCTACTATAACCAAGTCCCCGAACATACCGGAGGACATAACGGGAGAACGGAGCGGCGCCCAGGGATAATAGTAAGTGCAGTGAGATCCCTGGGCGCCGCTGTATATGTCATGATACTTACTTCACAATGTCAGGATCGGTGAAAGGTCCTCTTTAAAGTGTTTTTCACACAGCTTGATGTAAAGTGAAAGAGGGACAAACGATTGTGCTTATGATTAGTGTTTAGCGAATTGCGTTCAAAACTCTGTACAGCATTGAAATATATGGGCCCGACCAGGGAAATTCGTTATCACCGAACTTCAGACTTTGATTTTTAAACTTGAAAACCATTTTAAACCATGGTTCCGAAGTCGGCTTCGGTACGGAGGTATCAGCAGGTCCAGTATATCCATGTCAGCCATAAAGTTATTTAATCGGCTGACATGTGAATACTGGACCTGCTAACTCATTGGGCAGATCCAGTTCTTCTTAGTGGCTAGGTTATCCACATTGTGCAATTGATACAGTTACACACTGACTGTCACAATAGTGCATTTATTTGATCATAACATTGCACATCTAAGCTATATGATAAGGAGTGTAAGTGGTGGAGGTGACATTGATATCACTAACCTCTCACCATTTAGTGCACCTTAATAGCCTTTTCTTGACTTAGGGCTGATTTGCCCATGGTTTAACTCCTTAAGGACACAGCCTTTTTTCACCTTAAGGACCAGGCCATTTTTTGCAAATCTGACCAGTGTAATTTTAAGTGCTGATAACTTTAAAACCCTTTGGCTACTTTCACACGGGCGAGTATTCCGCGCGGATGCGATGCGTGAGTTGAACGCATTGCACCCACACTGAATACCGACCCATTCATTTCTATGGGGCTGTTCACATGAGCGGTGATTTTCACGCATCACTTGTGCGTTGCGTGAAAATCGCAGCATGCTCTATATTCTGCGTTTTAAACGCAACGCAGGCCCCATAGAAGTGAATGGGGTTGCATGAAAATCTCAAGTATCCGCAAGCAAGTGCGGATGCGGTGCTATTTTCACGCACGGTTGCTAGGAGACGATCGGGATGGAGACCCGATCATTATTATTTTTGCCTTATAACATGGTTATAAGGGAAAATAATAGAATTCTGAATATAGAATGCATAGTAAAATAGCGCTGGAGGGGTTAAAAAAAAAATAATAATTTAACTCACCTTAGTCCACTTGATTGCGATGCCCGCCACCTCCTTCTGTCTCCTTTACTGAACAGGACCTGTGGTGAGCATTCATTACAGGTCAAGGACCTGTGGTGACGTCACTCCGGTCATCACATGATCTTTTACCATGGTGATGGATCATGTGATGACCGGAGTGACGTCACCACAGGTCCTTGACCTGTAATGAATGCTCACCACAGGTCCTGTTCAGTAAAGGAGACAGAAGGAGATGCCGGGCATCGCGATCAAGTGGACTAAGGCGAGTTAAAAAAAAATGTAACCCCTCCAGCGCTATTTTACTATGCATTCTGTATTCAGAATGCTATTATTTTCCCTTATAACTATGTTATAAAGGGAAATAATACAATCTACAGAACACCTAACCCAAGCCCAAACTTCTGTGAAAAAGTTCGGGTTTGGGTACCAAACATGCGCGATTTTTCTCACGCGAGTGCAAAACGCATTACAATGTTTTGCACTCGCGCGGAAAAATTGCGGGTGTTCCCGCAACACCCGTGTGAAAGAGGCCTAAGACTTAACCAGGCAATTCTGAGATTGTTTTTTCGTCACATATTGTACTTCAAGACACTGGTAAAATGTAGTAAAAAAAAATCATTTTTATTTATAAAAAAATACCAAATTTAGCAAAAATTTTTTTTTTTTAAATTGCAAATTTCCAAGTTTCAATTTCTCTACTTCTATAGTACATAGTAATACCTCCAAAAATAGTTATTACTTTGCATTCCCCATATGTCTACTTCATGTTTGGATCATTTTGGGAATGATATTTTATTTTTTGGGGATGTTACAAGGCTTAGAAGTTTAGAAGCAAATCTTGAAATTTTTCAGAAATTTTCAAAAACCCAATTTTTAGGAACCAGTTCAGGTCTGAAGTCACTTTGCGAGGCTTACATAATAGAAACCAACCAAAAATTACCCCATTGTAGAAACTACACCCCTCAAGGTATTCAAAACTGATTTTACAAACTTTTAGGTGTTCCACAAGAATTAATGGAAAATAGAGATACAATTTTAAAATTTCACTTTTTTGGCAGATTTTCCATTTTAATATTTTTTTTACTTTTACAAAGCAAGGGTTAACAGCTAAAGAAAACTCAATATTTATGGCCCTGATTCTATAGTTTACAGAAACACCCCATATGTGGTCGTAAACTACTGTACGGGCACACGGCAGGGCGCAGAAGGAATGGAATGCCATACGGTTTTTAGAAGGCAGATTTTGCTGGACTGGTTTTTTTGACACCATGTCCCATTTGAAGCCCCCCTGATGCACCCCTAGAGTAGAAACTCCAAAAAAGTGACCCCATTTTAGAAACTACGGGATAGGGTGGAAGTTTGGTTGGTACTAGTTTAGGGTACATATGATTTTTGGTTGCTCTATATTACAGTTTTTGTGAGGCAAGATAACAAGTAATAGATGTTTTGGCACAGTTTTTATTTTTTGTTATTTACAACATTCATCTGACAGGTTATACATACCTAATATGTATACTTTTTTTTTATTTATGTAAGTTTTACACAATGATTTCATTTTTGAAGGAAAAAAATCATGTTTTAGTGTTTCCATAGTCTGAAAGCCATAATTTTTTCAGTTTTTGGGCGATTACCTTGGGTAGGGTATGATTTTTGCGGGATGAGATGACGGTTTTATTGCCACTATTTCGGGGTGCGTGTGACTTTTTGATCGCTTGCTATTACACTTTTGTGATGTAAGGTGACAATTTTTTTTTTATTTAGCACAATTTTTATTTTACATTTTTTACGGTGTTTTTATGATGGGTTAGGTCATGTGATATTTTTATAGAGCCGGTCGATATGGACGCAGCAATACCTAATATGTATACTTTTTTTAAATTTATGTAAGTTTTACACAACAACAGCTTTTTTAAAACAAAAAAAATGATGTTTTAGTGTCTCCATATTCTGAGCCATATTTTTTTTTTTTTTTTTGGGCGATTGTCTCAGGTAGGGGCTCATTTTTTGAGGGGTGAGGCAACAGTTAGATTGGTACTATTTTGGTGGGCAAACGCCTTTTTGATCGCTTGCTGTTGTACTTTTTGTGATGTAAGGTGACAAAAAATTGTTTATTTAGCACAGTTTTAATTTTTTATGGTGTTCATCTGAGGGGTTAGGTCATGTGATATGTTTATAGAGCCGGTCGATATGGATGCGGCGATACCCAATATGTATACTTCTTTTTTTCCGCTATTTTTTACCAATTTACTTTTATTTTTTTGGGGGGGAAATGAAGTTTTTGTTAATTTTTACTTGAAACATTATTTTTTCAACTTTTTTTTCACTTAATTTTTTGTCCCACTTTGGGACTTGACCTTTTGGGGGTCTAATACACTGTGTGTATTACTCATACAGCTTCCAGCCTGTGAGATCCAGGGGGCTGGATCTCACAGGCACGTCACAAGAAGGCAGCGCGATGCCTTCCTTAGACATCGCGCTGCCTTCCATGCCATTGGGTCCCCCCTACAGCCGCAAGGGGACACGATGGCACCGCCCGCCGCAATAGGTAAAAGCCACAAACCGCAGGTCTGAATTGACCTGCGGTTTGCAGCAATCGCCAACATGGGGGGGGGGGGGTCACGGGACCCCCCTGGGCATTTAGCCGAGGTGCCTGCTCAATGATTTGAGCAGGCACCGGCTTCCGATCACCGCCCGCCGCGCGGCGGTGATCAGAAATACACAGGGCGTACAGGTACGCCCTGTTTCCTTAAGTACCAGGACATAAGGGCGTACCTGTACGCCCTGTGTCCTGAAGAGGTTAAGCTAATTGAACAAATGGAAAAAAAATAAATCTGTATTTTCAGTTTTCATTTTAACATTCTAATCAGGCTGAGATTTAAGTATATTACTAAAGCGTGTAATCGATACACCCACTCAGGGCAGTCTTTAAAATTGATTGGACGCTGGGCAAGAATTTAACTTGGGTGCCCTGGATCCCACCTTCCCACACCCTAGCATGCAATCACACCCTCCACCACAACACACACAAAGGAAAAAACAGACAAAAAAACTGTAATATATATAATATAGCTTACAGTGAATTACTGTAAATACTTGCAGTTCTGAAGACTCCAGCAGGCTCAGGATCAGTGCTCTGGGCAGCTGGGATCAGGGCTGGAAGTGGGCACCGCTCTACAGTTCAGGAAGGAGACCGGGGATCGGCTCACCCTAGCGTTGCAGTGCCTCCGCGTGACGTCGCGGCAAACGCAAAGGGCAGGGGAGGTCGGGAGGAGGAGCAAGCAAGTACCGTATTTTCCGCCCTATAAGACGCACCGGCCCATAAGACGCAGGTTTTAAAGGGGGGAAATAAGAAAAAAAAAAATTCCATTACCCCTCAGGTCAGACCACCAGTCAGACACCCAATGTTAATCAGACCTCAGCTAACAGCCCCAATAAGATCCCCAATGTTAATAAGACCCTCAATCAGACCTCATATCATCGCCCCAATGCCATGTATCAGCCCACCAGCCTCATGTATCAGCCCCCCAGCCTCATGTGTCAGCCCCCCAGGCCATCAGCGCAAATAAAATAAACTAACAACTTACTTCTCCTGCTCCTGGATACCGCCGCTCCTCACCACCAGCACTCCTGGTCCTCGCCTGTTGGCTGTGAAGGCTGCGCACAGCGTGATGTCACGCTGTGCGCAGCTACTGCACAGCCGAGAACCAGGAAGCGGTGAGTACAGAGCTTTTACTGCTTCCCGGTCCTCCGGTACAAATCAGTACTCCCCATATTCACCCCATAAGACGCATTTTTTTGGAGGAAAAAAGCGTCTTATGGGCCGAAAAATTATTTGTGGGCAGTGGTAAGCAGGGCTCAAGAGGCCAGCGGGGCCCTTTTGCCCCGCATTAAAGATGGCCCTGCCCACTAGATTTGTTAAGTTATGTGGATGACCAGAAACAGCCAAGCAGATTCAACAAGAGAAAAAGTTGCATAACGCTTTCCCAGAACCATCATTACTTATTTCTAAGAGGGGTCACAGTGTTTGGGACATAAATGGCATATCAAGGATGATCAGTAAAATAAGTTCCTAATAAGCTCCGGATAAAAGATGACACAAACCCTTCAAAAAGGGCATATCAATTAGGAAATTTTAGCATTTAGAACACCATGAATTAAGGAAAAAAACAACATACCATGAAGGTCAATGGCAACGTCATCATTCATTTACAGTATACATTGCTTTCTTTCGCAATCTGTTATAGTGCCACATACATTCTGAAAGTCCTTATGAAATCCTTCTTTGTATTTTCTGAACCTCAGACTCCAGTGACTGACACAGAATATAGTGTGGATAAGGCAGCTCAGAAATAACAAATACTCTGAGCACATACATCATATGCAGCAGAGAGCAACACAAAAGGAAAGACAAAGAACATGGCCACAAATGGCAGAATTGATGACGGATGCTTACTGTTCAAATCATTCAATCCCTAACCTCAGCTCTATAAGATTAGCTGAAAACATATGGACACGTAAAATACACAAGCTTCCTGTAACTGTCAGCATTAAGACCGCATAGAGATCTAATTAATGGTTTAAGCCAGATATTAATGAAGGAGAAGAATGTGTTAATTCTTCTGGCCGAATTAAAAAAGTAATTGAAATCACATCTAAAAGGCTTAAAACAGATTAAGAAGTTGATCAGCAGGAAGCGCAGCGATAAACCGAGAAACAAAACCAGCCAAGAGAAGACATGCTTAGACACTCTTCATCTGAGCTCCACATTGGAACGGAAACTATTCAGCTCTTTAGCGAACCTGCTTGACTGCAAATATAAAAAGATCATCAGCTCAAACAAATGATATTTTAAGGGGGGGGGGGAAAACTGAAGCTGCAATTTCATGGGGAAATTAGATGGCTATTTTATGCATGCTGGAAATTAAAGCCTCATTATGCTAAAAAGAAGCAGAGACGGAATGTGGAAAGAGAAAAAAAATGGTCTCCGAATATAGATTCCAAAAGTTTTAGCGCGGTAATCCTGGTTTTATAAGAGATTTCCCTTCAGATGAACACATTTAGATGTGGGTAAGCAGAAGGTCAGCTGAAAGTCATGCTTTATTGAAGAACGAGCACTGAAGGCCTGCATCGGATTAGCATTTGAAGTACTATAGCAGTCTTTGTGCGGAGAGAACATTGCACTGATAAAAAAAAAAATCTTGTAATACAGAGTCTACTCCATTGAGAATTTAGCAGCTTCATGGCGTCACAATTTTTCACCAAGTGTTCTATAGCAAAAATATTCTATACATCATCTAAATGAAACATGCCATGAGTGCAAAGTCCCTTCTACAAATATCCCAATGACAATGTCATTATACTCTATCAGACAAAAAGGGATAGAAATAATTCTGAAAGTTTCTAAAGGGCAAGGATCCTCTGTTCTGAAAGCGTTACTTGCCTCTTGAAAATCACTTTGGTGACTGCAGCCATTATGAGATCACTATACATTACATTTTGTAGTAACATTAATACCCTAATGGCATACGAAGAGCCGAAGCCACGCACCTTAAATAATCATACCCCTCAGCATGGCACACTTTTCCGAAAGCTCGGAACACCAGGATTTATTTTTGAAAGCAGGGAATGGTCTTGTTTGGTTTGCAGAGAGGCTACATTTGTTAACACTGTGCCTTTACTTGAATGCTGCTTAGCAATTTTATACCTGTAAGGGAATAAAACATGCACGGACCATTGCATTATGAGACGGAGTCGGGAACCTTTCTCCCATAAAGTACAAAATAGATTCCATTTTCTAGAAGGCAATTTTGCATGCTGCCACTATGCCATAAAAAATGTAAAAGCTCTTCACTCAATTGAGAATAATGAAATTTACCAAATAGCACAAAATGAAATAGTGAGGTTGTTCTGGTAAAAAGTCTTTTGTCTGCTTACATGTGTGATTTGTTTCAAAACTAGGCACGCCGTAAAAGTTGGCAGTAAACTACAGTTTGTTCATTTTTAATAAACACATATTTGGAAGTAAAACAATGGACCTGACTGCATCCGTTGCCACAGAGCAACAGAAAATGTGACTCTTATTACCTAGGAAATATATTGCCATGCTCTGATAAATGAAACCAACGTTCTTTTTTTCTTCTTCACCCTGAAAATGGATGTCTCAGCAAAGAGCATTATGAAACAACTAGAATAAGGACAAAGGCAGAGTTTTTTAAATTAGTCCCATTGTGTTGCTGTATTGTGAAACCTTTTGTCTGAGAGATTATGTGCATCCTGAGATTTCTGACACAACACAACATGTGCAAAGCTAATTTGACTGAAAAACCACAAAAATAAAATACTCTGAAGACCAGAGTTTAAGAAAATACATAGAAAACATGGTATACACGCACTTGCTTAAAGTAAGCAATGTAGACCTCTCTACTTCTTAAAGCCCGAAAAAGGGAAAAATATATAAATAAATCACCCTCACACGAGTAAGGACATATATTTTAATGTAAGGCAATACAGGCTTATAACGTGGGGAAACAGAATACTACAGATGTGTCCACCATTTCAAAAAGGACTCCAATCTCTGTCGATAAAAATCTGATACATTCTTGCAGACACCTATAGCATAAACAACAGCCAACAGAGTAAAGTCAAATGTAATGGTACCTTTGTTATAAGGCACAGTGAGGAAGCCGGCAAGCGTCCTTCCCTCACTGCGCCTGCGCCAAATACTGAACAGGATGGCGCAGGCGCAAGATTTCCCCACCAGACATGGCCGGCAGGAGGAGACCTATCGCTGGCCTGGCCGTGTCAATCAAGAGTAGAATGGCGTGACATGAGGTGGGAGAACAGAGCCTCTAGGAGCAGGTGCAACACCCCCCCCCTAGAGGCTAATTTGTATATAATAAAAGTTATAATTGCATAAAAACGGGGTTACACTGGAAAAAAAGAATAGCAGAGTTAAATTCAGGTGACATTTGCTCATGTATAATGTCAGCCTGTACAATAGCAAAAATTGTGGTGACAGAAACTCTTTAAGCAGGGGTGGATATGGAAGATTTACCCTGAATAGGCTGATAAAATAACAGTCCAGGAAGAGGAGGGATCCAGAGCTGGAATCCCCTGTTGCATCCAAGTTCTTAAGCATTGATGTAAATTAATAATCAGGCAGTGGTGTTCAAGGAAGCTCCCTGGTTCCTATCTTGTCATATAGTAATTCATCTTTAATGTCAACGCACACTGCCTGGGTTGTTCCGCAGTAATCAGCCAAGACCAAAAGAAGCCACACCTACATAGCGAGATGATAGCACAGTAACTGAGCCAGGCGCAGTTTTAGGGGACATGGTGTACATTATCACCCACTGTCCAAGACTGAACGAGTGCAGCCTTGGATAGCAGGGGACACAAAAATCTGGGACCCCCCCCACTAGTGGTGCCTTGTAAAAAAAAGGGGAAAAAAACGGTGGCACTCAATAGCACTTGAGTCCTCATATTGTTATTTCATCTGTAAAACACAGTACATGGGATAAGGTATGTGAAACAAATGTTTAATGTACGAACCATGCATCATCTTGGCCATACTTGCAGTGCAGATTATTATTACGCATTTGAAGGGGCAAATTAAGTTGTGCTTTTTACTTTTGGCCACAGTGTTTGGAACTGCTGGTTATGAGGGCACAGCTTGCACCATTATTATACTCAGGGAGCGCACTTTGTGTGAATATTTTTTTGTTGGCAGTCTTCAAATCTGTTATAGAGGGTATGAACATAAGATGTCATGGTGGCCTGGACTGTTTGGAGAGAACAACAAAAGAACAACTCCAATCAAAGAAATAACCTGTGAGTCACTGGATGTTTTTCACTTCTGAATTCATCTGACCAGCAATCTGCAATCACTAATCAGGTCTGCAGTGAGATGATATCTTGCACCTTTCTAGCTTTTGAAATAACAAATCTAGCATATATTTACCACTGTTCAGGTCATATTGGGAGCTGTAGTTTCACATTGTTCAAAGCACACTTTAACCAGACTTGGCAATTGCTTTATATGATTGTTAGACTAGGAATAATTGTCCACAGTGAGCTATACTGTAGCCAACTGAGATGTGAAGTAGGGAAATTGTTCACAATTCAAATCCTATCCTCCACCTAAACGAAATCTGACGGGTGACCAGATATTAATTACTATGCAGCATTTTAACAAATGCACCAGGGTGGTCACTAGAGATGAGCGAATCGAAGTTGACGATGTGGAATTCAATCCGAATTTCTGGAAAAATTTGATTTGCACTGAATCCGAATTTCCCGAGGCATTTTTTCCTAATGGCTGCTGTACATGTTAGGACATGTTAAAGCAAAGAACTCTGGGAACAAGGGATCACCCACAATGCCATGCATGCAGCCAATCAGCAGCCAGCCAGCCCTGTGATGTCACAGCCCTATAAATAAATAGTCTCAGCCATCGTGGATTCAGACATTTTCCAGTGTACTTAGTGCCGGGAGAGAAGTCAGCAGGCGCTAGGGAAAGTGCTAGGAAAGACTTGAAAACATTTATTTTGCTGAATAGAAGTTCAGGGAAATATCATTAGAGGTGTAGGGAAAAGATAGGGAGGAATTATTCCACAGTATTGAACAAGAAGAGGGTCCAATAGGGGTGTTTACAGCCTGGGTAATAGGAACAATCCTATTACACCTTGCTGCACTGATTGGGGATCTGGATTGCCATTCTACTGCTGCTTTCAGGTTTGCAATAGATGATACCTCTGTAATTCCAGCAAACCTTTCTTGTTATTTGCGTGCAAGTGCTGTGTGATCCAGCCATTAACAGAGTTTATTACTAGGAAATATTTCTAAGTCTTATTAGCCCATGTGTGGTGCAGTTATATGTTCTAAAGTCATTTTTGGCGTGTAGAAGTGGAAAAAATAAGGGCTTTTTTCCATTCATCAGTGCAGTTATATGTTTTAAAGCCTTTTATGGGGTGTATTACTGAAAAAAAAGGGCTTAGCCGTTGTGAGGTGAAGTGAGAAAATTACAGCCTTTTTTGGCGTGTATAAGTGGAAAAAAATAAGAGCTTATTTACCATTCAGAGGTGCAGTTATATGTTCTAAAGCTTTTTTGGTGGGTATATTAGTGAGAAAAAGGGCTTATTAGCCGTTCAGCGGTGCAAATATATGTTCTAAAGCAGTTTTTTGTTAAGCCGCCGGAGAAGGTGAACATGGCCATTTGCCGAATCTGTGGGCAGAAGGTGAAGTGTGGCCAGGGTGCAGCGTCACCATAAAGTAGATTGGAAGAACCGTGGCTCCAATGCGCATCACCCAGTAGCACGCACCCGATTTCAGGCAATGTTCCACCACCTCAGCCAAAGGGAGCTGTCTGTTCTTCCCATCATCTGTCAGTCCTGATGCTCCTGCTCCTCGCTCTCCTACTCCTCGTCAGTCATTCCATCAGCAATCGATCACTGAAGCGATTGCTAAGAGACAACAAAAGTGTGCATGCACTCATCCAACCGTGCAGAAGCTGAACGTGCTGCTGGCTAAGTTGCTGGTGCTGCAGTCCCTCCCTTTCCAAGTGGTGGACTTTGCACCTTTCAGAGAACTGATGGTTTGTGCAGTCATTTCTTTGCCAAAAAGGCAGTACCAGACCTGCACAAATATGTAGAACAGAAGGTGGGCCAGTCCTTGAGCCTGTTGATGTCTGTCAAAGTGCACGGCTGTGGAACTGTAACTACAGTCAAGGACAATATAGGTCCTTTATGACGCACTGGGTAAATGTGGTTCCTGCCTGGGCAAACGGAGTCACACAGGGGAGGGACTGCTCCCTCTCCTTAATCGAGAAATCGAATCCTGGCTGTCGCCGCGACAACTCAAAATCGGAACCATGATGTCCAATGGCAGGGACACGGCCTGTACACAGGAAACAACAAAGTTTTGAATAGGAGGTTGCAGGACTGAATGATGTAGCAGAGCCATGCAGGCGGAGCCGTAACCAGTAGCAACGGTGCAGGATCGAAAGATGCAGCAGAGCCAGACAGGCGGAGCTTTTACCAGTAGCAACGGTGCAGGACCAAAAGATGTCGCAGACGAGGTCAGACGAGCAATGGGTCAGGGCAGGCGGCACAGGAATGTAGTCAAGCAATCCTGGTCGGCAACAGGAGGTAGCAAGATATCAAAGTAGCAGGGTAAACCGCAAGTAGGAGGAACAAACCAGAGAGCTAGTTCCAAGCAAGAGGACTGCACGAGCAGAAGCTAAACACAATACTCAAGCAATTAGTAACAGGCTTGAGAGGGTTAAATGTGAAACAGGAAGTAAGATGGCACCCAGCTGAGACACAATCCTCCATCTTAACTGAGGGAGAACTTGAGGGCAAGACAATCTGAACTAAACAGACATAGCAGGATGATTCCTGACACATGGTGACCGACAACGGGAAGAACATTGTGTCGGCGCTGCATCAAGGAGGGATGCGCCCTGCATGGCACACGTGTTCAATCTGGTTGTCAAGCGTTTCCTGAAGTCTTCCACCCATCTGCAAGATATCCTAAAAATGGCCAGGAAACTTTGCATGCACTTCAGCCACTCGTACACCGCAAAGCACACCCTCCTCGAGCTGCATCGGCAGAACAGCATCCCCCAACATAGGCTGATATGCGACGTTTCCACCTGTTGGAATTCCACCCTCCATATGTTAGACCCACTATACAGTGAGTAACAGAAGTATTTGACTGTGGGGTGAACAGATGTCTTTAACCGCCTCACGTCCGCCCATAGGATATAAACGTCCTATGGGTGGACGTCTATTTCTGACAGCACGTTTTAAAATGTCCTGTCAGAAATAGCAGCTGCACGCTAATCGTGCAGCTGCTGATCGGGTTGCCCGCTGTCAGTGACAGCAGGGCAACCCTAAGACAAGGCAGGGACAGTGCCCAGGTGTCCCTGCCTTCACGATCGCTGCAGACACACCGCTGTGCGCTTCCTGTTCCGGCCCGGTGGTCATGTGACCGCCGTGACCGGAGAGTGCAGGAGCTGTGTGAGGTCGATCAGCCCTCGATCAGCCCTGCTGTGAGGCTGTACAGCGCAGGATTGCTGCTGTACAGCCTCTATAGGGATGCATTTGTCCTGTAACTGGGGCTACTATGTCAGCCCCAGTTACAGGAGAAATCAACAGTGTAAAAAAAAAAAAAAAAAGTGAAGTAAATGTCCCCCAGAGGTCTTGTATGACCTTATGGGGGACGAAAAGTGTAAAATAAAATAAAAATAAAATAAAGGGTTGAAAAAATAAAATAAAAAAAAGTTTCACATGTAAAAAAAATAAAAAAATCCCAAGTAAGGAA
This sequence comes from Bufo bufo, assembly GCF_905171765.1. Taxonomy (NCBI): domain Eukaryota; kingdom Metazoa; phylum Chordata; class Amphibia; order Anura; family Bufonidae; genus Bufo; species Bufo bufo. Next base: position 323,746,764 of record NC_053392.1, read on the forward strand.
AAAAAAAAAAAAAAAAAAAAAAAAAAAATAGAAAAAATAAAATAGACATATTTAGTATTGCCGCGTCCGTAAAAACCAGCTCTATAAAAATATCACATGACCTAACCCCTCGGGTGAACACCGTAAAAAATTTTTTAAAAAAAATGTGTCAAAACAAGCAATTTTTGTCACCTTGCATCACAAAAGGTGCAACACCAAGTGATCAAAAACGCGTATGTCCCACAAAATGGTACCAATAAAACAGTCACCTCATCCCGCAAAAAATGAGCCCCTACATAAGAAAATCTCTCAAAAAATAAAAAAACTATAGCTCTCAGAACATGGACACATTAAAACAATGCTATTATTGTGTAAAACTTTAATAAATGAGAAAAAGTATACATATTAGGTATCGCCACGTCCGTAACAATCTGCTCTATAAAAATGTCACTTGACTGAACCCCTCAGATGAACGCTGTAAAAATAAATAAATAGAAACTGTGCTAAAACAACCAATTTTTTGGTCACCTTGCCCCATAAAGTGTTATAATGAATGATCAAAAAATCATATGTACCCAAAAATAGTACTAATAAAACTGGCACCTTATCCCCTAGTTTCCAAAATGGGGTCACTTCTTGGGAGTTTCTACTGTAAGGGTGCATCAGGGGGCTTCAAATGGGACATGGCATCTAAAAACCATGTGGAGTTCCTTTCCTTCTGCGCCCTGCCGTGTGCCCATACAGCAGTTTACGACCACATGTGGGGTGTTTCTGTAAACTGCAGAATCTGGGTAATAAATATTGAGTTTTGTTTGGCTGTTAACCATCGATGTGTTAAAGAAAAAAATTGATTAAAATGGAAAATCTGCCAAAAAAGTGAAATTTAAAAATTTGCTCTCCATTTTCCTTTAATTCTTGTGGAACGCCTAAAGGGTTAACAAAGTTTGTAAAATCGGTTTTGAATACCTTGAGGGGTGTAGTTTCTACAATGGGGTCATTTATGGGGGTATCCACTATGTAGGCCCCACAAAGTGACTTCAGACCTGAACTGGTCCTTATAAAGTGGGTTTTGGCAATTTTCTTAAAAATTTGAAGAATTGCTTCTAAACTTCTAAGCCTTCTAACGTCCTAAAAAAATAAAATGACATTTCCAAAATGATGCCAACATAAAGTAGACATATGGGGAATGTTAAATAATAAATATTTTATGAGGTATCACTTTCTGTTTTAAAAGCAGAGAAATTGAAATTTAGAAAATTGCGAATTTTTCAAATTTTTGGGTAAATTTGGGATTTTTTCATAAATAAAGGTGAAATATTTTGACTCAAATTTATGACTATCATGAAGTACAATGTGTCACGAGAAAACAATCTCTGAATGACTTGGATAAATAAAGGCGTTCCAAAGTTATTACCACATAAAGTGAGATATGTCAGTTTTGCAAAATTTGGCCTGGTCAGGAAGGGGGCAAAGGGCCCAGATGGGAAGTGGTTAAAGAGCTCAGACAGGTGCTACTAAGTTAGATTAATGAGTGGAGTAGAGGTCCACTTTTTAAAGGCACGGTAACAAGTATTTGAGAGACAGAATTCTTGCTGTTTCTCAGGCGTTCAAATACTTATGTTCAGCTGTGCAAGACAAATAAATTCTTTAAAAATCACACAATGTGATCTCCTGATTTTTCTTTTTTAAATTATGTCTCTCAGAGTGGGAATACACGTACAATGTAATTTTCAGACCCCTCCATGATTTCCAAGTGGGAGAACTTGCAAAATCGCAGGGTGTTCAAATACTTCTGTTCCTCAATGTACGAACAGAGAAAAGCCATAAACGATTTCTTGATGATCCAAGCGGACAGGAGTACTCCCCTGTGTAACTTCGATGTGAGCCAGTGGAAGCTCATGCGTGACAACTGCCCTTCCTTTGAGGATGCCACATTATTTGCCAGTCGCCAGGACTACGGGATGAACAACGTCATTCTACTGCTTCATATCCTGGAAAAGATGCTGGTAAATATGGCTGGTCAGGGGACTGGAGATGTGGTGCCTACATCTCATGGCTAGATAAGCCCTATGGGGGCAGAACTGGAGGAGGAGGAGAACATTGGAGCACAAGCAATGTGTAGCGAAATGGGTGGTTTTTCTACACAGGTGACAGGAGAGGAGGAGCAGCCAGAGGAGCAAGAGGGAGATGATGAAGACAAGGCAGAGGACCCAGGCACACCGTGGCAGCATGCAGTGGAGATGGAGGCAGGAAGTCCCTTGCGCAAATGACCCGCTGCATGCTCACTTGCTTTGGTAGTGACAGACGAATTGTCACCATTCGGCAGAGGGATGACTTCTAGCTCTCCACTTTGTTGGACCCTCGCTACCTGTCCAAAATGACGGCCTTTTTTTTACACCTGCTGAGAAGGAGAACAAACTGAAATACTATAGAGACATCCTATGTAGTCAGTTGGCCGCTGCCTATCTGCGCCATCGTTCATCCTCTCGCAGGTCTGATCGTTCCACTGTCATGGCTCCTGGGGCGGGGTAGGAGCAGTACCAGCCCCATTAGCAGCAGCTTGAGTCTAGAGTCGATGAGGAGCAGCTTTCTTAAAGGGTTTCTACCACCACATTTTGACCTAATTAGCTGTCAGACACTAGCGATCTGCTGTACCTAACCATGTTACTGTAATTCCTTTCTCTGCAGCGGTTACCCTAAAAAACATAGTTTTATTGGTATGCAAATGAGCCTCTAGGTGCTATGGGGGTGTCTTTTCAGCACCTAGAAGCTCCGTCCACTCACCATTTCTGCCGCCCAGCGCGCTCCAGCCTGCCCCTCTGCTCTAGATTGACAGCCTACTCACGCCTGTGCCGTGTGCTTCTGTATTCTGCGCAGGCGCAGTGACTGTTGGACTGCTCCCTGCGCCGTAATCGGCGCAGGCGCAGTGAAGATGCCGGCGCAGGGAGACAGTCACTGCGCCTGCGCCGAATACAGAAGCACACGGCGCAGGCGCGAGAATTCGGCAGAGATGGAGAGAAGTAGGCTGTCAATCTAGAGTAGAGGGGCGGGCTGGAGCGCGCTGGGCGGCAGAAATGGTGAGTGGACGGAGCCTCTAGGTGCTGAAAAGACACCCCCATAGCACCTAGAGGCTCATTTGCATACCAATAAAACTACGTTTTTTAGGGTAACCGCTGCAGAGAAAGGAATTACAATAGCATGGTTAGGTACAGCAGACACTAGCAGATCGCTAGTGTCTGACAGCTAATTAGGTCAAAATGTAGTGGTAGAAACCCTTTAACCCACTTAGTGAAAAAACTACTCACCAACAGCAGCAGCTAGACCTGGAGCAGAACCGGAACCAGCAGGTGGTGGCATACTTTGACAGCACCCTGCCACCCCACATTGAAGATGCGCTGGACTACTGCGAAGCCAAATTGGATTTGAGGCCGCAACTGGCCGAGTTTTCCCTGGAAAAGCTGTCCTGGCCGGCCAGCAGTGTGGCATCAGAGGGGGTGTTTGGTGCGGCCGGGGCCATAGTTACTCCAAGGAGAACTCACCTGTCCACCCAAAACGTGGAGAGACTGACCTTTGTCAAGATGAATCAGGCGTGGATCAGCCAGGATTTTCACTCACCAATACCTGATGCATCAGATTAGATCATCCATGCTGCCTCACCCAAACCTTGATAAAAGAGACTGGTTTCCTCTGGTTACTTGACTCAGCTACTATTCTGATGCTGCCACCTGCCTGATGCCACACATCTGATGCCAAGTGCTCCTTCTTACACCCACCATCGTCAGCAGGTATTGTTATTGCCACCCACCTCCCCACTCTGTCACCGGGTCACTCTGTAGACTCCTTATGCTGCTGCCACCTCACCACTCAGGTCTCCTCATGCCGCTGTTGCTACCTCCACACTATGTCATTGTGCCACTCTGTGGCCTCCTGATGCTGCTGCCACTTCCACACTATCTCACCTTGTCAGTCTGAGGCCTCCTCATGCTGCTTATGCCACCTTCACACTCTGTCATTGTGCAACTCTGTGGTCTCCTCATGGTGCTGCTAACTCAACACTATGTAAATGGGCAACTCTGTGGTCTCCTAATGCTGCTGCTGCTGCCACCTCCCCATTATGTCATTGGGCCACTCTGTGGACTTCTCAAACTGTTCTCCCACCCTCCCCACTCTATGACTGGGTCACTATTATGCCTTTTGGCCTGGTTGACATCTTTATTTAACCCTTCTTCTGATCTGTCAGAAGGAAGGAAAAATTAGGCTCACAATGGATCCTATCTGTGTAGCAGCTGTAAGGCCTGTATGGTCCCATCAGAACTGGCTTATGATTTGGTAGCCAAAAGCAGGAGTGGGTACAAAAAACACAGAAGACATGAAAATATTCCATTGATGTGTCATCTCTGTTTTGGATCCTTTCCTATATTTTTTTATTTATTTTTTTGGGCTTTAGCAATACTGATGGATTACTGACCAAATGCTGACCGAGTGAAGGTAGATGCTCAACAGACAGGATCCGTTTTTTGGGGGGGTTATTGTTCTAACGGATCAGAGGAAGGGCAAAATAATCACTGACATCAACATTAACCTATTGCTGACACCCCTTGACTCTGTGAGGGGCTCTACTTGTACAAGCGTTCTGCAGACATCTATGTAGAATCAGCTGACGACTGTGTAAAAGGAGTGCACTCTTGCTCGCTACAGTAGGATACTGGGCCTCTGCACGGTTTTTTATACCTGGCGCTAACATCGACCTGCAAGGCTGAGTTGACACTTGAGTTATTTGGTCAGTTTTGGCCCCGTAACTGCCCAAATAAGAGAAGTGTGCAGTGATTCTAAGAGCGACGCCTGTCATGTGCGTGTCATACTGACTCACAGTATTATTTCACTACCACAGCAGACTCACTATGCGTGTTACTGTAAGGCACAGTGTTCTACACCATTATACATGATCTCTGCAGCCGGGAAATAGCTGTTTTTTAACATGATTTGCCGCAAATAAATTCAGATCGGATCAAATCTTTCTGGAAAATTCGGCAAACCGGACAAATAACATTTTTGAGAAATTCACTCATCTCTAGTGCTCAGTGGTCACCATGAGGCAGAATGATAGGGCTCTAAATGACCAGAGCATATTCTCACCCTCTGAAAGTAAACCATGCAGTATGAACGGTTTTAGTGCTTTTTTTTTTATCATATGCTACTAGTCTACACAGCAGGTTTTATCATTACAGTCACAATATTTTCAGCCTGTAATACTAAATTATGAAACTTTTTAATATAGACTATTAAAGAGGTCGTCCAAGTTATATTTCTGCTACCAGCTCTGCCCGTTCAATCTTCCCTGTTGTTGCAGCCATTTTTGGCTACAGCGATAATGTGTCCATGTACCTTGGATACCAGTGCAGCCAATCACTGGCCTCAGTGTTATATGGCACAAACGCCGAGACAATAAATTGCTGTAGCGGTCACAGAGTATACAATTATGTCATCAGTGCAGCCAAGAAAATTCAACCCTGCAGGGAGGATGAGCGCAGCAGTGCTGGAAACATTGGAAAATATAATAAGTGAGTATGTTATTTCAGTATTTTACCACAAGTGCTGACTGAGGTTAACTTTTTATTAATAAATCCCTTTCTCACACTTTATATCTCAAGATTTTTGTAGAACCTTTAAAAAGGTCACCATATTTTGTTTTTAATGTCAGATATGTAGCCAAGAAGATTACATCATGTCACATACTATTTCATACACTGAGAAACTAAAGTAGAAGAAACTGAACAGCTGAAGATATGCAAACATTTGAAGGAGTTTCTGGAAACCTTAACACAGCTTAAAGGAAACAATAAGATACACAAAGATTCTTCTATAAGATAAAGAGCTTTGTTACGTTCACAAATAATGCAAGTCTCATTGCTTACTCTGTGAATCTCATCACCTAAGGCACCAATGTTATTGCTGCTTATAGAGATGTTTTATTATATCTGGCTCGTGGAAATGAGATCTCCTGCCAATATAACAGCTCTTCCAAGACGTTTGTACATGTCAGCAGGCTAAGCAGACAATTCCTGAGCACTCGGAAAATGTAAGTGCACTTGGTTTTACTCACTAGGTAGAGTTAATCTCTTTTGATAAATGGCATATTTGATTTTTCAGTGGCTATTTCCACTTTGTTGAACCTACATACTTAACTGGTCAACCTTCCTAGCTGTACATGTAAAAAAAAAAAATAAGATCATCCCCTGAATTGCACAGCCAATAAATTGCAGGGATTTTCAGGCCAGAAACGGTGATTGTGACACATTGTAATATTTTATGCCATTTCCTTTGTATTTGTAAACTTGGCACACACTATGTGCCAATAACATTATGAGCATCAGGGATCTCCCTGTTCCTCAGTTTAATTAATTTAGAGTAGAGGTTCAGATTGGATTTCATTTTGATTAGCCTTCTTTTAAATGTTCATGCCTTTTGCTCTTTGGTTGGGGAAAGCATAAGCACTGTGTGTGCATTTGTATCCAGAATCCTTGTATTCTTTGTAACCTATTCTAGTATGTTGAGTTGAATCAGTGTTGCTTGGGATCTGTAGTCCCTCTGCCCTTAACTGCTACCAGCATTGAAGGTTGTGTTTTTTTTAATTTCCCTGTGGATCCTTTAATTGCCTGTTTTTGAGTTGTTTTTTGATTTGGCTCTAGATCCTAGATCCTTCTTGATGTTTCGCTGGGTATTATTCAGATCAGAGTCAGTTTCATTTCAGTGGTTGTTTATTTCTGTTCACCGTCATACATCCATTCTCAGTCTGTATACCATCACAATCTTCCGGGTGCTGTATTGCCTGACTGTCATCTCTTTCACCTATTTGCGCTGTCATCCATATGCCATCATCATTCAGCTCCTGTCATCTATTGGTGAGTTTACTGGCGAACAATTATTGCCTGAGAGCATTGTTATATGCTTCATAATATTCTTGTGACAGACCAGCCCTTCTGCAAGTCCTGGGGGTATATGAGTACTGGAAAGCACTAATACTACCCACTATAGATGAAGTTCAGTTCTACAGTCTTGTGAATAACTAGCATTGTCAAAATATATCAATACATTGTGCTGTGGTAGATCTCAATTAACTATGCACAAGGTAAAAAACAGATAGGACAAAATAACAGAAAAAGTCAATGTGCATAACTATTCACCCCTCTAAAGTCAAAACATAGTAACATAGTACATAAAGCCGAAAAAAGACATCTGTCCATCCAGTTCGGCCTGTTATCCTGCAAGTTGATCCAGAGGAAGGCAACAAAACCCCTGTGAGGTACAAGCCAATTTTCCCCACTTTAGGGGAATAAATAATTCCTTCCCGATTCCAATCAGGCAATCAGAATAACTCCCTGGATCAACGACCCCTCTCTAGTAGCTATAGCCTGTAATATTATTACGCTCCAGAAATACATCCAAGCCCCTGGATGTAGAGCCACCTTTTGCAGAAATCACAGCTCCAAGTCGCTTTGGATGAGTCTCTATGAGCTTGCCACATCTTACCACTGGGATATTTGCCCATTCCACCAGCTCCTTCAAGTTGGATGGTTTGCGCTTGTGAACAGCAATCTTTAAGTCTGACCACAGATTTTCTATTGGATTGAGATCTGGGCTTTGACTAGGCCATTCCAAAACATTTACATGTTTCCCCTTAAACCACTCAAGTGTTGCTTTAGCAGTGTGTTTGGGGTCATTGTCCTGCTGGACGGTGAACCTCCGTCCTTGCCTCAAATCACGCACAGAGTGGTACAGGTTTTGTTCAAGAATATCCCTGTATTGAGCACCATCCATCTTTCCCTCAACTCTGACCAGTTTCCCAGTCCTGGCTGCTGAAAAACATCCACACAGCATGATGCTGCCACCACCATGTTTCACTGTGGGGATGGTGTTCTTTGGGTGATGTGATGTGTTGGGTTTGCGCCAGACATAGCGTTTTCTATGATGGCCGAAAAGTTCAATTTTAGTCTTATCAGACCAGAGCACCTTCCTCCATACATTTTGGGAGTCTCTCACAAGCCTTTTCACAAACTCACAATGTGCCTTTTTGTTGTTAGCTGAAAGTAATGGCTTTCTTCTGGCCACTTTGCCATAAAGCCCAACTCTATGTAGCGTACGGCTTATTTTCGTCCTATGTACAGATAATCCAGTCTCTGCTGTGGAACTGTGCAGCTCATCCAGGGTTACCTTAGGTCTCTGTGCTGCCTCTCTGATTAATGCCCTCCTTGCTCGGTCCGTGAGTTTTGGTGGGCGGCCGTCTCTTGGCAGGTTTGCTGTTGTGCCATGTTCTTTCCATTTAGTTATGATCGATTTGATGGTGCTCCTGGGGATCATCAAATATTTGGATATTTTTTTATAACCTAACCCTGACTTGTACTTCTCAACAACATTGTCCCTTACTTGTTTGGAGAGTTCCTTGGTCTTCATGGCAGTGTTTGGTTAGTGATGTGGTAAGGTGTGTATATGTAATGACAGATCATGTGACACTTAGATTGCACACAGGTGGACGTCATTTCACTAATTATGTGACTTGTGAAGGTAATTGGTTGTACCAAAGCTTTTTATGGGCTTCCTAACAAAGGGGGTGAATACATACGCACATGCCAATTTTCTGTTTTCTATTTCTAAACAACAGTTTTATTTATTTGTTTTTCTCATTTCACTGCACCAACTTAGACTATTGTGTTCTGATCCATCACATAAAATTCAGATTAACAAAACATTGAATTTAAGGCTGTAATGTAACAAAACACAAAAAAAGTCAAGGCACTGTGTATATATTAGGGATCGACCGATTATCGGTTTGGCCGATATTATCGGCCGATATTGAGGATTTTGAACGTTATCGGTATCGGCATCTATTTTGCCGATATACCGATAATGTATGGGGAACACAGAACGCGCTGCTCTCAGCGCGTTCTGTGTTCCCTCCGCAGCACAGGGGAGAAGGAAGCAGTGTCTCCCTCCCCCTGTGATGCTGCTGCCGCTGCCGCCAATGAGAGGAGAGAACATAAGAGGAGGGGAGGGGCTGTGGCCACTGCGCCACCAATGAAGATAAGCCTTTCAATCATTCATATACAGGAGGCGGGAGCTGGCTGCAGAATCACATAGCCGGCTCCCGACCTCTATGAGCGATAGCTGCGATCCGCGGTAGTTAACTCCTCAGGTGCCGCGGATCGCAGCTACCGCTCATAGAGGTCGGGAGCCGGCTATGTGATTCTGCAGCCAGCTCCCGCCTCCTGTATATGAATGATTGAGAGACTTATCTTCATTGGTGGCGCAGTGCGCCCCCCCCCCCCCCAAGCCCCCCAGTATTAATCATTGGTGGCGCAGTGCGCCCCCACCCCAATCCCGGCCAATAGTAAAAACATTGGTGGCGCAGTGCGCCCCCCCCACCCAGTATTACTCATTGGTGGCAGTGGCCACAGGATCCCCTCTCCCCTGCTCCTCCGATCGGAGCCCCAGCTGTGTAAGCCTGGGGCTCCGATCGGTTACCATGGCAGCCAGGACGCTATTGAAGCCCTGGCTGCCATGGTAAGCTCCATGCTGCTGTGTGCACAAAGCACAGAGCAGCAGGGACAGTGTGAGATCCTATTCACCCTGATAGAGATCTATCAGGGGGAATAGGACAAGGGTTCTAGTCCCTAAGGGGGCTAAAAGTTAGTAAAAAAAAAAAAAAAAAAAATATTAAGTATAAATGAAAAAGACTTATAAAAAAAAAATACACATTAACAATAAACATATTAATTTTCAGCAGATTTGTGTAGGAATTTTTTTTTTTTCTCAAAAATGAAAATTCCCAGAATATCGGTATAAATTATCGGCTATCGGCCTGAAAGTTCACAAATTATCGGTATCGGCCCTAAAAAATCTATATCGGTCGATCCCTAGTGTATATATATATATATATATATATATATATATATATATACACACACACTGAATATAAAAACACTTAAACATAATTTTGGAGATTGCATAGCTATCATTTGTCATAGTGTCTTCAAAAAATGAAAGTGCTGCTGTGACTCGCTGCTATGGGCAACAAAGTTTTTTTTAGACATTTCTTTTTGTAAATCTGCCCCGTCTCAGATGGAAACTGTGGCATAAACATCCACCTACTAGGTACAGGACGCAACCAAGAACTACAAAATAAAGTATGCATGTTGTGTGTGCATATGCTAATACAATAAAAATTATTTTAAAAAAGGGGTTAAATTTAAGTTGGCACAATGCCGTTGTCAGATAGAGCTATGAAAAGGCAATGGATGAGAATTAAGACTGACGTTTTCTACACCAATCTTGATCTCATCTGAACTGGAGTGAGAGACACCTAATTTATTAAGAAACAGATGCCTCTTAATAAAATGTTGCGCATATCTGACCCTGCATGCGTCAGAAACTGAAAGCTACACAAGCCAAGGGCTGATGTACAATTTAGCAATAATTTACGCCTGTTTCTGACATAAATGATAGTAACCCAGCGGAAAGCTTGACGCACCACCACTCTCTTCTTGCCACTTTAGAAAGGTGGCGAGAAGTGCAGAAAGTCGCAAATTACGCATGCACCATACTTTGCAACTTTTTGATGCCACCTAAAAACCTTGATAAATCTCCTCCTCTGTGCGGCACCTGAGGGGTTAACTTCCGCTGAACTGCTGCTGGCACCCGCTTCCTGTATTAAGGGGTAATTATCATTGGTGGCGCAGTGCGCCCCCCCAGTATTAAAATCATTGGTGGCAGTGGCCACAGGGTCCCCTTTCCCCTCCCCCTCATTGGTGGCAGTGGCAGCTTCTGATCGGAGCCCCAGCAGTGTAATCCTGGGGCTCCGATCAGTTACCATGGCAGCCAGGACGCTACTGAAGTCCTGGCTGCCATAGTCAGCTCCCTGCTGCCCTGTGCACAAAGCACAGGCAGCAGGGACAGTGTGAAGTCCTATTCACCCTGATAGAGCGAATAGGACAAGGGATCAAAAGATCAAAGGTTCTGGCCCCTAAGGGGAGAAATTGTTATTAAATAAAGTGTAAAAAAAAAAATATATATAAATCACCCCCATATTTACTAATGTTAGTGCAACTAGATTTTACTGCAAATTGTATCAAAGCGTGCCACAATCTGGCACATCTAGGTTTAGAGGAGGATTATGCACCTGGTCTAAAAAAGAGATGTGGCTTAAAGGAAAACGTGGCTTCATGGGTGTGGCCAAAGATGTGACGCTTTGGGCTCAAATTGTGTCACAAATCTGGCATAAAAGTCTGCCTCACACTAAAATAACTAATAGTTGGTATACAGTTAAAGAAGAGTGTCTGTTTATGCACCATATTTATCATCCAGCCTGAGCCTCTGTTAAAAATTTGGTACATGTTTATGCCATCTACAAGCTTATCTGCCTCACTGTGCCAAAAAAAAGCAGCCATAAAAAGTGTTTTGGGGTGAGTCTATATAAAATGAAGAGCAACACTTATACCGTACACAACAAGGAAGAGTATTTCAACTTATGACAGCTATCAATTATCAGCAAAAGCCTAATTTTTTACCGTTTTCAACTAGAAGAATTTTTCAAAAGCAAACACGATATTCATTTATCCTAATAATAAATTGCAAATACAATTCCAATAAGTAAAATGAATAACGTGAAAGGAAAGATATAAACAGCATAAAGCAAATGCCACACATTTAACCTTAACTGAACTTACCTGGGTGCGTAAAATTTCACCTTTTGACAACTGCATATCACCAGTCAGCTCTTTCACGGCGATACCCAGTGGCTCTAGACGCTTGCTGAAGTAATTTGTCATCTCAGCTGCCAGGGCCTTCATAGGAGCTACATACACAATCTGTACAAAAACGACAACAAGTTGATAAATGAGCAAAACTCACAATGTCATTCGTCCCAAAGCAACCAGTACAAATCACAATTTATTGTGAAATATGATTGGAGGTACTTCCAGTGAAAAATCTTAATCGTGATATATGAAAAGTCGTTATCTTCCCTGGATAAGTGTGCAGCTGTTTAGAGGACAATGGATTCTGTTTATGTAGCCTCATCACTTTGAAAATTGGTTCTGCATCAAAGCTAAACGCATTTTCATAGCTTTTCACATGGGTAATAAGATTTGCAGGACACAAACACCAATTGCTGTAATAGTAATGAACTAAATTAAGCAGAATTCTTTGTGTGAATTAGAAATGACTAACACCCTCAAAAAACTTTTTCTTTTATCTACTTGTAGGAGACACCAGAACTACTCTACAAGGCATAACTGCTTCCATCAGAAGTATAGCAGCTCGAGCCTAATGCAATTCCTGCCTGATTTGGCCTTGTCCTGGTTTTACATTACGATGAGAGGATGCCGAGTGGATATACACACCACATTTTATAGTAACCGCTATATTGTGTTGTGATGACAACAGATAGGATTTTGTCACATAAATCAGTGTTCCCCAACTCCAGCCCTCGAGGCCCACCTTCCGGTCATGTTTTCAGGATTTCCTTAGTATTGAGCAGGTGATACAATTAGTGTTGATGCATCAGGACTTACTTCAGGCATTCCTTCTGTGGGATATTCTCAAATCCTGACCGGTAGGTGGGCCCTGAGGACTGGAGTTGGGGAACACTGACATAAATTAAACAAAACGTTATATTCTCTCCATACAGGAAAATATACATTTCTCCAACTGGTGCCTAGAATTCCCCATGATCCTGCAAGAGCGCCAATTGGAAGGGTATGGTACCAGATTTTCGGTGGAATTTTCAAGATGGATATGCTGCGGATTTGTTGTGGATTTCACACTATACATTGCCTAGGGTTATTCGCAGCATAAGTTGACATGCTTGAAAGCGAACCTGTCAACTTGAAAACACAACGCAATCTGCGGGAAGCAGGTCATATTGCAAGAGGCGTTGACGAGATTGATATAAAGTTTTGTGGTAAAATATTTAGTATAACCTGTATTTCATTCATATAAATTCCTGCTCATTCTGGGCTTTGGAGTCAAGGAGGCGATCCTATCAGTGATTGACAGCTATCTCTGTATATATAGTCATAGAGGGACGGCTGTTAATCCCTGATGAGTGACACCTTGACTTCCAGGACTATAGTAGGCAGGAATCTATATGAATGAAATACAGGTTACACTGATTATTTTCCTACAAACTGTATCAATCTACTCAGTTCATCCTGTTCTGTACAATGTTGCCTGTAGCTCAGACAACATGGTCTAGGTGACAGGTTCTCTTTAAGGACCAAGCTACAATATATATAAAATTTTGCACCATTCACAGTGTTTCCCTTTTTTTTACAATCCATTTTTAGTCTGGATCTATTTTTTCATCAACAAAGGTGTGTGAAATACCCTCTTAACCATGCATTCTGCCCTGTAAATAAATGTTTTTTTTATACAGTGGTCCAAGTAGTGTAACAGGCATTAAAGACCGTACTACAGCCATAGCTTACCTTAAAATCATCCTTTTTAATGACACCTTGCTGAATATTTTGTCGAATTACATGCAAGACTGTTAGCATGGCAATGTTAGTTTTGCCGGCTCCAGTTGGTGCACAGATAAGCATGTTTTCATTTGTATTATAAGCCGTTTCAAAAACTATTGACTGGATGCGGTTCAGTCGTTTCACACCCTTGAAGACAAGCTGCCCAATCTGATGTGGAAAAAATACAGAAAAGTTAGAAAGAAATATTATAGTTTCAAGTTATAAAGTAACATACAACACTGTAGTTCAATAAAAGTCTAAAGAATGGAGCTGCTGAAAGTGTGAAAAATAGGATGAGAAGCTAATCCATGTTGCAAATCCAATTAAAAGAGTTTAATGTGACATTAAGCCTCAACAGAAAAAAAAGTTATGCTAATTATATTAAAATATAATGATATGCTAAGCTGGTTGTGTGTGTCCTAGCAATTCTACACTAAATGTAAAAGAAACAGAAGTTCATTCCATTTACTGTGGTTGTCATGCTGGGGACAGACAAGAAATGGTGCCAACACTGCACTTACATACAAAACACCAAGTCAAGACTACTGCAACTAACATTACCATTAGAAGTTATGAATAAAAAAATAATAAACTATATAATAATAAACTATATATAAACTCCTAATAAACTATATTAAAGTGGATTTGTCAGTACTCCTAAAATATCAGATAGGATCTGACAGAGAAGGAGGTGCTGAGCTCAGTTTTTTTTATAATTATAATTCTGCATCTTCATGTAAAAAGATACTTAAAAAATCTAAAAGATTTATAGAGAAAGTCTGTGCCTCTTGCTACCCCTGCCCACAAAGAATGACTGACAGTTTTTCCTGGATGAGTCTGGTACACAGGAAGGGCCATCACTTCCCTAAAAACCCAAACAGGAGAAACAATTAAATTCTCAAAAATTAATTAATTGTTTATGAATACACCTAGGCCCCTTGCTGACGAGTGCATGTCACGCTGCAAGTCCGCAGCGCAGGCGTGAACTTCCAGCACTGCCGGGGACACATAGCATTAAATTGATTTATGCCGCCATGTAACCCATAGAGATCTGGAATGTATTGTATAACACTAACATAATGCTCTCAGTAGAGATGAGCAAATTTCATATTTTGAAATTCGATCACACTTCGTTTGGTGGTAAAAGCAGAATTGTGTTATGGATTCCGTTACCACAAACCATAAAGCAATTCTATGACGGAATGCATAACGGAATGCCTTTAGAGGCATTCCGTTATTCATTCCGTCATAATAGAAGTCTATCTCCACTGTCACTAGTGGAGTACCTCAGGGGTCAGTATTGGGCCCTATTCTCTTCAATATATTTATTAATGATCTTGTAGAAGGCTTGCATAGTAAAATATCAATTTTCGCAGATGACACTAAACTGTGTAAAGTAATTAACACTGAAGAGGACAGTATACTACTACAGAGGGATCTGGATAGATTGGAGTCTTGGGCAGATAAGTGGCAGATGAGGTTTAACACTGAGAAATGTAAAGTTATGCACATGGGAAGGAATAATGCAAGTCACCCGTACATACTAAATGGTAAAACACTCGGTAACACTGACATGGAAAAGGATCTAGGAATTTTAATAAACAGCAAACTAAGCTGCAAAAAACAGTGTCAGGCAGCGGCTGCCAAGGCCAATAAGATAATGGGTTGCATCAAAAGGGGCATAGATGCCCGTGATGAGAACATATTCCTACTACTTTACAAATCACTGGTCAGACCACACATGGAGTACTGTGTACAGTTCTGGGCTCCTGTAAACAAGGCAGACATAGCAGAGCTGGAGAGGGTCCAGAGGAGGGCAACTAAAGTAATAACTGGAATGGGGCAACTACAGTATCCTGAAAGATTATCAAAATTAGGGTTATTCACGTTAGAAAAAAGACGACTGAGGGGAGATCTAATTACTATGTATAAATATATCAGGGGGCAGTACAGAGATCTCTCCCATCATCTATTTATCCCCAGGACTGTGACTGTGACGAGGGGACATCCTCTGCGTTTGGAGGAAAGAAGGTTTGTACACAAACATAGAAAAGGGTTCTTTACGGTAAGAGCAGTGAGACTATGGAACTCTCTGCCTGAGGAGGTGGTGATGGTGAGTACAATAAAGGAATTCAAGAGGGGCCTGGATGTATTTCTGGAGTGTAATAATATTACAGGCTATAGCTACTAGAGAGGGGTCGTTGATCCAGGGAGTTATTCTGATTGCCTGATTGGAGTCGGGAAGGAATTTTTTATTCCCCTAAAGTGAGGAAAATTGGCTTCTACCTCACAAGGTTTTTTTTGCCTTCCTCTGGATCAACTTGTAGGATGACAGGCCGAACTGGATGGACAAATGTCTTTTTTCGGCCTTATGTACTATGTTACTATGTTACTATGGGCTGAAAAACAGATCCGTCCTGTTTCCGTCATGCAGGGGAGTCCTCTCCTGCATAACGGAAACGGGACTGATCTGTTATGTTGTTATTATTGACATTTACTTTAAAACACCATTAACACCAGGGCACTGGAACATACTGCCCTTTATGCAAACCGCAAGTAATAAAAGCAAGAGGAGCATTAGAACTTCACAAATGTATTTATTAAAATCCCTGCCTATTGGGTCTTATGAGACCAGTGGCAGTTCCTTCTCCATGACTGACAGCTATTACTGCATATGCTTGCACAAAAGGAGAAGACTGCCATTTACTGAGTAGCACCGCCCACTGGACTCAATTAAAGTAATTATGCTGCTCGAATTACCGGGGTACTGCAATTGCTCCATATGGGAAAAGGGTTGTCTGACTGAAAATCATGGGGTAATCTGACTAGCACTTTTAGGAATTGTTCAGCTAGATATTATTTGACACTGCTGTTAGTACAATGAGGGCAGTAATTATAACAGTGACATTTATAATATTAATGCATTAAAAAGAATCTGTCTGCTCGGAAACACCCCCAAACTAGAGTAATTTAACAATGCATTTTTCTGAGTGTTTGTGGGAGCACAGTGTCAGAACACAAGCGAGTATGAAGATAAAAATTACATAATCGGACTCGACATCACTTACACAATACATTTTTTATTCTAGTTTGGGGGGTATTTTAGAGCTGACATGGGGGGGGCTGAGGGAGGCACATGGGGGGGGTGAGGGAGGCACATGGGGGGGTGATGGAGGCACATGGGGGGGCTGATGGAGGCACATGGGGCTGATGGAGGCACATGGGGGGGCTGATGGAGGCACATGGGGGGGCTGATGGAGGCACATGGGGGGGCTGATGGAGGCACATGGGGGGGCTGATGGAGGCACATGGGGGGCTGATGGAGGCACATGGGGGGCTGATGGAGGCATATGGGGGGGGGGGGGCTGATGGAGGCATATGGGGGGGGGGCTGATGGAGGCATATGGGGGGGCTGAAGGAGGCATATGGGGGGCTGATAGATGTAGCAGAGCTGAATATGCTGCTGTTCAGCCATAGTTCTAATGGGGAAGGGAATAGACAGATGTAGCAGAGCTGTATATGTGGTGGGTCAGCATCAATGCTGGTGGAAGAGAGAAACAGATGTAGCAGAGCTGAATATGCGGCGGGTCAGCCTCAGTGCTGGTGGGAGAGAGAAACAGATGTAGCAGAGCTAAATACACTGCTGTTCCAACAGTTCTAATGCGGAAGGGAATAGACAAATGTAGCAGAGCTGTATATGTGGCGGGTCAGCTTCAATGCTGGTGGAAGAGAGAAACAGATGTAGCAGTGCTGTATATGAAGCTTTTCAGACACAGTGCTAGAGGGGGAGTAGAATAAAGATGTAGCAGGGCTGTATAGGAAGCCATTCAGCCAAAGTGATGTTAGGGGACTGGAGAAGACACATGTAGCTGAGCTGTATATGCATCTATAAAGACACATAGTGTAAGGGTTATACACAACTGGAGTACAGCTGTAATGGAAACAAATCTGCATCAGTGCTGGTGGGTGTGGGTTGGTCGTGTTTTATGGGTGTCAAAAGCACAGATTATATGTTTACTAGCTGACAAGCTTTTAAGCTAATGTATAATATAGAATTATAGTTTTTGATGCACAGAATTGGTTTGTAAAAGATCAGAGATTTTGTTTGTAAAACTGTGCAGAACAGCCGCGTGTTACTGTACACTGAGCTCACTTCACATGGCAATCTGATGATTCCCCAGCAGGGGGAGGGGCCTCACAGACACTGCAGGCTGCCAGACTGATGAGTCATACTATCCACATGAAGGAGCACATAAGAACTCCGTTCTCAGTGTGATGTCATAATGAGGCGTGGCCGGACTTCACTCAAAATGCCTAAGCCCGAACAGCCTTAGATGCAGGAAACCAGGAAGTGAACAGCATAGTTGGTTGCAGGTGAGGATGAAGTAGCAAGATGGGAATACCCCTTTAAGGAGGACACATTCCCTTTGTACTTCGTTTAAGCAAAACATTTTTTTTTTTAATTCTCATCTTTTACATTTTCAAAAAAAGAAAAAGGTTAAGCAAAAGTTTGGGCACCCTGCATGGTTGGTACCCATAAGCTCCCCCTTTGGCAAGTATCACAGCTTGTAATCATGTTTTGTAGCCAGCCAAGACTATTTCAATTGCTGTTGGAGGGATTTTCATAAATTCTTTCTTGCAAAAGTCTTCCAGGTCTGTAAGATTCCTGGTATATCCACAGACTTTGAATGTAGTTCAGGTCAACAGACTATGAGGGCCACAGTAAAACCTTTAGCTTGCGCATTTTGAGGTAGTTTCAGGTTTTAATTTTCTGAGTTTGAAATGTAAGTAAAAAATGGCTGTTAACAAGAAGAGTGGAAGTCAAGAGAAGCTCTGGAAGACCAAGAAAATTTTCGGACAGCTGCTCATAGGATTGCTAGAAAGCCAAATCAGAACCCCATTTGACTGCAAAAGACCTTCAGGAATATTTAGTAGAATCTGGAGTTGTGGTACATTTTTCTACTGTTCAGCGACCCCTGCACAAATATGGTCTACATGGAAGAGTCATCAGAAAAAAGCCTCTCCTGCGTTCTCACCACAAAATTCAACGTCACATGAAGGAAAATCTAAACAAGGACCAATGAGGTTAGAATAGAACAAAGGTATGTTTGGAGAAAAAAGGGCACAGAATTTTATGAAAAGACCTCTCCACACAAAGAACTCGATTAAGCATAGGAGTGGATCAATCATGCTTTGTGGTTGTTTTATTACTAAGTAAAACCCCTACACAAACAGATACAGGACCTCAGACCATGCACTACAATAGTGAAGCAGGGTCAAATTAACTTAGGTCCGTACGCCAGAATCCCATTGACTTATTTGGGGTCTAACAAAGCCCTTTTCCAAGTAAAAAGGAATGGTCTTACCAGTTTAGGAAGATAATCAACGCTGTTCGCAATGAACGAAATGACAATAGAAAGGGAGGTTTAACACCTTTTCCCACATGCTTTTGGGAGACTTCAGATGTGATTTTGCAAAATGTAGCCTGGCTTGGATGGCTTTTGTCTTGCCACGCTACCCCATAGCCCAGACATATACTTGCCAGATAATTCTGCAGCTCTTTTAATGTTGCTGTAGGCCTCTTGGTAGTCTCCCAGACCAGTTTTCTCCTAGTCTTTTCATCAATTTTGGAGGGACGTCCGGTGTTCCATGGTATATCTAATGCCTTGGAAATTCTTTTGTACCCTTCTCCTGACTGATACCTTTCAACAATGAGATCCCGCTGATGCTTTGGAAGCTCTCTGTAGACCATGGCTTTTGCTGAGGGATGCGACTAAGAAAATTTCAGGAAGGACCAACTAAGGCTACTTTCACACTAGCGTTCAAAGAGGATCCATCTGGTGTCTGCACTGACGGATCCTCTCCTATAATTCAGACGTTTGGATCCGTTCAGAACGGATCCGTCTGCATTATAGTTTAGAAAAAATTCTAAGTCTGAAAGTTGTTCAGACGGATCCGTCCAGATTTTACATTGAAAGTCAATGGGGGACGGATCCGTTTGAAAATTGAGCCATATTGTGTCAACTTCAAACGGATCCATCCCCATTGACTTACATTGTAAGTCTGGACGGATCCGTTTGCCTCCGCACGGCCAGGCGGACACCCGAACGCTGAGCGGAGGCTGAACGCTGCCAGACCGATGCATTCTGAGCGGATCCGCATCCACTCAGAATGCATTGGGGCTGGACGGATGCGTTCGGGGCCGCTTGTGAGACCCTTCAAACGGAACTCACAAGCGGAGCCCCGATGCTAGTGTGAAAGTAGCCTAAAGCAGCTGAGCTTTAATTGGGGTTAATCAGAGGCACTTTAAATGATGGCAGGTGTATATGACTATTTTACATGATTTTGAATGTGATTGCTTAATTCTGAACACAGCTACATCCCCAGTTATAAGACGGCGTGCACACTTATGCAACCACATTATTATTATTATTTTTTTTTTCCTTCTCTCCACCTATATTTGTTGTACAGTTTATAGGTCACATTAAAAGGTGGAAAAAGTTCTGAAATGATTTATCTATGTCTAATTTTTTTACCGCACAGAGACCTGACATTTTAACAGGGGTGTGTAGACTTTTTATATCCACTGTATATACATAGTTTAATATGTTATCTTGATGAAACGCGTTGGAACACATGAATGTATCATGACGAATTGAATACACTTATTTTACCAGCACCCAATCAGGTACCCGCTATTTAGCCTCCGGGCATAACCTCCGATAGGGCTTTCCAGGGGATCCTAGATTAGGGTAAGGTTCCGGACGGGGCCACCCGTTGCGGGGTACAAACCCCGCGTTAAGAGGTTACTAGGGTCCAACAGGTCAAGTAGGGCGCAACAGGGTCAGTTTTCCCTCCCTGAGGCTTCCCCACTTCAAGACTGATTACCTGATGAGTTCACAGCCGAAGCATAATTTTCCAGTATGGATACCTGGTATTAAGCTCGCAGGATTAAAGTAACCTCCCTTTCTATTGGCATTTCGTTCATTGCGAACAGCGTTGATTATCTACCTAAACTGGTAAGTCCATTCCTTTTTACTTGGAAAAGGGCTTTGTCAGACCCAAAATAAGTCAATGGGATTCTGGCGTACGGACCTAAGTTAATGTGACCCTGGCTTCACCATTGTAGAGCATGGTCTGAGGTCCTGTATCTGTTTGTGTGTTTATGTTTGTAGGGGTTTTTCTTCTTGAGTATTTGGTTTTACTTAGTAATATTAAAAGTTTAGTTCTATTATGTTACTGCCCCTCCACTGATTTTCTGTATTCACGCTTTGAGCAGAACCCAGGGAGAGGTGCGAATGCACTGTTTTCTCCCGGATAGACAACTCCGCTTTCTTTTTATTTCAGGTTGTGTTGCAGCCAATGGCATGGGGAACATTTCACAGATGGAAGGAAGAATGGTTTCA
Source organism: Bufo bufo (assembly GCF_905171765.1). NCBI lineage: Eukaryota > Metazoa > Chordata > Amphibia > Anura > Bufonidae > Bufo > Bufo bufo. The sequence goes on from NC_053392.1 coordinate 323,767,663, forward strand.
ATGAAATTCCAGAAAATTCTGGAAGCAAACATAACACCAACTGTAAAAAAGCTAAAGTTGAAAGATTGCCTTCTACAAAAGGGTAATTACCCTAAACACACTTTAAAATCCACAATAGAATACTTCAAAAGGTGCAAGATAAAGGTTTTACCATGGTACTCACAGTCCCCTGATCCAGACATCATTTAAAATCTGTTTATAGACATCAAAAGGGCAATGCATGCAAGACGGCCCAGGAATCTCACAGAACTGAAAGACTTTTGCAAGGAAGAATGGATGAAAATCCCTCAAACAAGAATTGACAAACTCTTCACTGGCTAAAGAAAGAGATCACAAGTTTTGATGCATGACAAAGGGGGTGCTACCAGGTACTAACCATGCAGGATGCCCAAAGTTTTCCTTTGGACCCTTTTCCTTTTTTATTTTGAAAATGTAAAAGATGAAAAATAATTATTTTCGCTTAAAATACAAAGGAAATGTGTCATCTTTAAATTTATGCCTTTTGAAAAAGATTTCATCTTCAACTTGCTTAACTGTTTAATAACAGTAATTTTGACCAGGGATACACAAACTTTTGCATGCCACTGTACATTTGTATGATAGTGTTAAACAATATACCGTATACAGTATACATTCACACTATAAACATACACACAATAAGTATGTATTTATGTACAGTGCTGTGAAAAAGTATTTGCCCCTTACAGATTTCTGCATTTTGTTTTTGCACATTTGTCACACTTACATGTTAAAGATTATCAAACTAATTAGAATACCAGACAAAGGTAACCTGAGTAAATACAAAAATGCAGTTTTTAAATGATGATTTAATGTATTAAGAGAATAGAGCTATCCAAACTAATCTGGTCCTATGTGAAAAAGTAATTGCCCCTGAAACCTAATTGCCCCTGCCACCCTTGGCGTCAACAAATACAATCAAGTGTTTGCGATAACTGGCAATTAGTCTTTCACATCTCTGTAAAGGAATTTTGTCCCACTCTTCTTTGCAGAATTGTTTTAATTCAGCCACACTAGAAGATTTGCCAGCAAGAATGGCCTGTTTAAGGTCATGGCACAGCATGTCCAGATTTTGAATAGGCCGCTCCAAAACCTCAATTCTTTTTTTCAGCCATTCAGAGGTGGACTTGCTAGTGTGATTCGGATCATTGTCCTGCTGCAGAAACCAAGTACGCTTGACCTTAAGGTCGCAAATTGATGGCCGCACATTCTGCTTCAGGATTTTATGATAGAGAGCTGAATTCATGGTTCCATCAATTACAGCAAGTCGTCCAGGTCTTGAAGCAGCAAAGCAGCCCCAGATCATCACAATACCACCACCATGTTTGACTGTTGGTATGATTATCTTTTTCTGAAATGCTGTGTTAGTTTTACGCCAGAAGTAACAGGATGCTCACCTTCTAAAAAGTCCCACTTTTGTCTTGTCAGTCTACAGAATATTTTCCCCAAAGAGTTGGGGAATATCAAGACTTTTTTTTGGCAAATGTGAGATGGGCCTTTGTGTTGCTTTTTGGTCAACAGTGGTTTTAGTCTTGGAACCTTCCTATCAATAGCATTTTTGCCTAGTCTCTTTCTTATTGTTGAATCATAAACCATGACCTTAAATGAGGCAAGTAAGGCCTGCATTGCTTTAGATGTTGTTCTGGGTTCATTTGTGACCTCCTGGATAAGTCATCGATGCACTTTTGGAGTACTTCTACTAGTCTGGACACTACTGGGAAGGTTCACCGTTGTTCAATATTTTCTCCATTTGTGGATAATAGCTCTGTGGTTTGCTGGAGTCCCAAAGCCTTAAAAAAGGCTTTATAACCTTTCTACACTGATCGATATCAATGACTTTCTTTCTCATCAGTTCTTAAATTTCTTCAGATTGGGGCATGATGTGTTACTTTTTGAGATCTTGTAACCTACTTGATATTGTCAGATATGTTCTATTTAAGTGATTTCTCGATTCCACAGGTTTGGCAGTAATCAGGCCTGGGTGTGGCTAATAAAATTGAACGTTCGAGCTTTCCAAAAACTGTGGTTAATCACTGTTAACTCATGGGGGGGGCAATTATTTTTTCACAGAGGGCCAAGGTTGTTTGGGATAGTTTTTTTACCTCAATAAATGAAATAAACATTTAAAAAATGCTTTTTTTATTTACTCAGATTATCTTTGATATTTATTTGATAGTCTGAAACATTTAAGGGTTACAAATGTGCAAAAGCCAAATAAATCTGTAAGCAAGCAAATATTTTTTCACATCACTGTATATGTATGTACTCATAAACCTCCTTGAGCATTTCCTGTTACAGATAATAATTGCTTACAGAATTAAAGAATAAAAATAAAGAATATATATTCCATAAACCACAATTTAAGGCTATTCACTTTGCATTTTCAAGTTACAAGGTGAAAAATCCAATTCACAGTAAGAAATCCAGTTCAAAAGAGTCAATAGTGACCATTCAATATCAAGAGTCATAACTTTCCTGGGTACTTGCATAATGGTGTAGGATTTCCTGCTGTTAACATGAAGTCATTCAATACACAGCACTGTGAAGCATCTCAACAGAATCATAATCAACTCATAGTGAAAGGTTGCAGAAGAAAACAAAACTTGTGGAAAAAAACAATACCGTTCTTACCATTTATCCCTTCTTTACAACATAGTTAGGGGCTTAAATATGTGACAATTTAACTTACAGAAATGTGCATCATTATTAGGATTAATAATTAATATTGAAAAATGTATTTCAAACATCTTGAGGGGCAATATAATTGTTATTCTCTGCCTGTATAATACAATGGCGGACTTGTTAGGCTCTCTTTATACTGGCTGTGGCTTCCCGTTTATTAACAGGGTATTCTGCAATTATATTGATAGCCAATCTTAAAGAAGTAATAAAAACAATAAAGAGGTCGTAGCAATCATGTCGAGAGTTGGACCCTTACTGGCCTGTCAGGACAATCCATCAATAATATAATCACTGAAAATCACTTCTTTAAAAGTTTTTGATACAGACAGGATCAGAGCAGTATTAGGCTGCTTTAACATAGCTGTGAGTGGTCCATGTCATGCATACGACCATCCAAACAAAAGGTATGTTCACAAGATTTAAAATCCACATGGTGTATTCCATACTGAAATCCACGTGGAAATGGCAGGAATACGTCTGAATAAAAAGCAGTACATATCTGTTTCAAGTAGTAGCATGTCACTTCTTGACACAAAAACACTTATGGGTGTCCACAATGTGGATTAGTCCTACTGACTGGAACCAATCCTTAAAAATCTGCAGCCAAAATCTGAAATCTTTTTGGGATTATAAAAGAAAGAGGATTTTACAGGTACTGTAAGTATGACCAGAACAATCTGTAGTGCTTAGACATTCCTCCGAAGATTAGCCCTTGAAGACCACACCAGTAAACAAACGACACAAATCAGGAATAGTATACCCCACGTCTGGACTCATGTGAGCTACAATATAGGTAAAAGTGACATGTTCCATTAATATGAATGTACATAACATATATTAACAGGTTTATTCTGATATCAGAATGCATGGATAGTGCAGTTATAAGGCCTCCTGCACATGGGTGCAGTTTACAAACGGGGAAAAAAATAACAACAAAAAAAACACAGATTTCTGTGTTTCTGTACCAAAAAAACTCATGTGCGAACTTGCACTATTTAGATTTGTGTTTTATTTTGTTAATATATTTGCTGGATTGAGTCTGAATTGAGTCACTGGGCAGTGGTGATCATGTGGTTTATTATGTCAATGAGGGAATCCCTGTTTCTGGGCTGTGAGAGAAAATGATATCAAGAAACCCACTGGCTATCAAATTAAAGGTCATACTGTAAGCCTATTGGCTGCAAATTTAAATGTTCTGTCTTGCAAGCCGATTGGCCAGAAATGTAAATGTCCTGCTCATAGCTGATTGGCTATGTCAATTTAAATGTCTGGCAGAGGCATTTATTATAACTGTGTTTGATTATTTTGTTATACGGTTTGTATGTGTGTTTAATTATTTTTTTACATTTAATGGAGTTTTTTTTTACATGTATATTTGAGCAATGTATGCAGTGTGTTTAGATATTTATGGGGATTACTGGAAGGGTTGTCTATGCTCCAGAAGAAGCATTTGTAAAATTCGAGTTGGGCTGTTTGTTAGCTGTGATTTTATCAGTGTTCTGGTTTTAATATATGTTTGTGAGTATAATAAATTGCCTGCAGTTTTTCTAATAAGCTGCATTGTTTCACTATCTGGGTTGCGCTCCTCCGTTACTCATACAAGGATGATGGTAACCCAAGCATGGAGTAAGAAGTCTTATGACATTAACTGCAGTGCAAAGGAAGCGTTAAAGCACAACATTGTTTGAAGCGTTGTGACTATGATCATCCTATTCACAAGTGAGATGTACCCTTTCTAATTCTTGTGTAGCCTTATAAGGTTGGAGTCGTGCGGATCCTCGTTTGAACCACACCTTGTAGGTCCTGCAGCACTCAGTGTGGAGGGGCAACAAAGGGGTTTCTTGTAATTATGTGGGGGATTCAGTCAGCACAACCATATATGCAGGTGCACATCGCTATGGCGAAATACATATACAAAGAAAAGAACACAAATGCAATAGCACTCTGCAACCAGCACTCCGCCCTGCCTCCATGCTGGATGTTGAATGAGGCATTGGTGTACATTTTGGCCAAAGCGTAATAAGCCATTTACCACGTCAAGGTCGCCTCTATAAGTGGTCCTTAACACTAGTTCCTACCTGTTTATGGGCCATGACAGTCACACAAAGTCCAGGGAGCGCAGGTACAGCATGAACGCCAGGCACACTCTGCTTTTAACCCCGTCCGGAGGCAGGGCGGAATGCTGGTTGCAGAGTGCTATTGCATTTGTGTTCTTTTCTTTGTATATGTATTTCGCCATAGCGATGTGCACCTGCATATAGGGTTGTGCTGACTGAATCCCCCACATTTTTTCTTTGTAGCATATATTGGAGGCGTGGCGATCTCCATGCAGTTACTACAAAGAAAAAATTTGGGGGATTCAGTCAGCACAACCCTATATGCAGGTGCACATCGCTATGGCGAAATACATACACAAAGAAAAGAAAACAAATGCAATAGCACTCTGCAACCAGCACTCCGCCCTGCCTCCGGTCGGGGTTAAAAGCAGAGTGTGCCTGGCGTTCATGCTGTACCTGCGCTCCCTGGACTTTGTGTGGTTGTCATGACCCATAAACAGGTAGGAACTAGTGTTAGGGACCACTCATAGAGGCAACCTTGACGTGGCGAGTGGCTTATTACGCTTTGGCGAAAATGTACACCAATGCCTCATTCAACATCCAGCATGGAGGCAGGGTGGAGTGCTGGTTGCAGAGTGCTATTGCATTTGTGTTCTTTTCTTTGTATATGTATTTCGCCATAGCGATGTGCACCTGTATATAGGGTTGTGCTGACTGAATCCCCCACATTTTTTCTTTGTAGTATATATTGGAGGCGTGGCGATCTCCATGCAGTCATGCACACCTGACCAGCTAGTCTGCCCTGGAGGCTGGTTTTAAAGTCAGTATAAAACTGAGTCTACTTCTACAGGGCCTACCAGTAGCCATTTGGCTCCAGGAGAAGTATATAGTGGGCTCAGCATGCATGTTGGTACTTGCATCCCTGGATCCGATGAAAGCTGTAACGGCACCGGACGGGGTTAAAAGCAGAGTGTGCCTGGCGTTCATGCTGTACCTGCGCTCCCTGGACTTTGTGTGGTTGTCATGACCCATAAACAGGTAGGAACTAGTGTTAGGGACCACTCATAGAGGCAACCTTGACGTGGCGAGTGGCTTATTACGCTTTGGCGAAAATGTACACCAATGCCTCATTCAACATCCAGCATGGAGGCAGGGTGGAGTGCTGGTTGCAGAGTGCTATTGCGTTCGTTTCTTGTAATTAGTCCGGCGTTATTATAGTGAATATAAGAAAATTATCTGTTGTTAGAGCACCTTGTCTTTTAGGTGAGGGACACTAATCTAATGAGTGTGAAACCCCATTGCTTGGTGTATTTAGGTCTTCTCCTGACAGGGAGGGATGGATGTACATGTGTATATTTACATACAAGGGAATAGCTATACATAGATTAGTTATTTTTTGGCTGAGAAGAAAAAGTACTATCACTTATTATTTCACCATCTCCAGCTATAGCTTTAATCATGTATTGGACCAAGTTGCCCGTCTTTCCTGTAGACATGTGATGAGTGAATAGGAACCTAAGCAATATCCCTTTAATTAACTAGGTACACATGTATATGCATTGGAACTAATGTGTGTATTCATGTTACAGTTCACTGAATTGGATCGTGCATCAGCTGATGATACAGCATGCATTTCATGCTTTCATACCTTTGGCGCATCCATTGTTTAAGGCAGTGGGAAAGAAAAATACTTTTGAGTGCGGCAGGAGGAAAGAAATTATTTTCGCTTTACCTGGACAAGCGCAGTTGGAACCTATGGATGCCGGTATGATGTCAGGTGAAACATGTTCTATTCAAGGGGGGGGGGGGGGGTTATCCACACCAGTTTGAAACTAGTGCAAACTGGTCCCATCACAGGTGATTTACCTGTACAATGGGCTGAACTTTAGTATTATATAGCACCCTTCTATAAAGTAATTGCAGCCAAACCATATGAAGGTTCTTGTTACTATGCCCCTTCTAATGGACATTGCTCCAAGACATACTTGCTAACTTAGGCTGAGTTCACATGGGTGAGATTTCCGCGCGGGTGCAATGCGTGAGGTGAACGCATTGCACCCGCACTGAATCCGGACCCATTCACTTCTATGGGGCTGTGCACATGAGCGGTGATTTTCACACATCACTTAAGCGTTGCGTGAAAATCGCAGCATGCTCTATATTGTGCGCTTATCACGCAACGCAGGCCCCATAGAAGTGAATGGGGCTGCGTGAAAATCGCAAGCATCCGCAAGCAAGTGCGGATGCGGTGCGATTTTCACGCATGGTTGCTAAGATGACAGTCTATTCACTGTATTATTTTCTCTTATAATATGGTTATAAGGGAAAATAATAGCATTCTTTAATATAGAATGCTTAGTACAGTTTGGGTCTGGGTAACACAGTCAGTTTTTTTATCACGCTCGTGCAAAACGCATTGCACCCGCACGATAAAAACTGAACAACGGAACGCAATCGCAGTCAAAACTGACTGCAATTGGGTACCTACTCGCGCGGGTTTGCTGCAATGCACCCGGGACGTATCCTGAGACAAAACGCGACGCCCGTGTGAACCCAGCCTTAGAAACACATGGAAACACTATTGTATTTCAACCTTTTTCCCCACTGAAGACACTGGATCAATTCCCAGCAGAAACATGTCTAGTCTTTATTAGCCACCTGGCTCTTTTTGTTTTTAGGATATCTAGGGCGTGATACAGGGAACATACAGGTACTTGCCCTGTAGGGACAAGTGGGTGATTTATTTCAAACCTTTACATGCCTATCATTCAAAAACATATCAGGTGAAGAATTGGTACGGATGACGTATCTAGGTGGTGGGAGTCATTTAACAAAGTGTTGAGGCAAGATCACTGGATGAACAGACTAAGAAACACCACTGGTCCACTAGACAGAGGGTAACCTTAGCAAGATTGAGGGTCACCCTAGAAGTAAGATTGTGATATCACCAAATAAGTGGTTGGGCGAGTGCTTTCCAGGACAAGGTATATTGGTCTTTTTTAAACCACTTGTTTGCTGTGGTTATGTCATTGGCAACAATGAACTGGTCTGCCTAAAACCATTTGATTCTTGTTGGTTGTGGTTATCTGACTCTAGGGATTGTATTGGTATTGAATGCTATTGTGGTAGCACTAACCTGGTTGCTCTTGAACTGTGTAGTTTTTTAACCTGATATATTAAAGTTATCTTTGAAATTATACCTAGTCAAGCACTGGTATTATGACATATAGTCATAAATTTGGCATAAATATGTTTTACTGTTAATTATATATTTTTGTGATATGTACAGCTTTCTCTTGATTGTCCTCCTGATCACCCTACATGAGTTTGCTCATCTCTCGTCTGATCGGTGGACTGTTGACCCAGACAATGAACAAAAAAGAATGTTTCTACAATTGTCCTTTGGTCAATAACTCATGTAAAATACCCTATAGAGAAAAGAGGGACAGAGGAACTTGCCTCAAAATTAGGGACTGTCCAACCAAAAAAGGACACTTGGGAGGTATGTGAACCAATCGAGGACATTAAACATTTCTGTAGAATTCTCACAAAAGGAAAAAAGGAAAAACAAGCCAAAACAAAAATTATTCCTTTAAGAGCTGAGGTCCCTTGCCTGACTACGGTACTTTTAGTTCCTGCGCAATTTACACTCCAGTTTTAATTAGGTATTATTAATGATTACACATAGCTCTAAGCACAAAAACAAACAAAAGGATAAAAAGGTTTCCAAGCCAACAGTTAGCATTTTATCATTGATGGTACATACAGCTGCTTCAATATATATTTTACATGTTCTGTAGAGGTTGTAATTAGAAGAATACGAACAAATAGTTATTTAATCCATCTTGAAGCCTTCCCAGAATGTTTACTGATACAATTTGTAAGGTTTCATTAACAATGAGATACCGGACAGAACTGGAGCATACTAAAGCTATGCAGCTGCACAATTCCAAGCTCAATGCTACCATAATGGTCAGAGATTAGAACTTTTCTTATCCAAGATGAAGCCTTTCAGTGATATCATGTTCTCTTCAGAGAATTGTAAGCACACATAATAAACCATGATTTTCTGAGAATGTAATTTAAATGTCCTTTTATGCTGAAGTGACAGAACCATAATTTTGAGCTTGACGTTGCATCTAAAATTTTATATGCTTCTAGCAATACCGCCAGAGGAAAAATAACTTAAACCAACTGGTAAATGCCACCTGTAATTACGTAATAATGTTACAGTTTGCTGTAAACAGTTCAAAAATATTTTGTACAAAAATGTGTTGTGTACTTTGTGTAAATCACACTTGTGCTCAAAAGTATAGTCATGTAGCACCATACATGTACGGCGTTGGAGCGAAGTGCAAACATGGTGCCCGCTCGTGCGTGCAGCAGGCACCATGGACGGCGGGTCTTCGCTGTTTCATACAGCGGAGACCCATGGCTAATGACCGCGACCAGCAATAATGCCGATCGCGGTCAATAAAGGCTTTAGATGCCATTATCAAATAATCACTGCATCTAAAGGGTGAAAAACGCGGAAGCTCGCCCTTTTGGACTTCTTAACGGCATCCTCTGCAGGGTATTGAAGGGTATTGAAGCTGCAATTCTTATTTCGGCCAGCAGGGAAGGCCAACATAAGAAATTAGCAATTGACATATTACCATGCTCCAGTATGGAGTGTGATAACATTGAAGGGAAAAAAAAAATAGTTTTTTTATAGCCGCAAACACAAGCTACAAAAGATGACAATTACTCTTACCGGTAATTTGATTTCCCGTGGCCTCCACAACTGCACTGGTAGGAGATTGATCCCGCCTCCCAGGGACAGGAAATAACAGCGGAAGCCCAAATAAAAAATAAAAAGACACCTCCTCCTACATACTCCAGTTAATAACAGAGAACCGAAGATAATTCATAACTGCAGAACATCTTATAAACACACTGAATTGTTATTTTTTTAACAACCACAAGATATGCAAATATAGACTACACACTTTTTTTTTTTTTTTTTCTTTTCTTTGGGGGGGGGGGGGGGGGGGGGGGAGGGGGGAACCCCAGTGCCATTGTGGAGTAATTGTCATCTTTCCCTAACGTCTCCACACCGGCACTGGTAGGAGATTTTCAGAGAATAGATTGCTTAGGGAGAGACCATAGCCAAAAGGACCTTACGTCCAAATGCCATATCCTGATTAGACAGAACATCAAGTTTATAATGCCTGAAGATGGTCATGTGGTTAGACCATGTGGCAGCCCTACATATCTGATCCACCGAGGCCGCTCCCCTTTCAGCCCAAGAGGTGGACAAAGCCCTCGTGGAACGGGCTTTCAACCCCAAGGGTGGAGAGACATTATTTTCTTTATAACAAAGGATGATAGTCATTTTTATCCAATGGGCTATAAAAGCTTTCGAAGCTCCAAGACCCCTGTTTTTCTCCTGAATTTGGACAAGGAGATGGTCTAACTTCCTAAACGAATCTGTGGCCCTAAGGTATGCTAGAAGACACCTCCTGACGTCTAAATGGTGAAGCTCTTTTTCCTGATCTTAAGATGGAGATGCACAAAAGGATGGTATAATACAATTTCCTGCTGTCAGTGAAACTTAGAAAAAACTTTTGCCAGAAAAGCAGGGGAGTGCCTAAGAATCACCCTATCATCCACAACAGTGAGGCATGGTTGTTTACAGGAGAAGGCCGGGATCTCCTCCATCCTCCTGGCCGTAGTTCTAGCAATAAGAAAGGTGGTTTTTTAGAGTCCACATTCTTAGCGATGAATCTGAAAGAGGCTCAAAGGGCAAGGACATGAGAGCCGAAAGGACCAAGTTTAGATCCCAAGGGGGGACTTTGAGAAAAAAAGAAGAAGGACGTAACCTGCTTGAACCTTTTAGGAAACTACGAACTAGGAGAATCTCCGCTACTTTGATATCGAGAAAGGCACCAAGTGCCGAGACCTGAACCTTTAAGGTAATGGTTCTAAGCCCCTTATCAAATCCTGATTGCAAGAACTCTAAAGTCGGGCCTACATCCAAACTACTCCGAGGATCCCAACAGTCACCTGCAAATAACAAAACGGCATTAAAGGTCCGCAGATAGATCTTCAAAGTAATCTGCTTTCTACTATGTAGTAGGGTAGATATAACAGCCTCAGAAAAAAACTCTCTTTTTTAACAAGCCCCATTCAACTTCCAGGCTGCTAAATTTAGCTGCTGCACGATGGGATGAAGGACAGGACCCTGATGGAGGAGGTATGGAGTCTGGAACCTGAGGCAGAATCTAGGGTTCCCCTGCCAAGAGCTTTTGAAGTAGGGGAAACCAAGACCTCCTCGGCCAAAACGGGGCAATCACTATATCAATCCTTGATATTAGAGCGAAAGGTGGAAATGCGTAGAGCAGACCCTTTGGCCATGGTAACGAGAGAGCATCTATTTGATTTAGATTCTCCCGGGGGCAGATGGAATAGAAATGTTCTACCTTCCTGTTCTGCCTTGACGCGAACAGAACTGAAAGCCCCCACATCTGTGAGACTGTCTGCCGAGAAAATCCGCTAAAGTATTTTCTTCTCCTTTTAAATGAATCGCCGAGATGGACTTTAGGTGCCCCCTTGACTATTTAGGTATGCCACGGTCGTCGCGTTGTCTGAAAGAACTTTGATATGGTGGTGTTGGATAGTTGGTTTCAGACTTCGGAAGGCTCTCCAGACATCTGGAGACTCTATGTCCCCTGTACCAGCTCTTGTAGATCATGGGCACCCCAACATTTGCTGCTTGCGTCGGTGGTCACTGTAATCTGGTCCTTCGGCCACCACTGCACTCCTGTTTGTAGATGTTTCTCCACCGTCCACCAGCTTAGTGATTTTTTTCACTTGGTGAGGGACCTTTATTTTATTTTCCAAGGAACTTTGTGTCTTGTGCCAAGATGAAAGAAGGGAAGACTGCAGGATTCTGGTGTGGGCCTGAGCCCAATTCACAGAGGGTATTGTTGACGTTAAAAGTCCCAGCAAGCACATGATGTCTCTTGTCGATGCTGTCCTTTTGGAACAGAAGATTTTTACCTGAGTTACCAGGTTGATTTGTTTTTCTTGGGGCAAAAAGGAAGATAGATTCTAGCCACCGGGGGCATCAATTTTAGTGGTTTTCTCCCATGCTTTACAATCTGCATCTGCAAACGGATATTTAAGTTTGAAGGCTTTTGAAATAACAGGTAATTTTTCAGGGTCCTTCCATTCCCTAGATATAATATCCCTAATATCACCATGAATAGGGAACACCAGTCTTTCTTTTCCCCCAATACTTGAAACATCTGGTCCGGGATTGATAAGGGTTCCTTAACATCTTCTAATTTCATAGTAGCCCGTATAGTTTTTAACAAAAAATCTGTATCGTCAGGGGAACATAACGGACGACTGGAGCCGTCTTCAGAGGAATCAGAGTCCCTAGAAAAAAGTTCTCCATCAAAATCACCTACGTCCAAGGACGGATCCACAGATTTTAAAGTAGATGGATGGGGAGAGGAGGGTGCCATACGTTGGTCTATTGCCAAATTAACCTCATCCTGGTTTTCTATAAATGAAGGTGATTCTTCCGCCACCACCTTTTCCGTGCAGCGTGGGCATAGCGGCTTTTTACAAGCAGAGGGGAGGTTTTCTTTTAGCTCGGCCCCCACGTCAACTGCGGGAGCACGCCGCGCTTCCTCCGTGCCACGCCCTTGGTTGGCCTACATGCGTAACGACGTCAGCTGCCGCCGGAAGCGTAACCCATACTGCAGAGGAAGGGTAATGCGGCGTACATCCGGAACCTTCTGCTCAACGAGAATTCCCACTGCCAGGACGCGCGAGGCGTCAATCCTCTCTGCCATAGGTAGGAACAGCCCGGGATTACCAATCCAGGACTTACACCAAGGGACAGAGAATGAGAGCGATGCTACCGCCCTACTTGCTGGTAGCAAGGTAATTTGCATATTTTAAAAGCATGTTTTAAACAAAATCTACAGGGCCAAAATGATTAATTAGATTATGTAGGCATAAATCGCAGTGTGGGGATTATAAGTAAGAAAAAAAAAAAAAAAGGTTTAGTGGGGTGACAGAAGCCCTTTAACGGATGCAGATGGTTGTATTATCATGACGGGAGCCTTTTTGCCAATCCATGACGGATCCAGCAAAAACGCAGATGTGAAAGTAGCCTAACATTTCAGAAGTGGACTCACATGCTCAGTTCCATCCGTCAACGGTCACCAAGGCTACCTACTGTTAGAAGGGTGTGACAGGCCACATACACGTGACTGTATTTTCAGTCCATATCACACATAGACCAGTTCATTTCTATGGGGCCACAAAAAATGCAGGCAGTCCACAAAAGTCAACTATGCCACAAATGATAGAACATGTCCTATTCTTGCCAGTTTTGTGGACAAGAATAGGCATTTTGACAGTGTGGCATGCAAAAAATGCAGCATGCACACAGCTGGTATTCACATTTTGCAGATCCATGGTTTGCGGACCACAGAACAGATATGGCCGTTTGAATGTAGACTAAGGCTGGTTTCACACTAGCAGCAGCCTTCTCCGGCAGGCTGCTTCGGCGGGTGAACAGCCTGCCGGATCCATGCTGCCCATAGTGCACGCGTGCCGTCGGAGGTCCACTCCGGCCCCGATGACTATAATGGAGAAGGGCCAGATTTCCGGCGGCAGCACGGCAAACATGCCAAGAGGCGGCCAGAATAAAACTACAACATTTTTTGAGGGAATCACTTTTCATGGCAAGTAAATGTATTGATCTGAGATGGTACGACCCCACTACGCCGAACCAGTCCAAGTGGAAATTGCAGATAAATCCTACCATATATATAGTTAGTGTTTAAACACCACAATCAACCTCAAAAATGTTATAGGGTCTGGGGTCTGTGGTGCAGGTCACCCCACACTTTGTATTCAACCTGGAGACTGCGATAGGCTCTGCCAGTGGCTCGAGGATCCATGGTTCAGTCGGCTTAGGCTACTTTCACACCTGCGTCAGGTGCGGATCCATCTGGTATCTGCACAAACGGATCCGCACCTATAATGCAAATGCTTGTATCTGTTCAGAACGGATCCGTTTGCATTAGCATGAAAAAAAAAATAATAATAATTTTTGTTCATGATAATGCAAACGGATCCGTCCTGACTTACACTGAAAGTCAATGGGAGGCAGATCCGTTTTTAATTGCACCATATTGTGTCAGTGAAAACGGATCCGTCCCCATTGACTTACATTGTAAGTCAGGACGGATCCGTTTGGCTCCGCATCGTCAGGCGGACATTCCGCCTCCAGAGCGGAAAGGAGGCTGAACGGAGGCAAACTGATGCATTCTGAACGGATCCTTATCCATTCAAAATGCATTGGGGCTAAACTGATGAGTTTTGGGCTGCTTGTGAGAGCCCGGAAACGGATCTCACAAGCTGACCCAGAAACGCCAATGTGAAAGTAGCCTTAGTAGGGTCATCTGAACATATTGTATAATGCAATTTCAACCAAAGACATAAGACAGGGCAGTGGGCGATTGAAGAAATTGATAGTTCGGAATCTTTCTCTCGGTTTGTGTTATGATATGTAACAGGAGTGTATGATGTTGATGTTATCTCTCTTATGTTAAAAAAAAAGAGTTTAAAAAAAAGAGTTTAAAAAAAAACTACGACATGTTATAGCTTTATTCCGGCCGCCTCTCGGCATGTTTGCCGTGCTGCCGCCAGAACTCCGGCCCGCCCTCATTATAGTCAATGGAGCCGAAGCAGACCTCCGGCGGCACGCATGCACTAGCGCAGCACGGATCCAGCAGGCTGTTCACCTGCCGGAACAGCCTGCCGGAGAAGGCTGCAGCTAGTGTGAAAGTTGCCTTAAAGGGAACCAGTCACCTAGAAAATGCATATTAAACCGCCAGCAGTTCCTTATTGCAGCCTGTAGTATGATTATAAAAGGTGTTTGTGTCTTTTCTGTGCAATGAGCCAAAAGTCAGAAAAAAGACTTTTATTCAACTGGATGCGCTATGTAAACGATTGTCTTGAAGTCAAGGGGCAGCGGCTTTCTCGCCTTAAGTCAAGCGTGCCCCGCCCCCTTTCCAGCCCCTAAGCGTTTGATCGATAGGAATTCCAATTACTTCACCACTGGAAGATCAAAAGTAGTCTTGTACGTGCATTGTGTCCATGCAGTGTCGGCGCCTGCGCACTGTTCCACTCTGCTGTGAGGTAGGCTTAATGATTAGGCACCCGCACATGAGAGCATGCGCTAGACTACGCTTAAGTGCCCAGAAGTGAAGGAATTGGACAAGCTATCAATCAAATACTAAGGGGCGGGAAAGGGGGCGGGGCACACTTGACTTCAGGCGAGAAAGCCGCTGTCCCCTTGACTTCAAGACTATCGTTTACATAGCGTGGCCAGTTGAATAAAAGTCTTTTTTCAGACTTTTAGTGCATTGTACAGAAAAGACACAAACACCTTTATAATCATGCTACAGGCTGCAATAAGGTACTGCTGGCGGTTTATTATGCATTTTCTAGGTGACAAGTTCCCTTTAAGGAAAAAGAGCTGCAGCAGAAAGGACACACTGTATGAGCTATCAGCTAGAAATAAATCTAGTAGATAAATTGGGGAGCTCTGGATCCAAGTGAGGTACAGGGATGGGTCATGTATGCTATAATGTCCGATTTTCATTTCTTACATTATTCACGGGATAATCCTTTTAAGCAATGTACACATACAACTTATATAACAGAATTTTTGTTAATTTCTAACTTTCAGAAAACAAAACTCCCATCAGTCTACAATGGATTATTATATGTCACACTCACTGGTACTGTTTTTTTTTTCTATTTGCATTTACTATATTTGCTGATGCAGTTTGTATGTATGAGAAATGTTTATACTTCTGATAAAACTAAGAAGTTAATGTTCAAAGAAGCAATGACCATATTAATGTCACTGGCCAAAATGAAACCACAGATATAAAACACTAAATAGTGATAATTTATTTTCTTTAGACTTTCACCCGATACCTCCCACAAGCCCAGCAAAATGTCAATGCACTGAGTACAGATTTCAATTACATCAAGGACATAATGCTTATAAACTGCAGTACAAGCAACTAAACATCCAGTGTGAAAGAAAGGAATGTAAATGGGATCAGTGATTTTGTTTTCAGTAATTTCAGTCAGTAAGTCAAGTTAAGTTAAGTTAAGGCTGGTTTCACACCAAAGATTTTTTTTCCATTCTTCTGAGCTGTCAGAAGAACAAAAAAACGAAAAAATGAAAAAAAAAACCACGATGGATGAATGAATGGAGGACTTTTTTCCACTTTAAAAAAACCGGCCTCAGATGGAAATGGCTAAAACTGATGCCAAATGTCCAAAATGGATGCAACAGGATGCAGGGGTTTTTTTTTTTGTTCTTTTTTACCGGATCTTGTTTTCGGATTTTTTTTTTACTCTTCTTCTGACAGATCAGAAGAATGGAAAAAGGAAAGGTGGTGTGAAACTAGCCTTATAGAGGTTATCCCATGACTAATGTAAAAAATGAAAATCAGACATCATATAGTACATGACAATCTCTTTCTAACTAACCTAGAACCAGCCCTGTACCTCACATGGGTCCAGAGATCTCCCCATTCATTGCTCTGCTGGATATATATCAAGCTGACAGCTCAATGGGAGTGTCTTTTCTGCTGCAGCTCAGGAGGCGTGTCCATGCTCCCCCTATCACAGCTCATGAGGCGTGTCCATGCTCTCCCTATCACAGCTCATGAGGCGTGTCCATGCTCTCCCTATCACAGCTCAGAAGGCAGTTGAGCAGGTCAAAGAAATGTGAAGAAAAAAAAAAAAACAGCAGAGCTCTACAGATCCATCTTATTGAATAACTCAGTGGCTATACTAAATGTTTAATTACATCCAATTACAAAAGAATTCAGATCCAGGTGCTGGCTTGAAAACTGTAGAATATTTTTCGTGGGACAAACCTTTTAACTTGTACCATTTTACTCTTTAAGCAGATCTGAAGAAAAAGTACAATAATTTAAAGAGGCTCTCCACAAACGTACTTTTTACAAAAAACAAATTAATTGGGCAATAAGAAGTATATGTAAAGTAGAATTAAAACTTTGATTTGAGTACTTCCAAGACTCCTCTGCCTGCTCTGACCTCAACTCAATGCCACGAGTGCCAGCTTTAAGCTGAAGACATGAGTAATCTTAGGCTGACTGATGGATACACATCATGACAACCCCAATTAAAATGGTGTCACAGCTAGGCAGCTTGTCCCTGGAAATCAGTCTCTCTCATGTTAGTCATCTGGCTCAGGAAAAGAAAAGCTGGAAATATTGTAACAGGAAATAAACTGAAATTAGTTAGAGAACATGAAGTGAGGAAAAATAAGGAGTCATGGAAGGCAAGAAAATGATTATAAAAGAAAATGGGTGAATACAAATGCAGGGTTATCACTAATCTAAAGGATGGAACATGAAGAAAGTAGTCTTCTGCTAATGTGGCCATACACATTAGTCTAAAGGACAATTTCAACCAAGGGAAAATTTAACAATGAGCGATCATTTTAGCCTCTGATGACAGACCATTATCATCTGATAAGTGTGCTGTGTTTAATATTTGCATAACATAGTTGGACAAAAGATTATTATTATTATTATTTTTTCAAAAGAATGTTCCCAGAAAGAGCTTTCTTCAAAAGAACGTTCTCAGAGAAATCATTATTCTAAAGGACATTCCCAAAAAGATCTTTTGTCCATTGACCAGTTTCATTGGCCAGTATAGACAACTGTAACTGCCAACATGGACTAAAATGTGCATGGCTGTCTCTGCAAAACGAATGTTCACCTGGTGTTCAACCAACCTCTAATATACTGTGTATGGCCACCTTAAGGGTCCTGAAAAGCATAAAATGTGCATCCCCTCCCTTTTCTACAACCAACAGTTAAAAGAATGACCTGGTTGTTTCTGGATAGGAGGCAGTTTGCCACAGCAGAGGTCTCCCCTCCACCACCTACTTTCACAAGGAGATCGGCAAGCCACACCCCATTGCCTTAAAGAGGACCTTTCACTACAATAAAAAATCTAAATTAAGGATACAGACATGGAGAGCGGCGCCCAGGGATCTCCCTGCACTTACTATTATCCTTGGGCACCGCTCCGTTCTCCCGGTATCTTCATATTTTCGGCTCAACTGGGAGGAGCCTGCCGGCGTCTCCTTCTCCCAGGCTGTAGCGCTCGCCAATCGCAGCGCTCATCTCATAGCCTGAGAGGTTTTATTTTTCTCTCAGGCTATGAGCTGAGCGCTGCGATTGGCCAGCACTCCAGCCTGGGAGAAGGAGACGCCGGCAGGCTCCTCCCACTTGAGCCGAAAATCTGAAGATACCGGAGCCTATACCAGGAGAACGGAGCGGCGCCCAGGGATAATAGTAAGTGCAGGGAGATCCCTGGGCGCCTCTCTCCATGTCTGTATGTTTAGTTTACATAGTAGTAAAAGGTCCTCTTTAAGCTACAATGATTGGGGGAGGGGGGAGGTTCTTCATTCATTTTCAAGTTTAGACCCCCTGAAATAAACTAACAAATATACAGCAACATACCAGCCAGAACTAGTATAACATAAGTGCATTCTTTAATTGAAAGCAAGCTAGTTTATGAGTGGCACATCTTGTTTACAACTAAATAAATCACCCTACTCCTGACATTCATGTATAATTACTGCCAACACATAACCCTGCCGTTATAAAAATGGTATCTGTGCTAACATCAGTATATGCAGACCTATGTAGATTAATTTACACCAATAAAAAATAATCAGTTTAAAAAAAAATTAACTGCATCATAAATCCAAAGTTCAAACATAGGTCAGAAACTAAAGACATAAACTACAGATAGCATATTGTAACAAGCAGATTGTAGTATAAAAACATGTAATATGCTAAAGCGGTATTCCTCTGCAAATCGCTGCTAATAAATAAAGCAGATGACAAAATACAGTACATATTTTCTGTTTTAACAGCTCAGATATCCTTAAAGCACTGAGGAACGCTTTGCCTTTTTTACCCTCCCAAGAGCTGCTGGTGAGCTTTCCTACTTGGAGTCTAATTCCATTAGGTCTCAGCACTTTTTAGAAATTGTAGTATCCTAGGAACACACAGAAATTCTATATTAAAGGGAATGTGTTACTGACATTTTTTTTCTGGCCGTTTAAACTAGATAGCGACATCCCTTTTTTTCTAATCTGTTTTTATTTTCTGATTGCAGATTTTTTTTATTCTATTTCTTGAACATGATTATGGGGGCGGCCATCTTGCCTGAGCTATTCTTAACAGCATTTAGAGAACTGCTTTACAGCAGCCACAATGGACTGGAGGGGATCCTATTGACGGCTATAGAGCAGATTTCTAGGCATGCTCTGTGACCTGTGCAGAGGTCGGGAAGGAGTAGATAAGCTTTGACAATCACCTATTGTGCATGGTGGATCCTTCATTATCTAAACACAGAGGTGGTATCTGTCGTGGTAATCCTGTCTGTAATGATAAGCAGATCTGTAAGTGATCTGTACAGACCAAGAAGTGGCATCTATTATTCTTAGTAGCCAATGCCAGAACTGCTGGATTTTATGGTTTTTGTTTAAATATAGATTTTAACACTGAAATTTAAAAATAACATCACCAACATCATTCTTTTAAAATGTGTTTAATATAGAAAAAATAAAATTTAAACAATAGCTGATGACACATTCCTTTTATTGAAAGAAAGAAAAGAATGGCTGTTCTTCCTTAACATAGCGGACATGTTGTAAGAATATGCCTTGCAATCTCTCATGAACCCCTTTATTTTCCAAAGGTCTGAAAACACCAAAAAGCAAGCGCAATGTAACATTTATCACTGTCCAGTAACTGTGCATGCCAGAATACATATGAATTGTGTTATGCTTCCAAAGCGTGGCAATCCCTAGTGTCTGCAGTGTTGCTCTTTGCCTCAACTTTACTGGAGTCTATAAAAAAATACCTTGCTATGTGTTGTGCAAATCCACCCAGATAAAAGGATTTTGTTCTTTGCACCAAAGAAAGTTGACTTGTTTAAAACGGATCCCAATTTAGCTTTGTTAAACTGAGCATTTCAAGCAAGGCGAGAAAGGTTGGAAAATGTAACACTTTCTTTAACCTCTTGTTTCAGCAGGACTTATAAGAATTCACAGGGACGCATAATAAAGCTTGCTACGTATACAACTTACATACTGAACCTATTAAGGTGGTAGATGTAGTCCTGGACTTTTTGCTTATGCAAGTACAAACACAATCGCAGGGAAAAGCAACGTAATAAAACGACGCATCTCTCAACAGTTTATAATCTGTCAGTCCGTAACTGGAATTGTCTAAGAAATATAAAGTTTGTTAGGAGCAAAAATAAATAAAATATATATGGATACTTAAAAAGAGAAAAAAATACAATAAAAAGCTTGCAATTACAGTTGCTCCATTAAACCGTGGCTTTATTATGCTGATAAACAACATTTTATTTGTTTGTGGCTTTAATTAGTTATTTTCTAAACTTAGAAGAAAACTTATTTAAAATGTCAGCAACATAACATATTCTAGCTGCACACAACCTATGAATGTTAAAATCGGTGTCTTCTGGTCAATAACAGGTACATATATTACCATTCTTCATCTATGCAATTATTTTGCAATGAATAAGCTGCTCCGGTCAGACATCAGATAATGGCCAAAAAAAGCTACACTTAGGTTTTACAGTGGCTAACGAATACCAGGTTTGTACCGTAAGACCTTGAAATGAAAAACCTGGACTCCTCCAACAAGTCACTTCATCAAAAGTCCAGTAAGAAGTTCTCTAATCAACTGAAATCAACCTTCAACCCTTCTATTAACCTTTACTAAATACCAAAGTTCTCAGAGACCTGACAGAATCTACAGGTATGTAAGAAAAAGAAGCACTTCTGTTCATCTGAAAATTGAAAGTTTATGTCATGAGATTTTACATACAAAACTCACCATAATCACATACAGTATGATAAGTCCGGCTGAATAAATACACAAATTAGATAAGAGATTGTCTGCAATGGGGAAATGTGAAAGCTTTCTGCAACCACCAAAGGGTTCATGGAACAGATGCATCAAAACTAGGACAATAGAAAAAGGGAGGCTCCGATTTTAGCAACCAGACTCCAGATCACATTTTTTTTATGTCCTTTTGAAAATAAGAGAGACACAGCATATGAGGCGCCAAAAGATACGAGGACCACAGCGGACGAACGGGGGGTTCTTTAGAAAAAAAAATAAAGTACCAAGACATCAGTGGGGGCCGCGCTATAAGGTAGGATAATAATTAGGTTAAGGATATCCAGGTGAAAAGGTCCTCTTTAAGGCATTTTCCCAGAATAAACATGTATCAGCTATTCACAGAAACCCACACCAATCACAAGAACAGGGGCTGGTGTCCCCTATTTAGGGAATGTTCAAAGGATTGTGACAAAATCTGCTGCACTGTGCTGCAGGAGGTGCCATGGGTTTTCATGCGGCCCCGCTCTAGGTTTAGCTGCATTGAAAGAGGATAAACCTGTGAGCAGGCTGCCTCTGCGGCTTTGTGAGGGGACCGCGCGGTAACCACACCAAGAATGAACCTTTTAGCTTGGTCAGTAAGGCCCAAAACAGGCTGGTCACTAAGGGGTTAATGCACACATTGCTTTATTTCAGCATATACTGAAACCTTCTTTTGTCATGGTTTTTTTATTGCCCGCCAAACAAACCAGTCCTAAGTAAACAAAATACCAAAGGGATAAATAGATCAGAGCTCAAATCATATTGCACAGACCCAAGCATTTCTTCTAGGGAATGTACGTTTTTCTATTTTATCATTATTTAATGATAATTTTGCTTCTTTTCTAACTCTTCTTCTATACAAAGGAGATGGAAATGGTTTCAGTTAAAAAGCTACAAATTAGCAGCATATCTCTTGGGAACCACTGGAAAACTATTCCATGTAAAATGAAGAGGGCCAAGGCTACTTTCACACTAGCGTTTTTACTGGATCCGGCAGGGTTCAGCAAAAACGCTTCCGTTACTGATAATACAACCGTCTGCATCCGTTATGAACGGATCTGGTTGTATTATATTTAACATTGCCAAGACGGATCTGTCATGAACTCCATTGAAAGTCAATGGGGGACAGATCCGTTTTCTATTGACTTGCTTTGTGGGTCATGCCGGACCAGTCTTGCTCCGCATCCCAGGAAGGGGAAAGCTCTCCGGTATGAGAACGCAACCAAGCGGAATGGAATGCATTTTAGAGCATTCCGTTCTGTTCAGTTCAGTTTTGTCCCTATTGACAATGAATGGGGACAAAACTGAAGCGTTTTTTTTTCTGGTATTGAGTCCCTATGACGGATCTCAATCCCGGAAAATATTAACGCTAGTGTGAAAGTAGCCTGAACGTCAAAATCCTCAAAAATGTCATTGAAAAGTCAGTTTTCCCTCTGCCTTTTAAGGTTTGCAATGTTTATGATCTGATATATCATAAGCAGCTTGCAGCCCATGATGAACAGCACCGATAAGTGAATTTAGTAAAAGGAAAAAAAAACGAAAGCAATCAAGACCAAAAAGTTATTGTGTCGAGAGAGTAGTAACAGCAAACCTCAAGTATACAGACGGCTGGAAAGAGGAGATAAAGAATATGGCAGGGTAATTTATCTCTCTTTATTCCCTAGGTACTGCTCCCTGATGAGGAGTTTTATTGTTCACAAAGATTACCAGCACAGCAGGCACGGATCATGTATTTTAGGGACTACCACATATCGCTTTTATTTGAGAAATCTGAGATAAAAATAGAAAATTATTTGCAGAGAACACATGCATTGGACGCATTTAATGAGTCACTCTAATAGTGGAGAATAAAAGCAAAATATTATTTTTTTTTAATCTGAAGATAATGGAAGTATCTGCCTGATTACATATTTTGTATTCAGTTTTCCAAAGAGCAGCTCAATGTTTGCTATGCAAATGATGCGAAAATTGGATTTCTAAACAAATTCGCCAACTGCTGAACACGCTTATTATATTTGTTAAAAATATTAATACTGTGCTTTACAAGAACATGACTCAAGGTATTTCAGACCGGAAACAAAACAGCAAACACCATTAATGGGCAAGAAAAACAAAGCCATTGCTATTAGCATAGGAGAAAACAATAGAAAGAGACGGATTGCCCCAGGATTTAGAGTTTATTTGGAATCAACCGAGTTCATATATTCAATATTCTGTAACTAACAGAGCAACTTTCACCAGCTGAATATGTGAGCTCCAACCATAAGCACCTATTGATCACCAACACAAGAAAAATTAGGGAAGCAAAGTTTTCAGGTTTAATGAGGCCTAGTTCACACTTCAGTGATTTGGTCAGTGTTTGTGAGCCAAAACCAGAAGTGAAGCCTACACAGAGATAAGGCATCATGGAAAGATCTGCACTTGGTTTTGGCTCACAATAATTGATGGAAATCACAGAATGAGAACTAGGCCCAGGCTAGCTAGCACTGGCTTGTAATACACCAAAAAGGGTCATAAACGGCATATTTATTTTTTGTTTCAAACATCTTTAGCATGAGAGTGTGGCTTTGTGAAGTAGTAAAATGCCCCAAATGTATTAATGTGCATATGTTTTTGGTTCAATATACTAGTCTAAAGTAAACCACCCAAGAGGTGGCTAGATTCACATATTCGCATTACGGACATGTTTTGGAGACCATCTGCAGGTTTAATGATCCAAACTCACAGCATCAGAGATTTCACTGTGAATCTCCATTAGGACTCATGCACACGACCGTATGTCTTTTGCGGTTCGCAAAAAATACATCTGTGTGCATTCTGTATTTTGCGGAACAGCTGGCCCCTAAAAGAACACTACTATCCTTGTCCATAATGCAGAAAATTTTTGATTTTCTTGCAGAACGGACATACGGAAACAGAATCTACATGGGAGTAACTTCTGCTTTTTTTGGACACGGAAAGAAAATATGTTTGTGTGTATGAGCCCTTATAATGAGGAAATCAAGGAATCTGATTGACTTTGAACAAGACATGGTCATCGGCGATACACGAACAAGGTCAGTATTTCAAATACTGGCAACTTTGTGGGGTTTTCACATACATCAGTGTGTAGATATCTACAGAGAATGGCGTGATCAAAGAAAACCCACAAAAAAAGGGATCCGGTTAATGAAAATAACTCGCAACAAATTGCAGCCGAATAGAACGCCGGTGCTCAAACTAATGTGCTTGAACAGACAACCTGTTGTTCTTTAGCATGCCTGCGCCTTAATAACAGACAACCAAAGGGTGAAACCTGCACTGATAAAAAAAAAAATCTTGATAATCCTTTATTGGATAATACAGCATTACATAAACAAGCAAACACGGCACCCCACCTGAAGACGCGTTTCAGAAAAGTTACATGTCCTTGGTTATGACTAAGGACATGTAACTTGTCCGAAACGTGTCTACAGTCGGGGGTGCCGTGTTTGCTTGTTTGTGTAATGCTGCATTATCCAATAAAGGACTATCAAGATTTTTAATCAGGGCTGGTTTCGTCCTTTGTTCTAAAAGGTCGTGAATCGGCCCAACACCATGCACAATTACTTCCAAGGAAGCAGGTGAGATGGAGTCCACCATTATGCTTGAACCAGTTTTAGTGCCATTGCTATGTTAGAGAAGCAGAAAGATAAGACTCTGGTGATAAGTCTCAAGCTATTTTTAAAAATTGCAGCAGAAAATTCTATCTGACCACTAGATATGAATAGACCCTTATGTTTCACTTTTTGCTTTACAAGGCTGTCGACTTGGAAATATACTAGTTGGCAGGGCTGTGGAGTTGATGAGCCAAAGTTCTGACTCCAACACCGACTCCTGCATTTTATCACACTACCAGTCTGACGCCTTCATAATTGGCAATTAACAAATAAATTTACTGTAGTAAAATCGTATCAAGTAAGTAATCAGGCTACTTAGACAAAACGTAAACTTTATTTAGGGCTCATTCAGACCGCTGTGTTTTGCGGTCCACAAATCCCACACACTGCCAGCCCTATACAGAAAGGGCCTATTCTTGTCCGCAATTGCCGACAAGAATAGGACATGCTGTATATTTTTTGCAGCACCACGGAACGGAACTAGTGATGCGGACAGCACACAGTGTGCTGTCCACATCTCTTGAGGCCCTATTGAAATGAATGGGTCTGCTCCCGTTTCGCAAGATTGCAGAACGGATGCGGACCCATTTATACGGTTGTGTGAATAAGCCCTTAGACCTCCTGCACACGTCATTATGGCTTTTTCAGTATTTTGCGGTATGCAAAAAACGGATCCGCAAAAAATACAGATGACGTCCATGTGCATTCCGTTTTTTGTGGAACAGAACAGCTGGCACCTAATAGAACAGTACTATCCTTGTCCGTTATGCGGACATGTTCTATCTTTGAACGGAAAAACGGAAATATGGAAACGGAAGGCATATGGAGTACCTTCCTTTTTTGCGGATCTATTAAATGAATGGTTCCGGATACAGTCCGTATACGGAATGCAAAAAACGGAACGTAAAAAAAAGTTTCTGTAAGTAAATATGCAATACACTATGCAATTAATAACTAGAAAACATGGGCATCATGATCAGGAGACACAAGATGATTGTGCCTGTACCGGGGACGAATTAAACAAGCCACGGACCAGAAGGAGGACACACAGGGTCCAGAACACAGAACCAGAGCCGTGGGGTGTAGGCAAGTGCGATACTTTCTATAGCATAATTAGGCTGTGGGCACCAGTGAAAAATTACTTAGTGCATTCAATTGATAGAAAATTAAAATATACCGTATTTTTGACCCTATAAGACGCACCGGACCATAAGACGCACCTAGGTTTTAGAGGAGGATAATAATTTTCAAAAAAATTCCATTACACCTCAGGTCAGACCAGCAATCAGACCCCCAATGTTAATCAAACCTCAGATCAGACCCCCATGTCAGCCATCATGCCCCCCCACCAAGTGTCAGCCATCATGCCCCCCCCATGTCAGCCACCATGCCCCCCCATGTCAGCCACCATGCCCCCCCCCATGTCAGCCACCATGCCCCCCCCCATGTCAGCCACCATGCCCCCCCCCCATGTCAGCCACCATGCCCCCCCCATGTCAGCCACCATGCCCCCCCCCCATGTCAGCCACCATGCCCCCCCCCATGTCAGCCACCATGCCCCCCCACCATGTCAGCCACCATGCCCCCCCACATGTCAGCCACCATGCCCCCCCACATGTCAGCCACCATGCCCCCCCACATGTCAGCCACCATGCCCCCCCCCATGTCAGCCACCATGCCCCCCACGACAGCCACCATGCCCCCCCACGTCAGCCACCATGCCCCCCCCCACGTCAGCCACCATGCCCCCCCCACGTCAGCCACCATGCCCCCCCACGTCAGCCACCATGCCCCCCCACGTCAGCCACCATGCCCCCCCCACGTCAGCCACCATGCCCCCCCCACGTCAGCCACCATGCCCCCCCCACGGCAGCCACCATGCCCCCCCCCACGTCAGCCACCATGCCCCCCCCACGTCAGCCACCAAGTTAATAAATTAAATTACACAATACTAATAAATAATATTTTATTTTCTTTCTACCGACTTCACAGCCCTGCTAGTCGGTTTTGTGTTGTATAGTATTACAGGATACTAACAAATCCTGAGTAAAGTATTACACTTTATTAATAGAATGAAGCAGCTACTTGCTTGCTAAAAGTCCACATATTAAAAGGAACAAAGCTTCAATGCTGGCAAAAAAAAAAAAAAAAACTGCTGTAGCTGAACAGCGACCATGAAATATAGAAAGACTAAAATATGTTCCTCCATAGGAAGCAATAAAAAATATATTATTTTATATTGTATTTTATTATCTTACGTGACAAAGCTATTTCAAGCTTCCAAAGCGGCCCACTTTTATTACACTGTGCAGCTGCTTTGTATTATTTTCGTAGAATAAGTAGCTGGAAAAGATTTGCATTTGGGATTCACTGTCAAACCAGCAGAAAATTAAGAGAGTCAACACAACCAGCCCTAGAGTTCAATTTTCTTGCCACCAGCCGGGCTTTTCAGAACTTAAGAGTTTGTGATCAATTCCTTTACATTTCTTTTTCAATGAACCGTGCAATCTGACAGTCCCAAGCACAGAGCGCTACTAGCTTTGCTCGAGGCTCTCTTAGTCCACACGGCAGGGAAACTGAGAAGTTCAGCGTGACCCCATTGTATTGTTGAAAGAGCAAGAAGAAAAAAAGACTGCAGGTGGCATGCAGTTAAAGGGACTGCGAACTGGTCATACACCATGCTAACATATGAACTGGGTCCTAAATACAGCGCAAATCATTCAGTGCTATACATGCTTTACCTGGTTTTTTTTTTAACGTATATCTCCTGACAGGTTGCATTATCATCAACACTTAATTTGCTTGCATGCTTGAAGCTATGTATTTGCAGAATATATTACCAAACTGCTCAATTGCATTGAACTTGCATAATGTCACTCCCCTTTATCTACATGAACGAACAAGCCTGCTATGATTATAGACTGGCCTACAGGCCCCTATTTATACAGTTGATTGCACAGGGCAGAAAGGTCAGTGGTTTCATAATTAATTTCCCTGCTGAGTGTCCAGAAGTGTGCTTCTATACCTGTGTGTATATAAATATATGGACACACAAGTGGGGGGGAAATGTCAGTGCATCTTATAATGTAAATACTAATGAGCACGTCTGTCATGGAAGCACTCCTTAGTATAAGACCAGGGAGCGGTGAATACAGCTTTCCCTGTGCTGGCTCTGTACTTACCGCTCCCTGGTCTTCATCTGCCGAACGGGCATGCTGATCGGTGCATAGTGTGAGGACGTAGGCACGTCTGACCTGGGGTCTAATTAACATTGAGGGTCTTATCTTGAGGTCTGATGGAAAAGATCTTTCTTATTTTCCTTTAAAACCTAGGTGCATCTTATGGGCAGGTGCGTCTTATAGGGTGCATAATTCGGCATATAGTTTTGTTTTTTTAAATGGAGGGAACAGCATTCCCTCAGTTCATAAAATCATTTATAACAGACTATGTATGTCCTGAAATGAATGAAGAATTCCTAGCCTGAAACCGGAAAATATAGATGTACTAAATGCTGTAAGAAATCCTCATTTTACAGCTATGAATATTTGATGGGTTGCTGTGAAGGGAATATAAAAATGGTGACCAGCAAATCTGCCTAAAACAATATCGGAGACTAAAATGACTTGCAGATTATTACTTCTCCATGACTGAAGCAGGCTTTTTCCATAAATATGACATCCTTTCCATTTAAAGCCATTCCATTCAGCTGCTGCGACACAATAACAACAAATGATTCAGTGAAGAATTTCAGTTTCAGAGAGGATCTGCCACCACAAAATGCAGTGTAATCTGCAGGCACCATGTTATAGAGCAGGAGGTTGATATATAGTTTTATTGGAAATGATGTAACAAAACTTGTAATTTATACATTTTAAACTCTGCCTTTACCGACCTCAGTTCGACTTCAAGGCGACCTTGATTAAGGTGGTACATATAGCTGTGTGCGCGCCTTCTCTCATTGGGTGCTTGGTGCACACATAGGTGACTAGGAGCAACACACTATATGTGCAGGGTCCGCTCTCCTGAATATAGATGCCCATACGGCATAGGTAGGTTTAGAGTAGGACCTGCCTGACTGAGACCACCGTGGCGCAGTTAGGTGGGCACAGATGTGTTTTAATCAAAATATATTGGCTAAGAGTCTCAGATTTTATTATTAGAGTGAGGGCTTAGTCCATATATTATGTTTGCATCTATTGTTTTAGTGCATTATTTTCCCTGACTTTCTACATATTAGTGATTAATAATGTTCCCTGTATGAGTGAGTAAACATAGCTGTCACTTATGGTTGTGCATAGAACGGCCTTAAAACGGTCTAGATCTGTAAATGAAAGCTTACTTCCAGGTGCTGGCTCCCTACTCCTTCTCCTCCAGGCCTGTGATGCTCTGCTGGGTTCAGTCACTGTAAACATCCAGTTTGACATCGCCGCAACCAATCACTGGCTGCAGTGGAGCCCAGATCCCCTTGCGTCATGTGCCCATTTCTCCAGATATAAGGGGAGCCAGTCACTGCCACACTGTGATGTCAAACCGGATACATACAGTGAAGAAGCCTAGCGAAGCATCACAGGCCTGGAGAAGGAGCAGGGAGCCAGAACCAGGAAATAGGTAATCTTCCCTTTACAGGTCTGTCCAAGTGTGGGGGGGGATTTTTGCCACCACCACCCCCCATTCTTGCACAACCACTTTTAGATCTAAAAAAAATAGACATTTGAATGTATTATGAAGTTTTACAGGGTTTTCCCCCCCCCCCCCCCCCCACAAAACTACATATCAATCTGCTCAGCTGGTTGCGAGGAAATGTGCCATCAAGACGGACTTAAGAATTTTTTACACTAAAGATCATTTTTCAGAATTTTTGTTCTCTTTACCCCCTTTTTGACATGGCAATTTTTCATTGTTGAGTTTTCGTTTTTCACTCCTTGCTTACCCGGAGCCATAACTTTTTTTGTTTTGTTTACAAGGCTGCATTAAAGCTTTTTTTTGGGGGTTTTTTTGCGGAACAAGTTGCACTTTCTAATGGCACCATTTATTATAATATTGCATACAAAGTAGTGGGATCCTGGGGGAAAAAAATTCAAATGGGGTGGAATAAAAAATAAAATAAAAATGCAATTCCGCTACAGTTTTATGGGTTTTGTTTTCATGGTGTTCCCTGAACTGTAAAACTGTCCTGTTAGCTTCATGCTCTGGGTCAGTATGATTATAGTACCACAACTATACAAAAAAAAAAAAAAAAAAATTGGAAATTTTTTTTTTCTTTTCTTTTCTTTTCATTGCCATATTCTAACCTCCATAATTTTTCTTTTTTATAGTTACATCTATGCAGCTGCTCATTTTTTTGCAGGACAATCTAGACTTTTTATTGACACCCCTTTGGAATGTGTATGGCTTTTTGATCACTTTTTATTACATTTTTAGGGGAAGTGAAGTGACAAAAAAAGTGTGAATCTTTGAAATTCAATATAAATATTTTTATATTTTAATAGTATTGGTATTTTGGGATGCGACGATGCCTATGATGGTTCTTTTTTTTTTTTTTTACCTCTTAGATGCAGTGGCCACATTTGAGGTGTTAAACGTCTGGGCTCTGCATTATCACTGATCGCAGAAATTAGCCCTGGCCATCTGCTGTTTGAAACAGCAAGCACATGGTTGCTATAGCGCTTGCTCCACTCCAGAGCAGGCTCTATCTTTAAAGATCCGACATGCTCTGTACATGTACGGTGGCTGTCGGGAAAGGGTTAAATTTTCCATGTCACTATCTTTATTCAAATATATTATATTGTCCACTAGGCCCTGTTCTGCAGGGAATCACACTTCAGCTATAATCTCATTATCACGGGCAGGATTACAAAGACAGATACCACCTTGGTATAGATAACACTAGATCCACCATTCATAATAAGTGATGCCACAGTTTATCTACTCTCTCACCTTGCACAGATCACAGAGCAGGTCTAGAAAACACTCATATACCGTAAGTCATGAAATATCCCATGTGGCCTATAGTGCATGTGCCTGCTGAAATTAATTTCTCTAAATGCTGTTTACAGCAGCTCGGGCAAGATGGCTTCCCCCATAATCATGCTTAAAAAAAAAAGCAGAGTTCTAAAAATTTACTGTCAGAAAATGAAAAATGATTTTAAAAAAAGGACACGTGTCACTATTTGGTATTAATAAGAAAATAACTAAGTGATACATTCCCTTTAATTCCTGCCGTCCAACACCACTAGCTTCAAGGAAGGCGATGGGTTTGCATTATTCTTTGTGGCATTTTGCATACAGTTGGATCCTCAGATGCAGAACTCAACTAACTGTTGTGAGAGAAAAGTCAGAGGATAATAAGTGCAGAAATGAGAAATATTTCTGCAGATCTTGGAGAAAATTATGACCACAGAAGCATAGTTGTATTAACTGCTAAGCTTTCCAAAGGGCAGTATAAACATGGTAATTTATGCACTAATGTGTTTCACTTCACCCAGCCCTGCTTACTTGGTAAAATTATAAAAGCAACAAAACATTACTGAAAGAAAGGGGTTTATTGATTTTGTAATAATTCCTATGCATTAAGCAGAGGAATCCACTTTTTATTTAGGCTATTAATTATGGACTGTAAGTAAAAGGAAATGGAAATGGCATGTAACAAAGAAATAAATCCTACATCGAGAGCCCACTTTAGGTAAAAAGCTCAGGCCATTTATCAGGGATAGTGATTCGTAGGAGTGAAGTTTTTTTCTTCTATATTCTGCTATATGCAAACTGAACCTGCCTCAGCGCAGTCAATGAAGCACTTGTAAGTATATTAAATACAGGCATGGTAAGGAAGGATGGAAATCCTATAGGGCAGAGGTCTGGGACTCAATAATACATCTGCTAAGCATTGATGGTACCAAGATGTACTTATATGAAATAGCACAAAGGGGAAAAAAAACTGTTTAAAGGGAAGCTGTCATGAACTTTGTGCTGCCCATACTAACGGCAGAATAAAGTAGAGACAGGGGAGTTGATTTCAGTGGTCTGTCATTTATAAGTTAAAAGTAAGTGTTGCCGAGAACCAACATCACAATCATTGCAGACTGGGCCTGGAAAAGAGTCCTGACTACCTGAGAAGAGTCCTGGTTATCCATGATCTCCTGCCCACCTGCTGATGACTGACAGTCTTCTACCAAGTTTTCTCCCTTTCTTTCTAGGAGAGAACTGCCAATCATCAGCAGATGGGTGAGAGAGCAGGAGATTTTTATGCTGCCCTCAGTGAGGTCAGCATAAAGTTGATGACAGGTTCCCTTTAACAAAAACAGGAAGGAAAAAAATCTCGAAAACTACATTCAGGCTGTCGTGACTTCTTGTAAAGTACTTAGTACTCATCTGCTCTCATAGTATGGTTGACTCCAAAGATTACCGTACATGGACAGTAGATCTCCAGCATGTTCTGTACTATTTGAGATGTCACATTTCTCAAGAGTTTCTTCATGAAATCTGTCATCGTATATACCTGCGTCTTTTCACCATATGTCCGGCCATTTGTGTTTTTATTGAAACGGCCCTGTAAGCCACACACTGTATATCCATCTCAGTAAGGAGAGATTTTTTTATAATGTATCTACTGCTTCATTTTACATTTTTATTTCTGGCTTTTAAATATGTAATATTTTACAGATTTATAAGGTTAGCACTTTCTCATTTTTCTTTCCATAGAAAAGTCTAAATTCTCTGCTTCTCTTCACAAAGCTTTACACGCATAAGATAAAACTCTGCCAGCCGCCACCACCTTGGAAGGGGGGCACAAGAAATGTTGTAAGATGTTTCACCCTAGATGTAGTGAGTGGAATCCTCCTCTGTGAAAGTTGCTGCGTGCCGTGCTCCCTTTGCTTGGATGCAAGCAGACCAGCTAATAACAAGTGTCTTATGGGCTGGGACCTTTCTCCTTTTGTCTCATTGTTTGTTCATTTGTAGTAATTAAATGTGATTATACTTGTGTGTTATTTCCCCAGATGTAAAGCACTGTGGAATATGTTGGCTATACATCTAAAGATTATAATCATTATTATAATAATAATAATAGATATCTGGTTTCAAAGTACCAAAAGCACATGCTTGCACAACACTAATCTGGGGAACATGGCCCACACATCAATACTAATCACTTGTATTCTTCATAAAATAATAATTCCTTAGCATCTTTTTGTAGAGCCCTGGGTTGTGCAGCTCCTCCGTTATAGGTGCTACCACTTGAGGCCGTGGCCCTGCACTGTGGTCACTGTCCATTAGCAACTATGCTAGACTATGTAGGTAGACATCTATTTGACAAGTAGAAAGTTGGCACCCAGTTGTCCATTTGTTATGAATTTCTGGGAAGAATAACAATGGAACAGCAAAATGCAGAGTTGTGAGAAGGCACTCAGGAATGATTTCATGGCAGCGCCCTGTGCCCGTTGCCGCCCCACCATCCAGGGCAGACATGGGCGCCACATCACTCATCATGCCAATACCAGAGTCCAGCTAATCCCTCCATGCTTTCCAGTAGCAGGGTTGGGCGGCGGGATTCTATATCCCTTGTTGGAGGCTGTAGCCTGCGCTATGCTGTTAGGATTCTTTCCCTGACCCGTAGGGTGCACACGTGTGGTTCTCTGGATCTTTATAGGCCAGATCACCTATACATCAATCTTCACCAGCCAATGGCTAGACTCCTGTAGGTACTTTTTCTCCCGAGAGGTATACCGGAGCAACAGTTTTTTTTTTGCTAGCTAGATCCTGCAAAGGTGCTATACTCCATTTGTCTGCTTGATTTCCTGACTCTGACCCTCAGCTGCCTGACTTTTTCTCTGTTATGACCCTGTGTTGCCTGCCCTGACCTTGGATTTCTTTTCAGATCTGTATGAACTCTGCCTGCCCTGACTCTGGCCTGCCACTGACCACAAGCTTTGCATAATCCCTTGGCGCTGCGCATTAGTGTTTCTGACCCCCATGGGTCAGCCGCCAACTATACCGGGACTATTCAAATACATAGTGGCCTGATGGCTCCCCTGCAGCAAAGGCCAGATCACTGTATAGGGGTTAAAAAGGTAAAAACCAGGGGACCACCAGGATAACCTCCTAGCTCAAACTCAAACCTCGGTGGATCCACATCTACTGTCTGTAATGTTATTTCATGGGGAATACAAGTATTTACTACAACAGGCAAGCAAGGAGTGCTTTTCAAATGTGAAGTATGATTTAGGGTCCTAAATTTAGTTTGTAATTGGAGTGTGCATAACATCTAGTATACTCAATCAATCTCATGTTTAAATGACTGCCAAAAGACTAGACATATTTTGTATATCTAATGCATAAAAATGTCTCCTCACACACAGTACAATTCACCTGAGGCTATTATTTGTTGGAGGAGGTAAATGGTGCCTCTTCAGTTGGCATCACAAGTAGCAGAATTCTGAGCCACGTCCCTGTTTATAATCTTTAATGGGATTATTCTCCATGGTTAAAGCGCACTATCATAGTGCACAGCAATGCATAGAAAGAACTTAAGACATAACGGTACTTAATTAATGTTGAATATTAATTGTCAAGGTAAACAGAAAAAGAAATGCAATCATGCAAACAAAGTCAGGTCATATGAACAGGACACAATAAGATGTAAAAACTTCTCTGTATTAACCAGTATGCACACCTAGGGTACTCCGCAAAACCTTGATTTAATTGATTAGATACAGTAGATACTACTAAATAAATAATAAATCATTCACTGCCTGAAGAAACGTTGAATATCTAGATTAAAACACTAAATTTTATTGGGTAGGTGTTCAAAATAAACAGATCAGAGGGACTTTTTTTTACACATCCAAATAAAAAATAAATAAAAAAGAACTTGCTATTGACCTAGAAACATCTACTACACATTGCAGCCAAATGCTTTATCCAGCTCCCCAGTCTGCCTGCTGTAGCGTCTACTGACATGCAGGGGACCAATGGCTACAATGTGTGCGCAAAGACACAATGTAGCTGTACAGCTGGCCCTGCACTATATACGGCTGCTGTAGCGCATTCTAACAGTTGGAGGGGGAGTAGCTACTATGTAGTGTATGGCCAATGAACACTCTTTGCCGGAGTGTGTTGAGCCAGGGATCGGGGGCTCCAACATGAGCACCATTTGATAGTGGACTAGTTTTCTACCACTCTGAGC
The DNA here is from genome assembly GCF_905171765.1 of Bufo bufo. Taxonomy (NCBI): domain Eukaryota; kingdom Metazoa; phylum Chordata; class Amphibia; order Anura; family Bufonidae; genus Bufo; species Bufo bufo. Next base: position 323,802,293 of record NC_053392.1, read on the forward strand.
GTGCACACCCCGTCCCCCGTCCCCCCTCCCACCATATGCTCAAACACCTTCACTACTGCCAGCAGTTACAGTGGCTAAGCGCCCTATACATGTTATATATAGAGAGTTCACAGAGTCTGTACTCTCAGATCCAATCTATAGCTCTACGCGTTTCGCCGCAGGGCTCATCAGGAGCTAAGGATCGTTAAACTGAAGCCAGAGAAACATATAATGCCACCCGCCTTGTGTCGTAAGGCAGTGGCATCGGCACTAGAATGGCCGTGACGTGGCTGCCAAATTGAGCTGTTTAAATAAAGAAAGTCCTTCCCCATAAGGTGGATCTAGCTCCTGTGCGGGCGAATGGAGAAGGTGCGGCTCAGACGCTCTTGATCTCCGCCTTCCTCATCCACATACTTAGTGGGGTGATCACACAAGAAGTGTCAAAACACTCCATAGAGCAGCAGGGATATTATGGCGATTTTAGGTGATGTCGGCATCTATGAGGCGACATACATAAGTAGGTAAGAGGATCAAGCGCACACAGTGTGCGTTCGCTTAGACATAACTGAATAGCATCGATAACCCCACACACATAACCGCACGCATATATGAACTGTTGTGTGCGAAACCGTGGGTAAGGGATCCATACCTCCCAAGATGGATATCTTGTGTGTGCGGACATAGAAAATTATATCTGTCATCCACACATATATGCATAAACTCAGTTGTACCGTACTTTAGATGTCAAAGGGGTCAGTGGTGACCAAAAATGAATGTCAATTCATGATGCATTTCTCTGGATCTAGGGGAATTGAGTGTGACAACATAGAGGGGGTCAGTAGTGACAAATAATGAATGTCATTTCATGATACATCTCTCGCGATGCAGGGCACATGAGTGTGACAGAAGGGAGAGCCATAGGAATATGACCCACCAGAAATTCATAAGAGAAACCGGGGTCCCCGATGTTAAATATACTGGCCATGCTATCTCCCATCCAATGGTCAGACACATACAAAACACATTTATGAGATGTGTTCATTAAGGCCCTCAAGACGTATAGTACGTAATCTGAAGATCCATTCTGCCTCTTTTTGCAACACTTTTTTGTCATAGTCGCCACCTCTAGGAGATCTTCTAATCACCTCTATCCCTTGAAACTTTATGGCATCCATTTTGCTGTCACGAGTCAAAGTCACATGGCGTGCGATGGGAGTATCCGAGCCCTTCTGGATATCAGTGAGGTGTTCCCCAATTCGTCGCCAGAACTGCCGGATCGTCTTACCTACGGTACATACTGTAGGCCGCACACACGTGGCCAAATAAAATTACCCCTCTGGTTTTATCAGTGATTTAAATAAAAAATCTGCCAAATAAAGAAAAATTTTACTACATTTTGTAGTGACAGTTTTCTGAAAGAAGCTAAATACAGACAGAAAATTATTTGCTTTCTCAGATCCACTCCTTAACCTAGAGTCAACCAAAATGCTACTGAATGCCCTCATCATTTCCCTCCTAAACTATTGCAACCTCTGTGGCCTCCCACCTAACAGGCTAATGCACCTTTCCCTTGTTTCACTTCTGCCTCCCCCTGCCAATCCTTTAACTGCCTCCCCATTACCTAGCGAATTCAGTTCAAAATACTACCTGACATACAAAGTCATCCACAAAGTGTCCGCACTCCGCACCTTACATTTCTGGCCTGCTCTCCCTATACAACCCCACACGTAACCACCAATCATGAAAAGACCTCCTTTCTTTGCCCTCCTTTCATCTGCTCCTAACACAAGATTTCTCACGGGCTTCTCTGGAAATCTCTACCGAAGCATATTAGACTCTTCCCCGCCATGCAAGTTTTCAAAAACAACCTTAAAACTTATTTCTCCAGGAAATCTAAATAAATTCATGCTTGTTGTAATTGTTTTTTCACACCTAATCACTCCAGAACCACCACGATCAACAATAGTTAGGCAACATAACGGATAACAAAAACTAAATCAGCACCCTCCTCCAGTCCTCCATCTATATACATTATATAGCCTCCTCCAGTACTCCCTCTAATAGATATGTGCTCCCCTCTATATACAGTGCATCCACAACAGAAAAATAACATTGCAAGGAACAAATAAAAATAAAATCAAGATTTAAATCATAATGGTTGGAAAAAAAAAATTATATATAGAAAGATTTTATTTTTTGGCAAAATTGACCAGGGCTACATTAAAGCAATAAAACCCCTGTCATTCTGTCATGCAGTAAAATTTTGCTATCAGGGAAAGTGGAAGATAGTGAGCCAGGCAGACCAAATTTAGCATTGTAAAAACAGTTTACCCTTTTAGATTGGGTTGAAATGATGGAGAGAATGTGGGTCAGTAGGAATTTCAATAGGTCTCCTGAGACATCATAAATGCGGTATTATAAAGAAGAAAACTGAACTGCGCTACTAATTTGGTTTGACGTCCGTGTATGAGCAAATTTCTTGCACACACAAAGCAATTTCAGTGTGCTCCTTAAAATGTTCTAGGCAATCTTCTGTCCACACGTGTTATTCCCTTCTACGCTCCTAATCAATGGTTTGCAAATGGATTTAGTAGAGGAAGTCTGTCAGAGAAAGCGCTATTGCGGATGTTTAGTGAAATCTCATGCAGTCCTATACTGTCATTTTCAAGCTCAAGGACATTGTAATATCTGTACTCGCATTGAGCAAGAGCTAAAGCCTGAATCATTACACCATGCGAATATCTCAGAGAGCTTTGTTGGCCTGAGCTTTTATGAATTACTGAACCTCAACAATTCTGTTGCTTAATCGCACTGAGCACAGAGAAAACACCCGTAAACGCTATACATGCTTTGTGAAAACATATGCGGAAATGCCAGACTCTACTTGGTCAATGGAGGATTTTTTACAATCCTGGTCCCACCCATAAGGATCTCAAAGTTTGCTAGACCAATCTTTTACTCTACAAATGGATTCCATCAGAAGAAGATAGAGACTACTTAGATTATAAATAAGTACGAGTAGGGTTGTTTCGATACCAAAATTTTGATTCGGTTTTGATACCATAAAAAAGTATTGCTATACTAGATACCATTCGATAACAGACGAAAAAAAAGAAAAAGCGCCAAAAAAAGCTGCGTGCATTCCGCATTTTACGGAACGTCCGGCCCATAAACAAACAGTCCTATCCTATTTTTTTTGGAAGACAAGGTGACAAAAAAAGCGAATAACGCAGATCTTCTTATATTTATTTTTTTCTTTTACGGCATTTACCGCATAGGAGATATTTTTTTCATATTTTAATAGTTTGGACGTTTCAGACGTGGCGATCTGTAATATTTTATTTACACTTAATATTTTAGTATGTTTTCTTTTTCCCCTACAGTTTATTTAATAACCATTTCCCCCCCTTAAGGGCTAGAACCTGGGATCTTTTAATCCCATGTCTATTCACCCTAATAGAGCTCTATTAGGGTGAATAGGATCTTACACTCTCCTTGCTGCCCTGTGCATAGTACATACAGCAGAAGGGAGCTTACCATGGCAGCCAGCAGAAACACGCCTTGTGACAAAATTTGTATCAAGTGGCGTTAAAAAAGTCATGAACTCAAGGTCTGTGTTTTTAAGCCAAAATGATGAGTAGGGAGATGATAAAGTAACCGATTGTTGGGAAGCTTATCCGGGATGAACTTCCCTAGTGTAGCTATTGCTCGTCACCATACTGTGGAGGTGATTACTGCATGAAAATGTAGCGCTTCACCCACATCTACAAGCAGGCAATTGTTGGGAAGAAACACTTCATGGTGACAGGTTCTCTTTAGCCCCTTCTGGGTCTGCCAGGGTAAGGTCTGTGTTAGGCATTACATTATATGCACTATGTTTAAATGAACTGAATAGTGATCAAAAAGTTATACCTGCTCCAGAATGGTATCATTAAAAATGAGCCCACACACAGCTCCATAGATGTAAAAATTAAAAAGGTTATGAGGGTCAGAATGCAGCAACGCAAAGAATTTTTTTTATTTTTTTTATTAAAACATCGGAAAAATTATATACCGTATTTTTCGCCCCATAAGACGCACAGACGCACTCTTCCCCCCCCCCCCCCCCCCAAAGTGGGGGAAAAGTGCCCATGCGTCTTATGGGGCGAATGCTGGCAATTAGCATCGCAGTCTGCGATGCTGCAGCATCGCAGACTGTGATGTATTAGTGAGGAGGGCCTGTAGTAGGCGGGGAGAGCGGCGGGGCCGTGAAGGCACTGTACTCTGACCCGCCGCTCAGTATGTACTGTATACATAGTGTTAATCATCATATCTAAACTGCGCTCCCCCTGCTCCCCATGTGTACCGTACTTACCGGTACACGTCACGCTCCTGTAGTAAGCGCTAGCAGCCAGCAGGCAGGCCGGGCTGCAGGCGGCCATAACTCACTGAGGTCACGTGCCTGCTCCGCCTACTTCATTCATAAAGTAGGCGGAGCAGGCACGTGACCTCCGTGAGTTACGGCCTGCCTGCTAGCGCTTACTACAGGAGCGTGACGTGTACCGGTAAGTACGGTACAGATGAGGAGCAGGGGGAGTGCAGTTTAGATATGATGATTAACACTACGTATACAGTACATACTGAGCGGTGGGGCCAGAGTACAGTGCCTGCACGGCACCGCCGCTCTCCCCGCCTACTACAGACCCTCCTTAGGGATCTGTAGATGGGAAAATGATGAGGGGGGGGCTGTGGATGGCATTATGATTGGGGGATTTGTGGATGGGACTGTTATGGGGGGGATCTGTGTATGACACATATAGCAGTGTCATCCACAGATCCACTACCCCATAACAGTGCCATCCACAGATTCCCCCCCCATCATAATGCCATCCACAGATCCCCCCCATCATCATAATGCCATCCACAGATCCCCCCCACCATCATAATGCCATCCACAGATCCCCCCATCATCATAATGCCATCCACAGATCCCCTCCACCATCATAATGCCATCCACAGCTCCCCCCCATAACAGTGCCATCCACAGATCCCCCACATAACAGTGCCATCCACAAATCCCCCACCCCATAACAGTGCATCATCCACAGATCCCCCATAATAGTGTCACGCACAGACTGCCATTAGTTCAAACCCACCAAAAGCACACCTTTTGGTTAAAAATATATTTTTTCTTATTTTCCTCCTCAAAAACTTAGGTGCGTCTTATGGACCGGTGCGTCTTATAGGGCAAAAAATACGATATATGTGCTATCACTGTAGCTGTACTGACTCAGAGAATGAAGGTAACAGGTCAGTGCTACCATATGGGCAAGGCCGCAAAAACAAAACCCATAAAACTCTGGCAGAATTGCGTTTTTCTCCAATGTCATCCCATTTAAAAATGTTATCCACCTTCCCACTACATCATATGCAATGATGAATGGTGCCAAAGGAAAGTACAACTTGTTACGCAAACAGGAAGCTCTCACGTAGCTACGTAAGTGAAAAAATATGGCTTTGGGATAGTAAAGTAAAAAAATTAAAAACAATATTGGAAAATTACATGGTTGTGATGGGGTTAAGACTACACCCAGTGCAAAACTAACTGACAGCTCTCTGTATTCAGGCAGGAAACACTATCGGTCTCTGATAAGCCCTTCCCTTTTTCTCATAAAACTATACGTATATCATTCTGCTCCTCCTGCTCTATAGCCTGCAGATCCCATAGCATTTTGATGAAAAGACTGGGCTTATTTTCATTTTTGCACATTTTATTTTTCCTCCCCATGTTCCAATAGCCATAACTTTTTTATTTTTTCATTCCCACAGCCATATGAGGGCTTATTTTTTGCAGGACAAGATGCATTTTAATGCCACTATTTAATTTACCATGTCTTGTATTGTAAAACAGGAAGAAAATTCTTTGTGAGGTAAAACTGAAAATAAAACTTCACAATTGCAACAAGGTGTTTGGGGTTTTAACATATTGTGCTAAAGATGACATAATGTCCTTATTCTGCGGCTCAATACGATTACCACAATACCAAAATTGTAGTTTTTATTTTATTTAATTACTTAATTTAATTAATAAATTTTCTTTGCATCACTATTTTCTGACTGTCATACATTTTTTATATTTCGGTATAGAGAGCTGTATGAGGGCTTGTTTTTTAGGGGAACAAACTGTAGTTTTTAATGGTACTATTATTTTATGTATGACTTTTTGATCACAAAATGGCAAATCAATTTTTTTCCCGTTACAGCGTTCACCACACAGGAAATGTTTTAAAAATATTTTAATAGTTCGGACATTCTTGGATACAGCGATATTTAAAATGTTTTTTTTAGTTGTTTATATAAAAAAAATTGGGAAAGGGGGTAATTAAAAATTAATATTTTGGGTTTAAAAAAAAAATTTAAAAAATATTTATTTTATAACTATTAGCCCTTTAGAGGGCTAGAACCTGGGATCTTTTGATCCCTTGTCCCATTAACCCTCATAGAGATTCTGTTGAAAGCGTTATCTGAGGGGCTAAATGACGGGGATCGGCGTGATCACCATTTCTCGTCATTACGGCCAGGTGTCTGCTGTATCATGGGGCAGGCTCACCATACATGTGCGGTATTATGTGTTCGGCTACTTTTACACCTGCGTTAGGTGCGGATCCGTCTTGTATCTGCACAGACGGATCCGCACCACTAATGCAAACGCTTGTATCCATTCAGAACGGATCAGTTTGCATTATTCTTTAACCTCGGTACGGCATGTTGTCCTGGTACTTTAGGACACATGATGTACCGGTACGTCATGTATAGTTTCGATCATTGAGCAGGCACCTTGGCTAAATGCGTCGGGGGGTCCTGTGACCCCCCCCCTGTCCGCGATCGCAGCAAACCGCAGGTCAATTAAGACCTGCGGTTGCTGCGGTTTCAGGAGTGTTTCTGATCACCGCGGTCTGTGACCGCGGGGATCAGAAACTTCAAATAAGCTTTTAATGTTTAACGCTTTTAATGTTCAAATAAGCTTTTAATGTTCAACACCCCCTCCCCCTGCTGCCCTCCTAGTTATCTGCCGGCGGGCGCATTGGGGAGTGCGGCAGGGAGAGCGGGCGGTGCTTGGGGGGGGGGGCAGGCGTGCGATCATCCGCCCGTCCCCTCTCTCAGGATAGCCGAGCGGTTTGCAGAGTGTCAGCACATTGCTGACACTCTGCTTGAAACGCCTGACATCCGCTGTATGGAAAAGGTTAAGAGGGAGGGAGATCCCTACCTCTCCCATCGGGGGCTGAAAAGGCACAGCAGCCCCCGATGGGAGAGGGAGGGGTCCCCCCTCCCTCCCCATCACCCACTGCTCTGCTGTGGCAGCGAGTGATGGTTACCATGGCAACCGGATGCCTTCACAGGCGCCCGGCTATCCATGGTACTGATCAGAGGCTGTCCATGGTGCTGATTAGACTTCTGCTAAAGGCAGAAGTCTAATCAGACTTTGTAAAGTGAAAATACAGTACAGTACACTATATAGTGTACTGTATTATACAGACATCAGACCCACTGGATCTTCAAGAACCAAGTGGGTCTGGGTCAAAAAAAAGAAAGTGAAAAAAATGTAAAAATCAAAAAACACATTAATCACTGATTAAAAATGAAAAAAATAAAATTCCCTACATGTTTGATATCACCGCCTCCGTAACGACCTGATCTATAAAACGGTCATGTTCCTTTACCCGCACGGTGAACGCCATAAAAAATAAAAAACTATGATGAAATTGAAATTTTGCCCACCTTACTTCCCAAAAAAGATAATAAAAGTGATCAAAAAAGTCGTATGTACGTCAAAATAGTACCAATCAAACCATCACCTCATCCCGCAAAAAATGAGACGCTACCTAAGATAATCGCCCAAAAACTGAAAAAACCATGGCTCTCAGACTATGGAGACACTAAAACATGATTTTTTTTTTGTTTCAAAAATGAAATCATTGTGTAAAACTTACATAAATAAAAAAATTGTATACATATTAGGTATCGCCGCGTCCGTGACAACCTGCTCTATAAAAAGATTACATGATCTAACCTGTCAGATGAATGTTGAAAATAACAAAAAATAAAAAACGGTGCCAAAACAGCTATTTCTTGTTACCTTGCCTCACAAAAAGTGTAATATAGAGCAACTAAAAATCATGTACCCTAAACTAGTACCAACAATACTGCCACCCTGTCCCGTAGTTTCTAAAATGGGGTCACTTTATTGGAGTTTCTACTCTAGGGGTGCATCAGTGGGGCTTCAAATGGGACATGGTGTCAAAAAACCGGTCCAGCAAAATCTGCCTTCCAAAACCGTATGGCATTCCTTTCCTTCTGCACCCTGCCGTGCGCCCGTACAGCGGTTTACGACCACATATGGGGTGTTTCTGTAAACTACAGAATCAGAGCCAAAAAAATTTAGTTTTGTTTGGCTTTTAACCCTTGCTTTCTGGGAAAAAATTATGAAAAAATGGAAAATCTGCCAAAAAAGTGAAATTTTGAAATTGTATCTCTATTTTCCATGAAATCTTGTGGAACACCTAAAGGGTTAACTAAGTTTGTAAAATCAATTTTGAATACCTTGAGGGGTGTAGTTTCTTAGATGGGGTCACTTTTATGGAGTTTCTACTCTAGGGGTGCATCAGGGGGGCTTCAAATGGGACATGGTGTCAAAAGAAACAGTCCAGCTAAATCTGCCTTCCAAAAAAAATACAGCGCACCTTTCCCTCTACGCCCTACTGTGTGCCCGTACAGTAGTTTACGCCCACATATGGGGTGTTTCTGCAAACTACAGAATCGGGGCAATAAATATAGCATTTTGTTTGGCTGTTAACCCTTGCTTTGTTACTGGAAAAAATGGATTAAAATGGAAAATTTGCCAAAAAAATCTAAATTCTGAAATTTTATCACCATTTGCCATTAACTCTTGTGGAACACCTAAAGGGTTAACAAAGTTTGTAAAATCAGTTTTGAATACCTTGAGGGGTTTAGTTTCTAGAATGGGGTCATTTTTGGGTGGTTTCTATTATGTAAGCCTCACAAAGTGACTTCAGACCTGAACTCGTCCCTAAAAAGTGGGTTTTTGAAAATTTCAGAAAAATTTCAAGATTTGCTTCTAAACTTCTAAGCCTTTTAACATCCCCAAAAATAAAATATCATTCCCAAATTGATCCAAACATGAAGTAGACATATGGGGAATGTAAAGTAATAACTATTTTTGTAGGTATTACTATGCAGTATAGAAGTAGGGAAATTGAAACTTGGAAATTTGCAATTTTTTACAAATTTTTGGAAAATTTGGTATTTTTTTATAAATAAAAATGAATTTTTTTGACTTTGTTTTACCAGTGTCATGAAGTACAATATGTGACGAAAAAACTATCTCAGAATGGTCTGGATAAGTCAAAGTGTTTTAAAGTTATCACCACTTAAAGTGACACTGGTCAGATGTGCAAAAAATGGCCTGGTCCTTAAGGTGAAATATGGCTGTTTCCTAAAGGGGTTAAAAAAAAAAAGTCCAAGTCAAAACGGATCCGTCCTGACTTACATTGAAAGTCAATGGGGAACGGATCAGTTTTCAATTGCACCATATTGTGTCAGTGAAAACGGATCCGTCCCAGTTTGGCTCCGCGTCGTCAGGCGGACAGCAAAACGCTGCAAGCAGCATTTTGGTGTCCGCCTCCAGAGCCGAATGGAGGCGGAACGGAGCCAAAGGAATGCATTATGAGCGGATCCTTATTCATTCAGAATGCATTGGGGCTGAACTGATCCGTTTTGGGCCGCTTGTGAGAGCCCTGAAACGGCTCTCACAAGCGGACCCAGAAACGCCAGTGTGAAAGTAGCCTTAAGGGGTTATGTTTGCTTATTGTCTTTTCGTTAAATAAGACCCTTGCAAAGTGCAGGGATATCTTTATACCCTGTATTAATCCCCCAGCAATGTATGAACAAGCTGGGTCCTCCAAAGGAAGAGTCTGAATAGGGGAACCGCCCCCTCTATTATCTCAGAATGTGGTAGTATTATTGCCCATACAAATAAGATACTATGAAGACACAGATGATGCAAATAACCATGCAAACCTCATCCAAGTCTTTGATGTAGATTGGTTTCTCCTCCAAACCAATAGGCATTGGTTCAGTCGCAGGGATCTTAACTTCTTCATACATTTTGTTGTTTTCTCTTTGAATACCTTCTGGCAGAAGCAGCTAAAACAGTGAACATATTAAATTATTAGCCAAATATATTTTGTTTACTATGAAGCAATAAAATAAGACCGCTGTAAAAATACCTTTGCTCCACCAACAAATGCAGACGCTTTCAAGGCTTCAGCATAGGAGTCATAAACATGCGGATACACAACTCTTTCACCGTAGTCTCTTTCCCTACCCAGAACTGGAACATTCCGGGCATTTATAAGGGCATGCTCTCTGTAGGAAAAAAAAGGAATAAAGGAATAAAGTTATTTTAATTAAGGCGAACGATTGCTGTACTGTGAGAATATTCAAACACGTACAAAGGAATCTAAACAAATTGTATATATATATATATATATATATAAAAAGAAAGAATAAGAGGCTAATTTTAGGACAGTGGCGAGTTAGACGAAGGCTTGAAAATAAGTATTAGAAAAAAAAGCCCCCCCCCTTCCCAAAAAAAAATAAAAAGATTTTCTAGCAACTGCAAAGCACACACAATATTGATGGTGGTACATAAGACTAAAACTGAATTCTCTGTAGTGAGTTACAATGCCACTCAGAGTACATCTGAATAGGTAGAAAAAAAATCTGAGCTACAAAGGCCTATAGTATGTGACCATTTTTAGCTACATTGCTGCCAAGCTCTAGGATTCACAATGAGACTTAAAGGGTTTCTGTCACCTGAAAAATGGGTATTAAGCTGGCTGACATTAGCGATGTACTAACATAACTATATTAGTGCCATCTCACTGCCTAAAGCCTTTATTGAGAAAAACTAACTTTTATAATATGCTAATCAGCCTCTAGGAGCAGGGGGGAGGGGCATTGAACCTGCTCCTAGTAGCTCTGTTTGCCCACCTCTTTTCACGCCCTTCTTCTCTTGATTGACGGGGCCAGGCCAGCGCTGCTCTCCTACCGCCAGCCATGTCTGCAGTGTAAATCTCGCCCCGTTCAGTATTCGGGGCAGGCACAGTGAGGAAGCCAGCAGCCGCCGAGCGTCCTTCCCTCACTGCGCCTGTGCTGAATACTGAACGGCGCGAGATTTACACTGCGGATACGGCCGGCAGGAGGAGAGCAGCGCTGCCCTGGCCCTGTCAATCAAGAGAAGAAGGGCGTGAAAAGAGGTGGGCAAACGGAGCCTCTAGGAGCAGGTTCAATGCGTCAGGCAGTGAGATGGCACTAATATAGTTATGTTAGCACATCGCTAATGTCAGCCAGCTTAATACCCATTTTTCAGCTGACAGAAACCCTATAAAATTGTGAATGATATTAAGGCAGAGCTATATTTCTGCATAGGGCTCCCTAGAATGAAGTCTCTGGGGTGACCCTAACAAGATAAAGCACAGGTGGAAGTTTATGCAGTAGTGTGGTGTCAATGTCACAGTCAATTTAGCAATTCACCTGCTTCAAAACAAAGAGGTCAGCGAGAGAGTCTGAAACCGCTCTCCCAATCACTATTGCAGCAAATTATAGGCATAATTTGTAGGCAGCGGCAACTCAATAACCGCAGAGACGCTCTTATTTACAGTGCTGCTGTCCCCACTCTGAGCCAGATAACAATGTAGAGATCACACCTTTTATGGGTTCAATATTTAAAACGCCAACAAGGCTAGTTTTTTTTTTCCCATCACTGCAGCAATGCAACGCCTTATTTGCTTTCCCTTTTTTCCCTATATTTCAAGATGACAACATAGAAAATAGCAACCATTAATCTCCAGAGGAAAAACAGATAGTTTCAATGCATTTAGTACAGACTTCATAAATCTTAAACTAGTGGTGTGTACAGAGCACCTAAGGAAGATAGCTTACCTCCTTAATCTGCATTTCTAAACCGCATGAAAGCGACCAAGCAGATTCTAATTAAGCAGATCACTGCTTCCTTATCCTAGAAAATTAGGTTTTCATAGAGGGAAAAAAAAAATTCTATACTTGTGCTAAGACGTGACCTGAAGTTGAAATCGTGTAATCTCCAAAAGCTGAACTTAAAGAAAATAAATGATTAGGAAACATTAAAGTACCAATTACAGCTGAAACATTTCTCAGCTCTTGGCATTTATTACCTTTGCATCCGCAGTTCCTTCGGATCAAAGCCTATTAGTCCTTCACCAGAAATCTCCCCATCCTCGCCTACACGTTTTTCTCGTCTGGCAATGCGCTTTTCTTCTCGTCGATACTGCTTCATGAGCTGCTTTTCCTGTTCAGAATGGACAGTGACTTGACACCCGTAATTGGGTTTTGCACTATCCGGGGCATTTCTTTTGCGGTATTCTATAAATAATAAAAAAACAAAATACACTCCTTAATGAGGAAAAAGCTGAGTGAAAAAATATGGTCACTATTACGGATCTGACACTGGCTGGCAGCTAGCCTTCTGAATCTGCCCATTATGCACTGCTACATCTGATATTAACCTGCGACTTCATAGCTAGGAAGATTTGCCATTCACGACTAGGGAAGTTGGATGACCAGGTCTGCAAGAGCAGCAAAATTACTCTAAATGGTAATCTTATTTAACTTAAAAAAATTATAAAAAATAGAATATACTTTTTACATTTTGGACTGGGGTAAATTATTCACATAGTCAGCGTTGGGTAAATCTTCTCTGCAACTGTTAGCCAAAACCAGGAGTGAAGCATCCACAGACAGAAGGTATAATGGAAGGATACGACCCGCACCTGGTTTTGGCTACAATCACTGGCCAAACATTGAGCGGAACACTGACGTGTGTCTGATTGTTGGGCGGATTATCGGGGACGACGGTTCCTATGAGTGCTCGTACCTGATAATCTGCTTGTCTAAAGATCACCCGATGAATGAGCAAAATGCTCATCCATCTTGTAAGAAAGATGCAAATGAGCTCTTAACAAGCTCTGCCTCTAATGCCACCAGATAGAAGGCAGCTATCCTATAAGGGCTCATGCACATGAACGTATTTTCTTTCCGTGTCTGTACAGTTTTTCTTTGCATATGGTTGTGGGCATAAGCCCTAAGTCAGTGTTCGAACCTTTAAATAGGCCTTGAGACATGACTCGGATAATAAGTAAGCCAGCACCTCATCTGCAGACAGCTGTTTCGGTGTGATTGCCCCTCATCAGTGCAGAGTAGAGAGTACTGGCTTAACTGGGTGAGAGGCTTAAGTCGGGATTTAGGGGTACCATCTCTCCTTGGGGAGACAGTGCCTGAATAGGTGTGAGGAGACTTAACTGCCATACTGTACATGCTCCTCTGGAATTTTTGGAAGGGAAGCAAATGAGCTCCATCTGGTGCAGAGAAGTAAATCATCGTTTCTGGGCAGCAGATTGTGCTGTCTAATTGGCACTCTGCTGCCCAGAAACAATGCAGCTCTATGAGGATGAGCGATCGCAGTAGCCATGACTCGTCCTCATTCTGGGGAGGTGATCGCAGCACTGAACAAGCATCCAGTTGCCGGGAAGGAACGCTTCCCTCCCGATAGTTAGTGGCTGGCTGAAGAATGTAAATCCAGCATTAGACCTCAGGACTCATGCAAACAAAGGTGAAAGAGCTCGACACATGAGCATATACTGAAAAGCAAATAGGGGGTTAAGATCTGGAAAGCAATTATATATTTTGTGATATATTTAATAATGTTTTTAGCGATTTCTGGATTATTGTCTGGATTTCATTGCAGATTCAGTTTCTTGCAAGTCAATGAATCAAGTCTACGAAATCTGCATAAAAACGAACAACTAAATCCACATGTAAACCATGCGTGCATCCTTGCGGGTTTCGGTGCAGATTTCTATGCCAGTTTTACAGTTTTCATCATGCTAAGACAGGAATACATTTTATCTGCAGTGGATTTTTATTTCTACGTGGATGGAGATATTTCTCCAACTGGCACCATTTCATTACTGTGTTGCGGAACTTACTGCTTCTGAGAGAAAAAAAACAAAACAAAAAAACGACACAGTAAGATCAGCGAAGATGACCTTTGATTGGGCGCAGAGCAGGGAGAATGCGGAGGAAGCTACGAGGTGCAACATCAGGGGGGATGAAAGCACCGAACACTGCCTCATACAGCCCGTGCTTCTGTAAGAAGAATACCAGGAGCAACACAATAAGCAGAGGTACAATGTAGTTCACAGACAAGCAGAAGTCAAAGAGTAGAGTCAAAGGCGAACAAATATGAGAGCAAGAGAAAAGTTTCAATCCAATTTGCAGGTCAGAGTTGCACAACCTTCTCTGGCTGCGGCATCAATTAAACTGTAGCATTTCTTATTGATAATTACAGGCTGGACGGGGCTAGCGAAAATACGCTACGAAGCAATACAAACAACTCACCTTTCACCAGCAATATGAATAAAGGTCTAGGGCAGTGAAAGAAACATGACAAGAACTAGAGAGGCCAAGAACAAAATAAAATAAGACAGACTGAAGAGGAATCCGAAGAATGGCAGAAGGAAGAAGAGGATGTACAATCAAATTAGTGCAAAGGAGGTAGTGAATCTCTACCTGAAGGGTAAAACTGAAAGACGACAGCTTTATTAAGACAAAGGGTAACTGACGGCAATAGGTAGAAAGGCATCCTAATGGGAAATCAAGAAGACATGATATACTGTAGGCCTGATAGCTTCAGATTGATTGTTGACACGAGCTGGCAGAAGGAAACAGGCTTTCTTAACTGTAATCCAAATGCAAAGCAGTCTTCATCCATTACAACGCAGCGATTAGAGAAAGGCGCTCACAAAGCACATCTGATTGATCATCTGGCCATAGTAAAACTAAGTGAACCTCACACGGCTCCTTGCCAAATACAAAGACTGAAACACATGCAGTGGAAATGTGGATCCATTTTTTTTTTTTATTTGATGCAGTGTGCTAATGCGTTCCTTTGGTGAGCTTATTCTTGTACATTATCAAATTGAATCCATGGCTATGCAAATACCATCTCTCCATATATTGCATTCATAAATGCAGAATTCCTGATAATAAAGGCAGGGCAGCAGCAGAAAAACAAAGGCGTTTTCCCATGGCACAGAACTGCGATGCGCTGGCCTCTCAGATTTGTCGCTCTCCTGCAGGCGTGCAACTGACTACAAACGGGGTGAATGCCGATAATCTTTATTACATGGTGAATGCAAGTAGTGAGCAAGACAGACACGGCAGGCGAGGTTACAGGTCCTTTGCACACATTTCTATATCTTTCCTACCTTGCAAATTATACTGCCCGTTCTCATTTTGCCAATTAATGGATTTAGCCACGATTTTCTGCCTCTGTTGCAGGAGAACTTCTATGACTGAAATACCTTCAGGTCCAAGTAATTCAAATAGCTGCAAAAAAGGTAAAATATATTAAACAATTTTGAAAACAACGGAACCCACAAATTTCATATTTTACAGAATTATTTGCATAGTCAAAAAAAATGTCACAGTTATCCTAGTGTTAGGGCTCATTCAGACGACCATATGAATGATTCTTCATCCATTTCGCAATTTTGCTGAACAGGTGCAGACCCATTCGTTTTAATGGGGCCGAAAAAGATGCGGACAGCACACCTTGTCCTGTCCGCATCTGTAATTCCATGCCCAGCAAAAAAGATAGAGCATATCCTATTCTTGTCCGCAATTTTGGCCAAGAATAGGCATTTTCTATCATAGTGCTGGCCATGTGTGGTCTGCAAAATGCGGAACGCACATGGGCCAGCATCCATGTTTTGCAGATCTGCAAAACACTACGGCCATGTGAATGAGCCCTTAAGAGTAGAGAATGCCAGGAAGACACATTCTGTGCCATTCGTGCCTTTATTTATATGCAGATCCGTGATAATAGCGATCTAGAGGTCAAGAACCATTAGATTGGTGATATTTGTGGTCTGCATACACAGGAATGCATAGTCAACACATAAAGGAGTTGTCTCACTTAAGCATCATGAAGACAAAGTTAATACAAGGCACTTACTAATGTATTGTGACTGTCCATATTGCCTCCTTTGCTGGATTTTTCAATCTCATTATACACTGCTCGTTTCCATGGTTTGAGGCCACCACTGCAATCTAGCATACTATAGGAAAAAAGTGCCATCCACTCTCGGCCACCTTGTATCCGCGCTGCAGTGGTGGCCATAAACCCTGGAAGCAAGCCATTGCTCATCCCCGTACAGATGCATTGTTTGCCGGCGGCAGAGTGCTGTTTAGACAACATGATCTGCTGCCTGCAAATTAGGCTTTAGGTGACCACACCAACGACCCTATTAACCGATGAACGAGCATTTCGGCAGCACACCACTAACGAGCATCCGTACAAACACTTTCTAGTGATAATCTGCCTGACTATCATGCAGTGTAAAGCACCCTTAACACAGGAGAGTTGATGGTGGTACTGATAAACTGAGAATTGGGGATGTTTTTAAAGGGGTTGTCCGCTTTATTTTTATATTGATGCATGACGGTGCACATGTATGCATCTCAAAATACACAAATCCAGTTGCACACATTAGCCACTGTCTTCAATTATAGACAAAAATACATATCTCCCTCTTATTCTTTTCAGTTTGATGTTGTACAGGAAAACACAAAGACAGCACTAAAAAGTATTATAACATAAAAATTTTAATATATATTCAACTCTAACTATATAACACACTGTTTTTAAAACTCCACCTTATCGCCACCATTTGAATCCATGAGATTAACTAAAATCTACATGGAATTAATAAATTCCAGAAAATCTTAATTCTATGAAAGTTGTTAATCATGATATGCATATAAACTAAATTAATACTCTAATTCTAAGTACCGTAATACCAGAAATAGTCATTTCACAATATAGCTTCGCCAATTAGCTGTAATAAATATTCAGGAGCATGCATACCAAAACACAAAGGGATTAGTAGGTTACATGTCACTGAAAACCTACAACAAACTTAAAATAAATAATATAACCGAATATAAGAAAAACTTTGTAATAGATCTCATTAGCAAACATGTCTCTTTCTACACTTATCAGATGCTTCTGCTCTAGCTGCCTCTTGAACTTATCATTCACCCCAAATTAAGAGGTAAAATCTATCTTGAGATGAGATGGACTATCAGCTTACTGAGAGATCAGGTAACATATTTCCCATAGAATTCTGTGGAGAGGAGGTGGGGAGAGCTGCTGTAGGCATCCATCCAAAGACTCAGACACACAAGGTCACTGCTGATGGCTTTATTAACATGTTTGTGAAAGTATGGATCACTCTAGAGCAGGGGTGGCCAACCTTACAGACACAAAAAAACAACAACTTATGACTACCAGGAGCCATAAGCTATACATTTACACACGTCACCGTATTTTTCGCACTTTAAGATGCACCTAGGTTTTAAAAAAAGAAAAATAAGAGAAAAAAATATTTTTCATCAAAATATATTTTTTTCTTATTTTTCATTATCAGAGAAAAAAATGAAAAAAATATATTTTTCATCAGACCTCAGATCAGACTCCTAAATCAGATCCCCAATCCTCATCTGTCCAAAAATAAGATCCCCAAACCTCATCAGACCTCCAAATCAGACCCCCAAAATAAGACCCCCAAAGCTCAGATCAAAAATCAGACTCCCAGTGTCAGACTGTGCTCAGATCTCCCCCCCCTTCTCAGACCTGACCCCCCATGCTCAGATCAGACCCCCCATGCTCAGATCAGAACCTCCCATGCTTAAATCAGACCCCCATGCTCAGTTCTACAGTTACTGGGCTCCTGCTACTCTGCAGGTCTGACACGCTCTCCACTGTGACCTGATGAGCACAACGTCAGGTCATAGTGCGTGTCTCCACGTACTACGTTCTCACACTGTGTGCATCAGGACGTAGTGGAGAGTGAGCTGGAGCTGCAAAAAAGCATCAATGCCCGATCAGGAAAAGAGATCTGAGCATGGGGTGGAGAGTGAGCCGGCCTGACTGCTTCTTGGCTCCACAGCTAGAGTCGCACTTGAAGAAGCAAAGAGCCGCATGCGGCTCAAGAGCCACGCGTTGGCCACCCCTGCTCTACAGAGTTCACTAAATTCCAGCAAAGTAGTCTAGTAATGCCACCATTGTAAAAGTCAATTTGTGGAAATTCTAGGAGGGAAGTAATTTCACAATCAACTGTGAGTGGCATTATTGCAATATGGAAGTGTTTACGAAGCACAGCAAACCAGCCTTGAAATGGCAGACCATGTTAACAGAGCAGAGTCCCTGAGTACTGAGGCGCATTGTGCTTAAAAGTTGCCATTGCAGTCAGCTGACTTATGGCCGAGCAGTTGAACGCAAGCCTTATACACTGCTACTGAACTCTGGGGAAGTGAAAAGGTCTACTATTGAGTGACGGACCATGTTTCTCTATCTGGCAATGTGATAGATAAGTCTGGTGTTTGTGGATGCCAAGAGAACTTTACCTGCCTGACTGCACTGTGTTAACTGTAAAGTTTGGTGGAGGAGGGCTTATGCTATAGGGGTTGTGTTTCGGATATCGACCTAAGTAAGCCCTTCTGATCAGGAACGGACTTAGTCTCGTGACTGCTGTGGCCACATCACAAGCTCTTGGTCCTGGGAGTACTGAAAGTGGAAATGGAGAAGTGCCCTGGACAGGTGAGTGTTTTTAAGTTTTTTTACGTTCATAGGAACAGGAAAGTACCCCAGGGGTTGTGTGGTGCTCCAAGGTTGGACAACCTCTTTAATTCATCCCTTGATTTTTGTCAGGTAAAGAGATATTGTTATGGACAAATCACTCATCCACATCAATATAAACGTCCTACCGGCCTTGTATAATGACATATAAGCGTTTACACTGGGAACATAATGGCAATTTACTAGTTCATTGGAATAATGAAACTTTTTCACAAAAATCTTTTTTAAGAAATTCTTAAAGAGGTTTTCCCAATTTTTTTTTTTATTGATGACTTATTCTCTGGATAGGTCTTCAGTATCTGATCAGTGGGAGTTTAACACGCGGGACCCCTGCCAAACAGCTGTTTTAGGGCTCTTTCACACTTGCGTTCTTGTTCAGTGCGCTTTTTGCTCCGGCCAAAAATCCGGAACACTTGCCGCAAGGCCGGATCCGGAATTAATGCCCATTGAAAGGCATTGATCCGGATCCGGCCTTAAGCTAAACGTCGTTTCGGCGCATTGCCGGAGCCGACATTTAGCTTTTTCAGAGTGGTTACCATGGCTGCCGGGACGCTAAAGTCCTGGCAGCCATGGTAAAGTGTAGCGGGGAGCGGGGGAGCAGTGTACTTACCGTCCGTGCGGCTCCCCGGGCGCTCCAGAGTGACGTCAGGGCGCCCCAAGCGCATGGATCATGTGATCACATGGATCACGTCATCCATGCGCATGGGGCGCTCTGACGTCATTCTGGAGCGCCCCGGGAGCCGCACGGACTGTAAGTATACCGCTCCCCCGCTCCCCGCTCCTACTATGGCAACCAGGACTTTAATAGCGTCCTGGGTGCCATAGTAACACTGAACGCATTTGGAAGACGGTTCCGTCTTCAAATGCTTTCAGTACACTTGCGTTTTTCCGGATCCGGCGTGTAATTCCGGCAAGTGGAGTACACGCCGGATCCGGACAACGCAAGTGTGAAAGAGGCCTTAGAAAACACACTGATGCTCACAGGAGTGCCGCAGCCTTCGCTCAGTTCACCAAGCACAGTGTTGTACATTGTATAGCAGCTGTGTGTGGTATCACAGATCAGCCTCATTCACTTCAATGGGGCTGGGCCGCGCCTAGGCCATGTGACTGATGAACCCGACGTCACATGGCCTAGGCAAAGTAGTAGCATAATGTATTAGGGGCATTTTTGAAAGAATTAATGTAACAGTAGTGGCGTGAAAAAGTCGCAAATTATGTGCGGAAAGGGGGCAGTGCTTAGCATGGCCCGCCAGATTTATATAATATATATTTATTAGGGGTGCACCGAAATTAAAATTCTGGTCCGAAACCGAAAATTCAGGATGCCCTTGACCGAAAACCGAAACTGCCTTTTTGCCCAAATACTTTTAAAATACTTTTTTTTTAATGATTTTATTAATAATTATTTTTCATGAATTTAATAAATCATATTATATATGGAGAGGGGGATCTGTGGGTGGCTCTGTTATGGAGAGGGGGATCTGTGGGTGGCGCTGTTATGGAGAGGGGGATCTGTGGGTGGCTCTGATATGGAGAGGGGGATCTGTGGGTGGCTCTGTTTTGGAGAGGGGGATCTGTGGGTGGCGCTGTTATGGAGAGGGGGATCTGTGGGTGGCGCTGTTATGGAGAGGGGGATCTGTGGGTGGCGCTGTTATGGAGAGGGGGATCTGTGGGTGGCTCTGATATGGAGAGGGGGATCTGTGGGTGGCTCTGTTTTGGAGAGGGGGATCTGTGGGTGGCGCTGTTATGGAGAGGGGGATCTGTGGGTGGCGCTGTTATGGAGAGGGGGATCTGTGGGTGGCGCTGTTATGGAGAGGGGGATCTGTGGGTGGCGCTGTTATGGAGGGGGGGGATATGTGCACTGTTATGGGCATAACAGTGCACAGATCCCCCCTCCCCATAGCAGTGCCATAGACCGATCCCCCTACCCATAACAGCCCCGGCCCTGCTGCTCACAGCAGACTAATCACTCACTGCATCTTTATTTTACAGAACAGAACAGAGTCCAATTCCACTGGTGATAAATCAGGTTCGGTTCCAAGGTACCACTCGAAACCAAACCAGAGTTCGGTTACAAGGTTTTTTACAGTAATAATTAATTCCCAAAGTTATTACACAAAGTCTCGCTTTGGCTCATCTGAGCCAATACATTCTAATACTGTATTCTAATACTATACGGAGCGGGAACTCTGTACAGTATTACAACAAACTTTTTAGCGAATCGAGTGTACCATCCGAAGTCTATCGCTGATCCCTAAAAATAACCCAATGCACCCCTCCCCAAAAAACTCCCATCAATGCAGTTTGCAGAAAGGGTCAATACAGTGGACAATATTCCAATATAGAATTTCTCCTTATGGTCTAAGTCATTAGCTCACCATTACAAATTTCTACATAGTGTCTACATATTGTTGAGAAATTAGAAAGTACATGCATCCGAACTTTCTTGTACCGTCTTGTTCTTTTCAATCTTTGTTACATTGCTCATTTATAACAAATTGGTCATTTCAACACTTTGAAAGACAGGAATTGAAGTTCTCCATCTATCTACATAGGAAAGATGAATTCATTAGATTAATTCCTTGTCTAGTTTTCAGATTTGAACAGAAAGTCCCTGCTTCCCAGGTTGCACATTGAAACACGCAATTGGGTCACTTAAAGCAGCTTCGCAGTCTACCTCACGACATGACCAATTCCATTATTATATTCAGAGGATGAAAACCTATTCTAAACTGGTTTTATGAATAGCTTAGGGTTACCGTAGGTTAGAGTATATCTAATTTTTGAAGTCCTTTATGTGCTAAACACCGCAGCGGCACACATCTCTCTGCTCTCCATGAAGTCAGACTGCAGCTATTACCTACTCTGATGCTGTAAACTGTAACAAATCTTCAGCAGTGTAAGAAAGACTTAATAAGCACAGGATTTATGCACTAATTAGAAGCATGAAGATTGTCTATGGTGTCAAAGAAAAAATCCTGGACAACCCCTTTAGAAGAGTTGTCCATAAATGTATTGGACAGCAGAACGCATAAAAAAGAAATAAAGCAGGGGATACCTCTCCGATCCTTCACCACTTCCATTCTGATGCTTTCCAAGTCCCCTGCTGGTCTCTGCTTCTTGGTCCCTCTCAACACAGAGGAAATTACCTCTCAGCAAATCACTAGCTGAAGCCGGCCACTAGTGTGGCCAATGATTGACTGAGAGCTCATTGTGTGTGTGTGTGTGTGTCGAGAGGGACCAGGGAAATATAGGACAGTGAGGGATCCAGAAGAGTCAGGACAGAGAATCAGGGAAGTGAGCATTGCTTTATTTCTTCTTTCAACCCATTCTGCCTTTTCCAAAGAAATTTTTATCTGGAGGATGACAACTTTATTATGTGCATTACCATATTTTTCGCTTTATAAGACGCACTTGCTAAAAAGTGCCTGCGTCTTATAAACAGCAGTCAGGGAGATCCAGCATGGGACGACCTTCTGACTGCTTCTCTCATATCCTGCAGGTCGTCTATACAGTGCTTTGCCTGATCAATGAGAAAGCTGTGCATCTGCACGCACCTCTTGTTTCCAACGGACACTGATCTGTATGATCAGCTGCAGGAGGAAGGTCCCACAGCTGTACTGAAAGGAAATGAAAACTCCAAGTACAGCTTAAGGACTTTTTTTGATGTCATCAATGGGGAGCCAGAGCAGGATACCTATACAGCCGGCATTAGTGCAGGGAAATGAAACAGAGCTAACAGAGCTATACATGTGTAGCAGAGCTGTATGTACATAACAGAACTGTATGTGTGTAGCAAAGCTGTATGTGTGTAGCAGAACTATATGTATGTAACAGAACTGTATGGGTGTAGCAGAGCTGTATGTATGCAACAAAACTAGGTACATTTAAAGAGGACCTTTCACTAGAATAGAAAATCTAAACTAAGCATACAGACATGGAGAGCAGCGCCCAGGGATCTCCCTGCACTTACTATTATCCCTGGGCGCCGCTCTTTTCTCCCGGTATAGGATCCGGTAGCTGGGTGGAGCCTGCCGGCATCTCTTTCTCCCATGCTGTAGCGCTGGCCAATCGCAGCGCTCAGCTAATAGCCTGAGAGAAAAAAAAACTCTCAGGCTATGAGCTGAGCGCTGCGATTGGCCAGCGCTATAGCATGGGAGAAGGAGACGCCGGCAGGCTCAACTGGGTGGAGCCGAACATATGAAGATACCGGAGGCTATATCGGGAGAGCGGAGCGGCGCCTAGGGATAATAGTAAGTGCAGGGAGATCCCTGGGCGCCGCTCTCCATGTCTGTATGCTTAGTTTAGATTTTCTATTCTAGTGAAAGGTCCTCTTTAATGAGGTGACCACATGCACTACTGCTGGGTGTTACAATGGTCAGCAGATGACACAGTAGGGGCACAGTAGGAGCTGACAAAAACTACCTCCCCCCCCTCCACACTACACCCTAAAATTACTGACCTTGACCCTTCCACTTCAGTAAAACACCAGTAAACCACAATACCTTCAAAGAAGACCTAGAAACATTTTTTTCTTATTTTCTGTGGTCTAAACCTGGAGTGCGTCTTATAAAGCAAAAAAATGGGTAAACGTAAAATGAAACAAATCGTAGAACACAATCTGGGCTTGTCACAATACACCATGATGATTCAGCCCACTCTTCAAAATCGCTACCTTCACAGCATTTGTCCATTTATTTATTTTTTTAAATCAGCACACCAACAATATAAAATGAAGATAAAAAATGTACATGTACAAATAAACCTTTGCAAAGGGAGCTGCTATTGTCCGGAAATTATTGAAAGTGAGAGATGTAGGTGAGCAGCACTCATCCTCCGCTCTACCTGCATTTACATTAAACAGGTAAATTACTTGTCAGCTCCACTCTGAGACCTCCAACACAGCCAATTATGAAATAAATATGCCCAATTATATGGAGAACAGACAGAACCTCCAGCACTACAGTCAATCGGATGAGGTATTTGCTGTTTTCATGAATGCACTGAACCTAAAAGCATTCCAATTATGAATCTCTTATGTGATGGGCAGTTGAATTAGATGCATATTGTTTTATGCTGTTACTATTTCTTAAAAGTGGCTGAAAAGCAACTAAAAATATTTACTGGACTGGGCATTGACGTAAATGAAATGGACAAATAAGCAAATGCTGAACAAGGCACAGCATAAAGCCATTAAAACAAGATTAGAGACAAATTTACTCATAAGAGCAAGGCCTAAAAGGTGAGAAGAAGCCTGGATCTCTGTATAGCTGAACGGACCTATTTTATTGTGTTTGTTTGTTACATTTTTATATTTAACCCACAAACTACTAACAGATCATCCTTCAGTTACATTGTATGTAAAGTCAATGTGGATAATTTAACATCATGACGAGACTGTTTTTATACAGCTGCAGGTTTGTAGAGCAGTGGATGGTGGCAGAGAACATATAATTCAATTTATTTATAAAATAAAAAAAAGTAAGCAAAAAAAAAAAAAAAAGATACTACTAAATTTAACATCATCATTAACACAAATAATATCCCTGCTTCCAGCTAGCAGGTATAGATTCTGTACTATCTATTTGAAATGATTCACCAGCTCATCTATCCAATGGCTCTCCACCACCACAGCACTCTCCTCTGCATTTTGATGCTCCGTCCATGGATCTCATGCAAGTGTGTCTGCTCCTGGTCTCTTAAAAACCCAACGTGTACTTTTCGCCCCTAACTTCAGGCAAAGCCAAAGGGCACCAGGCTCCTTAAATGGGTTGCCCAGCCCCAAAGAATAATTTTTGTTTGTTTTAAAATTGTTTTTATTAGTTTTTAACACAGAATCTTAACATAAAGGTCGACAATGTTACAACATTTTGGAAGTAAACATATATCCTGAACGTACATTACCCTAGTGTTTTTTTTTCCAATTGTAGAAGAAGGACATAATCATAATCATTTGAGATAAAATTACAAAAATATCTCTTTCTCCTATCTTGACAATAAGGCGAAGATACTTCCATTAGAGATCTATATAGACCAAATAACAACCAACTAAAGAAAAAACTGTAGAAGGGAATAAAATGATAAAAATGGGAAGACGACAAAGACATAACTTAAAAATAAAATGGATAAGGAGGGGGGGGGAGGGGAAGGAAAGCTTGATATGTAACGGATTACCATTGAGGCAGGTGTAACACGGTATGTCTTAACACAATTCCATCCGGAAGCAGGCAATGTAAATAAGTACAGTAAATGAGGGTCAAATGCGCAAGTGGAGACTCTCTTTCTCCATATGTTCCCCTTTGCGTTGAGAATTCACACTCCCGAGAAATTCCAAAAAGACTTCTAAGGGTTCCAAATATTTTCAAACCTCACAGGGGTGCGAGCATCCCAGTGTGCTATCTGTTCTAAGCTGAAGAGCTGATCGCATTTAAGTATCCAGTTTTGAATAGACGGAGGATTAGATTGTTTCCATGCTATTGCTATCATAAGTCTAGCTGCAGCTAACAATGTGTTACTTAATGAGTGATTATATTTGGGGCCTCTAGTTTCTCCTAAAACTCCCAAGAGACAAACTTTAGGGCATACGGGTATTTTCAGGCTAGATAAATTAGATATAATCTTACAAATCTCCTGCCAGTAAGAGGTTATTTTGGTGCATTCCCACCAGATATGGGCATGCGTGCCTACCTCAAGGTTGCATCTCCAACACATAGGGCTACACTCTGGAAACATGCGATGAAGTCTCTGAGGTGTGTAATACCATCTTGTTAAAACTTTGTAGCTGTTCTCTTGCAACTTGACGCACCTGGACACCTTAAGAAACGTCCTAAGCGCCTGTTTTACTTCTAAGGGGGATAAATAAATGTTCAGATCCTCAACCCACTGCTGAATGAACTGAGGGGTCTCTGATCCCTGATTTGAGAGTAGGATGTCATATAACTGCAATATTTTACCTTTTGGTTCCTTTTTTTGTAAGGCCGGTTTTTCAAAGGGAGTGTGGATTGGTGCAATCGGGAGACCCGTTAAAGTATTTTTTTATTTGTTGTAACAAGTAGGCCAGATGAAACGTAGAAAGGTTAGACAGCAACGGATGTGTGCGAAGATCTTCGAATAAAGGGATGTCGTCTTCCCTACAAAGACTCAAGATGGGGGATATGAGAGATTTCGCTCTCATCGGTAAAGTATCTAGAAACTGGACAGGAGCTTAGAAAAATGCATCCCTTATTTGCATTAATATCGGATAATTTGGGGATAATGATGCGAGCCATTTAGATTCTGACCATATACGTATTGTATATATAGTTATAGAGCTGTGTGTTTTCAGTGTATTCCTAGCAAGCGAGCCCTCCATAAACAGCAAAGAGCGCAAAGGAATGTTGGCCATGTTGTCTTCTGTTAAAAGGTCTAAACGGTTTGTATAGGTTCTTAGCCATTCCAAACAGCGCATGCATATCACTGCTTTGTGGTATATGTATATATCAGGTATACCCATGCCCCCTTTATATGTCCGTTGTTTGACCTGTTTAAAGGGTAACCTAGCTTTCTCCCCCCCCCCCCCCCCAATAAAAATTAAAAATTTCAGGAGGATGCTCTGGATTTTTTTAAAAAAGGCCTTGGGAATTGGTATCGGCAACGCTTGAATATAATATAAAACAGTGGGCATGAGAACACTTTTAATCAAAGTTCTACGGCCAAACCAAGACACAAATGGGATATCCCATGAACTTATAAGATCTTCTAAACGTTTTGGAAGAGGGTGGAAGTTATCGGGAAACAACCGAGAAAAACTAGAGGTCAATTTAATACCTAAAAAGGTGATATAACCAAAGAATAATTTTTGTTAAGGCCCTGAAAAAAGTCACTTATCGCATTTATTCACCGCTGCAGCTCTTGTCCCTGCTCCTTCCAGTCCTCTGCAGAAGTGTGAAGTCCTGTCTGGGGCCATGTGCACCACTGCAGCCATTTACTGTCTTCAGTGGTGATGTGTCCCCAAGTCGTAAGTGACTTCTGAAGCTCCGTTGTCACGTGCCTCCTGGGAACAAGTCACCACTGAGGTCAGTGAACGGCTGCAGAGGTACACATGACCACAGACAGCATGTCACTCCCCCAGTCCGCTTCAGAATGGGAGCCATTGCGCTGGACTGCATATAAAAACCTGAACGTGTAAACCAGCTAAAGGGTATGTTCAGACGGAGGATTTTGTGGTGCGTATCCCATGGCATTGCATTGAAAACAATGGATAGATTTGTCCCCTAGTTTTCGGCACAGAATACGCAGTGAAACGCATGCCCAAAATCCTCCACAGGCTGAACTGGATGGAGGTATCTCTTTTTTCAGCCTTATAAACTATGTTACATACCCAAAGGGCTGATGTGCTCAAAAATCATCAATAAAGGCATCTCTTAGATTACCTTGTGGATTACCTTACAGGCACTGTTCACTACAGCATTTTATCAGGGGTTCCTTCACAGTAACATTTAAGTCAATGGGATCTGACGGATGCTGTGTCGGATCCAATGTGCAAAACCATGACCAGTATGAACAGAGACAAGTACTCTACATCCAAGTGCAGAAATTTGTGTCAACGGGGGTGCAGCTAGGAAGTGATCAGAAAATGTTGTTGGGGTGGTCTTCTATAGGAAGGATGGTCTAAAAAAAGTGGCCTTTGGAAGTTTCATTACATTTGTTCTTGTAATTATGTATGATTACACAATAAGCTCACATGCAGCTAATGCCTACATATTATAAATACACATACCACCTTCACCTGGTAGCCAAGAACCATGTCTTGTGACCTCGCGTCCACCACACGTGTATAACCTCACAATATGTATGATTAGGACTATAGATTTGCATGGCAGAAGATTAATTAATACTAAGCTCATTATCTTACAACGGCAAAACTCATTTTTCATTTTGCATCACAAGAACAGCACAGATGTAACAAAGGAGAAAAAAGCTCTGTCCATGGGAATATATTGGCTACAGAAGCATGACGTGGTGATGTGCCAAGTGGTTGAGGAGATCTCCGTATCCCTGGCACGAGGAGGGTAAAGTAGCAAGAGGTCTTTTCTATCTTCTTCAGATAACTTAAGCTCTTTCTCTGGTATGTTTTTCACCAAAGAAAAATCTAAAGACAGTTTTGTCCAGGAGCATCACACTAACCTTATTTTCCGTGTGATAAACGGCATATATATTCACGTGACAAAAGTGATAGGGAGACGCTGCAACAAGATACGCAACCAAGCTACAGCTTGGGGAACGAGATAACAAATCCAATTGATTTCTTAATAGTTTTAGTCAAGATAAATTTACTTCTAATGGCCTTCTGACATTCCCCAAATGGTGTAATCTGTCTGAGTCCAATGTTTTACCTTTTGGATAAAAAAAATGGACAACTGTAACTGTAAATCTAACAAGCCAGAGATGAAGATTAAATGTCGCAAATAAAAATCAGGTTTAGTGCTAGCTAGCATGTTCTTCTAGCAGTTTACCTCATAAAGAGCAATACAATGTGAGATACCAGTAATGGAAAACAAACCAGATGGGATCAACGGATAAACCCTCGCCTGCGCATCTCTACATGATCCCATGTCAATTTTCTGAACGGACTGGAAAAACTGGAATATAACAGAAGCCTAGTTAGAGACAAACCTCTACCTAGAGTTCTAGGAGCCCCAAATCATGAAATGATTGTCCAGCCATTTAACAAAAGAAAAAGATGAGAATGCTTTAAAAAATATAAAAATAGTAATATACACCTCACCAATCTAAAACGCTGTTCTGGTGTTTCCTGGTCAATCGAGGCACAGGCATGGAGTGCCACAGGGTTGACTGGCTATGGCAAGTGACTGACTGCAGTGGACACAAGTCTTTGCTGAGGAAGTGGAAACTGTCAGAGGACCTTGGTGGCATGAAATCAGTGAGATGACTAACTTTTTTTTTTTTGCAGCGATTTTTGAAAAGTTTTAAAATGGCTGGCAACAGATAACTTCAGGTCGGACGATGCACAAGGAAACCTTTACTTCTTGCGTGAAGTTTCATAATGAACATAAAGGAAACAAGGGAGGCATTGCTGAATTTCTTTAACTGAAAACCCAAACAGTAGCTCCCCAGATGGTAAGACACCCTACTTAGTTTATGTTTTTGGGAGGTTATCGCTAGGCTTCAGCAAATTGACCTTTGGATCAAAGATCCCAAGTCAATTCGTTCAAATACTGCATCAAATGCTGCATCCAAACAACATTAAAATGTATTGGCTCAGTGGAGCCAAAGTTCTTCTCGGCCAAAGTCACTTGAGACTCCGGTGAATTCCTACTGTATTCATATCTGCGTATTGGAAGAATTTAAAATAGAAATCTGAGCAATAAGTGTAGATATTTGGGGGGCGTGGCTAACTGCCGACATGAGCGCACGCATCTGAGAGTCGCTCCGTGCCCCATACTTAATCCTGAGTAATCCTGCCAAGCTGACTGCCCCAAGTACCGAGTGGCAAGTGCAGAGGAGACGGAGGAGGCCAAGGAACACAGACATGGGTCCTAGCAAGGCTCAAACGGCGGCAGACAAGCTGAAAGAGTATGCCAGGAACGAGGCCCAACATGGCGACCAGGCGCCCTCTACCCCGCGCGTCGCGGTGACTCGCGGTCAAGCTGCTGCGCAACTGCCACCCGAGGACTCTGCTGATCCTGAACCCACCTTGAAAGCGGTCTCGAATCAGCTCCTCCTGGCGATAACCGCCTGCCAGTCTTCCCTCACGGGCAAAATAGAGGAGGTGAGAGTGGACTTGGGCCTACTACGCCAGGATGTCCAGCAGCTCCGGGAGCGGGCGCGTCAAACGGAAGATCGGGTCTCTGCCTTGGAAGACCTCACCAGACCCATGAACGTCCGTCTGCAGGAGGTGGAGAGATCGGTGGGCCTGTGGCAGCAGAAATGCGACGATTTAGAGAATCGCGCTCGGCGCAACAATGTAAGAATCCTGGGCATGCCGGAGAGGGCGGAAGGCCCGGACCCGGCCTCATTTCTGGAGCGCTGGTTTAGGGAGCAGTTCCCTGAGGCCCCATTTTCGGCCGCGTACACAGTTGAGAGGGCCCACCGGGTACCGGCCAGACCCCCTCCCCCAGGAGCTCCGCCACGACCGCAGCTGGCCCGACTGCTCAACTGGAGGGACCGGGACCTCATACTCAGCCAGGCGAGGAACAAGAGAGTCATCAAACATGACGACGCAAGTGTATCACTCTTCCCGGACTTCTCTGCCATCCTACAAAAGAAAAGGGCTACTTTCGTCGCGGTGAAGCGACGCCTGCGGGACTTGAACATTCAATACTCTATGGCCTACCCTGCACGTCTCCGAGTGGTGGACGGAGATTGCTCGCATTTCTTCACCGATCCCAAGGAGGCGGACGACTGGATCCTACAGCGCCCACGACCGCGCTGACAACGGCGATTCAGTAAGTTCTCACTGGCAGCCTGAGAGGCCTGCTGACATGTTGCGGCGCCATGCACGCCACCCGCTAGCCGCACCTTCAGCCGGCGCGTGAGATTCACTTGCGCTTTATTGTGGCCCGAACGGGTACAGACTCCTTTCCTTTTCCGTTTTTTTCCTTTTGTTTTTCTCCTCTTCCACATTTAAAGTGCTTAGGCTGGGCTACATCACCCGGAAAGACTTTATCATCACAATGACTCTTTCTCACTAGTCATTGCTGGCCCAGTTCAGCTTGGACATTTATCCTCCTGGAAGGCACATTTCGGCTACCTGCATAACCTAACACCTTACCA
This sequence comes from Bufo bufo, assembly GCF_905171765.1. Classification (NCBI taxonomy): domain Eukaryota; kingdom Metazoa; phylum Chordata; class Amphibia; order Anura; family Bufonidae; genus Bufo; species Bufo bufo. The sequence continues at coordinate 323,832,846 of NC_053392.1, forward strand.
CATGCAGGTCCCCGAATACACAGCCACGATATGCCACAGCATAAACGACAAGATTCAGTATATGTTTAACTATGTTTGTAGTATAACAAAAAGTTCTCTGTTTCAGGCACGGACACACCTTTGCTATGCGGGAAGGGAGACTCAGGGTATGGGAGGGAGAGGGGGGGATAATGCCCGCCTGATGGGTATCACATTGCTTGATCGGATATATATGTCAATAAGCTGGTTATTATGGGGTCCCTGACGGTGATGTCCTGGAATGTGAGGGGCCTGGGGGCCCCGGATAAAAGGATATCCGTCTTTTCACAGATCAGGAGGCATGGCCCTCACATTCTGGGACTTCAGGAAACTCATCTGACCTCAGAGACGGGAAGGCGAGTGTTAAAACCATGGGTGCAGTGGTCTCTTCAAGCATACGGGACCTCTCATGCTAGAGGGGTTGCCCTCATGATACATAGGAGTGTGAAATGGGAGGTTAAACATTCTGTAGCTGACCCGGAGGGACAGTATGTTTGTGCTTTTGGATTTATTAATAACATTGCACATGTTATTGTTAACTTATACAACCCCCCGCCTGCCAGCATGTCCCTCATTCAGACAGTACTATGCTATGTGGCTCAATACCCCACAGCACGCTTGATATGCATGGGGGACTTTAACATGGTGATGCAGGAGGAGCGGGACAGGTTTCACTCGGACCGAGGGGATGAAGCGGCAACTGCTTCTGACACCCCTCTGTCTCGATTGATCGCGGAGGTTGGATGGCTGGACATGTGGAGACTCCGACACCCCTCACTAAGAGAGTACTCTTGCTATACCCCCGCCAGGGGTGCTCTGTCTAGAATTGACTACATCTTGGGGAATGCTATGGTGTATAATGACTTAGAGGACATAGAACACGCACCCCAGGGCCCGTCAGATCATTCCCCGGTACTGGCCCACATCAGACTGCCGCGGTCGGGCGCTGCGGGGGGGAAGATGCGAGTGCACCCCTTCTGGCTGTCCCTGCTGACTCCCTATGACAGAATTCCGGATCAACTGGAAATGTTCTATGAGGTACAAGGGGAACATACAGATGACTTATTGCTGTGGGAGACCATGAAGGCGTACCTTAGGGGGTGTCTTAAGTCCTCCATTTCGTACATAAAGAGGGAATCCAGGAGAAAGGAAGTTGAGTTGCACAACAGATGTAAGGAAGCTGAGGGAGCTTTTAGAATGGACCCATCAGAAGTGAACAGGCAGGAATGGATGGAAAAAGGCAGAACTTATATGATGCATATTAAAAAGAAAAGTGAGAGGAAGTTATTCTTCCAGAAACAGCAGGCCTTTGAGGCAGGAAATCAGGCGGGAAGGCTGCTGGCGCTAATTGTCAGGAATAACAGCGCGTCTCCCCCGGTTCTCCGACTCCAGGATCCCGCGGGGGACACGGTGGATTCAACTGAAGGTATACTGGAGTGCTTTAGGAATTTCTACCTAAACCTATATACATCAGCAGTAGGCTATGACAGTCAACAATTGGGAGATTATGTAGCGGAAGTGACTCACCCCCTGCTCAGCGTCGAGGCAAGGGATATGCTAGATGCTGACTTCACCCTTGAGGAGGTCCAGTTAGCGGTTAAGAACTTACCCTCCGGGAAAGCTCCAGGGCCTGATGGGATCCCAATAGAGGTGTACCGCAAGTATCTTGAGATTCTGGGCCCAGGGCTCCTGGATGTGTACAGGGCATCCCATGACTGCCACCGCTTGCCTGAGTCCTTCTATGATGCCACTATAGTGGTTCTTTTGAAGCCGGATAAAAATCCCTTAGAATGTGGCTCTTATAGACCCATATCATTGCTGAACTTAGATTACAAAATACTCACCCGTCTCCTGGCTACCAGGCTGAATAAGGTGATCACCACCATCATACATGGTGATCAGGCGGGATTCATCCCCGGCAGGACGACATCTGACAACGTAAGAAGGGCTCAGGCAGTGGCGCAAATAGGGGCTCTGGAAAAGAAACAGTGGGCGCTAGCTTCCCTAGACACAGCTAAAGCCTTTGACTCTGTGGAATGGCCTTTCTTGTTGCAGATCCTGAAAAGTTTTGGGTTTGGCCCGCAGTTTATCAAATGGATAGCAATTATATACCAGAGCCCAAGAGCAAACATACTTGTAAATGGGGTGCAATCTGAGTCTTTCCCACTTCGGAGGGGGACGAGGCAGGGGTGTCCCCTCTCGCCTCTGCTGTTTGCTGTAGCCATTGAGCATCTCGCTTTAAGGATTAGACAGGATGACTCCTATCGTGGGGTGACAATAGGTGAAAGGGTGGATAAGGTGGGACTCTATGCTGATGATCTTCTCCTATTTATGTCCGAGCCTGAAACCACACTACAAAGATCCATCACCATAATTGAACAATTTGGGGTCTTCTCGGGCCTGCACATAAACTGGACAAAGTCAGCCATTATGCCCCTTTGGCCCCATAGCTGGCCGTCACGGGTACATAATTTACCTGTGGTAGACCACTTCAAATATCTAGGCATTGTCATAACTAAGGACCCACATGGCTATATAGTCAAAAACATCACCCCACTGGAGACCATGCTCGCAGATAAGATTAAAACTTGGAAATCACTGCCCCTATCAGTGATGGGGAGACTCAACTTAGTCAAGATGATACTGCTCCCCAAGGCATTGTACCTCCTCACCCATGCCTGTATGCCTATACCCCGAACCTTCTTCAATAAGTTGCACTCTTCAGTTGCCACCTTTGTCTGGGGGACAGCCAGAAGGAAGTTGTCCATCAATGTACTGCAGCGCCCTAAGCTACAGGGGGGGGCCGCCTTGCCCGACTTCTTCTTGTACTATCTCGCCAGCCAACTGAAATACATAGTATCTTGGATGTCCCCGGGGACAATTCCTGGGGCTGAGTACTACCTCCTGGAGCATCTCCACATGTCCACCCTGTGGCCTGTACTGGAGGACCTCAGGACTGTACCTGGTAAAATTCTGCCACTGCATAAGCTAGCGAATCAAGTGTGGGCGGCGGCAAAGCTGCACTCATTTAAAGACATACCTGACGAAATCCCCCTATGGGACAATCCTATGTTTACGCACCTGGTGAATTTGGAGGGCTCTAGAGTGTGGCAGACGTCTGGGATTACATTGTTGAAAGATCTGTATGTTAACGGGACCCTGCGCTCATTCCAGCAACTGCAGGAGATGTTTGAGCTGCCCCGAGTCCACTTTTTCAGATACCTCCAATTGCGCCACGCTTTAGCGACGCAGTTTGGAACCAGAGGCGCCGAGATATCGAACTACCCTTTAATTGGTGTTTTGAGGTCCCAGGGCCCCAGGGGTGTCATTTCGGCACTATACACACACTTACTCAATGCCTGGATTGCTCTTCATCCCCTGGGGGTGGTGGATAGATGGAGGCTGAACATACCATCTCTAACGGCCGAGGAGTGGGAGGAGGCACTGCAAGTGCCAGCTAGGGTCTCCCCGTCCATCAACAACAGATTGACTCAGCTATTCATACTACACAGAAGCTATCTGTCCCCTACCAGGCTGTATAAAATGGGTAGACTCCAGCACACCGAGTGCCACAGATGCCATACCCCTGGCGCTGACTTCTGGCATTTAATGTGGTCGTGTCTTTATTTACAGAGGTTCTGGAAAGAGGTACTGCAGAAACTGTCCATCATACTCCCCTCTCCTGTCCCGATGTGTCCCAGGATCTGCATTCTAGGGGTGTTAGATGAGGAGGTGTGGTCCTACTATCAGAGGAGGTTCCTCGACGCCACACTATTTCTGGCTAGGAAGGCTGTAGCCTTGAGATGGATGGCAGATGGGGCACCCACTGTCAACCAATGGATATCACTAGTTAATCACACAGCTGCCATGGAAAATGTTGTTTACATTCATAGGAAACACCCAGAGAAATTCCATAGGATATGGGGGGATTGGTGCTCGTCCTCTATGTCTTTGCAGCCCACTCACATGTATTCTGTGTCGGGAGAGCCCGGCTTTGTGGTCCCTGGACCTCTTTGAGATTCTGCCTTGCCAATAGAAGTGAATCTGTTTCATTATGATAAAATGTGATGCCTTTGTGTGCTCCCTAACCCTTTACTGCATAACATGTCACATGTTGCCTCCCCTGCGAGGGATGGACTGATTCTGAATATGGAAGTGTCGTGCCTTTTTGTTACTTTTCAATAAAACGAGTTTAAAAAAAAAATATAGAAATCTGAACTGGGCTTTGATACTGAGGTACCAGCCAGTACCAAAGACCACTTATTTGAAATTGTTTATCAATATGCAGATATGCATACAGTAGAAAGAGCGACTTCGGGCGAAATTAACTTTGGCTCCACGGAGCCAATACATTTCATGCTGTACGGAAACAGTATAAAAATCAAAGTATTTGAATAAATTGAATTCGGATCTAAGGTCAATTCGCTCAAGCCTTGTTAGCACCCCACAAATTTACTCCTTGGGACGACAGATTGTGCTTTACTGCACTTGAAAGTGAATTTGCCACTTTAGTTGAATTTGTCATTTAACCCTCTCACTGCTAAGACAATTTTCAAGTATTGTAGCACAACTAAACCTGAATGATAAAATATAAATATCATAATCTACCCCCATAGCCATATATTTTCTGAAGACAGACACCTGGCACTTTGTGAAAATGTCAGCAAAGCATAATTACGGGCAATTTTGCATTAACGCGTCTGACAACTTAAAATGCACAAATAAATGTACAAGACATACAGGCAGGAGATATGTCAAAACTGATGTGAAGGAAATCTGGATTCTACCTTATATCTTCCAAAGGATCTCTGAAAACGGAAAGGTGGAGCCCGACTAGTTGTATGAGCCAGTAAATGTGCTTTCCTTTACACCTGTTTTGATAAATCTTTATACATGTCACTTTCACTTCCACCCATGTCTACATTCAAATACTAAATTATCACCGGAGTTAAATAGACCAATGATTTCTATTATCCAGATGCCAAGTAAACATTCGAGCTATAGAGTTCACAAATGCCATGAACGGGTGCAGGGGATGACTGGAGGTGGACCTGCTCATCTTCTAAATGTAACCTGTATCACCTCCTAAGACCACTAAAGTCTGAGGAGGAAAGATGCCAGTAAAAGGTTAGGATGGGTTCACATCTGCGCTGTGAACACCGGCAGTCTGTTTCGGTGGAAGAACAGACAGCTAGAATTCAACATATCCGACATAGCTATAATGGAATTCGTCGGGAATCCAGCAGCTTTCCGGCATATAAGCCGACTTTCGACCCGATAAAAAAAAATGTTGCCTGTAGCATTTTTTCGTCCGGCTGAAGGCCGGCATGTACACCGGATGCAGTTGCCGGATTACAGTGTCAGAGTTCACAACGCAGATGAGAATCCGGCATTTGCACTTTTCCCCCCTTTACACAATGAAGCATAAACAAAATAATGACCCAGCTATCATTTGAAAGCTAAAATTCCTTGCTTTAAAACCTTCATGCATAATCATGTACGTCATTATGCTTAACCCCTTAAGGACTCAGCCCTATTTCACCTTAAGGACTTGGCCATTTTTTGCAAATCTGACCAGTGTCACTTTAAGTGCTGATAACTTTAAAACGCTTTGACTTATCCAGGCCGTTCTGAGACTGTTTTTTCGTCACATATTGTACTTCATGACACTGCTAAAATTGGGTCAAAAAAGTTAATTTTTTTGCATAAAAAAAATACCATATTTACCAAAAATCTTGAAAAATTAGCAAATTTCAAAGTTTCAGTTTCAATACTTCGGTAATACATAGTAATACCCCCAAAAATTGTGATGACCTAACATTCCCCATATGTCTACTTCATGTTTGTAGAATTTTGGGAATGATATTTTATTTTTTGGGGATGTTACAAGGCTTAGAAGTTTAGAAGCAAATCTTGAAATTTTTCAGAAATTTACAAAAACCCAATTTTTAGGGACCACTACAGGTCTGAAGTCACTTTGCGAGGCTTAAATAATAGAAACCGCCCAAAAATTACCCCATTCTATAAACTACACCCCTCAAGGTATTCAAAACTGATTTTACAAACTTTGTTAACCCTTTAGGTGTTGCACAAGAGTTATTGGCAAATGGGGATGAAATTTGAGAATTTAATTTTTTTGCCTAATTTTCCATTTTAACCCATTTTTTCCACTAACAAAGCAAGGGTTAACAGCCAAACAAGACTGTATCTTTATTGCCCTGACTCTGCCGTTTACAGAAACACCCCATATGTGGCCGTAAACTACTGTACGGGCACACAGTAGGGCGTAGAGGGAAAGGTGCGCCGTATGGTTTTAGAAGCCAGATTTTGCTGGACTGGTTTTTTGACACCATGTCCCATTTGAAGCCCCCCTGATGCACCCCTAGAGTAGAAACTCCATAAAAGTGACCCCATCTAAGAAACTACACCCCTCAAGGTATTCAAAACTGATTTTACAAACTTTGTTAACCCTTTAGGTGTTGCACAAGATTGAATGGAAAATAGAGATACAATTTCAAAATTTCACTTTTTTGGCAGATTTTCCATTTTAATATTTTTTTTCCAGTTACAAAGCAAGGGTTAACAGCCAAACAAAACTCATTATTTATGGCCCTGATTCTGTAGTTTACAGAAACACCTCATATGTGGTCGTAAACCGCTGTACGGGCACACGGCAGGGCGCAGAAGGAAAGGAATGCCATACGGTTTTTGGAAGGTAGATTTTGCTGGACTGGTTATTTTGACACCATGTCCCATTTGAAGCCCCCCCTGATGCACCCCTAGAGTAGAAACTCCAAAAAAGTGACCCCATTTTAGAAACTATGGGATAGGGTGGCAGTTTTGTTGGTACTAGTTTAGGGTACATATGATTTTTGGTTGCTCTATATTACACTTTTTTGTGCGGCAAGGTAACAAGAAATAGATTTTTTGGCACGTTTTGATTTTTTTGTTATTTACAACATTCATCTGACAGGTTAGATCATGTGGTAATTTCATAGAGCAGGTTGTCACGGACGTGGCAATACCTAATATGTATACAATTTTTTTAAATTTATGTAAGTTTTACACAATGATTTCATTAAAAAAAAAAAATATGTTTTAGTGTCTCCATAGTCAAAGAGCCATAGTTTTTTTAGTTTTTGGGCGATTATCTTAAGTAGGGTCTCATTGCGGGATGAGATGACGGTTTGATTGGCACTATTTTGGGGTGCATATGACTTTTTGATTGCTTGCTATTACACTTTTTGTGACGTAAGATGACAAAAAATGGCTTTTTTGACACGTTTTTTTTTTTTTTTTTTTTTTATGGTGGTCATCTGAGGGGTTAGGTGATGTGATATTTTTATAGAGCCGGTCGATACGGACGCGTCGATGCCTAATATGTATACTTTTTTTTTATTTATTTAAGTTTTACACAATGATTTCATTTTTTAAACAAAAAAAATCATGTTTTAGTGTTTCCATAGTCTAAGAGCCATAGTTTTTTCAGTTTTTGGGCGATTATCTTGGGTACGGTATGATTTTTGCGGGATGAGATGACGGTTTGATTGGTACTATTTTGGCGTACATGTGACTTATTTGATCACTTTTATTACCTTTTTTGGGAAGTAAGGTGGGCAAAATTTCAATTTTCTCATATTTATTTTTATTTTTTTATTTTTTTTTTATGGCGTTCACCGTGCGGGGAAAGTAACATTACCGTTTTATAGATCAGGTCGTTACGGACGCGGCGATACCTAATATGTGTAGTGTATTTTATTTTTTTAATTTTTATTCAGTGATAAATGTGTTTTTTTTTTTATCTTAACTTTTTTTTTTGACCCAGACCCACTTGGTTCTTGAAGATCCAGTGGGTCTGATGTCTGTATAATACAGTACAGTACAATATATGTTGTACTGTACTGTATTTTACTTACACTTTGAACAGATCTCTGCCTTTAGCACAGATCTGTTCAGCACCATGGACAGCAGGATGCCTGACACGGCGTCCTGTTGCCATGGGAACCTTCCCCGTCTGCTCAGTAGTGTTCAGAACTTCGCAGACGGGGAAGGGTAAGGACAGGGCTGTCGGGGGGCTGTCTGGGGGCTCTCTCCCTCTCCCATCGGGGGGCTGCAAAGGCACAGCAGCCCCCCGATGGGAGAGGGAGGGAGCTCCCTGAGCTGTTAACCTTTTCCATACAGCGGTCCGTATGGACCGCTGTATGGAAAGGGTTAAACGGCTGACATCGCATCACCGATGTCAGCCGTTTATACCAGGGTGCCAGCAATGTGCTGGCACCCTGGTATACCCACCAGAAGCCAACGATTATTCAAGGGGAGGCGGGCGGGGGATCGTGATCCCGCCTGCCGCACCGCCCGCCTCCCCCAACTCCCGCGACACCCCCCCTGCACCACCCGCCAACATAATATATCATTCAGGGGTGCAGGGGGGGTTAATAAAACTTAATTTCGGACATTTTAACGTTTGATCCCCGCGGATCAGAATCGGCTAAAGGCGCAGCAAACCGCAGGACTGAATTGACCAGCACCTGGATCTGAATACTTTTGTAATTGCATGTAATTGAAAATTTTGTATAGCCTCCGAGTTATTCAATAAAATGTATCTGTATAGCGCCACCTGTTAGTCTTTTTATAAATTCCCTGTCCAGCTCACTGAGGTTGACATACATGCCCAGTTCCATCCTTCAACTGCCACCAGCTGCAGCAGAAAGGTCACACCCTCTGAGAAAGTACAAGCCAACTTGAAAAATCTGGCAGATCAATTGCAGTAATGAATGGGCAGATCTCTGGATCAATGTGATATCTACGATTATTAGAAAGACACTGTCATGTACAGTATAATATCTGATTTTTCATTTTTAACATTACTCCTAGGATAACCCCTTTAAGAGGTTGTAAGGAGAGAGCTCACACACTGACCTCGCTCCATACATGGCAGGTGCTGGCTGTATAATAAATCCAGACACAATGGGGTCACTTAACCCCTCAGATATCGCTGTCAATACTGCGGCATCTGTGGAGTTAGGCCTCATGCACACAACCGTTTTTTTTTTGCGGTCCGCAAATACGGGTTTCGTTTTTCCGTGATCCGTGACCGTTTTTTCGTCCGTGGGTCTTCCTTGATTTTTGGAGGATCCACGGACATGAAAAGAGAGTGGTTTTGGTGTCCGCCTGGCCGTGCGGAGCCAAACGGATCCGTCCTGAATTACAATGCAAGTCAATGTGGACGGATCCGTTTGACGTTGACACAATATGGTGCAATTGCAAACGGATCCGTCCCCAATTGACTTTCAATGTAAAGTCAGGAGTTAATATACCATAGGATCGGAGTTTTCTCCAATCCGATGGTATATTTTAACTTGAAGCGTCCCCATCACCATGGGAACGCCTCTATGTTAGAATATACCATCGGATTTGAGTTACATCGTGAAACTCAGATCCGACAGTATATTCTAACACAGAGGCGTTCCCATAGTGATGGGGGCGCTTCTAGTTAGAATATACTACGAACTGTGTACATGACTGCCCCCTGCTGCCTGGCAGCACCCGATCTTTTACAGGGGGCTGTGATCAGCACAATTAACCCTTCAGGTGCCGCACCTCAAGGGGTTAGTTGTGTGTATCATAGCCCCCTGTAAGAGATCAGGGGCTGCCAGGCAGCAGGGGGCAGACCCCCCTCCCTCCCCAGTTTGAATATCATTGGTGGCCAGTGTGCGGCGCCCCCTCCGGCCCCCCCTCTATTGTAATATCATTGGTGGCCAGTGTGCGGCCTCCGTCGCCCCCCCTCCCTCCCTTTATTGTAATATCATTGGTGGCCATCGTGCGCCCCCCCCCCCCCTTTATTGTAATATCATTGGTGGCCAGTGTGCGGCCTCCCCTCTCCCTCCCCCTCCTGCCCGATCATTGGTGGCAGCGGAGGAGAGTTCCGATCGGAGTCCCAGTTTAATCGCTGGGGCTCCGATCGGTAACCATGGCAACCAGAACGCTACTGCAGGCCTGGTTGCCATGGTTACTCAGCAATATTACAATATTAGAAGCATCATACTTACCTGTTGCGCTGTCTGTGACCGGCCGGGAGCTCCTCCTACTGGTAAGTGACAGGTCTGTGCGGCGCATTGCTTAATGATCTGTCACTTACCAGTAGGAGGAGCTCCCGGCCGGTCACAGACAGCGCAGCAGGTAAGTATGATGCTTCTAATATTGTAATATTGCTAAGTAACCATGGCAACCAGGCCTGCAGTAGCGTCCTGGTTGCCATGGTTACCGATCGGAGCCCCAGCGATTAAACTGATATTTTCACAATAGAGGGGGGGCCGCACACTGGCCACCAATGATATTACAATAGAGGGAGGGGGGGGGGCGCACGCTGGCCACCAATGATATTACAATAAAGGGAGGGAGGGGGGGCCGACTGAGGCCGCACACTGGCCACCAATGATATTACAATAGAGGGAGGGGGGGCCGGGGAGGCCGCACACTGGCCACCAATGATATTACAATAGAGGGAGGGAGGGGGGGTGGGGGGGCCGCACACTGGCCACCAATGATATTCAAACTGGGGAGGGAGGGGGGTCTGCCCCCTGCTGCCTGGCAGCCCCTGATCTCTTATAGGGGGCTATGATATGCACAATTAACCCCTCAGGTGAAGCACCTGAGGGGTTAATTGTGCGGATCACAGCCCCCTGTAAGAGATCGGGTGCTGCCAGGCAGCAGGGGGCAGTCATGTACACAGTTCGTAGTATATTCTAACTAGAAGCGTCCCCATCACTATGGGAACGCCTCTGTGTTAGAATATACTGTCGGATATGAGTTTTCACAAAGTGAAAACTCATCTCTGAAAAAGCTTTTATGCAGACGGATCTTCGGATCCGTCTGCATGAAAGTAACCTACGGCCACGGATCACGGACGCGGATGCCAATCTTGTGTGCATCCGTGTTCTTTCACGGACCCATTGACTTGAATAGGTCCCTGAACCGTAGTCAGTCCAAAAAATAGGACAGGTCATATTTTTTTGACGGACAGGAAACACGGATAATGGATGCGGCTGCAAAACTGTGCATTTTCCGATTTTTCCACGGACCCATTGAAAGTCAAAGGGTCCGCGAAAAAAAAAACGGAAAACGGCACAATGGCCACGGATGCACACAACGGTCGTGTGCATGAGGCCTTAGGCAGAGGGAGGGGGCTTCTTCTGCCTTCTGATGGGAGCATCCGTGGCAAAACTGCAGGACCTGATCAGTTACCATGACAGCCTGTGGCCTTCTGAAGGTTCTCAGGCCTGTCATGGTTAACTGCCTGTAAAGTCGCAGTATAAAACAAACAAAAAAAACTATATAAATTTGGCATTGACGTAAATCGTATTAATCAGCAAGGACATCATTATTTTTAGAGCACAGTGAACACCGTAGTATCAAAACACCCTGGTGCTATTGTGACGTCTCACTCCACAATTTTTTTTCCAGTTTCCTAATAGAAGACATGGAAATAAATGGTGCCATTAAAAAATACAACTTGTCCTGCAAAAAATAAGCTCTCATATGGTTATACAGAATTAAGAGTGTTGGTAGGGGGAACAAAGAAGCAAAAATGAAAATAGGTTCAGTCCTTAACCCCTTAACGCAAAACGCTGTGCATGTACGGTGGGGGATGCATTGCCAGAATGCATTCAGCCGTACATGCACGGCGAACTGATCGTGCGGGCACCGGAGCGGTGAGCGCCCGATCACTGCAGAGGTCCGGCAGTCCCTGGTAGCCGGGCCCCTGCTGTATCTGCCGACATCGCTGTTTAAAGCGATGCCGGTGGATTAACCCCTTCTATGCCGCCGTCCACGCTGACCGCGACATTGAAGTTGTTTCCGGTGGGTGAGCGAGCGCATAGAGTCCCCGCGCTGCTGTGGGGGGGACTCGATGTCTCAGAGGGCAGCCCGATGCCGTGCAGAGGCTGCCCAATGCCTTGCACGGCATCGGGACCTGCCTTCTATGGGTGCCGAGGAGATCCAGCCGCAGGCTGGGTCTCCTAGGCAACCTGTTAGTGTATGACTCAGTGTCATACACTAACAGGCAATGCATTACAATACCGATGTATTGTAATGCATTGCAGAGGGGAATCAGACCCCCAAAAGTTGAAGTCCCAGAGTGGGACAGAAATAAAGTTATAAAAAACAAACAAAAAAAAAAACGCCCCTTTCCCCTGATTTTATAATTGAAAGAAAAAAAAAACGCATCTATTAGGCATCGCCGCGTCCGTAATGACGGCTCTAAAAATATATCACGTGCTCCACCCGACCGATAGACACCATAAAAAATAAAAACTGTCAAAAAAGGCAATTTTTGTCACCTTACATCACTAAAAGTGCAACACCAAGCAACCAAAATTAGTACCAATCTAGCAGTCACTGCATCTCGCAAAAAATGAGCCACTACATAGGACAATCGCCCCAAAATTTTTTTAAAAACTATGGCTCTGACTATGGAGACACTAAAACATGATTTTTTTTTTGTTTCAAAAATGCTTTTATTGTGTTAAATGTTAAAAATATAAAAAAGTATACATATTAGGTATCGCCGCATCCGTAACAACCTGCTCTATTAAAATACCACATGACCTAACCCCTTAGGTGAACACTGTAAAAAAAAAATAATAATAAAGTATCAAAAAGCCATTTTGTCACCTTACATCACAAAAAGTGTAATAGCAAGCAATCAAAAAGTCATATGCACCCCAAAATTGTACCAAACAGTCATCTAATCCCGCAAAAATGATACCCTACCTAAGAGAATCGCCCAAAAAATAAAAAATAAACTATGGTGACACTATAATGATATTAGTGTATAAAACTTAAATAAAATAAAAAAAAGTATACATATTAGGTATCGCCACGTACGTAACAACCTTCTCTATAAAAATTACCACATGATTTAACCCCTCAGGTGAACACCGTAAAAAAAATATATAATAAAAACGGTGTCAAAAAGCCATTTTGTCACCTTACATCACAAAAAGTGTAAAAGAAAGCGATCAAAAAGTCAAATGCACCCCAAAATTTTACCAAACAGTCATCTCATACTGAAAAAAATGTAAATGGAAGAGGAAGCCGTCATTACACTGCACCACCACTACAATGTAAACGGCATGCAGGTTAACAGCGCCGCAGGCTTTTTAAACAGCTGATCAATGGTGGTGCTGAAATTCCCAAATTATTACAGCTACAAAGTTATTCAATTAAGGGTGCATTCACAAGACCGTAAGTGTTTTGCGGTCGGCACATGGCCGGCGCTATATAGAGAATGCCTATTCTTGTCCGCAAGACAAGAATAGGACATGCTCCATATTTTTTGCGGGGCCGTGGAACAGAACAACGGATGCTGTGGCCCTATTGAAATGAATGGGCCCGCACCCGTTCCGCAAAATTGCGGAATGGATGCGGATCCATTTATACGGTCGTGTGAAAGCACCCTTAATCTGTATGGCGCCACCTGCTGTTTGCTCTTTTTCTAATTTCTCCGTCCTGCTCACTGAGACGGACGCACATGCTCAGTTCCATCCTTCAACTGCCAACAGCTGCAGCACAAAGGACACATCTGAGAAAGGACAAGCCCCCTAAGCTGACAGCTTGAAATAAATCTAGCAGGACAATCTGAGCAATGAATGGGGAGATCTCTGGATCCATGTGAGGTACACGGTTCTAGCTTTGTTAGCAAGAGGATGTCATGTTCTAGATTATGTATTATTTTCATTTTTTACATTATTCATGGGATAACCGCTTTAACTCAACATAGAATCTTTCATCTTACAGGAATTTATTTTTTTACCCAATGCCATATATGAAAATGAAGCAACCCAGAAGAGAGCCCTTAAAAATAACACAGAAACAATGTCAATATCTGTATTCTGAGAGATGGTCTCTAAGGTATTGTGCCTGGGATTTCTTTTAAGAAAAACCTGTATTAATAGTTTATTGAACCAGCAGTCTACACAGCGGGGCTCTACTTTCACTGTTCATTTAAACCTCCCCCCATGGGCTAGCTCCAGTAAGGATGGACCGTGAAAATTCCCAAAACAGAACACAATTTCTCAGCCGCCTGCTCTTGTAATATATCTACATCTGCCTGCAGTGTCAGCTTGTACTGACAATAAGGAATTAGGCCCCTACAAAAGATCTGTGGTCCATGCAATAAGACGAGTAGATGGTGTATTGAAGTTTGTGGCGCAGGGTAATTACATCCCTCTGAACCAGGTGTAATAAGGCCTGTGGGGAACAATATAAAAAAACTGATATATTGGGAACTATCCGAAGGTCAAAGAGTGGGGGAAAGAGTATTTCCAATTGCTATTTGTTACATAGGTAGAAGTAACTGCTTTGTCCAAGAGGGGCTCAATTAAAATGTGGGCTCACCTGCTCCATCATAAAGGGGTGAGAGAAGTAGACCAGCTTTTACCGAGGAACACACAGGAAACTTAGAAGAAGCAGTCGCAAAGGAAATTCTCCCTATCTTAATGGATAATTTAGAAAGTGCAGTACAAAAAGCTCTTCAAAGATACCATCAGTAGTGAAAGATCAAAAAGAAAAGTTGAACAATTACAGCCAAAAAAATGATCACTATGGAAGATGAAATTGAGGAATCGTATATAAAGCTACAGGGTACCCAAATATAAAAGAAAATGAGGTACTACATAAGAGGGTTAATGACCATCAAGACAAAATAATATACAGATAATTGGAGTGACAGAAACACTATCTGCAAAAGAGCTGAGGAAAGTGGTGGCTAAAGAAATGCCACAAGCTTTGGGTCTTCAGAGGGAAGTGAAAATAGAAAGAAGGAGAGCAGGCTGGTTACTGCCCCTGGCATTGGATTCCACCGTACCTTTTCCTCTGGAAAATGAAAGGATCAATCTGCTATGGGCAACTATGCCAGTTTTCCTCTGCACCAGCTTTAAAAACCTCCCCACTATACTCGGAGACACATAAAGGGACTTTATATTGAGGAATTCTTATCAATTTGGATTTTCCTTCTTTCCTTTGTATGGGGAAATAAAGTAAGGCTACATTCACAAAGCCATTAAATGGAACTGCTGTCAGTTTTTCATGGCCATTTTCCATTAGTGTGTGCATCCATTTTCCCTTTTTAAAAGCCGTTTTATATCAGTTTTTAACAGCTTTTTAAAATGGTCAATAAAAACGGATTTTTTAAATCACAAATCCTGCAGTATGTATTTTGCCACCCCAACAGTACCTTGAGTATATATAATGCCCCTCTGAAGTGCCCCCAGTATCTATAATAACCCCATAGTGGCCATAATAATGCCCAACTCCCCCCCCCCCCAATTAGTGCCAAAAACTAAAATGTAAAACATACTCACATCATCCACTTGCACACACAGAGACACCTACTCCTCCCTGGAGGCATCAGGAAATAATGTGCCCAGCATCATGATGTCACTAGGCTGTGTGTGTCAGCTCCTGCTGCCTCTAATAAGTATCCAGTGTCACCGCAAGTGGATTTTTTTTTTTTACCCCCCCCCCCCCCTTTTCTAAACCCTCTAAATGACTTAAAAACAGACCCACTCATTTTTCACGGCCGTTTGAAAGTAGCCTAAGGTCTCATGCACACGAGCGTGTTCCCACAAACAGCGAGTCCGCAATATACACTTTTGCACCACATCACGGATACGAACCCATTCACTTGAATGGGTCTAATCTGGAGGGTCCGGTGCAGAC
Source organism: Bufo bufo (assembly GCF_905171765.1). Lineage (NCBI taxonomy): Eukaryota > Metazoa > Chordata > Amphibia > Anura > Bufonidae > Bufo > Bufo bufo. The sequence continues at coordinate 323,848,584 of NC_053392.1, forward strand.
GAATCACATTCCCATTCAAGTTGAATGGATCTGGATCCGTCTGCAGAATCGGCACGGATGTTGCCAGTGCATTGGGGACCACAAATTGCGGTCCCCAATGCACGCAATGGCCGTGTGAATGAGCCGTAAGAGAGAAAGACAGATCTAGAAAGGGAAGGAATGGGGGGGGGGGGGAAGGGACGGAAGGGAGGACCAAGATGAGAAGTGTAAATTACTGTTAAGTTTGTGATAAGCAATGTTTTGAGGAAAACTGAAAAGAAATATTTAATAAAAAATAAAAAAAGTTTACTGAAGCAGCAGTCAGCACAGCGGGGCTCTACTTTCACTGTTCATTTAAATCTTTTTTTTTTTTTTCCTTTCTCTGTGGGCTAGCTCCAGCGAGGATGGACAATGAAAATTCCAAAAACAGAAAGCAATTTCTCGCTTGCTCTTCAGCATTGCTGTAATATATCTACATCTGACTGCAAAGTCAGTTTGTACTGCTTTGGAATGCAGTCTTATATTGTACTATGTGACAATAAGAAATGAGGCACCTGCAAAGGATCTCGATTTGATTAAATGCTTTTCGGCAAAACACTGTTAAAATGCCTATACAGAATATGCTAAATAAACTATGCAGCTGTGTGAATTGTTCCCAATTCACTACAAGGAACTGATTTACAATAAAATGAGAATCTACGGCTCCAGTTATATGTAGGGCATTATGGTATCTAAAAAATAAATAAATAAAAACATTTATCAAAGAAAAATACTGAAATTATTCCTGTAGTTTCTGGTGACTTTTCAGAATAAGCCGTCATGTGGGTAGCACTATATCTGACCATGATATGCATTTATTACCAAAAATCCCATCTACAGGCTCTCTTGTTTAACCACCTCAGCCCCCAGTGCTTAAACACCCTGAAAGACCAGGCCACTTTTTACACTTCTGACCTACACTACTTTCACCATTTATTGCTCGGTCATGCAACTTACCACCCAAATGAATTTTACCTCCTTTTCTTCTCACTAATAGAGCTTTCATTTGGTGGTATTTCATTGCTGCTGACATTTTTACTTTTTTTGTTATTAATCGAAATTTAACGATTTTTTTGCAAAAAAATGACATTTTTCACTTTCAGTTGTAAAATTTTGCAAAAAAAACGACATCCATATAGAAATTTTGCTATAAATTTATAGTTCTACATGTCTTTGATAAAAAAAAAATGTTTGGGTAAAAAAAAAAATGGTTTGGGTAAAAGTTATAGCGTTTACAAACTATGGTACAAAAATGTGAATTTCCGCTTTTTGAAGCAGCTCTGACTTTCTGAGCACCTGTCATGTTTCCTGAGGTTCTACAATGCCCAGACAGTACAAACACCCCACAAATGACCCCATTTCTGAAAGTACACACCCTAAGGTATTCGCTGATGGGCATAATGAGTTCATAGAACTTTTTATTTTTTGTCACAAGTTAGCGGAAAATGATGATTTTTTTTTTTTTTTTTTTTTCTTACAAAGTCTCATATTCCACTAACTTGTGACAAAAAATAAAAAGTTCTATGAACTCACTATGCCCATCAGCGAATACCTTGGGGTCTCTTCTTTCCAAAATGGGGTCACTTGTGGGGTAGTTATACTGCCCTGGCATTCTAGGGGCCCAAATGTGTGGTAAGGAGTTTGAAATCAAATTCTGTAAAAAATGACCTGTGAAATCCGAAAGGTGCTCTTTGGAATATGGGCCCCTTTGCCCACCTAGGCTGCAAAAAAGTGTCACACATCTGGTATCTCCGTACTCAGGAGAAGGTGGGGAATGTGTTTTGGGGTGTCATTTTATATATACCCATGCTGGGTGAGAGAAATATCTTGGCAAAAGACAACTTTTCCCATTTTTTTATACAAAGTTGTCATTTGACCAAGATATTTATCTCACCCAGCATGGGTATATGTAAAAAGACACCCATAAAAACACATTCCTCAACTTCTCCTGAGTACGGGGATACCAGATGTGTGACACTTTTTTGCAGCCTAGGTGGGCAAAGGGGCCCATATTCCAAAGAGCACCTTTCGGATTTCACTCCTCATTTTTTCCTGAATTTGATTTCAAACTCCTTACCACACATTTGGGCCCCTAGAATACCAGGGCAGTATAACTACCCCACAAGTGACCCCATTTTGGAAAGAAGACACCCCAAGGTATTCCGTGAGAGGCATGGCGAGTTCCTAGAATTTTTTATTTTTTGTCACAAGTTAGTGGAAAATGATGATTTTTTTTTTTTTTTTTTTCATACAAAGTCTCATATTCCACAAACTTGTGACAAAAAATAAAAACTTCCATGAACTCACTATGCCCATCAGCGAATACCTTGGGGTCTCTTCTTTCCAAAATGGGGTCACTTGTGGGGTAGTTATACTGCCCTGGCATTCTAGCGGCCCAAATGTGTGGTAAGTAGGTAAATGACCTGTGAAATCCGAAAGGTGCTCTTTGGAATGTGGGCCCCTTTGCCCACCTAGGCTGCAAAAAAGTGTCACACATCTGGTATCTCTGTATTCAGGAGAAGTTAAGGAATGTGTTTTGGGGTGTCTTTTTACATATACCCATGCTGGGTGAGATAAATATCTTGGTCAAATGCCAACTTTGTATAAAAAAATGGGAAAAGTTGTCTTTTGCCAAGATATTTCTCTCACCCAGCATGGGTATATGTAAAATGACACCCCAAAACACATTCCCCAACTTCTCCCGATTACGGAGATACCAGATGTGTGACACTTTTTTGCAGCCGAGGTGGGCAAAGGGGCCCATATTCAAAAGAGCACCTTTCGGATTTCACAGGTCATTTTTTACAGAATTTGATTTCAAACTCCTTACCACACATTTGGGCCCCTAGAATGCCAGGGCAGTATAACTACCCCACAAGTGACCCCATTTTGGAAAGAAGAGACCCCAAGGTATTCGCTGATGGGCATAGTGAGTTCATGGAAGTTTTTATTTTTTGTCACAAGTTAGTGGAATATGAGACTTTGTATGAAAAAAAAAAAAAAAAAAAAAAATAAGCATTTTCCACTAACTTGTGACAAAAAATAAAAAATTCTAGGAACTCGCCATGCCCCTCACGGAATACCTTGGGGTGTCTTCTTTCCAAAATGGGGTCACTTGTGGGGTAGTTATACTGCCCTGGCATTTTCCAGGGGCCCTAATGTGTGGTAAGTAGGTAAATGACCTGTGAAATCCTAAAGGTGCTCTTTGGAATATGGGCCCCTTTGCCCACCTAGGCTGCAAAAAAGTGTCACACATGTGGTATCGCCGTATTCAGGAGAAGTTGGGGAATGTGTTTTGGGGTGTCATTTTACATATACCCATGCTGGGTGAGAGAAATATCTTGGCAAAAGACAACTTTTTCCATTTTTTTATACAAAGTTGGCATTTGACCAAGATATTTCTCTCACCCAGCATGGGTATATGTAAAATGACACCCCAAAACACATTCCCCAACTTCTCCTGAGTACGGCGATACCAGATGTGTGACACTTTTTTGCAGCCTAGATGCGCAAAGGGGCCCAAATTCCTTTTAGGAGGGCATTTTTAGACATTTGGATACCAGACTTCTTCTCACGCTTTGGGGCCCCTAGAATGCCAGGGCAGTATAAATACCCCACATGTGACCCCATTTTGGAAAGAAGACACCCCAAGGTATTCAATGAGGGGCATGGCGAGTTCATAGAAATTTTTTATTTTGGCACAAGTTAGCGGAAATTGATATTTTTAATTTTTTTCTCACAAAGTCTCCCGTTCCGCTAACTTGGGACAAAAATTTCAATCTTTCATGGACTCAATATGCCCCTCACGGAATACCTGGGGGTGTCTTCTTTCCGAAATGGGGTCACATGTGGGGTATTTATACTGCCCTGGCATTCTAGGGGCCCTAAAGCGTGAGAAGAAGTCTGGAATATAAATGTCTAAAAAATTTTACGCATTTGGATTCCGTGAGGGGTATGGTGAGTTCATGTGAGATTTTATTTTTTGACACAAGTTAGTGGAATATGAGACTTTGTAAGAAAAAAAAAAAAAAATTCCGCTAACTTGGGCCAAAAAAATATCTGAATGGAGCCTTACAGAGGGGTGATCAATGACAGGGGGGTGATCAATGACAGGGGGGTGATCAATGACAGGGGGGTGATCAGGGAGTCTATATGGGGTGATAACCACAGTCATTGATCACGCCCGTGTAAGGCTTCATTCAGACGTCCGGATGCGTTTTGCGGATCCGATCCATCTATCAGTGCATCCGTAAAAATCATGCGGACATCTGAATGGAGCTTTACAGGGGGGTAATCAATGACAGGGGGGTGATCAGGGAGTCTATATGGGGTGATCACCACAGTCATTGATCATGCCCCTGTAAGGCTTCATTCAGACGTCCGGATGCGTTTTGCGGATCCGATCCATCTATCAGTGCATCCGTAAAAATCATGCGGACATCTGAATGGAGCTTTACAGGGGGGTAATCAATGACAGGGGGGTGATCACCACAGTCATTGATCATGCCCCTGTAAGGCTTCATTCAGACAACCGGATGCGTTTTGCGGATCCGATCCATGTATCAGTGCATCCGTACAAATCATGCGGACATCTGAATGGAGCTTTACAGGGGGGTGATCAGGGAGTCTATATGGGGTGATCACCACAGTCATTGATCATGCCCCTGTAAGGCTTCATTCAGACGTCCGGATGCGTTTTGCGGATCCGATCCATCTATCAGTGCATCCGTAAAAATCATGCGGACATCTGAATGGAGCTTGACAGGGGAGTAATCAATGACAGGGGGGTAATCAATGACAGGGGGGTGATCAGGGAGTCTATATGGGGTGATCACCACAGTCATTGATCATGCCCCTGTAAGGCTTCATTCAGACGTCCGGATGCGTTTTGCGGATCCGATCCATCTATCAGTGCATCCGTAAAAATCATGCGGACATCTGAATGGAGCTTTACAGGGGGGTAATCAATGACAGGGGGGTGATCACCACAGTCATTGATCATGCCCCTGTAAGGCTTCATTCAGACGTCCGGATGCGTTTTGCGGATCCGATCCATCTATCAGTGCATCCGTAAAAATCATGCGGACATCTGAATGGAGCTTTACAGGGGGGTAATCAATGACAGGGGGGTGATCACCACAGTCATTGATCATGCCCCTGTAAGGCTTCATTCAGACGACCGGATGCGTTTTGCGGATCCGATCCATGTATCAGTGCATCCGTAAAAATCATGCGGACATCTGAATGGAGCTTTACAGGGGGGTGATCAGGGAGTCTATATGGGGTGATCACCACAGTCATTGATCATGCCCCTGTAAGGCTTCATTCAGACGTCCGGATGCGTTTTGCGGATCCGATCCATCTATCAGTGCATCCGTAAAAATCATGCGGACATCTGAATGGAGCTTTACAGGGGGGTAATCAATGACAGGGGGGTGATCACCACAGTCATTGATCATGCCCCTGTAAGGCTTCATTCAGACGACCGGATGCGTTTTGCGGATCCGATCCATGTATCAGTGCATCCGTAAAAATCATGCGGACATCTGAATGGAGCTTTACAGGGGGGTAATCAATGACAGGGGGGTAATCAATGACAGGGGGGTGATCAGGGAGTCTATATGGGGTGATCACCACAGTCATTGATCACGCCCCTGTAAGGCTTCATTCAGACGTCCGGATGCGTTTTGCGGATCCGATCCATCTATCAGTGGATCCGTAAAAATCATGCGGACGTCTGAATGGAGCTTTACCGGGGGGTTGATCAATGACAGGGGGGTAATCAATGACAGGGGGGTGATCAGGGAGTCTATATGGGGTGATCAGGGGTGATCAGGGGTGATTAGGGGTGATCAGGGGCTAATAAGGGGTTAATAAGTGACGGGGGGGGGGGGGTGTAGTGTAGTGTAGTGGTGCTTGGTGCTACTTTACTGAGCTACCTGTGTCCTCTGGTGGTCGATCCAAACAAAGGGGACCACCAGAGGACCAGGTAGCAGGTATATTAGACGCTGTTATCAAAACAGCGTCTAATATACCTGTTAGGGGTTAAAAAAAACACATGTCCAGCCTGCCAGCGAACGATCGCCGCTGGCAGGCTGGAGATCAACTCTCTTACCTTCCGTTCCTGTGAGCGCGCGCGCCTGTGTGCGCGCGTTCACAGGAAGTCTCGCGAGATGACGCGTATATGCGTGACTGTGCGCAGCGCTGCCACCTCCGGAACGCGATCCTGCGTTAGGCGGTCCGGAGGTGGTTAAAGGGCTTCTGTCACCCCACTAAACTGTTTTTTGTTTTTTTTTGGTTACTTTTAATCCCTATACTGCGATTTATGCATAGATACTGTAATTAATCATTTTGGTTCAGCAGATTATGTTAAAAACATACTTTTTAAATATGCAAATTACCTTGCTACCAGCAAGTAGGGCGGCTACTTACTGGTAGCAGCCGCATCCTCCTATCCTAAAGACGCCCCCTCCGCATGTTGATTGACAGGGCCAGCGGAGGGGATTTTTCTCTGCTGGCCCTGTCTGCATTCAAAATCTGGCGCCTGCGCCGTACCTGTCTTCAGTCGGCGCAGGCGCACTGAGAGGCGGACGCTCGCTCGGCCGCTCCATCGTCAATACGCCTGCGCCGATGACGTCACATCTACACCCGGCGCAGGCGCATTGAGGAAGGAGCGCCGAGCGAGCGTCCCCCTTCTCAATGCGCCTGCGCCGGGTGTAGATGTGACGTCATCGGCGCAAGCGCATTGAGGATGGAGCGGCCGAGCGAGCGTCCGCCTCTCAGTGTGCCTGCGCCGACTGAAGACAGGTACGGCGCAGGCGCCAGATTTTGAATGCAAACAGGGCCAGCAGAGAAAGATCCCGTCCGCTGGCCCTGTCAATCAACATGCGGAGGGGGCGTCTTTAGGATAGGAGGATGCGGCTGCTACTAGCAAGTAGCCGCCCTACTTGCTGGTAGCAAGGTAATTTGCAGATTTTAAAAGTATGTTTTTAACAATCTGCTGAACCAAAACGATTAATTACAGTATCTATGCATAAATCGCAGTATAGGGATTAAAAGTAACCAAAAAAAATAAAAATAATAATGTTTAGTGGGGTGACAGAAGCCCTTTAATTGTCAGTCTTCCCTGAGCAAGTGGTTGGAGAATAGCTGCTAGAATGTCTCCTATACACTGCACGTAGAGATATGGAGATCCTGGTTCTGTCTCTCTGTAGTAACCACGTCATTATACCGCAGTACTGAGCAAGGCCAGGATAAGGGGTAGGTGAAAATAATCACTTTCCTAGGGCACCATTCAACTTCACCTGTAAGTGGGTGTTTAACCACCTCAGCCCCTAGTGCTTAAACACCCTGAAAGACCAGGCCACTTTTTACACTTCTGACCTACACTACTTTCACCGTTTATTGCTCGGTCATGCAACTTACCACCCAAATGAATTTTACCTCCTTTTCTTCTCACTAATAGAGCTTTCATTTGGTGGTATTTCATTGCTTCTGACATTTTTACTTTTTTTGTTATTAATCGAAATTTAACGATTTTTTTGCAAAAAAATGACATTTTTCACTTTCAGTTGTAAAATTTTGCAAAAAAAACGAGATCCATATATAAATTTTGCTCTAAATTTATTGTTCTACATGTCTTTGATAAAAAAAAAATGTTTGGGTAAAAAAAAAATGGTTTGGGTAAAAGTTATAGCGTTTACAAACTATGGTACAAAAATGTGAATTTCCGCTTTTTGAAGCAGCTCTGACTTTCTGAGCACCTGTCATGTTTCCTGAGGTTCTACAATGCCCAGACAGTACAAACACCCCACAAATGACCCCATTTCGGAAAGTACACACCCTAAGGTATTCGCTGATGGGCATAATGAGTTCATAGAACTTTTTATTTTTTGTCACAAGTTAGCGGAAAATGATGATTTTTTTTTTTTTTTTTTTTTTTACAAAGTCTCATATTCCACTAACTTGTGACAAAAAATAAAAAGTTCTATGAACTCACTATGCCCATCAAGAAATACCTTGGGGCGTCTTCTTTCCAAAATGGGGTCACTTGTGGGGTAGTTATACTGCCCTGGCATTCTAGGGGCCCAAATGTGTGGTAAGGAGTTTGAAATCAAATTCTGTAAAAAATGACCAGTGAAATCCGAAAGGTGCTCTTTGGAATATGGGCCCCTTTGCCCACCTAGGCTGCAAAAAAGTGTCACACATCTGGTATCTCTGTATTCAGGAGAAGTTGAGGAATGTGTTTTGGGGTGTCTTTTTACATATACCCATGCTGGGTGAGATAAATATCTTGGTCAAATGCCAACTTTGTATAAAAAAATGGGAAAAGTTGTCTTTTGCCAAGATATTTCTCTCACCCAGCATGGGTATATGTAAAATGACACCCCAAAACACATTCCCCAACTTCTCCTGAGTACGGAGATACCAGATGTGTGACACTTTTTTGCAGCCTAGGTGGGCAAAGGGGCCCATATTCCAAAGAGCACCTTTCGGATTTCACTGGTCATTTTTTACAGAATTTGATTTCAAACTCCTTACCACACATTTGGGCCCCTAGAATGCCAGGGCAGTATAACTACCCCACAAGTGACCCCATTTTGGAAAGAAGAGACCCCACGGTATTCGCTGATGGGCATAGTGAGTTCATGGAAGTTTTTATTTTTTGTCACAAGTTAGTGGAATATGAGACTTTGTATGAAAAAAAAAAAAAAAAATAAAAAATAATCATTTTCCACTAACTTGTGACAAAAAATAAAAATTCTAGGAACTCGCCATGCCCCTCACGGAATACCTTGGGGTGTCTTCTTTCCAAAATGGGGTCACTTGTGGGGTAGTTATACTGCACTGGCATTTTCCAGGGGCCCTAATGTGTGGTAAGTAGGTAAATGACCTGTGAAATCCTAAAGGTGCTCTTTGGAATGTGGGCCCCTTTGCCCACCTAGGCTGCAAAAAAGTGTCACACATCTGGTATCTCCGTATTCAGGAGACGTTGGGGAATGTGTTTTGGGGTGTCTTTTTACATATACCCATGATGGGTGAAAGAAATATCTCGGCAAAAGACAACTTTTCCCATTTTTTTATACAAAGTTGGCATTTGACCAAGATATTTATCTCACCCAGCATGGGTATATGTAAAATGACACCCCAAAACACATTCCCCAACTTCTCCTGAGTACGGCGATACCACATGTGTGACACTTTTTTGCAGCCTAGATGCGCAAAGGGGCCCACATTCATTTTATGAGGGCATTTTTAGACATTTGGATCCCAGACTTCTTCTCACGCTTTAGGACCCCTAGAATTACAGGGCAGTATAAATACCCCACATGTGACCCCCATTTTGGAAAGAAGACACCCCAAGGTATTCAATGAGGGGCATGGCGAGTTCATAGAATTTTTTTTTTTTTGGCACAAGTTAGCAGAAATTGATATATTTTTTTTTTTTCTCACAAAGTCTCCCTTTCCGCTAACTTGGGACAAAAATTTCAATCTTTCATGGACTCAATATGCCCCTCACGGAATACCTTGGGGTGTCTTCTTTCCGAAATGGGGTCACATGTGGGGTATTTATACTGCCCTGGCATTCTAGGGGCCCTAAAGCGTGAGAAGAAGTCTGGAATATAAATGTCTAAAAAAATTTACGCATTTGGATTCCGTGAGGGGTATGGGGAGTTCATGTGAGATTTTATTTTTTGACACAAGTTAGTGGAATATGAGACTTTGTAAGAAAAAAAAAAAAAATTTCCGCTAACTTGGGCCAAAAAAATGTCTGAATGGAGCCTTACAGGGGGGTGATCAATGACAGGGGGGTGATCAATGACAGGGGGGTGATCAATGACAGGGGGGTGATCAGAGAGTCAATATGGGGTGATCACCCCCCTGTCATTGATCACCCCCCTGTAAGGCTCCATTCAGATGTCCGTATGTGTTTTGCGGATCCGATCCATGTATCCGTGGATCCGTAAAAATCATACGGACATCTGAATGCAGCATGACAGGGGGGGGTGATCAATGACAGGGGGGTGATCAGGGAGTCTATATGGGGTGATCACCCCCCCTGGAAGGCTCCAGGGAGACGCATGTATGTGTTTTGCGGATCCGATCCATCTATCAGTGGATCCGTAAAAATCATGCGGACGTCTGAATGGAGCTTTACAGGGGGATGATCAATGACAGGGGTATAATCAATGACAGGGGGGTGATCAGGGAGTCTATATGTGGTGATAACCACAGTCATTGATCACGCCCCTGTAAGGCTTCATTCAGACGTCCGGATGCGTTTTGCGGATCCGATCCATCTATCAGTGGATCCGTAAAAATCATGCAGACATCTGAATGGAGCTTTACAGGGGGTTGATCAATGACAGGGGTGTAATCAATGACAGGGGGGTGATCAGGGAGTCTATATGGGGTGATCACCACAGTCATTGATCACGCCCCTGTAAGGCTTCATTCAGATGTCCGTATGCGTTTTGCGGATCCGATCCATCTATCAGTGGATCCGTAAAAATCATGCGGACATCTGAATGGAGCTTTACAAGGGGTTGATCAATGACAGGGGGGTAATCAATGACAGGGGGGTGATCAGGGAGTCTATATGGGGTGATCAGGGGTGATCAAGGGTGAATAAGGGGTTAATAAGTGACAGGGGGGGGGGGGGTGTAGTGTAGTGGTGCTTGGTGCAACATATTTACTGAGCTACCTGTGTCCTCTGGTGGTCGATCCAAACAAAAGGGACCACCAGAGGACCAGGTAGCAGGTATATTAGACGCTGTTATCAAAACAGCGTCTAATATACCTGTTAGGGGTTAAAAAAAAAAACACATCTCCAGCCTGCCAGCGAACGATCGCCGCTGGCAGGCTGGAGATCCACTCTCTTACCTTCCGTTCCTGTGAACGCGCGCGCCTGTGTGCGCGCGTTCACAGGAAATCTCGCGTCTCGCGAGAGGACGCGCCGGCGCGTCCACCCAGAAGAGCAGGGCCGCCGCAAAGACGCAATCCTGCGTACGGCGGTCCTGAGGAGGTTAAGGGGGCACATTTAAAAAAAAAAAAGAAAAAAAAAAAAAAAAGAAGCTCTTTATACATTGTTACGACCACCCTAGAATCCGTCAGTGGTGGCCGTGCTTGCACACTATAGGAAAAAGAGCCGATCTCTTTGGTGGCCAGGAGTGTGGAAGTGCACATAGGCTGGTGCTTATTCCTATAGTATGCAAGTATGGCCACCGCTGCTGGATTGCAGGGTTGTCGTAACCATGGAAACAAGCAGTGTATAATGTGATGGGAAAATGAATTAAGCCAGCAAAGGAAGCAATATGGATAATAACAATATATTAGTAAGTGGTTTGCACTAACTGTCACATTAAATGCTATTTGCTGAAGTGACACAAACCCTTGAATTAAGTTTTACTATCTCTCAGTAAGGCTACTTTCACACTTGCGTTTTGTGCGGATCCGTCATGGACGGATCCGTTCAAAACAGATCAGTTTGGATTATCTTTAACATAGCCAAGACGGCACAATAGAAAACGGTTCCGTCCCCCATTGACTTTCAGTGATGTTCAAGACGGATGCGTTTTCTATTGTGCCAGATTGTGTCAGTGAAAACGGATCCGTCCTGACACACAATGTAAGTCAATGGGGATGGATCCGTTTTCTATTGTGCCGTCTTGGCTATGTTAAAGATAATACAAACTGATCCATTCTGAATGGATCCGTCCATGACGGATCCGCACAAAACGCCAGTGTGAAAGTAGCCTAACGCAGACATAAGGGTTACAGATGAAGCCGTCAGACAGATTTCATTGAGAAGGAGGCAGAGCAGCCTGCACTTTATGTTAACATACGCAAGCTACACAAGGCACTTTATTTTTAATAAAGAGCTACTGGGAAAAAGGGGATTTTTTTGCCTAAAATAAGTGCAATACAGTAATAAAAAAAAAATACAGGTGTCCATTGCCTTTAAGAAGAAACCTGACCATCAAACAAGATAATCCACCATTATTGACCTACCAAATAAAACAAAAATACATGCAGATATGTATAATTACTAGCATTTTATTTAGGCTTCTGCAGTAAAATACAATGGAGATCAAAACAGGTGCAAAGGAAAACTGGCTTAGTTGCCTAGAGCAACCAATCAGATTGCACCTTTCATTTTCTAAAAGAGCTGTGAAAAATGAAAGCTGAAATGTGACTGGTTGCTATGAGCAGCTAAGCCAGTTTTGCTTTAAATCGGTCTTCCATACATTTCCCTCAATGAGTCACCACTACAAATCCTACTACTATATTATTCTCATCTTAATTAAGTTTGAAGGAAAAAATTGTAAATGACAATTGTATACTAAATCAGTGTACTTAAACCTTAGAACTGAGAAATCTGATTATTCACAAAGCCATCAGGGAGACGGGATTATGCATTACACATGCCAAAGCCACCAAAATGAAGCTCAAAATGAGCACATTCTGATTCTTCTGCAAAGAACCTGTTAATAGTTTATTAGATTAGTGGATTTCTTATACAATACAGGGTTTTACTCCTCATGTTCTTTATCCATCATATAAGTAAACTAACAATGCTTCACTAATAACACTAGTAATACTGTAGTATTGTGACAATATGGTTAAAGTGTACCAGTTATTGTAACTTGTTAAAGGGTTGGTCTCACTTCAGTAAGTTGCATTTATCATGTAGAGAAAATTAATACAAGGCACTTACTAATGTATTGTTATTCCCCATATTGCTTCCTTGGCTGGCAGGATTCATTTGTCCATCACATTATAAACTGCTCATCTCCATGGTTATGACCACCCTACAATGCATCAGTGGTGGCCGTGTTTGAACACTATAGGAAAAAGCGTCAACTTGTCTGGTGGCCAGGGCATCAAAAGTGTGCATGATAGGCCTATGTTTTTTCCAATAGTACGTAAACATGGCCACCACTGTTGGACTGAAGGGTGGTTGTAACCATGGGAACGAGCAGTGTATAATGTGATGGGAAAATGAATCACGCTAGCAAAGGAGGCAATATGGACAATCACAGTACATTAGTAAGTGCCTTGTAGTAACTTTCTCTACATGATAAGTGCATTTTCTGAAGCAAGACGAACCCTTTAAAGGGGACTTTGGGAGAAGATGTCACGTCTGCTGATATGTCAGTGGAGCATCAATTCTTATAATTCTGTGTTTTGTCCCTGCCTACTACATTCCTTCATTGCTAGCAGTCTGCAATGAGGGTCCAGATGGGTGTACCAGATGGGGGATGGTGTATCTGAACAGTCTGCCACTATCCAATTAGTACCATCAGTGTCAGACTGGGGAGGGACACACTCCCAACTGGTGACACCCATATGCAAACCGCTATAAGAATAGATGCTCCACAATTGCCATTACATGGGGAATGCAAGCAGTTACTAAAACAGATGTATCAGGAGAGATTACAGGACCCCTTTAACGTAAAACGAGGTACATTAGCAGCATGTACTTTTTGCAGAAAATCATACATGTACTATTAGTCACTTGCGCAGACAAACCACTATGAATGAATAACTTGTATAGCACAACAATTGAGAACTAAATCGCCTCAAGGCGCTTTTTTGCAGCCATTGACCGCCAAGGCCTTCAGAAGAGGTGGGTCTTGAGCTTCTTCCTGAAGGCCAGATGGTTTTCTTCTGAGCGGATCTCCGCGGGTAGAGTGTTCCATAGCCGGGGTCCTAGGACTGCGAACCTTCGTTCGCCTTTTGATTTGTAGCGTGTCTTGGGGATACGGAGGAGATTCTGGTTAGCTGACCGGAGGAGGCGACCTGGGGTGTAGTGCTTTATTTTGTCACATAGGTATTGGGGTGCTTTCCCTTGTGTACATTTGTGTGTGAGGCAGAGGATCCAATCCTTCACGGGTAGCCAATGGAGGGTCCTCAGGGACAGGGTGTTAGATTCCCATTTTTTTTTTCCAGTTATCAGTCTGGCGGCTGTGTTCTGGACAACTGGTAAACGTGAAATTTGGTATTTGGGAAGTCCTAGATAGAGAGTTTGCGTAGTCAAGTAGGGAATTGAGTTGGGTATCCAGATGGGGTTGTAGCTATGAAGGGGACTCGCTATGCACATAGGAGGGCTTTGATGGACATTTCCCCTTCACTACAATACCAGAATTAGTGCCATGCATGTCTATAAGGCCACAAATGAGGCACAGCTGCAGTACTAGACACAGCCACCAGGATGAGACCGCAGTTAAAAAGCTCACAGCACTTGCCTCTTTCCGCTGACTAAAGCGTCACTTAGGCCCCTTTCACCTGGGCGAGAATTCCGTGCGGGTGCAATCCGTGAGGTGAACACATTGCACCCGCACAGAATCCAGACCCATTCACTTCAATGGGGCTGTTCAGATGAGCGATGATTTTCACACATCACTTGTGCGTGTCATGAAAAATCACAGCATGTTCTTAATTCTGAGTTTTTTTCACGCAACGCAGGCCTCATAGAAATGAATGGGTCTGCGTGAAAATCGCAAGCAAGTGCGGATGCGGTGCAATTTTCATTAATGGGTGCTAGGAGATGATGTAAGTAAATTGATAAAACCATGTGCGATGCCAGGATTAGCTGAGCAGAGCGGCTTCTGCCTTTGCCTGCTTCGCTAAGCTAAGATTCCTGCATGTCAGCTCTTAGCCCAGGTAAGCAGGCAGAAGCCCGCTCAGCCCCATTCACTTAAATGGAATTGATTGCGATACCAAGCACAGCCGCTATACAATGTACAGTGCTGTGCTTGGTAGCACAGAGAAGGCCGCAGCGCTAACGGGAGCGCCAGTGCTTTCTCAAAGCTGATCATCGGGGGTGTCGGGTGTCGGACCCCCATCGATCAGATACTGATGATTTTTCCTGAGGAGAAGGAAGGGAGAGCGCTGTACACAGAAAACTATTTCATTTATCAGACCTTACTGGAGATTACAACTGCACCACATGCAGAGAGAAACTCTTCAGCTTCCATTACACCAGCAGAAATTTTTTCAGATCTTCACTAACAAGCGTTCGTATGAACGCTCGTTAGCAATGATCTAGCAATGTAATACTACCGCCAATTACCCAATAAATGAGCCAACGCTTGTTCATCAGGTAACTGGAATCTTTCAACAGGTTTATAAATCCTCGTTGGCCGACAGGTGATCGCGCCATGTAATCGCGATCTGCGGCCGGCAAACAATGATTCTTTATTTGGACGAGCGATGGCATTAGCGATCACTCCTCCCATCACTCTGGAAGAGATCGCTGCATGTAATAGCAGTGGTCTCTTCTGCTAGCGAGCAGGCAATTGCCGGGAAGGAATGCTTCCCTCCCAACAATCGCCTGCAACATCTACTCGTGTAATATATCCCTTCCACACATGGATCGGGGAAAGGGAGGCTGCAATCACCTCTTCACACACGCTCTCCCTGATGTTCAATAGTGAACTGTCCCCGCCTAGCAAGCAGCATTTATCACGTAGAGAAAGTTAATACAAGGCACTTACTAATGTATTATTAATGTCCATATTGCTTCCTTTGCTGGCTGGATTAATTTTTCCATCAAAATAGACGCTTATTGTTTCCATGGTTACGACTGGTTACGTCCACCCTGCAATCCAACAGTGGTGATCGTGCTTGCACACTGTAGGAAAATATGTTGGTCTCTCTGGTGACCGGGACCATAGTAGCACACATAGGCTGGTGCTTTTTTTTTTTTTTTTATAGTATGCAAGCACAGTCACCGCTGATGGATTGCAGGACGGTCATAGCCATGGAAATGAACAGTGCATAATGAACCAAGCCAGCAAAGGAGGCAATATGGATAACAACAATACATTAGTAAGTGGCTGGTAGTAACTTTCTCTAGATGATAAATGCTGTTAGCTGAAATGACTAAACCCCTTTATCTCAATGATCTAGCTGCAGCTAGCCTTGCTGCCATGTGCTACGCAGTTCTCTGCTAAAAATACGTAGACTAACCCTCCTGATGTGTTTCGCCAACAACTGTTGCGGTTATCTGATAGCTTTAAAGGGAATCTGTCACTAGCAATTTACCAATTTATTTTTTTCATGAATCCATGTTTAACAGAGTACCTTTTTTCCATCTGTCTGATTCTTTTGATTGTCCGTCTTGTCATTTCTTCAAAAACTCGATTCTTATGATATGTAAATGACGTTGTAAGGAGCCCAGAGGGGCGTTCTTCTTTCTCCACGGTGCCCAGGAACGCCCCTCTGAAGTGCCGTGCCCGGCAAAATTTGAAACCTAATAACGCCTCCAAGTTCATCTAAATCCCCTCCCAGAGGCGCGGCTAAGTTCCCAACCCCCCCCCCCCCCCCCTCCTCACCGCCGCGCTCTGCGGCAAACACCCCCGATCCTCCTCTCGCCGGCATCCCAAATCCCGCGCAGGCGCAGTGCCGTCACTCATCTCATCATAGCGCAGGCAATCGCCGGCACTGCGCCTGCGCGGGATTTGGGATGCCGGCGAGAGGAGGATCGGGGTGTTTGCCGCAGAGCGCGGCGCTGAGGGGGGGGGGTGTTGAGAACTTAGCCGCGCCGCCTCTGAGAGGGGATTTATATGAACTTGGAGGCGTTATTAGGTTTCAAATTTTGCCGGGCACGGCACTTCAGAGGGGCGTTCCTGGGCACCGTGGAGAAAGAAGAACGCCCCTCTGGGCTCCTTACAACGTCATTTACATATCATAAGAATCGAGTTTTTGAAGAAATGACAAGACGGACAATCAAAAGAATCAGACAGATGGAAAAAAGGTACTCTGTTAAACATGGATTCATGAAAAAAATAAATTGGTAAATTGCTAGTGACAGATTCCCTTTAAGTGTTTGCAGGGCCTTTTTCTCGTTTAGATTTTTATTGGATTTAATAAAAGCCATGTTTTAATACCAATAAGGGAACACAATAGATGGAATATTTGGGGTCTATTAACCCCTTTTTTCAGTGCATATTTACTCCCCTGGTTTTCTCCCTAACGGGGGATGAGTAATTTAGTGTATTCGTTCTCACAGCAGCATCATCAGGAGCACGAGCACTAAGCCGAGAGGAAACTAGTGTATTTTTAAAGTGTTAATCAAATAAAGATGGCTCTACTGAATATAAGGAAGTCTGGTTAGGTGCACAATCTGATGTAAACACCCACTGAGGAAGGAGTAAGACCAAAAATTGTACTCCGAAACGCGTTTGGTTCGTTCAAAGAAATCGGCTTCCAGTGCCAATTGAGAAACAAACAACTTTAAGAAATACTGCCGGCAGCAAACACCTTGGAAAGACCAGCCTGATATGGAAATCAAGCAAAACCATCATTAACAGATACCAAGCAACCAGGAAGTGAGACAGAGAGGTGATCCAGCGATAATATACCCCGAACCTTCGGGTAATAAAAGCAATACACGCCGACAACATGCGGTAAATTGGAAACCTTGGAACACGTGCAAGGTCGAAAATAATCGTGAGTACTTCATGAACATTGTTTTATCGTGTCTACAAAAACTGCACGTAAGGCCGAAAAAAATCGAGAGGCCGAGAAAATCGTGAGTACTCTACGAACTTTGTTCTATTGTGCCTATATTAAATCTTTGGCATTAGAAATTCGGCATGAATAATATACATGAACTTATGTATCATAAAATCGCAAGCACCTCATAAATACTGTCCCACTGGATCTATATTGAATTTTCTGAACAAGAAGGTTCGCATAAACGCAATACGGGAACATTCGATATACTTACGAATTTACAAGACTGGCCGTTTAAACAAATGTGCACACTGAACTTTTGATTCAGCAAGTTTTCAAGTCACTATAACAGAACTGTGTAGCCTTTTGCAAGTTATCCAGCTACCTTTGCTTGCCTTAAAGGGGCCACACCTCTGTTCATCTCAAAGGAGCCATTCGCATATAATTTGTAACATTTGATGAACCATTAGCCATATATGCGAATTAACGTTTTATATATGAGTCTCAGGACTAATGTATGTATAAGGTTTTAAATATTGAGTATTGGCCAATACATAGTGTTATTTTTATGTATAGGGAATTTTAACACAAATAAATTTTAATACTGTTGCATCTGCGTGACCCCTGTATTTGTGAGTGCCAATCTAATCATTTAATGTATTTTTAAAGTGATTAACAAGGCCTTGTAGGGCTAGCTCAGCTGAATGTAAGGATACCTTTTACTTAGCGATCCAATGCATTCGTTCTGGAGAAAAAATACTTTAAATCTGTATGCAAATGAGCAGTTAAGTGCAGAGAGGGCGGGTAAAAGCCACTTTTTGCACCCATGCTTCCTCTACCATCCCCCTCTCCTTGATTGACAGTGCCAGTGTTAGAGATGTGTGAACGCTGTGAGGAGAAGAAGGGGGAGGGCAGAGAACTGTGCTGTGGGCAGCGTTTGTCTTCTGTCTCGCCACAGATGCTTTGGGGAGGATGTGTGCACTGTGAGGGGATGCTGGGTCCAATCCCTTGGCTGGATGAATATGATGCACACATGTTGCTCACTGCCTATGGAGGAACGCCTCTTTGAAGTGTCATGTGTGACGTGTGCAGTATTATTGTTAGGATAGACGCCATTACAACATGGCGACGATAACCAGATGTTTACATTGGTTCACATTCCAAAGTAGTGCACAGTGCGCAGATGCTAGAGTGTTATCTCTTCTTCTCTTATCTCTTCTTCCTTTTGAGCCAATGAAATAATACCTGGGCCTCAGAAAGTACTGCCCTTTTCTGAAGATGTATATACCGCTTACTTTCTGTAATAAAGTAGAGATTGCATTGACCATCTATGTGTCAGCGTCTAGTCTCTCAGCCACGCGTGGATATTAACCCCTGGGGGGTACTTTGATTTGGAGCACCAGAGTGTATCTTAAAGGCTTTAATTAAAAGCCGCTTTATCAATTGGCGCCCAACGTGGGGCCCCAAGGCGAAGGGAGCATCAACAGCCGACACACAAGAGGCCTGAGGACTTGACGAACGGCAGAGAGGAGATGGCCGGCTTAAATAGAACGGTAAGAAAACTCTTACCCACCTTTCTGCCATTTAGTTAGTCACTTCATGTTGGCTTAGTCTGCTGTGAGGTGGTACCCATGTAAGAATAGTAGTCGGCTAATATGCTGAAAGCCTGGGGTCCATAGAACCATAATCTGAATTGATAGATCACTCTGGTGTGTATATGTGTGTTTATGTGTGTCAGTATGGTCCGAGGAGTGAATTGAGCATGCACATTAAGACCACAGACAAAGGGAGGGGACAGTAACCTCCTGGTTTGGAAGAGGGCGCTGTAGCGCCGAGGTGAGGGACAAAGTAAACTCCGGCTGACCTGGCAGGAAGACGCGTGGAGCCGCCTGACCCCCAAGGGGGAAGACTGCAAAGATATTCTCCACCTGACCTGACCCCAGTTAGATGCGTGCAGAGCCGCCTGACCCCCGGAGAGGGGAAGACATGCGGGGAGTCCCAGCTGACTAGTCAGACGTGATAGTCAGATTTGAGCCAACCAGAGGGGAGGGTGAATCCTTTGTCTGTGGAGGAAAGGATTAAAGGTGCCTCTTTACTCCTCTGTTTTGTGTGCGTCAGTCTGAAATACTGCTGTTGAAATGGGCCAGTCCCAGTATTATGAAGGAGAAAATACAGCCCCTAGCTAGTAGCGAGGGAAGAGGGAGATTATAGGATGTGATATTAATGGAGAATTGAAAGTTAAAATTTGAAAAAGAATGTTACAGAGAAAGTGTGGCCCCAGACAGCAGGTCGCCCAGCTGGCAACAGGGATGAAAATCTGTAAGAATCTGTGAAGTTAGAGCTTACAGACTGTGGACATCAAAACGCCTGTGATGTTGAGGGGGGGTTCTAATGAGTGAGAAAACAAAGCAGTGTCAGGATGTTAATTGATGGCACTAGCAAGAAAGAAAGTGCCCCAGTGTCTGCAATCAGAAAGGTGCTTGTGTTAAATGTTCAGAAATGAACTGGTTAAGTTTTGTTACCCTAATGATATGTGTGTGTTTAAATAGGGAAGATCCATAGCCCTAGCATTAGAGATTGGAGCAGTAAAAGATGGTCAGTTAATGGATAAGTACTGTACCTAGTGTGAGAAAACACAGTATTGTCTGGTGCAGTATCTGCAAAAGTTTGAGGAATATTTAAGACGGTTGAACGTCCTGTGATGGACTGATTCACTTTCCCTGCCTTAACAGAGAAACATTCCTAAGATAAGAGAAGCAGGCAAAAAAAAAAGGGGGAGGGAATCATGCAGAATAAGTGATGTTATATGTGTAATAACATTATAGAAGACAAAGAATTGTTTAATAATTTTCTTTCTTCTTTCCCAAGCAGTGTAATGTGGGAATCCAGCTTTTAACAAAAAATATTATATATGTGCAACACTAACTAAGACCACATGGCATATAAGATGATTTGGGTTTAACAAAATGACTGAATGATTATAACATGTATATTGTCTTGTTCTAAGATTTGATTAATCACAGAGTGAAGACCAGAAGACATTGGTGTAAACAGCACAACAGCGACATAGACCATCAGCAATTCTGGGTGTGGCGTGGCTATCTGTTTCTAGGAAAGCTGTGTCTGTCTGTGCTGCAAGTTTTGGGATAAAACAAAGAAAACTATGTGGCTGGGTTGGAAGACATAAATGATTCAGTGGTATGTGAATGGGTGTGGCTTTGAGTTGTAGTTGAGGCGAATATGTGTGAAGACTGATGGATGTTTTTAGCAGAGCTTTGTATGAGATTCATATTTTATGTATAAGGGCGTGGTTATGAGATGTTTGTGAAAAGGAGTACATGAAAATGTGAATGCGTATGGAGTACGATATTTGTTTTTAAATAATATGCGCATTGAGAATTTTATTTTATTTTTCTTGGAAGATTTTTGATTTTATTGGTGCCAACAGTGTTGATTGAGCTGTACATTTTTTTAAATTGAAGTCAATGAAAAGTTTCTTATGGGCCCTTTGTGTGTTCATGTCTGTATTGTCAGATCTGTTTGTTTCAATGTTTGAAGTTACGTGTTACATGTTAAGTGTTGTGCTAAACATCAGAGCTCTGTTCTCATGGACAGCTGGGACATTACTGACGGACAAAAGGAGAACCACAGCGTCCAACTGAAAGGGGTGGACTTAGATGACTCAGAGCGGAGGGAGGAGGATAGGGGTGGACGTTACAGACAACGACAGCCCTTGTGCCCATCCCCTAGTTATTAGACACTACCATGGAAGATGAGAAGTCCTGTTTTCCAGTCTATTAATTCCGCTATAGGAAAAGGTGGATACTTCTGTAAGCCAAAATGCAGAGTAACATCAAGCAGCATTGGTGGTTCAGTGGTGCCAACCATAGGTAGTGTTCCTTTGGCATTGCTTCAGCCCTGATGTCAAACGCCTCATTGAAGTGAGGAAAAAGGAGATTTTTTGTGAAACTCACCTGTAAAATATTTTTCTCGACTTTTCCATTGGGGGACACAGACCATGGGTATGGCTTAGAGGTATTAGCAGGAGGGACACTATGCAAATACAAAAGAGCTCCTCCTCCTCGGACTTATACCCCCCGACTCCACCAGGAGAAACTCAGGCGTTGCAAAAGCAGTAGGAGAAGGAGAAGAAAAAATAATGGAAGCCATCGGATCACAACCCATGAGGTCCAACCACAAACAGAAACTGAACTGAAAACCCCTCCTGCAACAGGCAGAATGGGTGGGAGCTGTGTCCCCCAATGGAAAAGTCGAGAAAAAGATTTTACAGGTGAGTTTCACAAAAAATCTCCTTTTCTCAGACTTTTTTCTATTGGGGGACACAGAACATGGGACGTCCTAAAGCAGTCCATGGGGTGGGAGAAAAATCAGCACCTCCAGGAGGAACGTCCAATGGTCAAACAGGAACTACAGCCTCTAAAACACTGCGGCCAAAGACAGCATCAGCCGAAGCCAGGGAATGCAACTGATAAAACTTCGTAAAAGGTATGTAAGGACGACCAGGTGGGCGCCTTACACAGCTGAGACGCAGAGGCACGATTGCGCCTTGCCCAGGAAGCCCCCACCGCCCTAGTGGAGTGAGCGGTAATCTGAGCCGGGAGAACCCTACCACGAGCGCGATAAGCCGCAGAAATGGCCAAACGGATCCATCGCGCCACAGTGACCTTGGAGGCCGACCAGACCCCTACGAGGCCCCTCGGGAATCACAAAGAGGGAATCTGAACGGCGGACGGAAGCGGTGGCCATGAGATACACTTTTAAGGCCCGGACAACATCCAGGGAATGCAGAGCGCGTTCCTTGGGGTTTGCCGGAGAAGTGCAAAAGGAGGGCAGGACAAGATCCTCGTTAAGGTGGAAAGGAGAGACCACCTTGGGCAGAAAGGAGGGCACCGGACGTAGCACAACCTTATCCTGGGGAAAAACCAGAAAAGGCTCCTGACAGGAAAGAGCGGCTAACTCCGACACCTGTCTGATGGAAGTTATGGCCACAAGGAAGACCACTTTCCAGGTGAGAAAAGTCAGGGAGACCTCTCTCAGAGGTTCGAAGGGGGCTGTCTGCAGAGCGCGCAAGACCAAATTGAGATCCCAAGGAGGCAAAGGGGGAATATAAGGAGGAGCCAAATGTGCCACCCCCTGAAGGAAAGTTTTCACAGGACCCATAAGAGCAAGGGACTTCTGAAAAAAGACGGCCAGCGCCAAAACCTGACCTTTTAGGGAACTCAGCGACAGTCCCATCTCTAGTCCGGACTAAAGAAAAGACAGCACCATCGGGATGGAAAAGCGAAGGGGAGGGAACCCCGAGTTCTCACAAAAAGTCAGGAAGGCCTTCCAGGTACTATAGTAAATCCGGGAGGAAGCCGGCTTCCTCACACTAATCATGGTTCTAATTACGGAATCCAAGAACCCCCTCTTCTTCAGGATGGCGGTTTCAACAGCCACGCCGTTAAACGAAGAGACCGTAAATTCCGGTGGAAGAGCGGGCCCTGAGACAGTAGGTCCTTTCTGTCGGGAAGAGGCCATGGGGCGTCCGCCAGCATCCGAGCCACGTCTGAGAACCACACGCGGCGAGGCCACCCAGGAAGCTGGCATCGGTGGTGACGATCGTCCGGGAGAAAGGATCTCCCCGACCTCAGATTCATCGGGGACAGCCACCAAGTAAGAGCTGCCCGAACTCACTGAGACAAGTGGATGCGATCGTCCAGACCCCGAGAGTTCTTGTCCCAGAGAGAAAGGATCTCCTGTTGCAACAAGCGAGTGTGAAACTGGGCATACGGAATGGCCTCGAAAGAGGCCACCATAAGACCCAGGACCCGCATGCATTCCCGTATGGAGAGGAATTGGGAGCGCAGCAGATGCGACACTGCCCCCTGGATCTGGGAGGACTTGGAGACTGGCAGGAACACTCTGGCGGACGAGGTGTCCAAAATCATCCTCAGAAAGGAGAGCTTCTGGGATGGGAGGAGAGAGGACTTTGGGAAATTGATAATCCAGCCGAACTATTCCAGAGTCTGGACAGTGATCCGGACGCTGTCCTCGGCCTGCGGAAGCGAGGGGACCTTTATCAGGATATCGTCCAGATAGGGCAGCAAAGGAATGCCCCTGGTACGAAGAAGCCCCATGATCGGTGCCAGGATCTTGGTAAAGACCAGAGGGGCGGTTGCTAACCCGAAAGGAAGGGCGACAAACTGAAAGTGTCGACTACCAATGGCGAAGCGCAGGAACTGTTGGTGAGATTCTGCGATCGGAACATGCAGATAAGCGTCCTGGATGTCCACGGACGCGAGGAACTCCCCTGGAAGAAGAGAAACAATAACGGAGCGGAGGGATTCCATTCGAAACCTCCGCACCCGTAGAGACTTGTTGAGTAGTTTTAGGTCCAGGATCGGATGCACCGACCCCTCCTTCTTTGGGACCACAAACAGGTTTGAATAGAAACCTGTGCCCTGTTCCTCTGGGGGAACCGGGGTAATAACCCGCCGGTCCAGAAGGGAGTAAACTGCCATTAAGAGGTCCGAGGCTCTGGTCGGATCCCCCGGAACGCGAGGGGAGAAAAAACGTTCCGGCGGTCTGGACGCGAACTCTATCTTGTAACCAGACGTTACAATCTCTAGAGCCCATGCGTCCTGAACATGAGCCCGCCAAACCTGCTGATAAGAGAGCAGGCGGCCCCCCACCACGAGGGGTGGGGGCGCCCCTTCATGCGGAAGACTGCTTGGGAGCCGCAGGGCGGGCCGACTGTGCCCTCGGGCGCCAGGAAGGCTGGGGCTTGAAGGAGGGCTTCTTTCGGGAATCCTGTGACCCCCCAGCGGAGGAAGCAGGTGATGTCCTGTTAGAAGAGAAGCGGCGAAAGGACTGGTACCGAGAACCGGAAGTCCTAGGCCAAAAGGGGCGCTTAGATCTGGGCTGGGGAAGATGAGTGCTCTTGCCCCCAGTAGCGGCAGAGATTAACTCATCCAGTTGGGCCCCAAAAAGTCTGGAACCCTCAAAGGGGAGGTTAGCAAGGGAACGCTTGGAGGGAGCGTCGGCGTCCCATACCTTCAACCAGACCTCCCTGCGCTGAATGACCGTGAGGGCTGAAATGCGGGCAAAGAGGGAACCAATGTCCATGGAAGCCTCACATAGGAATTTGGAAGCCTGAGACATCTGGAGGACCAAATCCAGTGTGTCAGCAGACGCATCTTGTTCCGCCAGGTCCTGGTGATGGCGCTGCAACCACACAGAGAGAGCTCTGGCCACCCATGCTGAGGCAAAGGCAGGTCGCAGGGACGTGCCCGCCAGTGAGAAAATGGATTTGGCCAGAGAATCTAGGCGCCTGTCCACAGCGTCCTGCAGAGAGGAGCCGTCCAGGACCGGGAGGGCCGTGTTCTTGGCCAACCTGGCCACCGGGGGATCCACCTTAGGGGGAGAAGACCAATTCTCCACGCTGTCCGTCGGAAAAGGATAGAGAGTATCCATGCGTTTGGTGGCAGAAAACTTTTGATTAGGATGGTCCCAGGCCCTGGATATGACCGCAGAAAATTCCTCATGGACCGGAAATGC
The DNA here is from genome assembly GCF_905171765.1 of Bufo bufo. NCBI lineage: Eukaryota > Metazoa > Chordata > Amphibia > Anura > Bufonidae > Bufo > Bufo bufo. The sequence goes on from NC_053392.1 coordinate 323,873,625, forward strand.
AGCAGCCTCCGTTTTTTTGGGAGGAAAGATGGCGAACTCCCTCCTAGTGGAAGGAGGAGAATCCCCTTGGAGGTTAAAGGTGTACCTGACAGCCGCTACTAAGTCAGCCACCATAGAGGAGAGCTTCGGAGGAAGGTCCCGCTCCGAGACCTCTTCCGAGCCGGACAATTCCCCTTCAGACCTGCGCTCCCTAGGGGGGGGGGGGGGAAGAGTTGTCCGAACATGCCTCTAGACGAGGGGGGGAAGCAGAGTCATCCGAGGAGGGATGCTGTCGCTCACGCTGCCTCTTAGTAGTCAGGCGTCCTCTGCGGGAACCACTGTGAGGAGAAGAGTGGTTGGCGCTGCAGGATTGGAGACTGCCATACGTTCCATGAAGGACATGGCTGCCTTGGCGAATAAGGCCAAATCAGCGGCCGCACTGGACATGGCGGATGCCTAAGCGGGAGCCGCAGACTCCGCAGTGACCGGGGGGGGACTGGTCTGGACAAGAGAAGGGGGAGAAGGGTGACTCTGTCCAGGGGCAGGGCAGGAGGCACAGGTACCAGTGACCGAAAGTGGAAGAAGACACTCTATACAGGACCCTATTGGGGTCTGAGAAGAGGTCTTAACAGACTTAGGTTTTGGCATGATGGCAACCAAAAAAATATATAGCTGCAGCTAGAAGCTGAAACAATCCTACCACTCAGGCAACAGCATAGGAACAACACCGGAGAGGAGCAGGGAGCAGGGGAGCAGCCACCCGGCGAGAGGAGAGCTCACAGTGGACGGAGTAGGGAGCACTAGGCTCCACTCCCTGGACACGTCATAGAGGCGCGAAAAAAGCGCACGCTCCACTCTCAGGGCTACTGATAACATGGCCCCCGGCGCCGAACGCGGCATAGCGGGGGTTAATAAAAGGTATGGCCGCTCATGCAGGGGAAGGCTGAGAAACCCGGAAAGCGGGGATCCGCCGCTGGTGTGTGCTGCTGTAGTATAGAGAGCGGCGCCGGCGCAGCTCTGATCAGACGTGCCGCATAAAGAGAAAGCCAGTATGGCGCATGCCCTTAATAAAATGCCTCCAGAACCCCAGCGCCCCAGACAGAATGAATGACCCAAATACCCATTCACCCAGACGGCCCATAAGTCTCAGTGCAGAGGAGGGGAGGGAGGGAAGGGGGGGGGCACAGATGATGCAGCTTCATACATATCTGCTCCTGAAGTCTTCTCCCTCTGTCTTGTACCAGCAGGGCTCACCTCTTCAGACATCTGACTCACCTGAGTTCAGTGCTCTGGATGGAGGGCAGCAGCAGGTGACCCAGGGGCTGGTGGGAAGCCGGAGCTAACAGGTGGAGCCCGGATCCACTTAACTTCTTGGGGGGAAATGGAGGCAGCCAGGCAACGTCCCAAAGATGGCGGCGGGCACTCCATGGGGGACCAGGAAGGCGCCATGCCGACCTGTGTCCCCATCTAGAAGAAAATAACAAAAGGGAGTAGAAAAAACTAAGTGTCATCCTCCTTCACCAGACACTAAGCAAAGATGGAGTTTCTAATGGTGGAGTCGGGGGGTATAGCCCGAGGAGGAGGAGCTCTTTTGTACTTGCATAGTGTCCCTCCTACTAATACCTCTAAGCTATACCCATGGTCTGTGTCCCCAATGGAAAAAAGTCAGAGAAAAGTAAGTCTGCCACCCTATAATGGTCCTGCAGAGTCTATGGGACCCAGATCCCAGAAGAGAGAGTGTTGTGCTGTGTGTGGTACTCCTCATCCACACCACACGAGAGGATTGTATTCTATGTTGACCATGCCCGGATCACTGTCCGTCCCCACAGACACCCATGTTTTTTGTCATAAGGAGAACACAAAGACAGGTAGGGGGGAGTTAGATCAAGATTAGGAAACAGGAAATCCAGTATCGGCTCTACTTTTAAACATTTTTAGCAGATTCAGTCTGGCCCAATGATATACCTCACTCTGGGTGATAAAGAAGTAGTCCCGTTTTTGATTGATACTGGAGCAGCCAAGACAGTTGTGCACAGCAAACATGGCCTCCCCTGATTTACTCTCCAAGGACACCAGTCTTTGGGTAGAAGTGGATGGGAAAGCAGTACACTCCCCTTTCAACAGAAACCATCCATATTAGATTTGCCCCTAACCAAGATGTGCTTGCCTGTTTGCTGGTCAGTGGTAACGCCCCTTGTTGCCTCCTGGGTGCAGATTTGCTTGCAAAAGTACATGCTAGTATCTCATATCAGGAGGACGGCACTGTGAAGCTTACAGGTGCCCTCAATGACCAGGAACTTTGTTTGTTGGCCATTAGTGATACAATTCCCTGGTCCATGTTTGTATCAGTACCCCCAGAAGCTGAGAAAAGCAAACCCACTCACCATTGGATGGTACATGACCTACATGCCGTTAATGAAGCCACAGTACCCAATACACACACCTTGTTGGCTCAGGTTCCCATTACCTCTACTCACTCCACTGTGATTGATTTGTCCTTTAGTCCCTACCGCCTCACAGATGAGGTGGTAGATGCTTTTTATGCCTAGAGCTGGCAATTTTGTGTTCCCCCACACCGGGCCTATCAGATTATTACATTTAGATTGTATTGCTATGAAGTGAGTGGCCATGACTCAGCTGTCCTCACCCAACTGCCTGGCCAGCAATAACGCCCCGTAGCATATTATTCAGCCAGACTTGATCCCGTGGCCAGAGGTGCCCCTTTTTGCATCAGAGCTGAAGTAGTTGTACTAGCTATGCTTGATGAACTAGCTATACTTGATGTTGCTCTCCAAAAAGTGTAATACTTTGGACCCAGCCACCCTGTTGCCTCTGGATCAAGGGGGGAGGGAAGAGTTAGGGCACCGCACTTTAAACTTTTCTTCCAGATTTCTTCCAGATTCAAAGGAAGAGGCTCCTGACTGTATGCAGATGATGTCACAAGAGGTAGTGGGATTTGGTAAATCAGTCATTAGGTAATCTAGATCATGTGCTCTTTGTGGATGGATCGAGGTATGGATAGGATGGCAGGTACTACCCAAGGTGGGCATGTATGAGTATGTATTGATATGTGATGACTTGTTTTCAGGATGGCCAAAACCGTACCCAAAGAAGTAAAGAAGATTATGGCCGAAGTTGTGTGCAGGTAATGGGGTACCTTAGATCATTGAAAGTGACACAGGTGTTCACTTCACAGGTGAAGTGATGCAGGAGATGATGAAGGTTTTGGGTGTAGGACAGGCCTTACATGCTTCGTACCATCCACAAAGCAGCAGTAGAGTAGGAAAAAGGAACTGAATGGGACACTAAAGTTAAAGATTCAAAAAGCCTTAACAGAGTGCCTGCTGGTAGCCCTCTTTTAGTAAGGTATACGCCTAACCGTGAGACAGGCCTTTGTCCCTATAAGGTCCTTTTTGGGTCAGCCCCTAGGATAGGATTTTATTTCCCACAGCAGCTCCAGATTCAACATGGTTGTCTGACAGATTATGTGATCAGTTTTGTACAAGCGTTTGACTAAAGTATATTTTCGAGTTTTTGCTTCACTTCCAGGTTTTGATAAAGTACCAGGAACCAACCCACTTGTGTCTGGAGATTGGGTGGTAGTAAAAAGACACGTTAGAAAAGTCCTAAAACCCTGGTTTGATGTTCCATTCCGAGTGTTGTTGACCACAAGCACAGTGAAGCTCAAAGAAAAGCATAATTTGATTGATTTCAAAGAAGTGTTGAGACTGGTTTTCCCTTGTGTGACTGTTGATCATGACTCAAAAGAATATGGAAAATTGTATGAAAACTTTGTTCCAGACAAATCAGAAGCACTGATGACCTCAAGTCTCCCCCATATGATGTCAACACAAATTAGGGAAAGATTATCTAACTTCCCCGTGCTCAAATCCAGTGTCATGGGAGGCTGTTCACTAGGAATGGCTTGTTGTGGAAGCTGGTGAAGAGGAGGCGGAGCATTGGGACAGATGTTTAGGTTTAGGGAGAGAATTAAAATTCAAGGGGGGACTGTTAGAGATGTGTGAATTTTATTCTATATTTTTTGTATATCTCTAGGAAAGTAACTGGTTAATCTTAAGTTGTTACAAACTTCTTCTTATCTCAGGAGCCTCCCTCCTCCCCTTTCTGCTGTTAGTCGAGCTCCGTCGGTGCAACGCTGTGAGAAGAAGGAGGGGGGGCAGAGAACTGTGCTGTGGGCAGCGTTTGTCTTCTGTCTCCCCACAGATGCTTTGGGGAGGATGTGTGCACTGTGAGGGGATGCTGGGTCCAATCCCTTGGCTGGATGAATATGATGCACACATGTTGCTCACTGCCTATGGAGGAACACCTCTTTGAGGCGTCATGTGTGACGTGTGAAGTATTATTGTTAGGATAGACGCCATTACAACATGGCGACGATAACCAGATGTTTACATTGGTTCACATTCCAAAGTAGTGCACAGTGCGCAGATGCTAGAGTGTTCTCTTCTTCTCTTATCTCTTATCTCCTTTTCTGAAGATGTATATACCGCTTACTTTCTGTAATAAAGTAGAGATTGCATTGACCATCTATGTGTCAGCGTCTAGTCTCTCAGCCAAGTGTGGATATTAACCCCTGGGGGGTATTTTGATTCGGAGCACCAGAGTGTATCTTAAAGGCTTTAATTAAAAGCCGCTTTATCACCAGGTTCCTGCCTAGTCATTTCCCCTGGCCTTGTCAATAAAGAGAAAGGAAGAAGGAGGAGCAACCGGGCACAGAGAGGCTTGGGCCTGCCCTCGGTGCACTTAAATGCTCATTTGCATTTGGGTAAAAATGTATTCTCCTCCAGAATTAAGTCATGGATTACATTCAGCTGAGCCCTTCAAGGCATTGTGCCTGGTTTATCAGTGAATTTCCTGGTGCTATATCACTTGAAAAAAATTATTTTTTATTGCCATATCCATATGCATTACTGTGCACAGACATATCAATCCAGATATGGGAACATATGATGAAGGAGGCACTTCAGAGAAATTAAAAAAGAGAGCAACACGCCACGCTTCTGAAGCATGATCTGAACACGCTTTACAAGACCTCCCCTTGGGAGGCCAAGTATAAGCCTTGTGATTAGTGATAGATACGCGGAGAGGAAGACTGTCTTGTGGTTTCTTTTCAAATCAATTTACTTGTCTAATATGTACTGAAACAAGTTATAAGCTTCAATAATAACACTTTATCCCAGTGAAATTACAACCGAGAAATTGCTTCTCTGCAGCGATGCAATCAAAACTAGCATCTGCCCGCAGCATTGGTAACCTGTCAATTAATGTGCTCGCTCGTGAAAGCAAAATGTCGAGTGAGCTTTTAAATCCTCAAGTACCTGCTTTTAACCTTATGTACGGCCCACTGAATTAATTATAGCATACAGAAATAAATAATCCTCCCATTACAAGGAGTCTTAATTAAGTTGTAAAGTGACCTTGGCTTTGGCATTGTTAAAGTAGTTAACAAATAAGGTGCCTCAAAATAAAAGCTATTAATTACTCCCAAAGCCATTACCTGGAAGAAACCGCGCCAACAGTATTTTGTTAAGGCAAAGATGAAGAACAGTGCGGTACATCCACATACATGTAGATCCACATGGTGCTTCTAATGAAACATGTACAGAAAATGGGCTCCTCAGGGGCAGAAAGTAGAATTCATTTCAATGTCAACTTTACTTTCCGATTTGAAGTAATATAAACCAGTGAACACTGACACCATTTTATTCACTTCTGATACAGGTTACAAGGCAGTAGTCATGTAGTGAAGGAACAAAGCAGATGTCAGGCCATTTGATGATACATATGAATATTACATCCTTAAAAGGCTTTCCGAGAATGAAAACATATCTCAACCTGTGCAGCCAATGCAGGAGCAGATATGCTGGCAAGATCCTTGCAAACCATTGTGATCAGCATGGTTCCACAGACCCCCACCAATAAAATGTTGATGGCCTCTCTCAACAGTGGCCACACACGAGATGAATGTTGGCTGAACCTACAGATTTCAGCAGTAACATTTGTCTATCTAATGTAAATGTCAGTGATTTCAAACCTGTGGCTCTCCAGCGGTTGCAAAACTACAACTCCCATGATGCAGAATAACCACAGGCTGCTGGGGTATGATGGGAGTTGTAGTGTTGCCATAGCTTTGGGGAACACTGTATGGGATGTTCAAAGTTTCTTTGATAACACAGATGTTGAGGGACAGAAGAGTAGGGTATATTGGATTTCAAGGAGTACTTCCATAACCCTTATGGAAACATATGAATGCTTGGCCATGCAGAGTGTAAATGTGTAAAAGGGGGTGGGGGTGGGGGAGTTATATCTAATGTGCATGGCCACCAGAGAATTGGCACCCACTAATTTAATCTGATGGCCATCTAGTGTACTTCCCTCACACGGTCTTTCATGATGACTGAAACGTCTCATCTTAGGTTATGCTTATGTTCACACAAGGTTGTTTTGCCGCAGAGAATTCTACAACAAATCCACAATAAATTTAACACAGGAAAGGCATCACTATTTGGCAGATTTTGATGCAGATTTCCTCCCCACCGCCTTCACAGTGGTACATATCACTCCACAGATTTGAACATTTGCTGCATGATCTGTGGATATTTTTACTGTATTTTTTTTTTCTTAAACATTCTCCAGGTCTGAGCTGAAGTTAGCCAACATTTTGGCAAAGAAAGTGGTGCATGTGCTTTATAAACAAGGTGCACCATTTCCACCAAAAACCGCAAAAATGACAGAAATGGGTAGACACTGTTTAGAATACTGAACGCTTTCTGCACAACTTTTACTCCAAAATACCGGCCATGCCATGATCTTTCCAATGGTAATTTCTTTTTAGTACAAAACTTTCCTTTCTTATAACTTACGCATTTCAGTCCGTCCAATAGAGACTCTAGTGGACAGATTTCAATGCATAGCTACATCGGCAGTGCATTTAGCTGGCATTTCCTTTTGCTCTCAAGTGTATTGTGTACTTAAGTGAAATTTAAAAAGACCCTAAAATCCAATGTTTCTTGAAGACGCTTCAAAAGCTGAATGATTTATGCAGTGTCTCTGGGGATCAATGAAACAAGTGCCTAAATTAAAAAGGCTTTGTTTTCTGACACATCAGAAAGGGAAGGGAACACATAAGCAATTACATTCAATTATAAGCTACATTTCACTTACACGTTTCATAGTATTGTTTCATTACTTTCAGGGTTCTGAGCAGTCATTTGTTGCCATTCCATCTCTTCTTAATTAGGTATAGTTAATATTTCTATTTAATGTGCTTGTAATTTCGTTTCTACTCTGTCCGGCAGATGTATTTGAAATGGTGGAAATTTTACATTTTCTATTTCTTTATAAAGGGAATCGAAAGGAGACTAGAAGATCCAGATTTTACATGAGGTTTACATAAGCCTGTAATGGACACATGGCGACAGGAGACAATCACTGGTACCAGTGACAACATTGATTGGGGCATCACTGATGTGGTCAACAAGGAGCTTCCAAAGCCACACCATCGTGCCTCCCACGTGAACACGATACCGCAAGAGAACACGGGACAGAAATTAAGAGCCAAGAATATTACAGTTTTTTACAAGGGTGATTTGTTACAATAGTCAGAAATCTGTTAATTCTGTTTAACATATAACATATTAAATGAAATCAACAATGCATACTGAAAAGTTCCCCACGGGATCCCAAAACTGCTAGTGTGGGGCAATATACTGGTATCTACCATATACCGCGGTATTAAAAAACATCAATATGGCGATATTACCGTTTCTTAATTTCTGCTGTATTTTAGTGATGTCATAGGAGTGGTTGCACTTGAAAACACTGACCACTTCCAAAACGGGCACTGTGTACTTCTGAGGTGTCGAGCTGCCCGTATATATGTGTGTATATTGAAAAAGGCTCTAGTTATGAGCCGAAACGTTGCACCGCACAGGTGATTAAAGGAATTATTTGCTCTTAACTTACCAGAGTGCCGCTCATTTTCTGGAAAATATATATATATATATATATATATATATATATATATATTTTCCAGAAAATATATATATTTATTTATTTTTTTTATATTTTTTTTTCTGCTGTCTTCTTGCCATGTCACTACTACATCCAGTTTACTGAGGCCATAAGGTGAGTACCTTCTCTGTCTGAGTGACCCTTCATCAAGTATGTATATGTATGAAACCCCATGGTGCAGAAGGCTACGAGGAATCACTAGTATTATCACTATCAATATTATAATTACGTGTCTCTATGTCGTCTACATTTATCATGATGGGACTGGAAAGTGATATTAAATGTAAATAATTAGGGATGAGCGAATCAACTTCGGATGAAACATCCAAAGTCGATTCACATAAAACGTTGTTAGAATACTGTACTGTCACAGTCCCTTCCATGACAGAGGTGAGAAGATCAGAGAGACTGGTGGCACGTGAGGGTATCTGACAGTCTCTCGGTTTTCATCTTGCAGTGTTGTGGTTTGGCAATGACCACACCTCTTGTCAAGTGCAGATTACTGAGGCTCTATTTAGTTCTGACTCACACTGCTTCCCATGCAGTTGATATTTCCTGCTGGAGTTGGTTGAGCTGGTGTATTGTTCCTTTGGATCTCCTGCTCCTCCATTCTTCTTTAACCACTTCCCGCCACACTAACGCCGAAAGGCGTCATTGCTGCGGCGCTCCGAGGCTACACTAACGCCGATTGGCGTCATCTCGCGTGAGCCGAGATTTCCTGTGAACGCGCGCACACAGGCGCGCACGTTCACAGGATCGGAAGGTAAGCGAGTGGATCTTCAGCCTGCCAGCGGCGATCGTTCGCTGGCAGGCTGTAGATGCGATTTTTTTAACCCCTAACAGGTATATTAGACGCTGTTTTGATAACAGCGTCTAATATACCTGCTACCTGGTCCTCTGGTGGTCCCTTTTGCTTGGATCGACCACCAGAGGACACAGGCAGCTCAGTAATAAGTAGCACCAAACACCACTACACTACACCCCCCCCCCCCCCCGTCACTTATTAACCCCTGATCACCCCATATAGACTCCCTGATCACCCCCCTGTCATTGATCACCCCCCTGTAAGGCTCCTTTCAGACGTCCGTATGATTTTTACGGATCCACTGATACATGGATCGGATCCGCAAAACACATACGGACATCTGAATGGAGCCTTACAGGGGGGTGATCAATGACAGGGGGGTGATCACCCCATATAGACTCCCTGATCACCCTCTTTCATTGATCACCCCCCTGTCATTGATCACCCCCCTGTAAGGCTCCATTCAGATGTCCGGATGTGTTTTGCGGATCCGATCCATGTATCCGTGGATCCGTAAAAAACATAAGGACGTCTGAATGGAGCCTTACAGGGGGGTGATCAATGACAGGGGGGTGATCACCCCATATAGACTCCCTGATCACCCCCCTGTCATTGATCACTCCCCTGTAAGGCTCCATTCAGACATTTTTTTGGCCCAAGTTAGCGGAAATTTTTTTCTTTTTTTTTTTCTTACAAAGTCTCATATTCCACTAACTTGTGTCAAAATACTTCAATTACTCTTACCGGTAATATGTTTTCCATGAGCCCATGACAGCACCTGTGAGAGATCCTCCTCCTTCCGGACAGGAAACAGGAACTTCCCAGATCTTTAAATTGGTCCCATGCCTTCCACCTTCAGTATTTGACAAGATTCCTGGGACCAGCAACGCACCTATATATAGTAAAGACTAACAACATAGGCGAGAAAACATAATAGAAAAAAACTCTGCACCAAATATATGCCAGGCATATCTCTTCTTTGGCACCATACTAAAGAGTAAATTTCTCTTTCTCTTTTTTTTTTTTTTTTTCATCATCATTCTTTATAAATAAAAGTCTTATTATTATTATATTTTTTATTTTTATTTTTTTAAATAAGGGAGGGAATTATGTAGGTGCTGTCATGGGCTCATGGAAAACATATTACCGGTAAGAGTAATTGAAGTATTTCCATTACGCCCCATGACAGCCACCACCGAGGCGTTGTCTGATAGGATCCTGACATGCTTTTGGGACAAAAAAGGGAGACTTTTCTCTAGTGCGCACAGGACTTCTCTTAATTCCCTGGCATTTTGGGACTGAGCACTGTGGTCTCTTGACCAAGGACCTTGGAAAAACCCCAAAACTGAATGGGCCCCCCATCCCCAAGGGCTTGCGTCGGTGGTTATTATCAAGGGATCGTGTCTCACCCACTCTACCCCCCGACCGAGGTTCGAAGCCTTTAGCCACCAAGCTAGGGACCGGGTTACTGAACCCGGGACCACAATCTTGTGATCCAGGGATAGCGACCTCCCATCCCATTTGGATAGAATGAGCCGTTGCAGTATTCTGGACCTGAATTGGGCCCACCTCACAGCCGGAATACAAGCCGTCATCAGACCCAGAATAGACATAGCTTTTCTTAAGGGGACTTCCTTGACCTTGCTGAAAGACCTGATCTTCTGCTGAATCCCTTTCTTTTTTGTCCGCTGGAAGATAAGATTTCTGAGTCTGAGAGTCTAACAGGATGCCGAGGAAAACGCATCTGGATGTTGGAATCAGGGATGAATTGTCCCAATTTATTAACCAGCCCAGGCTCATCAGGATCCCCAGGACCTTCTGTATGTGAGATTTCAACTGCTCTGGGGACTGCCCTACCAGGAGAAGGTCGTCCAGGTATGAGACTATAATGATGTCCGACCTCCTTACTTCTGCCATTACCTCCGCCATCAGCTTTGTGAAGAGCCTCGGCGCCTGTGATACCCCAAAAGGAAGTGCTCTGAACTGTAAATGGACGATTGATTCCCCCATCTTTACTGCCACCCTCAGGTATTTTTGGGACGAGGGATGGATGGGCACGTGGTAGTAGGCGTCCTTTATGTCTATTGAGGCCATCACGCAGTAGGGAAACAGATGGAGGACCGTGGAGGAGATGGACTCCATCCTGAACTTCTGGTAGGACAGATACTGGTTGAGACCCTTTAAATTTATAATCAGTCTGAACGTACCGTTGGGCTTGGGGACCAGAAATAGGGTTGAATAGAAACCCTCTCCTTGTTCGACCTTGGGGACTGGGACAAGGACTGCCTTTCCCAGGAGGTTGTTTATTTCCTCCGAAAGTGCCACCTGTTTTGGAGAATTTTGATTTAAAGAAGTAACTTTGAATGTCCTGGGTGGTAGTCTCTTGAAGTCTAGGCGATAGCCTTCCTTTATAATATCCTTTACCCAGGCGCTTGCGGTAATATTTCGCTAGGCTGGAAAAAATAAAGAAAGACGACCGCCCACCTGGGGTCTGGCGTCATTGTTGAGTGGAACTTGATGTTTGAGGTCTGGGTTTAAACAGGACACTTTTTGATTTATCAGATCTCCACTCCCTCCTTTTCTTTGGATCCCCAAAAGCCTTCCTTCTTTCATTATTCCGAAATGGCTTCCCCTGTTTAGGAAAGGACGGTGCTGGAAATCCTTTCTTTTTATCGGATGCCTTATCTAAAATGTCATCTAAGGCTGATCCAAATAAAAAATCTCCTTGGCAAGGTAAGGCGCAAAGCTTAGATTTTGAAGCTACGTCGCCCTTCCACCCTTTCAACCATAAGGACCTTCTGGCTGAATTGGATAGAGCAGCCGCCCTAGCGGAAAGCCTCAATGCATCAGCAGAGGCATCAGAAATAAAGTCCACTGCCCTGGACATAGTTGGTATTGCCTCAAGCAGCTGATCCCTAGGAGTCTTATTCTCTATATGAGACTCTAATTCCTCCAACCAGAGCTTTAATGACCTAGCCACCGAGGTAGTTGCTATATTTGGCTTAAAGGCAGAGGTGGAAGCTTCCCAATTCTTCCTTAAGTAAGCGTCAGCCCTTTTGTCCATGGGATCTTTAAGGGACCCTAGATCCTCAAACGGAAGGGCTGACTTCTTATTTATCTTAGCTACAGGAGCGTCTACCCTTGGTACCTCCTGCCAAGCTGGGACCTCCTGATCATCAAAGGGGTACTTTCTCTTGACCGCTCTAGGGATAAAGAATTTTTTATCGGGCTTCTCCCATTCACGTTTAATCAGGCCTTGATACAGTCCTGAATGGGGAAAACTCTAGACTTTTTGGGCTTAAGGCTCTCAAACATCAGCTCTGGTCTAGACCTGGACTCCTTTTCCTCCCCCAGCTCCATCGTGGATCTAACCGCCTTCAATAATAGGTCCGTATCTTCAGCTCTAAACAACGGCTTCCCTGTCAAATCCTCGGAAGAGGAATCTGAGTCTACAATAGCGCCCTCCTCAGACTCGGAGTCCGTAGTATCCTCCGCTACCGCCTGGGCCTTCTTATGCCTGGATGAGCTAGGCAGGGATTTTCTAAGCTCCTCTACGGACGAACGGACTTCATTTTTTACTAAATTCTGGATACTCTGTAATAAAGATGGCGACTCCTCTGCCACTAACTTATCCAGACATGGCTGACAACATGTCTTGGAGTAAGATGAATCCAACTTCCTCTTGCAGATTCCACACTCCTTAGCTCTTTTGTGGGAAGCTTTCCTTGGGGCCTCTTTAGCCTGCATTTAATAAAACATCCCATCAGTTTAACCTGACCATAATAATAACTCCCCAAAGGGAGATGGTGGGGGTTAACCCCTCTTACCCCCAGGAGTACCATGCTGGGTTCCAAAAGCTGCTCCTGTCTGTCGGTGCGCTGTTGTACATCCCCTTCTTCCTGCATCATCATGCTGTGTAAAGGGGGGCAATCGAGGGCTGTAGGTGCCGCTTGCGCCAGTCGATCCTGCTGCTATTCCATCGACGCTGGCTGACCGGCGTTCCCTTTTTCAAATGGGCCGCGCAGCGCCCGCCATGTTATAGCTCCTCCCCTTCCGGCCGGTGGAACGCACGCGTCACTTCCGGCGCGACGCGCGCGTCCAGCACAGCCAGCCTCAATGAGAGGGAAGACGCAGCTCCCCCCTCATGCCGAGACTTCGCCGGCAGGCAGGGACACGAGGCAGCCCAGGCATCCCCCCATGGCTCCGAAGAAGGGAAGAAAATGCAGACGCCGGGCTTCTCAGCGGCTCCTAGTGGAGACTTACGCCGACAGGTACCTCCACTAGGTTTCGTCTTAACCCTAGAGGTCCTGCAGCCACAAAATAGACCTGGAAAGAAATCCTCCTGTCCCTGGACAGGAAACAGGAAAGAACTGAAGGTGGAAGGCATGGGACCAATTTAAAGATCTGGGAAGTTCCTGTTTCCTGTCCGGAAGGAGGAGGATCTCTCACAGGTGCTGTCATGGGGCGTAATGGAAAAATAAAATCTCACATGAACTCCCCATACCCCTCACGGAATCCAAATGCGTAAAAATTTTTAGACATTTATATTCCAGACTTCTTCTCACGCTTTAGGGCCCCTAAAATGCCAGGGCAGTATAAATACCCCACATGTGACCCCATTTCGGAAAGTAGACACCCCAAGGTATTCGCTGAGGGGCATATTGAGTCCATGAAAGATTTCAATTTTTGTCCCAAGTTAGCGGAAAGGGAGACTTTGAGAAAAAAAAAAAAAATAATCAATTTCCGCTAACTTGTGGCAAAAAAAAAAAAATTTCTATGAACTCGCCATGCCCCTCATTGAATACCTTGGGGTGTCTTCTTTCCAAAATGGGGTCACATGTGGGGTATTTATACTGCCCTGGCATTTTAGGGGCCCTAAAGCGTGAGAAGAAGTCTGGGATCCAAATGTCTAAAAATGCCCTCCTAAAAGGAATGTGGGCCCCTTTGCGCATCTAGGCTGCAAAAAAGTGTCACACATCTGGTATCGCCGTACTCAGGAGAAGTTGGGGAATGTGTTTTGGGGTGTCATTTTACATATACCCATGCTGGGTGAGAGAAATATCTCGGTCAAATGCCAACTTTGTATAAAAAAATGGGAAAAGTTGTCTTTTGCCGAGATATTTATCTCACCCAACATGGGTATATGTAAAATGACACCCCAAAACACATTGCCCAACTTCTCCTGAGTACGGCAATACCACATGTGTGACACTTTTTTGCAGCCTAGGTGGGCAAAGGGGCCCACATTCCAAAGAGCACTTTTCGGATTTCACCGGCCATTTTTTACAGATTTTGAGTTCAAACTACTTCTCACGCATTCAGGCCCCTAAAATGCCAGGGCAGTATAAATACCCCACATGTGACCCCATTTTGGAAAGAAGACACCCCCAGGTATTTCGTGATAGGCATAGTGAGTTCATGGAAGTTTTTATTTTTTGTCACAAGTTAGTGGAATATGAGACTTTGTAAGAAAAAAAAAAAAATCATCATTTTCCACTAACTTGTGACAAAAAATAAAAAGTTCTATGAACTCACTATGCCCATCAGCAAATACCTTAGGGTGTCTACTTTCCGAAATGGGGTCATTTGTGGGGTGTTTGTACTGTCTGGCCATTGTAGAACCTCAGGAAACATGACAGGTGCTCAGAAAGTCAGAGCTGCTTCAAAAAGCGGAAATTCACATTTTTGTACCATAGTTTGTAAACGTTATAACTTTTACCCAAACCATTTTTTTTTTTATCAAAGACATGTAGAACAATAAATTTAGAGAAAAATGTATATATGGATGTCGTTTTTTTGGCAAAATTTTACAACTGAAAGTGAAAAATGTCTTTTTTTTGCAAAAAAATAAAAATCGGTAAATTTTGATTAATAACAAAAAAATTAAAAATGTCAGCAGCAATGAAATACCACCAAATGAAAGCTCTATTAGTGAGAAGATAATGAGGTAAAATTCATTTGGGTGGTAAGTTGCATGACCGAGCAATAAACCGCTAAAGTTGTGGAGTGCCGATTTGTAAAAAAGGGCCTGGTCACTAGGGGGGTATAAACCTGTGGTCCTTAAGTGGTTAAGCTAAGTGTATTTTGTTTTGCATTTTGTTGTTCACTTGCGTTTGTGGTTTTCTAGGCCTCAGGGAGACTCTAGTTCCTTTATCTGGTAAGCAACCAGTAGTCTCATTTCCTGCCACCACTCCTAGGGATTTCCAGAGTCTCCAGGGATAAGGTTCCGGTGTATGAGTATTTCCACCTTCAGGGTCTACTCATATTGGCAGGAGTCAGGGAGAGGTCTAGGGATTTCTAGGAGGTCACCATCCCTCTCCCTTAACTTTGAGGCCAGTCTATTTCCTTCAGTTTTTTTTGTTTTATTTTGTTTTTTAACCCCTTAAGGACTCAGCCCTATTTCACCTTAAGGACTTGGCCATTTTTTGCAAATCTGACCAGTGTCACTTTATGTGGTGATAACTTTAAAACGCTTTTACTTATCCAGGCCATTCTGAGATTGTTTTTTCGTCACATATTGTACTTCATAACACTGGTAAAATAGAGTCAAAAAAATTATTTTTTATTTATAAAAAAATACCAAATTTACCAAAATGTTGGAAAAATTAGCAAATTTCCAAGTTTCAATTTCTCTACTTCTAGAATACATAGTAATACCTCCAAAAATAGCTATTAGTTTACATTCCCCATATGTCTACTTCATGTTTGGATCATTTTGGGAATGCCATTTTATTTTTTGGGGACGTTACAAGGCTTAGAAGTAGGGATGTCCCGATACCGATACCAGTATCGGTACCGATACCGGGCATTTGCACGAGTACATGTACTCGTGCAAATGTCCCCGATACCACTGCCGATACCTGTGCGCCGCTTCTATGTGTCTGTGTCAGTCCGCAGCCTGCCCCTGCACCTCGCACAGCTAACAGCTTCAGAGGGCAGCAGCAGGCACTGTGTAATAGGAGCCGACAGTGGAAGCCCCGCCCCTCCCCGCCCTCCAACCAATCAGAGACTCACAGCACAGGGAGCGTAGTGCAGGGACTCAGAGAATCGTCTGACAGTTTATTAGTTAAAAGAATCCAATGAGTCACAGACCGTCACCGGGTCCCTGCCAGGCTTCCTGCTCTGCGGCTCCCTGTAAGTCCGTCCGGGGGAAGGGGGGGGCATTATTAGCATAGCATGTAGTGGGGCTGGGTGTGTACAGGGTGCATGTAGCAGAGCAGGAAGTCTGGCAGGGACTCGGTGACACAGTCTCTGACTCATTAGATTCTTTTAACTAATAAACTCTCAGACGATTCTCTGAGTCCCTGCAATAACTATACATTGTAATTATATCAGTCTGCTCCACTGCATTCACTGCAGCAGAGCTGTGTTTGCCAGGAGCAAGTCCCTGGTGATAGTGTCTGTCTTCTATGGCCCTGGTCCTTCCCTTCCTGCTTGCAAGCTGCACATTGATCTCTAAAAGCAGGCATTAGGGCAAGAAGAAATATACATTACTGTATGATGGCCACAAGACTATTATACTGAGGAGGGGGGGCTTCAAAAATTGTTTTCCTGACTCCTTACAGTAGCGTCTCCTTGTGGCCGTCCCATACAGTATAACGTCTCCTTGTGGCCGCCCCATACAGTATAACGTCTCCTTGTGGCTGACCCCATACAGTATAACGTCTCCTTGTGGCTGCCCCCATACAGTATAACCTCTCCTTGTGGCTGCCCCCATACAGTATAACGTCTCCTTGTGGCCGCCCCATGCAGTATAACGTCTCCTTGTGGCTGCCCCCATACAGTATAACGTCTCCTTGTGGCCGCCCCATACAGTATAATAGTGGCTGCCCCCATACAGTATAACGTCTCCTTGTGGCTGCCCCCATACAGTATAACGTCTCCTTGTGGCTGCCCCCATACAGTATAACGTCTCCTTGTGGCTGCCCCCATACAGTATAATGTCTCCTTGTGGCTGCCCCCATACAGTATAATGTCTCCTTGTGGCTGCCCCCCATACAGTATAATGTCTCCTTGTGGCTGCCCCCCATACAGTATAACATCTCCTTGTGGCTGCCCCATACAGTATAACATCTCCTTGTGGCTGCCCCATACAGTATAACATCTCCTTGTGGCTGCCCCCATACAGTATAACGTCTCCTTGTGGCTGCCCCCATACAGTATAACGTCTCCTTGTGGCTACCCCCATACAGTGTAACGTCTCCTTGTGGCTGCCCCCATACAGTGTAACATCTCCTTGTGGCTGCCCCCATACAGTGTAACATCTCCTTGTGGCTGCCCCATACAGTATAACATCTCCTTGTGGCTGCCCCATACAGTATAACATCTCCTTGTGGCTGCCCCCATACAGTGTAACATCTCCTTGTGGCTGCCCCATACAGTATAACATCTCCTTGTGGCTGCCCCCATACAGTATAACGTCTCCTTGTGGCTGCCCCCATACAGTATAACGTCTCCTTGTGGCTGCCCCCATACAGTGTAACGTCTCCTTGTGGCTGCCCCCATACAGTATAACATCTCCTTGTGGCTGCCCCCATACAGTATAACATCTCCTTGTGACTGCCCCCATACAGTTTAACATCTCCTTGTGGCTGCCCCCATACAGTATAACATCTCCTTGTAGCTGCCCCCATACAGTATAACGTCTCCCTGCGGCTGCCCCCATACAGTATAATGTCTCCTTGTAGCTGCCCACATACAGTATAACGTCTCCTTGTAGCTGCCCCCATACAGTATAACCTCTCCTTGTGGCTGCCCCCATACCGTATAACGTCTCCTTGTGGCTGCCCCCCATACAGTATAACCTCTCCTTGTGGCTGCCCCCATACAGTATAACATCTCCTTGTGGCTGCCCCATACAGTATAACGTCTCTTTGTGGCCCCCATACAGTATAATGTCTCCTTGGAATGTTATAGTTCTGTTTTTGGGCCTTTTGGTTGGTCAGTGGTCAGAAAATACATGTGTGTGTATTTTATTGTTAAAATTAGTATCGGTAATTGGTATCGGTGAGTACTTAAATAAAAGTATCGGTACTCGTACTCAGTCTTAAAAAAATGGTATCGGGACATCCCTACTTAGAAGTTTAGATGCAAATCTTGAAAATTTTCAAAAACCCACTTTTTAGGGAACAGTTCAGGTCTGAAGTCACTTTGTGAGACTTACATAATAGAAACCACCCAAAAGTGAACCCATTCTAGAAACTACACCCCAAATGGCAAATTTTCCATTTTAATCAATTTTTTCCTCTAACAAAGCAAGGGTTAACAGCCAAACAAGACTCTATTTATTGCCCTGACTCTGCGGTTTACAGAAACACCCGATATGTGGTCGTACACCACTCTACGGCCCCACATCAGGGCGTAGAGGGAAAGGAACGCCGTGTGGTTTTTGGAAGGCAGATTTTGCTGGACTAGTTTATTTACACCATATCCCATTTGAAGCCCCCTGATGCACCCCTAGAGTAGAAACTCCAAAAACATGAGCCCATTTTGGAAGCTACGGGATAAGGTGGCAGTTTTTTTGGTACTATTTTAGGGTACATATGATTTTTGGTTACTCTATATTACACTTTTTGTGAAGTAAAGTAACAAAAAATAGAAATTCTGAAATTTCATCTCCATTTGCCATTGACTCTTGTGGAACACTTAAAGGGTTAACAAAGTTTGTAAAATCAGTTTTGAATACCTTGAGGGGTGTAGTTCCTTAAATGAGGTCACTTTTTGGAGTTTCTACTCTAGGGGTGCATCAGGGGGGGCTTCAAATGGGACATGGTGTCAAAAAACAAATCCAGCAAAAACAGCCTTCCAAAATCCATATGGCATTCCTTTCCTTCTGCGCCCTGCTGTGTGCCCGTACAGAGGTTTACGACCACATATGGGGTGTTTCTGTAAACTAAAGAATCAGGGCAATAAATATTGAGTTTTGTTTGGCTGTTAGCCCTTGCTTTGTTACGGGAAAGAATGGATTAAAATGGAAAATTTGCCAAAAAATACCTGTTTTGGCACAGTTTTTATTTTTTATTATTTACAACGTTCATCGGACAGATTAGATCATGTACTATTTTGATAGAGCAGATTGTTACGGACGCAGGGATACCTAATATGTTTACTTTTTTTAATTTAAGTTTTGCACAATAATATTTTTGAAACAAAAAAAATAATTTTAGTGTCTCCAGAGTCTGAGAGCCATAGTTTTTATATTTTTGGAGCAATTGTCTTAGTTAGGGTCTCATTTTTTGCAGTATGACTGTTTTAATGGTATGATTTTGGGGTGCATATACCTTTTTGATCGCTTGCTATTACACTTTTTGTGATGTAAGGTGACAAAATTATGGCTTTTTATACACCTTTTTTATTTTTACGTTGTTCACCTGAGGGGTTAGATCATGTGATATTTTTATAGAGCAGGTTCTTACGGACACGGCAATACCTAATATGTGTACCTTTTTTTTTATTTATTAAGGTTTTACACAATATTATTTTTTAAACCAAAAAAAAACATTTTAGTGTCTCCATAATCTGAGAGCTATAGTTCTTTTTATTTTTTGGGCCATTGTCTCATGTAGGGGCTCATTTTTTGCGGGATGAGACGACGGTTTGAATGGTACTATTCTGGCGTACATGCGACTTTTTTTAATCACTTTTATTACCTTTTTTGGAAGGTGAGCAAAATTTCAATTTCATCATAGTTTTTATTTTTTATGGCGTTCACCGTGCGGGGAATGTAACATGACTGTTTTATAGATCGGGTCGTTACGGACGCGGTGATATATAACATGTGTAGGGAATTTATTTTTTTAATTTTGAATCAGGGATACATTTTTTTTTTTACTTTTTTTCCACTTTTTTTAATTTTTTTTTTACCCAGACCCACTTGGTTCTTTAAGATGCAGTGGGTCTGATGTCAGTATAATACAGTACACTATATACTGCACTGTATTTTACTTACACTTTGTGTTGCCATGGGAACCTTCCCCGTCTGCCACAACTGAGAAGACGGGGAAGGGGAGGGAGGAGGGTTCCCTCTCTGTCACCCCATCCTGTCCGGGGGCTGCAAAGGCACAGCAGCTCCCTCCCTCTTCACCTCTTCCATACAGCGGTCCCTATGGACCGCGGCATAGAAGGGGTTAAAACGGCGGACATCTGCACAGATGTCTGCCATTTGAATCGGAGTGTCAGCAATGAGCTGACACTCTGATTCAACCGCTCGGCCATCCTGAATATAAACGGGGGGCGGGCGGGCGATCGCGCACCCGCCCCCCACACTGCCGCACACCTCCCACACCGCCCGCGATTCCCCCCCCTGCGCCCGCAGGCACAAAAACACAGAGGGCTGCAGGGGGGGGGGTTAACTTTCAAAAATATGGGACACTTTGAGGTTAGAGGAAACTTGTATAAGCGCTAAAAAACGCAGGTGTGAATTGACCTGCGGTTTGTAGCGATCGGCAATGCAGGGGGGTCACAGGACCCCCCTAGGCATTGTCACAGGGTGCCTGCTGAATGATTTCAACAGGCACCCTGTTCCGATCACTGCCGGCCGTGCGGCAGTGATCAAACCTACACAGGACGTACCGGTACGCCCTGGGTCTTTAAGGACTTGGGGAAACAGGGCGTACCGGTACGTCCTAAGTCCTTAAGGGGTTAAACGTTTGGGGGGTCATGTCCCCTTACTCCTGCGTGAAGATCAGGTGTAACCACCGACCTTAAGTATTCCAAGGTATGGGCGTAGTCTTCAAGTTTCAAGTTTGTATCCTTATTTAAAAACATTCATTTAGTTACACAATGACCATATCACAAAATTACTTTAAAATTACAGATGTCATTTAACTCCTTTGGTTTTAAAGTTTCCATTTTTATAAACCACCTAGTCTCATGTTGCAATAATCTACATTTATTATCTTCAGGAGTTTCTCTGGGCTTGATATATGCTAATATTACCCATTCTATTTCATTTGATTTAGGTTTCCTTTCCTGACAGTGTTGCAACAATGTAGTCTCTTGATACTTATTTTTATCCGTTTCTTCTTTTTTGCTATCTGCGGATTCCATATATCTCTTTATATTTCTGTTCATTAAGTCTTATCCGTATCTCTCTCTTTGTACTATGTACCACATGCCACAGGGGCATCTCAAGCCATAAATAACGTCTTCGTCTACCTGCACATCACACATACAGGAGCAGCTGTGAAGTGTATTGCATTTTAGTCCCATTAAAGCGAAGGGGGCAAGGCTACAATATCATGCACTGCAACTACTAAGTGGACTGTGTGAACACAGATGGACGAAGATATACACTGAAGAGGCTACAGCGCTGGCACGAGTGCCCCAGCCAGACAGACCCCTACTAATGTGTTATTGATGGACATGCTTATCCCAGAAAAATCTATTAAACACGGTATCAAATAATACAACATAGAATTACAAAGTGAAATGCACTTTCACAAGACAAAAAGGCGGAAAAGCTGCCGATGCGCTTGAAGTGGTTTTCTATGAGTAAAATATTGATGACCTATTCTCGGGCAGGTCATCAATATCAGATCAGTGTGGGAATCAACTCTTGGCACCCTCGCTGACTGGCTGTTTGCAGAGGCCATGGCACTCCGGGGAAAGTAACAGTCTCTCCCTAGGCCAGTGACGGAACATTCGTCAGTTATATGGCCTATGTTCAGCTCAGATACAGTTGTGTTCAAAATATCAGCAGTGTGTTTAAAAAAGTGAATAAAGCTCAAAATCCTTCTAATAGCTTTTATTTCCATACACAGAAATGCATTGGGAACACTACACATTCTATTCCAAATCAAAACATGAAGAAAAATATATCAAATTTGTGTTGTTCCTCTAAAAAAAAAAAAAATTGAAGAAAAGTAAATATTAGACTGTTCAAAAAAATAGCGGTGTTTGTATTCTTCTTTACAAACTCAAACATTCACTATATAAAATGAAAAATGTTTGGAGATTTTGCTGTCCTTTCAATCACTTAACTAATATTTAGTTGTATAACCACTGTTTCTGAGAACTGCTGTACATCTGTGTTGCATGGAGTCAACCAACTTCTGACACCTGTGGACAGGTATTCCAGCCCAGGATGATTGGACTACATTCCACAGTTCTTCTCTATTTCTTGGTTTTGCCTCAGAAACTACATTTTGTCACCCCACAAGTTTTCTATTGGATCAAGATCCGGGGATTGGGCTGGCCACTCCATAACGTCAATCTTGTTGGTCTGGAACCAAGATGTTGCACGTTTACTGGTGTGTTTGGGGTCGTTGTCTTGTTGGAACACCTATTTCAAGGCCATTTCCTCTTCAGCATAAGCTCTTCAAGTATTCTGATGTACTCAAACTGATCCCAGGTATGCGATAAATAGGCCCAACACCGTAGTATGAGAAACATCCCCATATCATGATGCTTGCGTCACCATGCTTCACTATCTTCACAGTGTACTGTGGCTTGAATTTAGAGTTTGGGGGTCGTCTGACAAACTGTCTCCGGCGACTAGACCCAAAAAGAACAATGTTACTTTCATCAGTCCACAAAATATCTCTTTAGGCCAGTCAATGTGCTCTTTGGCAAATTGTAACCTCTTCAGCACATGTCTTTTTTTCAACAGTGGGACTTTGCGGGGGCT
The DNA here is from genome assembly GCF_905171765.1 of Bufo bufo. Classification (NCBI taxonomy): domain Eukaryota; kingdom Metazoa; phylum Chordata; class Amphibia; order Anura; family Bufonidae; genus Bufo; species Bufo bufo. The sequence continues at coordinate 323,896,070 of NC_053392.1, forward strand.
TCTTGCAGATAGCTTGGCTTCACATAGGCGTCTTCTAATTGTAACAGTACTCACAGGTAACTTTAGACCTTCTTTCATCTTCCTGGAGCTGATTGCTGGCCTTGCCATTATGGCTATTCTTCTATCCATTTGAATGGTAGTTTTTATTCTTTCTTCCACATCTTTCAGGTTTTGGTTGTCATTTTAAAGCATTTGCCATCATTTTAGCTAAGCAGCCTATCACTTTCTGCACTTCTTTATATGTTTTCCCCTCTCCAATCAACTTTTTAATCAAGGCATGCTGGTCATCTGAACAATGTCAGGAAAAAACAATTTTCCTCAGAATTTCAGAGAGAAATGCCCTGTAACCAGCATGTATAACATTTGCTGCCCTTAAATAAGGGCAATAATTGCCACCTGTTTTTCAAAGAATGAATGACCTCACTCATTGAACTCCACACTGCTATTATTTTGATCACGCCCCTTTCAATAAGTGAATGAATTACAGAGAATCAGCAGCATGCATGTCATGACTGTTGGATTTCTATTACTCTACTACACCCGCTAGTAAATTATTTGCCATGTAGAAAAATCATTTCTACCAAAAACAGTGATTGATAAGGTAAGTGATGTCTGACTGCTATTATTTTGAACACAACTGTACATTCAAGGAACTATACAAGGCTACGTTCACATTTGAGTTGTGAAAGCCTGCCAGAGTTCATCATATCCAACATAGCCAAATTACGCTTCAAACTCTTATGGGATCCGACCACTTCCTGGCATAAATGCCAGCTTTCAGCCACACAAAGTCATGCATGCTGGAATTCACAACGCAGATGTGCACCTAGAGGAACGTACAGTGCTGCATCCCTGTCAAGCAACTTAACTGCCCACTGTTCTGGTACTGAAGACCTATCCTGAGGACAGGAAATCAATATTTTACTCCTTTCATTCATTTTTTTGCACATTTTGCTTTTTTTTAGATGGGTTATGCCTACAGATTACTAGAGAAAGATGGCTTTTAGAGCTGTTCACACTACCATCGTGGCTTCAGTTAATAATGGAGCCATGACAGCTGTGCTGTATCTGTTTCCCAACAGATAACTTATAAAAACTCAAAATGGTGTGTGTTAAATTTCCGTATTTTTAATGGCAAGAACAGCCTGTGGATACTTTTAAGTTGCGACTGGGGGTTAGTTAATCAGTTCTCTATAATTGGCACTCCAGAAGTATACTATATACGTCCTGTAAACCTAACCTTATACAGCTCCCACTGTGCTTAATGATGGCTGTATATTCATTATGTCCTTTATCTATGGAAATACTTGTTAATGTGGAAATGCAGTCTTGGTTTTCTGCAAAAAAAATAAAAAATACCAACACTAGGACACCAAATGAATTTTATACGGAAAGATTTAAAAAAGCTGTCTTGCTGGTATGTGTTTGTACTGGTAACTAAAAATGCTAAAGCTGTCTTCTTATATGAAATGAAGCCAGCTCAGTAAAAAGCCACGCTTGTATATACACAGCTTTCATGTCATAAAATTGGGTGCACTGGGTTCCCAATTACAGTTTGTCCAATAAAACCGGCTGGCGATACTGTAAAACATCTATTACAGTAGCATTTAGAGCTTCAGCAGCTTTTACGTGATGCACACAAGTTGCTCTTCTGTGGGCTGTTATCTTAATAGATTCTGACTGCTTTTTAGACCTCAGGGGCTCGATTCTGCAGCGTTTCATATACATGTAAAACTGCTGTTTATCTATTATTGTTAATGGGAAGCATCCAGAATAAAGGAAATGCAGTTATACCGCATTAAGAATTTTATTTTATCGCATTTTTTTGTCTTTGATTAATCAGTCAATTGGATTTGGAGAGAAGACGGATAATTAATCCACAGGGATATCTGTCCATCACTAGGACTTGCATTTTGCTCCCTAAAAATAGCTATTCACACATTTTGAAGGCATTACAAAGAGTACCGTCTGGTTTTCTGAAGACACATACAACACATATAACAACTAAAATGTGTGTGAAAGAGTAGGTTTTAAATAACTATAAATATAATAACAACCAAAACATAGCACACATCGCACAATATCAATAACCTGTGTGTCTGACAGTGCCCCAGCACTGCTCTGCTTCAGTCTACAACAATCGGCTTGAAACTTAGCAACAAGGGGTTATCCAAGACCTATACCGATGCCCCCCAAATGCCAGAGCCCCTCACACAGATTGTACAGTCGTGGCCAAAAGTTTTGAGAATGACACAAATATTAGTTTTCACAAAGTTTGCTGCTAAACTGCTTTTAGATCTTTGTTTCAGTTGTTTCTGTGATGTAGTGAAATATAATTACACGCACTTCATACGTTTCAAAGGCTTTTATCGACAATTACATGACATTTATGCAAAGAGTCAGTATTTGCAGTGTTGGCCCTTCTTTTTCAGGACCTCTGCAATTCGACTGGGCATGCTCTCAATCAACTTCTGGGCCAATTCCTGACTGATAGCAACCCATTCTTTCATAATCACTTCTTGGAGTTTGTCAGAATTAGTGGGTTTTTGTTTGTCCACCCGCCTCTTGAGGATTGACCACAAGTTCTCAATGGGATTAAGATCTGGGGAGTTTCCAGGCCATGGACCCAAAATGTCAACGTTTTGGTCCCCGAGCCATTTAGTTATCACTTTTGCCTTATGGCACGGTGCTCCATCGTGCTGGAAAATGCATTGTTCTTCACCAAACTGTTGTTGGATTGTTGGAAGAAGTTGCTGTTGGAGGGTGTTTTGCTACCATTCTTTATTCATGGCTGTGTTTTTGGGCAAAATTGTGAGTGAGCCCACTCCCTTGGATGAGAAGCAACCCCACACATGAATGGTCTCAGGATGCTTTACTGTTGGCATGACACAGGACTCATGGTAGCGCTCACCTTTTCTTCTCCGGACAAGCCTTTTTCCAGATGCCTCAAACAATCGGAAAGAGGCTTCATCGGAGAATATGACTTTGCCCCAGTCCTCAGCAGTCCATTCACCATACTTTCTGCAGAAGATTAATCTGTCCCTGATGTTTTTTTTGGAGAGAAGTGGCTTCTTTGCTGCCCTTCTTGACACCAGGCCATCTTCCAAAAGTCTTCGCCTCACTGTGCGTGCAGATGCGCTCACACCTGCCTGCTGCCATTCCTGAGCAAGCTCTGCACTGGTGGCACTCCGATCCCGCAGCTGAATCCTCTTTAGGAGACGATCCTGTCACTTGCTGGACTTTCTTGGACGCCCTGAAGCCTTCTTAACAAGAATTGAACCTCTTTTCTTGAAGTTCTTGATGATCCTATAAATTGTTGATTGAGGTGCAATCTTAGTAGCCACAATATCCTTGCCTGTGAAGCCATTTTTATGCAACGCAATGATGGCTGCACGCGTTTCTTTGCAGGTCATCATGGTTAACAATGGAAGAACAATGATTTCAAGCATCACCCTCCTTTTAACATGTCAATTCTGCCATTTTAACCCAATCAGCCTGACATAATGATCTCCAGCCTTGTGCTCGTCAACATTCTCACCTGAGTTAACAAGACGAATACTGAAATGATCTCAGCAGGTCCTTTAATGACAGCAATGAAATGCAGTGGAAAGGTTTTTTTGGGATTAAGTTAATTTTCATGGCAAAGAAGGACTATGTAATTCATCTGATCACTCTTCATAACATTCTGGAGAATATGCAAATTGCTATAAAAAAAAAAAACTTAAGCAGCAACTTTTCCAATTTCCAATATTTATCTAGTTCCCATCACGGCCTGCTGTTGGCTGTCCCCCAACCCTGGTCGCAATGCAGCGGTGGCTGTGCTGGCATCAGAAGTGACGCAGGTGCCGGGGAGCGAGATAAGACCAGGACAAGGGGCTAAGGCATATGGGGGAGGGCATTATAGGCTTACCCAATTAAAGAAGTATTCCCATGACAAAAAATTATGAAATATTCATAGCATATGGGTTGCACCTATCTGTAGAATATTCCCAACATGGATATGGCAGCCAAAGGTGGTCCGAACTGGAAATGGAAACAGCTGAGTGGAACAGTGCAGTACAACAAGCCCTGTTGTTCCTGTAACTTGTGAGATGAAAACACCATAGCTCCCTTTACTGCGCCGTTTCCATAACTCCCACTTACTTGTATGGGAGCTACAGAAAACACGTAGCACAGAAGGTTCAGCCATTTCCGCAGTCCTGACAACTTCTAGCTATTGTATTCATGCAAGACAAGTGTTTGGCTAATTTGGAGAAAGGAATACCCCTTCAAATACTGTTATGGCATCCAAACACTGACAACAGAAGCTGTGCCCAATACATCACCCGAAGACACCAGCTGTAGCCAGAGACAACACCGAACCTGACTGTTTAACCCCTCAGCAATTTCCCAATCCATCAGTTGGGGGAGGCATTCATTATAAGGGTTGTACAAAAATGGAGGGGGTTTTGGCAAAGTAAAGTAAAAAAGTAGCGATTTCCAGCTCACCATAGACAAGGATGCGCGGAACAAGACCAGACCAGCCTTCTATGTAACATACGGGAGAAATGAGTTCCAGCGTCCAAAGCTTCAGAAGGTTGCTTCGTCTTTATTCGGATTCATAAAAAGGAATACATCCAGTATACACCTCACCCACCACCGTAGTTGGTTAACATGTTTCGAACTATTCTTCTTAATCATAACCTGGTGGAGTGCTCGTACCTTTGGGTATAAAAGTACTCCACGCCCCAATCATGGGGGTGGATAGGAAGATCTAAAATCCTCCCGGGGGGGCGAGCTTTCCACAAACCCCTCCCCACTTGCCAAGACCTTCAAAAGGGAAGCTTACTTGTCTGCTTTCTAGCGCTGGCTCCCGCACATTCCTGTCCCAACCTGTGATGATCCTCACAGAAAACATCTGGTTCAACACAGCCTGAAGCAGATCACTGGCTGCGGAGGTGACTGACTCCTCTTACGGCATGATAAATGGTCACATGACGCAAGGGGATCTGGTCACCACTGCAGCCAGTGATTGGCTGCAGGCAATGTCAAACCAGCGTCAATTCTTCCACGACCACTTTCACTGAAATAGTAACAACCTAATAATGCAATATCAACACAGGAACTGTTTGTTGGGTGCTTGACAGATTGGGTTCCATGGCCTAGCAGCTGCACATAGGCATGAGATCACTGTTTATCACCAAGCACAAGGAAAGGCTGTGAAAAGAACAGTGCTACTGCCCTATAAAGCAGAAAAATATAATCTTGGCTTGGTGTGAGTTACAAATACATATCTTATCTGAATGCACAAGAGAAAACTTAAAAATTGGTGGAGGATGAAAAAAATGGCTAACACTTCTTGGGATCTGTTTTTCATAACTCCCTTTTTTGTGTTATTTTATGTTGATGTCCATGGAAGGTCTTACCTCAAAACAAGAAAACTTCACTACTGACTCTCAGCTTGGTCTCACTGGCTCCTAAAGTCTACAGTACTTTCTACACCCCTGAGGTATATAGTCTACAGTACTTTCTACACCCCTGAGGTATAAAGTCTACAGTATTTCCTCCATTCATGATGAAAAGCCTTTTGAAACAATTCTAATATAAATAAAAGATAAACATTTGTATAAGAGTGCAAGTAGGGGAAAGGAAAATACACATATCAAGAAGGACAAAGTGAAAATACTAAAGAAAAATGGATCCCGCAGGATTGGGAATGGGATGGATGATAACACTGCAGTCTAACCCTGCTGAACCAAAGTGCAAGGAGAAAGTCACTAACTAATGTGAGAATTTCTAAGGGAAGCAGGAGAGCACACAAACTAACAGTGTTCTGGAAGGCCACAGACCTTTCTGAATCACAACGGAAAAGTCTTTGATAGGAATTATATCAGCGACTTTTGGATAAAAATAAAAAAATGACGGGTCATGTGTCATTCCATTAGACCAAGATATATGATAGTGTAGATCTCACAATTCCTTTTAAACATAACCAGTACAGCTCAACAAGTCCAGCTTCTGTTCGGCAATCAGCATGTGCAATTACAGTGCTGCGAAGTGTACATAGTGGTCGTTCGAATGAATGGCCGTTAATGCAATGCAGGTATGCACAGGGCCTCAGCTCTGGCTCACAGACTGAGCTGTTTAGTGGGGGACCCCATTAGAGGATATGGACATGACAATTTACATAATAAATGGAATACTACCTTTAATACTACAGAATACAAAGATACTCTAGAGAAGGGATACTTAACCTGAGGCCCTCCAGCTGTTGTAAAACTACAACTCCCACCATGCCCTGCTGTAGGCTGATAGCTGTAGGCTGTTCAGGCATCCTGGGAGTTGTAGTTTTGCAACAGCTTGAGGGCCGCAGGTTGAGCATGCCTGCTCTAGAGAATAGATTACTTCCAGCTTTAGGCCCCCACGAACAAAGTTTATGGAAAAAAAAAAATGAAACTCCTCTCCCTCCATCACCTATTAAACAAACGAACAGGGATCGGTAGGAAGTCGAACGTCACTCCTTGATCTCACTAATGGCCAAATGGAAGCAGAGCCTCAAAGAGATGATACAAAATCTCTATTTTCTATATACTCTCTATATTACTGAATACAGACTCTATGTGAAATAATAATTCATCCTATTATAACTATCGAGATTCCACAATATTTTGTAAACACACTTTTTCTTAAAATGAACAGTACAGCAACTTCTTAAGACTGAAAGAAATTACTGTATTTTGCCCATAAGACGCACCTAGGTTTTGGAGGAGGAAAATAAGAAAAAAAGATATATATATATTTTTCATGAGACCTCAGATCAGACCTTGTTCTCCCTGCCGCACGCTGCGTTGTTATCTGACTTCACACAGCGTGAGGTCAAAGAGCGACGACGCTGCGCAGTCACACCACAGCAAGTGGCTGAGGACCAGGAGGTGGTGAGTACAGAGCCCAGGGAGCGCTGCATTCACTGCTTCCCAGTCCTCCTATATTAATGAGCACTCATTAGTATTCACCCCATAAGACGCACTGACATTTTCACCCTACTTTGGGTGGGGGGGGGGGTCTCATTGGACGAAAAATACGGTGCATAAAAAAATAAAAAAATAAAAACATACACAAACACTGAAATGCTTCATAGGTGTGCATAAAAGCAAGTTAATAGACTGCATACAGAGAAAGAAAATGTCCTCGATAATACATTAAAGCAATCATATTCACAAAGGACATACTGGGTCAATGGCCTTCCAACACCATAGGCCTATGTGTGATTTCATGATGAAAAGGTTACAGGTAAACCAGTATTATAAAATGCAAAAAACAGATAAAGATTGACAGGTTTTCCAGTATCTGATCAGTGGGGGTCCGAAACCAGGGACTCCAGCAGATCAGCTGTTTTCAGAAGGCAGCAGTGCTGCTTTGAGTATTATGTAGTAAATACTCGGAAAAGCCCTCTGAAGGGGTATTGCAGTTAGAAGTTGTCCCCTATCTACAATAAAAGCTGAGCCAGCAACATGAAATTAAGGCTACATGCACACGACCGTATGTGTTTTGCAGTCTGCAAATTGCGGATCCGCAAAAAAAACTAATTACATCCTCATGCCATCGGTTCTTTTTGCGGATCCATTGCAACAATGCCTAAAACGGACAAGAATAGGACATGTTCTATTTTTTTTGTGGGGCTACAGAACGGACATACTGATGCGGACAGCACACGGTGTGCTGTCCGCATTTTTTGCAGACCTATTGAAATGAATGGGTCTGTATCCTATCCGAAAAAAAAAAAAAAAACGGAACGGACACGGAAACAAACAACGTTAGTGTGCACGTAGCCTAATGTGTGGGTGTTTTTTTTTTTGGGTGTTATTGAATAATATCTAATATCGCAATACTTTTTCTTGCTTTCTTGAAAGCATAGCATATCATAACGTCCAATTACAACTCACTTTCTGAATCTCATGCACACTGTCATAAACTAAAATTTAGCAGGTCAAAAAGTTCGACTTGTGATGCTTCAAATTTATTGATGTCGTTTTCAAAGTCTAATGTCCCCTAAATCTTGACTGTTTCTAGGACAGGCTTTTTTTTTTTTTTTTTTTTAATGAGTTTGGCAGAAGCTTAAGCAACAACATTTGCATTTCACTTGCGTGCCGTCATATATCATATCCCGCTCTAAAATGACACAAAGTCACACACTCCAAGAGGCATAACTCTAAGCTGAAGAAATGTGCTAAGCAATAATAACACCTTAAACAAGTCATCAAAGAAGATTCTCAGCACAAATGCATTCTGTTACTTATCCGGTATCCTGCAGAGTACAAAAAAGGCCCGTTATATCACATAATGGAGATTTGTCCTGTTATTTCAAAAGGAAGACCACGGCACAAACTTCAAGGATGAGTGCAAACTTTCCGTGAGGAAATATTAGAGAAACTTTCTCCTCTACCTGGACTGTGCTGCAATTATGTAAACGGGGATTAAAGGGGGATGTTCAGATTGTTTGGGCCTGACCCACACCCCTAGCAATCAGCAGTTTTCTCCAACCATCAGCACTAGAAACATAAAGGTGGATAGAGCCAGAAGCAGAAGACTATCCATGGTGTAGTGGCCATTCCAGTGTATTTCAGCTCATCTTTCATTCAAGTGAATAGCAGCAGAGATGCAGTATGCCAGCACAGTCTCCATCATGGAACTGTTGCTCAAAAGGACTGCCCAGTTTTTTATTTTTAAATCTGCTCCTTCCACCGTACAATGTAAGGCAGACCGACAAGCAACTAGGCCAGAGACTGGAGTAAGGGAGCAGGTCACCTCCTATTGCTTCCCTAACCCTCGCCTTAACTCCTACCCATATGAGCGGACCTGGAACCCGAGTCGCCCTGATAATTCCTTTAAAAATAGGGAAGGGGCTGAGACGACCTGTTCTTCCAATACATGGAAGCACAGGAGTCTCAACCGGCTTAAATGCCAAGGAAAAAGTAAAGACTGTATACAGCTACTGGATCGGCAGGTAAGCACACAGAACAACACACTTGCCTGCTGCAGCCGCAATGACTGGAACCACAGCATCTCTGTGCTCCTCAGAAAGCCTGCTTTCTCGATGATTTTCATCAGCAAAGCCAAGTTGGAAACAGGCCATTCACTCATCAAACATCACCTGCGTGATGAGTTGCTGCACATTTTGAGACCGCTTTTGGCCACATCAGAGAACATCCCAAACCGCAGCCTACAAAAGCCTCAAGCCGTGGCCTTGATTTGCTGCCGAGCACCAGACCTACAAGCCACGCCGCAAAGCCAGGACCAAACGTAGTGCGCACTCTGGGGGTATAACCTACTTCCTCACCTGCACCGCGCCCTGCTGTCCCTATCAGTGGACCTCCAGTATAACGAAGCGATCAGCCTAAGGGATCCCTTCGCCATCCATGCCCTGCGCACCACGAGGCACATCTCTGCTATAAACGCTGCAGGCCCACCGGTAAGTAGGCACGCTTTCACTGCAATCTGTCTGAAGTTCAGTGCTACCCCCTCCTTGAAATGTTAAGATAGCAACAGGCATAGCCTGAATTTTTTTATAGGACCTACTTTGAGATTTCCAATCTTACACTGAACTTTACAAGCATCTATACCTTGAAGAGCCAGTGACCCAATTTTTAACCTCCTAGAGGTGAATATGACAAATCTACCTCAGGAGGGAATGTAAAGATCTCCCCACCTGCTACCTCCCACTGTCACTTCTTAAGTCTGCCTGCCAAAATGGTGAAATATGGCAACTCTAAAAATACGGGAGTACATGAAAAGAATAGTGCGGTTAAAGGAGACATGGATAAGTTCATGAAAAGAAATACCTCGATCCCACAAAAAAAAAAAACTTTTGCAAGATCACACTCTCCAGCAAAGAAACTGGGGACTTCTTCTAGAGAGGATTCAGCAGAAGAAGGTGCTAGTGAAATAGGAAACCATGGCGAATTCAGATCTTCCGCTATCACTAGATAAAGCTCTCACAAAAGCACTACAACCTTTATCTGAGGACTTAAAGGGATTCGGTCACCACATTTTACCTCCTACAGTAAAACATAGCTACTTGTAGGTCTCCCTGAGCTGTATTAAATGATGCCCTTATTAACTAATAGTCTTGATTTATTTCTTTATGAAATCGATTTTAGTGATATGCTAATGACTTACATAAGGTGCCCAAGGGGATGTCCTTTCCTAACTTGGTGCCCAGCACCGCCTCTAATATAATATATTCAAGAGCCGGCGCGCTGATGTAATCCCTGAGTCCGTTTGAAATCCCGTGCGTGCGCACTACACACTGTAGTCTGCGCCCGTGCGGACTACAGGTAATGGCATAGTCGAGCGAAGAAAATACCTATAGAATGCTACAGCTGATGGATCTTGTCAAATCACGGAATATACCAGCCGTGCAACTAGGCACAGATGCCAAGACCGTGTGATATGGTCCTTTGTCAAACAAGTTTTGCAGAAGTACCAGATTCTGATCAGGTTCATTTCAGCTATCTTCACTATGTACTCAAGCCCATCGGCACAAGTTGCAGTAAATGGCCATTTCTCTAAACCATTCAATATTAGAAATGGGACGAGGCAAGGATGCCCACTCTCTCCGATATTATTCATTCTCACTATTGAGGCATTCCTCCAGAAAATAAGATCATGTAACTTGATCAAGGGTATCCACTGCGGAGGTAAAGAGCATAAAGTCGCAGCATTTGCTGATGATCTTTTCATAATAAGAGACCCGGCACAAACCCTGCCTCGCCTATTGCTGAAATTTGAGACGTTTCGATATATATCAGGCTTCAAAATCAACATGTCAAAATCTAAAAAATTTTATCTCCTGCTTCCACAACAAGTAGCTGATAAGCTTAGTACACACTCGGGATTTGACTGGTCCAAACCAACTCTAAAATATCTAGGTATTCACATTACTCCCCAACAAAAAGATATTTTAAAACATAACTATTCCCCCCATTTTAAAACATATTAAACTAACTCTCCACTCTTGGGTAGTCCCCTGTGCTTCTTGGATTGGATGCAAAAATCTTATCACCAGCATGATTTTGCCTAAACTAACCTACTTATTCCAGGTTCTACCCATCCACATTCCAAACAAGTTCTTTACAGAAATCAAAATTATTCCAATAGTTTATTTGGCGGGCTAAAAGACCCTGTATTGCATTTTCCACAATAATTAGACCCCAGACGTCAGGTGATATTGGACTGCCTGATATCAAATTGTACCATCACTCAATCCACCTAGCTGGAATCAAGAACTGGCTACGCCAACCAAAACATAAATACTGGGAGTCAATTGAAGAGAACGTATCCCGTACACCTCTCAGGCGCCTAATTCTGTATAACTTGCCCCCCAAACCAACTAGCCAATTGCCTAAACTATTCGCCTTACATTCCTGGAACATATGGCAACATCACAACAATATACATACATTTGTACCAAAAAATACCCCTCTGCTACAGGTTAGAGATATAGCCAACTCTGACACATGTCAATTAACCACTGCTACCTCACCTATGCACTCACTTCTCTCTCAAGGGCTTTTACCAACCATGGAGGAAGCTAAGACTCTTCTAAATATGCCTTCAATTAACTTTCTATCTTACTCCACGCTCCTATGCACCCTTAAAAATCTTATTAAAACAGAAGACCTAAATAGACCCTTGACTCGTTTTGAATCCATGACCCATCAAAATGAACCTCCCAAAAAAACACTCTCTTTCTTTTACCTCTTAACGCAGCATATACTGAATCCGCTGGACCTCTCATTTATTAAAGCTTGGGAATCTGACCTACAAAGTTTAATGAGAACCAACTCAAACTGCTTCTGAAGTCACTTAATGTCACTTCAAGATGTGTACGCACTCAAGAAAATGGTTTCAAATTCTTACTAGGTGGTACATGACCCCAGCAAGAATACATAAAATAGATACCTCATACCCCGACATATGTTGGAAATGCAAGTCAGACCCGGGATCCTACTTTCATATGTGGTGAACATGTAGCAAAGTTTCCCCTTTCTGGTAATTATTTAGAGAGTTTGTGTTATATCACTAGAATAAACCCCAGAGGTTTTCCTGCTGCTCCTATTGCCCGAGGAAATCCCAAGTAATATTAAGCTTCTCCTCCGCCCTCTGATAGCAGCTGCCAGATTGATCTTACCAACGTAATGGAAGTCAACCAAACAACCGTCCATTGCTGAATGGATTGCCAAAGTGGATCAAATTTACAGATTATAAGAAATATCCCATTGGGAGATTCACAGTCATACTAAATTTGATATTATCTGGCACCCATGGAAGATTTTTAGGAGCTTCCGGGCAGAGGAAACAGTAACCCAGTCTTAAGGGAAATATTATATGAAGTGTAGCCTCTATATTTATGTATCAGGACGCACATTGACCATACCCCCACTTTCCCATCCCTCTCTTCCCTTTTTCTCCCCCCACCCCTCCTTATCTAATTGGTTCTTTATGTTTACTTACAACTTCTAGGCACAATCTCTAGCTTTTATATACAGGTTGTGTCAAATTAAAAAATTAAAAACGTTCATATTGCTTTCATAAGCATTTTAGCACAAATGCAGGCGATTTTACGTTTACTGTATTTTATTCCATCACTAGGCTACCAACAACCAGTTTAGCAATGCAAATATGTCATTGACTGTTCTAAAAGTAATTTACGGTCTGTACTATGCATTTACGCCCTGCGTGACGTTCTTTCCTACATTGTATGGCTATGGAATATCAGATGTAATCCCCTGTTTCTTGTGTTATTTTCTAATGCAATAAAAAGAGATTTAAAAAGAAAGGAATAAGCCGGACATGAGCAAAGCTCCAGCACCAACAAAGGCTGGAGGACAACTGACTCCAGCCTACGGGCCACATGCAATATAAACCAAGTGGCCACAGCCAGCCAGGTAGTTAACCCCTCCAGCACCAGATAGAGAAGGAACCAGTGCACACACATGCTGCATAAACGACACGTTGCCCCTGGCATCCAGCAAGCACGGCAAACGTGTCACGACACAAAGCAACAAGATCGTGACACCTCCTTGACACCACACCTTCAACAAGGTCTGGAATGAGATTCATCCTCTCCTGGTACCCACTGACCCTGGAGCCAATTGAAGTAATTTGACTGTTCAAGGCTAGTTGTTGTACAATGGGATACATTTTTTTTAGATAGGTAGTGGAAAAGGTTAAAAAAAAGAAAATCAAGAAGCTATACTATAACAGCCAATTCCTGCCACCGTTGTTCCATTGCTTGTGACGGCCCCATTATTAAAACCTTTTGGCTACAAGTCAGATCATTTTCACTAAGATATCTACTAACATCCCCCTTGCCTCAATGGGCTATATTAGGTCATCTAAACCAAATATTCCCTGCCACTGACATGGCTATGCCACCATCGTAAACATTTGGCGACAGTCTTTCAGCCAGCACCCTTTAGATGACCAGTATGTCCTGTCATGTCTCGGTTGTCTCCCACTTCCCCTTCCCTCCTCTAACCCAGTTTTCTGCATCAGCGGGAGCTGCTGGTTTTTCTAAATATGCAAATGGAGTAATGAACTTTAAGAGTACGACCACACAGCGCTGTCATGTCGTGGTCATGATCCGGTTAGGAAGTGCATGATGCAGCCGACCACACGGCATGGTCGTGATGCCGTAACCATGTGTGGTTCCCTAACACCGCTTGAAAAGGCTGGATTATCACCCAAGAAGACTGCCTTACATACTATACAGGGTTAGGCCAGCAGTACGGACAGCCCCTTTTAACTGGTATAATTTAACCGCAGGTGATACTTCTTCACAGCACTGTAGGATTGCCCATTACAGGTGAGCCATACTGCACATTACACAATATGGCTCATCTGAAATGGTGAACCCTACAGTGCTGTGAAGAAGTATCACCTGCAGTTTTTCAGTGTGTTCATGAAGACTGGATTATATGATTAAGGGCTCATGCACATGACCGTTGGATGTTTTGCAGTGTGCAAAACATAGATACCGGCCATGTGCATTCCACATTTTGCGAAACGGAACGAATGGCCCCTACTGGAACAGTCTTATCCTTGCCCGTAATGCGAATAATAGGACATGTTCTATTTTATTTATTTTTTTGCAGAATGGCCATGCAGGCACGGTATGCGTCTATTTTTTTCCCGCCCCATTGAGGTAAATGGTTTCGCATATGGGCTGCAAAAAAGAAAAAAAAATGAAGTAGACTACTAAGTATAACCACCCCCTTGACTCCTAAGCACAGAAAGAGCAGAAGTTTAACCTCTCTGCGCCTCCTGACGTAATTGTAAGTCAGTGGATCGCGAGAGGTGTACGGAGTGGAATCATGAGCTGATCTCACTCCATAAGTGACGAGTACCAGCTGCAGAATATTTCCTTGCTGTAATGAAAAAACTGAAAATCTATGCGAAATTAAAAACAAAATGTGTGATGTGCCATTTTCTGGTCCCTTTGCCCAGCCAAAAAAAAAAAATCATAAAAAGTAATGAAAAAGTTGTATGTATCAATAAAAAACACAGCTCAACCTGCAAAAAAGCAAGTCCTCACACAGACAAAAACAAAGTTATGGCAATGCAAGGAGATAAGGCAATGCAAAGAAAAAAATTAAAATTTAAGGCTACTTTCACACCTGCGTTAGGTGCGGATCCGTCTGGTATCTGCACAGACGGATCCGCTCCTATAATGCAAACGCTTAGATCCGTTCAGAACGGATCCGTTTGCATTACCATGAACAAAAAAAAAATATATATTTTTTTTTTTTGTTCATGATAATGCAAACGGATCCGTTTTGACTTTACATTGAAAGTCAATGGGGGACGGATCCGTTTGAAAATTGAGCCATATTGTGTCAACTTCAAACGGATCCGTCCCCATTGACTTACATTGTAAGTCTGGACGGATCCGTTTGCCTCCGCACAGCCAGGCGGACACCCGAACGCTGCAAGCTGCGTTCAGGTGTCCGCCTGCTGAGCGGAGCGGAGGACAAACGGTGCCAAACTGATGCATTCTGAGCGGATCGGCATCCACTCAGAATGCATTAGGGCTGGACGGATCCGTTCGGGGCCGCTTGTGAGAGCCTTCAAACTGAACTCACAAGCGGAGCCCCGAACGCTAGTGTGAAAGTAGCCTAAATTTCCCCCAAAGGATTTTTTTTAGTTTGTTTTTTTATGTAGCAAAGCATAATGAAAACTATATAAATCTGTTATGTCTGATTTGGACTGAGCCATAGAATGAGCTCTTCATGTCAATTTTAGTGTATAATGAACACCATGGCGGAAATGTATTTTTATTTCAATAACAAACTTTTTTTCAATAAAAGATATGGTAAACTAAACAGATTGTGTCATCTGAGACATTAGTGGCATATTACTATTTCTAAAATGCAGCCCCCAAAGTGAATGAGATTGCACGGCGCACACATAGCATGCTCTCTACTCACTTCTGTGGGAGTTCCAAAAATAGCTGAACGAGTGCTCTTGGCTGTTTCCAGAAGTCCCATAGAAGTGAACGGTGAACACATTGCACATGCACAACCACCTCTCCATTCATTTCTAAGGGACTGCCGGAAACAGTCGAGCCAACCCTAGGCTATTTTCGGAACTGCCACAGAGATGAATGAAGGGTGAAATCTCTTGCAAGTTCCTCTCCCGTTTACTTTGAGGGCCCCTGTTCCTAGCAATATACCACTAATGTCTTAGGGTAATTTCACACAGGCGTTTTTTCTTTTCCGGTATTGAGTTCCGTCACAGGGGCTCTATACCAGAAAAAAAACTGATCAGTTTTATTCTAATGCATTTTGAATGGAGAGCATTCCATTCAGGATGCATCAGTTCAGTCCCTCTTACGTTTTACGGCCGGAGAAAATACCGCAGCATGCTGTATTTTTCTCTCCGGCCAAAAATCCTGAACACTTGCCGGAAGGCCGGGTCCTGCATTAATTTCCATTGAAATCTATTAGTATTAAAATTGCAGCATTGACGGATCAGTTCTTCCGGTCCGCTCATGCGCAGACCTTTAAATCTGTGAAAATATATAAATACCGGATCAGTTTTTCCGGAGAGACGGATCCGGTATTTCAATGCATTTGTCAGACGGATCCGCATCCGTCTGCGTCCGGATTGCCGGAACCGGCAGGCAGTTGCGGCGACGGAACTGCCTGCCGGAATCCTCTGCCGCAAATGTGAAAGTACCCTTAGATGAGACAACCCCTTAAAATGGTGCCATTAAAACAAAATACAACTTGTCCCGCAAAAAATTAGCCCTCATAAAGCTGTGGTGAATGGAAAAGTAAACAAGTTATGGGTCTTATCATCATGAAAATGCAATGATAGCTACAGGCAGCATGTTATAGAGCGGGAAGAGCTGAGCAGATTAATATAGAGTTTTATGGGAAAAGATTCAGTAAAAGTCATTCATTTAAATTCCTGCCTATTCTTGGCTTTGAAGTCAAGGAGGCAGTCCTTGACAACATTCCCTCTATGGCCTCTTTCACAAGAGCGTGATGGATTAGGTCAGGATGTGTTCAGTGAAACTCGCACCATTTTGTAAGCAAGTTCAGTCAGTTTTGTCTGCTATTGCGTTCAGTTGTTCATTTTTTTCTGCGCGGGTGTTGTGTGTTTTGATGCGTTTTCCACGCGCGTGATAAAAAACTGAAGGTTTACAAACAACATCTCTTAGCAACCATCAGTGAAAAACGCATTACATCCACCCTTGCTTGCGGATGCAATGCGTTTTTCACTAAAGCTCCATTCACTTCGATGGGGCCAGGGCTGCGTGAAAAACGCAGAATATAGAACATGCTGCGTTTTCCACGCAACGCAGAACTGATGCGTGGGGAAAAAAACGCTCATGTACACAGACCCACTGAAATGAATGGGTCAGGGTTCAGTGCGGGTGCTATGCGTTCATGTCACACACTGCACCTGCGCGGTAAACTCGCTCGTGTAAAAGGGGCCTATGGGTGAGCATTTAGAGATAGCTGTCAATCTATGATAGGACCGCCTCCATGACTTCACGTGGATAGGGGATAACTTAGGGTACTTTCACACTAGCGTTTTTCTTTTCCGGCACTGAGTTCCGTCCTAGGGGCTCTATACCAGAAAAGAACTTATGAGTGTTATCCCCTTGCATTCTGAATGGAGAGCAATCTGTTCACGATGCATCAGGATGTCTTCAGTTCAGTCTTTTTGACTTTTCAGGACGGAGATAATACCGCAGCATGCTACGGTTTTATCTCCGGCCAAAAAAACTGAACACTTGTCTGAATGCCACATCCGGCATTTTTTTTCATAGCAAGGTATTAGTGCCGGATCCGGCATTCAAAATACTGGAATGCCGGATCAGTCCTTCTAGTCTGCGCAGGCCGAAAAAAAATTGAAAAAAATAAATGACAGATCTGTTTTTCCGGATGACACCGGAAAGACGGATCTGGCATTTCAATGCATTTGTAAGACGGATCAGGATCCTAATCAGTCTTACATATGCCATCAAGTTGGCATAAGTTTTGCGACGGAACTGCCTGTCGGATCACTCTGCCGCAAATGTGAAAGTAGCCATAACCACAATACCCTTTTAAGGGGTTAAATTAAAAGATTACACACACTGAGTGTAGATTGGACTGCAGTTTCATGTTGATGGATCCCTTTAAACAATCCCCTAATAAATTCTGAAAACGTAACTCAATTTAAGGTTCTAGTGGGAAAGTACAGAAAAAGTACAGAAAAGGGAGAAAGATCTTACACATCCAAATGCACAAGAGATTCACAAACCTCATTCTGAAGCGCATCGTTGCTCTTGGAGGAGGCCAACATCTCGAATATAGTGCTGCACAAGTCTTCAACCGTAGGACCTCCAACAGAAGTCTGTAAACTCTGGAAGACATATTTTTCTACTTCATCATAGAGAAAATAGCCATCATCGTCACTGTTGCCGACTTTTTGATTTGGTTTGGATGTGTCTAGAAAGCAGTCTTTGGGGCCAAGTTTTGAGAAGCTCAAGCTGATGTGATCATTCGTCTCCAATTCACCATTTAATGGCAGGTCTTCAGTCTCCTCTAGTTCATACATTTCGAGAGAGAATTTCACATTCCTCCCAAAAGACGCCATTTCTTCAACTGTGTCTTGCTGAAACATCAGTGCAAGTTTCTTTAGCTGTTCATCAGACAATAACGATACAATTTTATAGGTGGAATCACAAGCTGCGGTTGCACATGTCGATGGAAACGGGCCAAACATCTGTTTGATAGCTTTGGTTGCTTCTTGGCTGACAAAATCCTTATCATAGAAAGTCTTGAAAAGGAACACAGCTCCACTTTCGATTGCTTCTTGTCCATGGTCCGTTCCAACTGTAAGAAAGAAGAAAAAAAAAACTATAGTTTTGGCATATTACATGTGTTTGATTTAAACGGCCTCTAAATAAATGCCTGCTATCTCCCCTGTAATAGCTTAAACCTTTCACTCCAAATCATGAGCACCACAATAAAAATGACAACCTGGGAGAATTACAACCCCCATAGTCACCCTTATGTAAATATTTAAGACTGAATTATTGAACCAAGGATCAGTAGATTGAAATTCACTCGCGGCACAACAATCAAGTGAGGTGCTCCTCTTCTCTGACTAGCCAGGTGAAAAATTACCAAGTTGAATTCACAGCACATCATGAATTTCAAAGAATTTGTCTTTAACAAAAAGTAATTTACCGATCTGTTTTGCAGCCTGTAATATTTCTTTTAGGCCCTCGTTTATTGCTTCATGCTCCTTGTCCACAATGCCAGTGACAAATTGAGTTATTTTCTTCCAAGTAAGGTCAGACTCCAAAACTTGCTCACGCAACTTCGATCTTTTGTTCTGTAAAATTAATGCAGTATGGTTAGGGGAAACGTATCTGAAAGAACGTCAAAACTAAACGTCCAAAAGAGAAATGAAGAACATAATAATAAGTGTTACAGATTATTAGCAAACGCAGAAAGATTAGTTTTCTCCCTCTTAGCTCAAGTCTAAAAGATCACCAAATTTTGCAGAAAAACAAAATTCTTGATATAAAACAAGAAGCCACGTGATTGTCATTAATTTTATAATGGCCAAAATGGGGGAAAACTGCTCTACAGATTCTGCCACAAACTCCTGCACAATGCATGCAAATGGGAAGAATATCAGAAATCTTTAGGGACTTATGGGTTTGCTGTGGATTTCAAATTTTGCCATCAAATCCGCTTTACTATGGTGTGGATAAGGCCACTCTATTGGTACTGTTTACCAATGAGCATTAATGGTGACTAAAGGTTATATTAGACAGAGATTATGCAGGCGATTGTCAGGAAGGAAGTTCTAACATGGAGCGATCTCCTCCTCAGTATGGGAAGGAGTCATCGCTAATGCCATCGCTTGTCCCCATACTGAATCATCGTTTGCTGGCAGCAGATCGTGATTAGATACCACGATCTGCCGCTGGCAAACTAAATTTTAAACTTGTTGAAAGATTGGGATTGACCGATGAATGCGCATTTGCTCCTTCATCAGGAAATCAATGGCAGTATTGCACTGCCAGATCATCGCTTGTTAGCGATATTTTGGCAGTCTATCTGCCAGTCTAATACACCTTTAAATGGCACAGACTTGTATATCCTTTTTTCAGTGGCGGCACGGTTTCCCTCATTACTGAATCCAAATTTCCTAGCTCAACTAACCTTCTGTCCGGTGTGGATCGCACTCCCATCCATGATGGCTGCAGAATGAGGGGCATGTGAACGAATACGTCATCATGCCTTCTCCACTGAAACACAGTGCACAGTGGGTTCCTGATGTCCAAGACCTGTGCATATGCAGGGCTGTGGAGTCGGAGTTGAGGAGTCGGAGGAAATTTTGGGTACCTGGAGTCGGAGTCGGCAAAAATGAACCGACGCCGACTCCTACTAAATTCAAATTGGAATAAAAAATAAAAAAAGCAAGTTTAAATGTCCCAATTCACAAAAAGTTCTAATTAATTACTTCTCTACTGTAAGAAAAAAGCCCCTTTCACACGGGCGAGTATTCCGCGCGGGTGCAATGTGTGAGTTGAACGCATTGCACCCGCAATGAATCCTGACCCATTCATTTCTATGCGGCTGTGCACATGAGCGGTGATTTTCACGCATCATTTGTGCGTTGCATGAAAATTGTGGCATGCTCTATATTCTGCGTTTTTCACGCAACACAGGCCCTATAGAAGTGAATGGGACTGCGTCAAAATCGCAAGCATCCGCAAGCAAGTGCGGATGCAGTGCGATTTTCACGGATGGTTGCTAGGTGACGATCGGGCTGGGGACCCGATCTGTATTATTTTCCCTTATAACATGCTTATAAGGGAAAATAATAGCATTCTGAATACAGAATGCATAGTACAATAGGGCTGGAGGGGTTTAAAAAATATATATAATTAACTCACCGACTCCACTTGATCGCGTAGTTGCGGATCTCTGTCTTCTTCTGTAATGTTGAGCTGCCGGCTAAGGACCTGTGGTGACGTCACATCACATGATCCAATCACATGGTACCTCACCATGGTGATGAACCATGTGATTGGACCATGTGATGAGCACAGTGACGTCATCAAAGGTCCTATTCCTGTGCACAGCAAAGAAGAAGACAGAAGAGATGCCGGCTGCGCGATCGAGTGGATTAAAGGTGAGTAACAAAAAAAATTTTTTTTTTTTTTTTTTTTTTTTTTAACCCCTCCAGCCCTATTGTACTATGCATTCTGTATTAAGAATGCTATTATTTTCCCTTATAACCATGTTATAAGGGAAAATAATACAATCTACAGAACACCTAACCCAAACCCGAACTTCTGTGAAGAAGTTTGGGTACCAAACATGCCGATTTTTCTCACGCGCGTGCAAAACTCATTATAATGTTTTGCACTCGCGCGGAAAAAAATCACGCATTTTCCCGCAACGCACCCGCATCTTATCCGGGCAAAAAACATGACGCCCATGTGAAAGAGGCCTTAAAAGCCAATGCATACAGTGCGTCACGTTACCGCAAAACGAACACGTTAAGTGACTGTGAAGAAGCATGCTTTCCATATGCTTCACTATATGGCATGCAACCGCACAGTTAAGGAGCGGCAATACTTTTCCTTGTGTTGTGTTCCGCTGTTACAGGGAAAGCAACGCCCATGGTTAACCTAGCCTCTCACTGATAACTGATTAAGTAAATATGTTTTTTGCAGGACTAGAGACACTTGTATAAGTGAAGGGAATGGATAGTCAATAGTTCAAGACTGAAGCTGTAAACCATTTGAAAAACTACTGTCATTCATCTAAGGCTATAAAAACTTGTAAACTCAGATAGTTAGCTTAAACTTTAAACATGACTATGGGATTCTACTAGGGAAATCATGTTTTAGAATAAATGCCCCTTCCTGGATCCTCCCACTGACCTATCTTCAGCAGAAGATCAGCACACACAGGAGAAGGCAGCAGCAGCACCACCATTTTTGAACTGGTAAAGTTCCTGTTCTTGATTTTTATGTCTGCTGCTACTATCCAGCCACTTGATAAAAAAATAAAATAAAACTTTGTTGTTTTCATTGTGTTTGTCTTTTGCGTAAACTGTTCAATACAGTAGACTGTTGGCTTCCTAGCCAGTAGTTCTGTGGTAATGACATGTATGTTGCCTTTCTTTCCTTCAAGGAATGTATAAAATACATTCGCATATCACAATGTATTTCAATGGAGAAGACCCAATCACATGTTTAACCACATGACGCTTCCTTGGCAGCCATCTTATGAATGGGAATGCCATCTAGATAAGGGCAGGAGGCTGGCCAACCTAGAAGCTTGGCATCAGTAAAAATGAAAACAGCACCAAAGTTGAAAAAAAGGTTACAGGAGTCATTAACATTCATTGGTATACAGTGGAAATAAACCAATTAACCACCTAAGGAGAAGCCAATTCGGAAACTATTAGGTACATTCCCATATCAGTCATTTATGGCCGATATCGGAACACCCATCTTTTCCATAACTCCTAGAGAAGTGAATGGAATTTACAAGTAGTAGTGAAACACGGCTCCCATTCTCTTCTACGAGAGTTACGGAAACAGCACAATCAGCTCGACTGTAATCCCAATCACCTCTGGCCCCTGCATAAGACTGGCATCTCCACTGTTAAAGGGGAGTACCGCATTAAGGGACAAGGCTATTTTTCTGTTTTCCTCCTTTTTATCAGCCATAACTTTTTTTTTTATTTCTTTCTATTTATGGAAAAGTAGCTAGAGGGGCAAGTTGAACTTTTTTGGACAGCGTTTACCATTAACGTTAATAGATGGCATACAGATGCAACCATTCTTAAAGGGATTCTGTCACCAGGTTTGGGGCTATAGAGATACGGACATGCACGGCTAGATCGCCGCTAGCATGTCCGCAATATATGTGTCCTATAGGGCTGTGTGCTTTTAATTTCTTTAAAAAATGATTTTATAGATATGTAAATGAGTGTTGAATGTGTCCAAGGGGCTGTACGAACCTTCCTTGTGCCCAGCCACGCCCGCCTGTGAAGGAGACCAGCACCGCCTATGTCTCCTCCTTTCATCAACGATAGATAGCTCGCACATGCGCAGTTCTATCCCTGAAGCTGATGCCAGCACAGGGAAGGAACACTATACCGGCACTGCGCATGCGCGAGCTCGCGTTTCGCGAGATTACGGCTATCTATCATTGATGAAAGGAGGAGACATAGGCGGTGCTGGGCTCCTTCACAGGCGGGCGTGGCTGGGCACAAGGAAGGTTAGTGCAGCCCCTTGGACACATTCAACACTCATTTAGATATCTATAAAATCATTTTTTAAAGAAATTAAAACCACACAGCCCTATAGGACAGATATATTGCGGACATGCTAGCGGCAATCTAGCCGTGCATGTCCGTATCTCTATAAAACGTTGAAAAGCCAGTGAAAGAGTATTTAATGCACCACTGTTGATCAAGAGACCAAATAAGAATAGATACACCTGTAACTTCATTGCATCAGTCATTATCAGTACACTGATACCTAATAAGTGCATGTTTTTAATTAAAGGGGTTGGCCACTATATAGTGGGAGTTCGTCCATGGCTGCACGCGACATGGAGAAGCTTTAGAGAAAGCTCATCCATGGGCTTTATTCTAACTGCACAAGCGCTACTTTTCCTAATAAGAGCACGCATCCCCAGTCTGCCCCTGCCACTGGCGCGCTCCCTGTTCCGACTCTGTCTCTACAACCTGCTTATTCCTGTCAGAGTTCGGAGCGGGAAGAAAAGTAAGAGTGTGTCGGGGCTCAGACGCGCTCTTACTTTTCTTACCGCTCCGAACTCTGGAAGAATAAGCCGGGTGTTGAGACAAAGTCGGAGCAGGGAGCACGTCAGTGGCAGGGGCAGACTGGGCATGCGCTGCTCTTATTAGGAAAAGCAGCGCCTGTGCAGTTAGAATAAAGCCATGGACGAGCTTTCTTTAAAGCTCCTCCATGTCGCGGGCAGCCATGGACGAAGTGGCTGAGGGGGCAGGGCTCATTATAAAAACATTACCATTCGGATTTATTAGGAAACTCTTTTACCCTACCTCCCACTATATAGTGGCCAACCCCTTTCAGTGTTCTTGCATGGCACTGCAGTGCACATGACCATATTTTGCATTGTGTTCAACCACACATTTTGCAG
This sequence comes from Bufo bufo, assembly GCF_905171765.1. Taxonomy (NCBI): domain Eukaryota; kingdom Metazoa; phylum Chordata; class Amphibia; order Anura; family Bufonidae; genus Bufo; species Bufo bufo. The sequence continues at coordinate 323,919,772 of NC_053392.1, forward strand.
ATTGCACAAAAACCCATTTATTTCTATGGGTCAGCAAAAAAAACAAAAAAAAAAAACGGGCAGCAGACATATTCATCCGTGTGTTGTCCACATCTGTTAGGCAAATTATAAAACCGTATTGCAAACAAGGACAGCCATTTCTGGTGATTGGAGAGAGAAAAATGTGGCGGGCAGAAGGAAGGTGTCCATATTTTGTAGATTCGTGGGTTGAGGACTGCAATACGGACACGGTCAAGTGCATGAGGCCTTAATGAGAGCAATGAAATAGATGAGCGAGAGACCGAGCGAGAATGTGTAGCACTTCAGCAGTGTAGTGAATCCGCACAAAGTTGCCCAACACTCTGAAATAAAACTGTCACTTCTGTACTCCAAACAATTAAAATTCACCCCAGGGGCATATTACATAGCTGTGAACAGGGTTCAATCAACAACGCTTACTCATGACGTCATGGTGTCATGAGTAAGATTTGTTGATCGAAACACATTGACAGTTATGTAATATGCCCCTGGAGTAAATTTTAATAGTTTGGAGTACAGAAGTGACTTTTTTTTTTCAGAGCGTTGGGCAACTTTGTGCGGATTCACTACACTGCTGGAGAGCTACCCGTGCACCAGATTACTGCCCCCTGTGTAAGTTTATGTCTTACTTCTGAAACTAGTTAAAAGCAGATAGATCGAAATATTCCCTTATTATAATATATTTTACTTCCTGATTGTAGTTTTTTTTTTCATCCTACTTTCTGTACATGATTACAGGGGCAATTAACTTGCCTTACATGGACCGTAGGTCACAATACACTGAATATATTAATTGACTTCTATGGGAGATTCCGAGACATGCTATACACAGAAGCAATTGCCTAGGAGTAGATAAGCTGTAGCAGAAGTGTTATCTTTCATTGTATTCCTGGATCAAGTGATAATGAGATGACTGCTGAAAATGTACAGACCAGGAAGCCTTTGGGCAGTGCAGAAAAGAAGCAGGATTTTAGAAATATTTTTAATATAGATATTGACAAGAAAAAACATGGCCAGAAATTCATTAAAAAATGTGCTTTATATAAAAAGCCGATTTAAAACAGTAGGTCAGGCTACTTTCACACTCGCGTTTAGTGCCGATCCCTCATGGATCTGCACAAACACATCAGTTCAGATAATACAACCGTCTGCATCCGTTCAGAACGGATCCGTTTGTATTATCTTTAACATAGCCAAGACAGATCCGTCTTGAACACCATTGAAAGTCAATGGGGGACGGATCCGTTTTCTATTGTGCCAGATTGTGTCAGTGAAAACGGATCTGTCCCCATTGACTTAAAGGGAACCTGTCACCTGGTTTTGGGTATAGAGCTGAGGACATTGGCTGCTAGATTGCCGCTAGCACATCTGTAACATCTGGCCCCTGTTCTATTAGGGGCCAGATGTTCCATTCTGCAAAAAACGGAATGCACACAGATGTCATCTGTATTTTTTGCGGATCAGTATTTTGCGGACCACAAAACACTGAAAAAGCCATACGGTTGTGTGCAATCGGCCTTACATTGTGTGTCAGGTCGGATCCGTTTGGCTCAGTTTCGTCAGACGGACATCAAAACTCAGCAAGCAGCATTTTGGTGTCCACCTCCAAAGCGGAACAGAGCCAAACTGATGCATTCTGAGCGGATCCTTTCATCCTTCCATTCAGATTGCATTAAGGGCAAAACTGATCCGTTTTGGACCGCTTGTGAGATCCCTGAACGGATCTCACAAACGGAAACCAAAACGGCAGTGTGAAAGTAGACTCATTTTCTGATGAAACATTCCTTTTAGGGCTCATGCACACAAACGTATTTTTTTTCCGTGTCTGTTCCGTTTTTCTTGCAGACCGTAAGCGGAACCATTCATTTCAACGGGTCTGCAAAAAAAACTAAAGTTACTCTGTGTGCATTATGTTTCTGTATGGCCGTTCCACAAAAATATAGAACATGTCCTATTATTGTCTGCATTATTGTCTGCATCACGGACAAAGATAGTACTGTTCTATTAGGGGCCAGTTGTTCCATTCCGCAAAATACAGAATGCACCCCCCTGAGAGTAGTGGATAGCTTTCTTTACCTAGGGATACATATTCATAGGGACCCTAGACGGTTTTGTCAATTGAACTTGAGGCCTACCATGGAATATGTCACGCGTAAGCTGGAGGCCTGGGAAAATCTTCCGCTGACACTGGTGGGAAGAATTAACATTGTTAAGATGGTGTTGCTACCCAAACTTCTGTATATTTATAGAGCGGCGCCAGTAAGGATCCCTAAGTCCCACTTTGATATTTTGGATAGAACCTTGTCCCGTTTCCTGTGGCTCCATCGGTCCCCTAGACTGGCGAGAAAGACGCTGAAGGCCTCCTATGTACAGGGGGGTTTGCAGCTTCCAGATATGTATATTTATTACATAGCTACGCGCCTAATGTATGCATCTTGGTGGATTAGGGCAGATGCCAATAACCCTGCGGTGGTATTAGAGGCGGCGCTGGTTGGATCATATGAAGCTTTAACTAATCTGGTATACAGGAGGGGAAGACCCATAGGTCCTGGGATTTATACGGACTCTATGATGACAGTTAGCGAGGCTTGGGTGAGGTTTGTGGAGATACATACGGAGGATTTGGAGGGGGATACCTGGTCCCCTTATATTCCACTATGGCGTAACAAGCTCCTTCCAGAGCTCTTGCACCTTTCCGATTTTGAATTCTGGCCTAGGAAGGGCCTTAAATATCTGACACAATTGTTTCATGAAGGGAGCTTCCGCTCCTTTGAGAGCCTGCGAGCGGAGTTCCAGCTGCCCCAGACGAGCTTTTACCGCTTCCTCCAACTGAGACATGCCTGTGAGAAACAATTTAAAGCCCTATCCTTGAATTTAGAGTGCGGCCCACTAGAGTCAGTAGCCAGGAGGAAAGTCCCATGTAAACCTATTTCTTCCTTTTATGCTGAAATTGTTAAAATGCAAGAATCTCCTATTAGACGATCCTTTGTTAAATGGGCTGAGGATATTCCCGAGTTGGAAGATTCTCATTTGGAGGAGTGGCGTCTGAGATGGAGGACGTCAGTTATAAGTGCGAGAGATCAGCTCATTCAAGCGAAATGGATGCACAGAGTGTACTTGACCCCACTGCGCCTCTATCAGATGCGGCAGTTGCCGAATCCAGGATGTGATAGATGTGGGGAGGTGAGGGGCTCTTTCTTCCATATGGTGTGGCTCTGCCCGGTGATGAAGACATATTGGAAAGGAATTTGTAACTTTATTAATGTTAAGTTGGGGCTCCCAGGGATCTGTAATCCAGTAATATGCTTACTAGGTTTAGTTTCTGAAGTTACTCCTTCCAAATATAATAGAATACTGTTAAGATTGTTGATGTTCTATGGGAGGAAGAATATACTTCTGAACTGGAAACCGCCCAAGTGTCCTACAGTGAGCCAATGGGTAACCCTTATAAATAATGACCTGCAAATGTATAAATTGACATACGAGGCAAGGGGATTGACTAATCGATTTGATAATATCTGGGGCCTTTGGGTCCAGGCTGAGGGTACGACTTGAAGTCATTGACGATGGCGAATGTATCACCCATTGTATGTTTGTGTGAGTGTTTGTGTATGAGTGAGCTCTAGAAGCAACTTAGTGACAACAGTGATACCTTGTATTATAGTCATTTATATGTCTTTTATGGTCAAGATACAGGTTAATGATGGACTTGCCGATGTGAGTGCATGTTTCATGGAAGATTATTCTTCTTTGTTCTCCCTCAGGGAGTGTTGTATTAAATGCAAAAATGTTAAATAAACACTATTAAAAAAAAAAAAAAATACAGAATGCACATGGACGTCATCCGTATTTTTTGCGGACCGCTAAATACATACAGTCGTGTGCATGAGCCCTTAAGCTGAGGTCTCTTAAACATAGATTGTATACACTGTAGTCCATATGCAATATTGTCTTTTGGAGCTTCTTAGTCAGTAAGAATCCCAGAAACTATATTGCCATGGATTCTAACTGCAGTGCATGGAATACAGCACTCAGGTACAGCAATTGGATCAAACACACATTGGGGACGTTATGGTGGTTTTACATTTACAAAGTGCAGTTTGTGCGAATGCTGGCACAACAGCCTTAACCACCAGTTACCACAAAATATAAAGCATTTTACTATCATGAGTCATTCTGAATGTTTGACACTTGGCATCTTGGATAAAACATTTTACCATCAAGTCTGTCGAGTCTCCCCTGTAATCATCTTGTCTGGTGACATTTGAAAAGGAGCGCAGCGCTCCTGTGAGACGAGGTAAAACCATCTCTTTCTTATTCAGTGATCCATAGGATGAAAAATAGGATTTCGCAGCAACTTGTAACTCCTAAAATGAAACCGGGAAAATATTTGATAAGCTAAAAATACAGTTAAGAAAACAAGCATAGTGTCAATAAACTGCAACAATGCGTAAAAATCTACAGGCGTTAACCCTCCCCCAAAGATGACCTCTTTGAGAAGACCACCCCGTACCCAGACCAGATATCCTGTGGAGAGATTTCACTGTAACATATTTTGATGTTAATATCATTAAGGTGAAAAATGTTTAGTCTAAAACATATACTCTGTAGATTACAAAAAAAAAAAGTAATACTTTCTTAATTTCAAAGGAAGAGGGGCTTCATAGTATTCAATCGGTTTTCTACTTTCATTCTCTCAACTGCGTCAGACAAATGGAAATTAGAATCTTAATGGTTGGTATATGAAAATAAAAGTATATAATAAAAATAATAATTAGTCTAAGCAACAAAAAATAAATATGATTTGTAATAAAAAAAAAGCCCCAACACAGCTCCGTACACACAAAAAAAAATGGTTTTGTTTTTTTCAGTATTAAAACACAAGAAAACCAATAAGCTGCTTCATGCAGTCAGTGGTGCCAGAAAATGCACAAAATTATTCCCACGCGCTACTTTACAGACAACTGCTGTAACTCCTTGCACATCACCTGAGACGTTTCGGAAACCAAGCCCACTTTCTCAAGCATGCGTGCTAAGGACCATTCAACTATCTTATAGGGTAATACACAAACTGCATATGCTGTAACAATTAATTATTTACAAACACTGTTCCTTCATAAAAAAAACTTTGGGGGTCATTTACTACACTGAAATACAGTATGCCTATATTAGGTGTATTTCAGGCGTAGCTGGCGACGAAACTGTTAGTTGTGCCACTATCTGCAACTTCACCCAGCTCACGCCAAGTCTAAAATTGTGGGCATGGTGTGGAAGGGGATGGGCTGGTAGGCCCGTCTCATTCACTATTTTCCACATCGGTTTTAAGCGTAGAAAATGGTCTAAATGTAAGACCGCTAGGAAGCAGTCTTACATTTACAACTGGCGCTGGATACGCCAAAGTTATGGAGAGGCCTGGTTCTCTTCATAACTTCGGCAGATCCACTGCCCGCTATGGGCCTTTATTAATACCAGCGGGGGGAGAATGCCAGTGAGTCTTATGGGGCGAATACTGAAAAGTGCTTTCATTGGGGAAGTGGTCATTAGTACAGGAGGACCAGGTCCTGGTCTTCCTCAGCTGCACGCTGTTGGTTCGCTCTGTGACCTCACGCTGTGCAATGTCAGGTCACAGCACGGCGCAGCAGGAAGCTGGATCTCAGGAGCGGCGGTGTCCAAAGCAGGAGAGTAAGTTGATTATTATTCTTATTAGGCCTTATTAACATGGGGTCTGATATGAGGTCTGATTGAGGTTCTCATTAACATTAATCACTGCGAAAGGTGCACCACAATGATAGGCAATTGACAACACTGGCTAATCCCTCAAGCTGATGTTAAGAACTGAGACTTTAGCCAATGTATTCCAGTCAGGAACACATCGGGGCCCTTTTGCACCACCGTCAAGGTATCTCAGCGTGGCATGGGTCCTACCACTAAACTACCTACAGTGTGTGAACATGGTCTGAGAGGTGCTAAGATACAACTTACAGTCAAGCTCCCACATACCTCCAGAGTGAGATCACTCAGGTAGCGGGAGAAGGGATAAGGCTGTAAGCCCCACCTATAACAGGCCATGTGACACAGGCTACAAGGTGCAACAGAATGCTACCAGCAGTACGTAATGGCACATTCTAAACATATCAAGAAAAATAACTGAAATAAAGTGGCCTAAATCGGAGAAAATGCTCAAAAGCCCCAAACACTGTGGCGTGTTTATTACCGGGGGAGCAATTCCTTCGCATGTGGTCCGTTGCTAACAGCAATCCCCAGCAAAAATATAGATTTTTTTTGAGCCGATACCAATAATCGGTGAACTTTCAGGCCAATAGCCGATACCGATACTGTGCATTTTCATTTTTGAGAAAACAAAAAATTCCTACACAAATCTGCTGAAAATGAACATGTTTATTGTTAACGTGTAGCTTTCTTTTTGTAAATCTTTCTTTTTCATTTGTACATTAATATTTTGGTGTTTGTGTTTTTGTTTTTTTTTACACTTTTAGCCCCCTTAGGGGCTAGAACCCTTGACCTATTTACCCTGATAGAGCTCTATTAGGGTAAATAGGACTTCACACTCTCCCTGCTGCTCTGTACATAGTGCACACGGCAGCAGGGAGCTGACTATGGCAGTCAGCGCTTCAGTAGCGTCCTGGCTGCCATGGTAACTGATCGTAGGATTACACTGCTGGGGCTCCGATCAGAAGCTGCCACTGCCACCGATGAGGTGACCCTGTGGCCACTACCACCAATGATTAATACTGGGGAGCTTTGGTTGGGGGGGGGGGTGCACTGCGCCACCAATGTTTTAAATACTGGGGTTGGGGGGGGCGCACTGCGCCACCAATGAAGATAACTCGCCCATTAATTCATATACAGGAGGCGGGTGCTGGCTGCAGAATCAACCATCTCTGAGCGATAGCAGCGATCCGCAACAGTTATCCCCTCTGGTTCGGCACCTGAGGGGTTAACTATCGCAGCTACCTCTCACAGGAGGTCGGGAGCCGGCTATGTGATTCTGCAGCCAGCTCCCGCCTCCTGTTGAATTTGAATGAATGAGTCATTCAACATCATTGGTGGCACAGTGGCCACAGCCCCTCCCCTCCTCTTGTCCTCTCACCTCTCATTGGTGGCAGCGGCACAGGGGGGAGGGAGACACTGCTTCCTTCTCCCCTGTGCTGCTGAGGGAACACGGATCGCGCTGAGAGCAGCGCGATCCTTGCTCCCGATTCGTTATCGGCAAAATAGATGCTGATACCGATAACTTTCAAAATCCTGAATATCAGCCGATAATATGGGTAAAACCCTACTCCATTGTATGCATTTTTGCTGGGGATTGCCTTTAGCAACAGATCACATGCGGAGGAATTGCTCCCCCGGTAATAAACACGCCACAGTGTTTGGGGTTTTTGAGCATTTGCTCCCATTTAGGCCACTTTATTTCAGTTATTTTTCTTATTAACATTGGGGCTCTGAGCTGAGGTCTCATCCTCAAAAACCTAGGTGCGTCTTATAGGGTAAAAATTACTGTATACAGTTGCAAGAAAAAGTATGTGAACCCTTTGGAATGATATGGATTTCTGCACAAATTGGTCATAAAATGTGATCTGATCTTCATCTAAGTCACAACAATAGACAACTACAGTCTGCTTAAACTAATACACAAAGAATTAAATGTTGCCATGTTTTTATTGAACACACCATGTAAACATTCACAGTGCAGGTGGAAAAAGTATGTGAACCCTTGGATTTAATAACTGGTTGAACCTCCTTTGGCAGCAATAACTTCAACCAAACGTTTCCTGTAGTTGCAGATCAGACGTGCAAAATGGTCAGGAGTAATTCTTGACCATTCCTCTTTACAGAACTGTTTCAGTTCAGCAATATTCTTGGGATGTTTGGTGTATATCGCTTTCTTGAGGTCATGCCACAGCATCTCAATCGGGTTGAGGTCAGGACTCTGACTGGGCCACTCCAGAAGGTGTTTTTTCTTCTGTTTAAGCCATTCTGTTGTTGATTTACTTCTATGCTTTGGGTCGTTGTCTTGTTGCAACACCCATCTTCTGTTGAGCTTCAGCTGGTGGACAGATGGCCTTAAGTTCTCCTGCAAAATGTCTTGATAAACTTGGTATTTCATTTTTCCTTTAATGATAGCAATCTGTCCAGGCCCTGACGCAGCAAAGCAGCCCCAAACCATGATGCCCCCACCACCATACTTCACAGTTGGGATGAGGTTTTGATGTTGGTGTGCTGTGCCTCTTTTTCTCCACACATAGTGTTGTGTGTTTCTTCCAAACAACTCAACTTTGGCTTCATCTGTCCACAGAATATTTTGCCAGTACTGCTGTGTAACCTTCAGGTGCTCTTGTGCAAACTGTAAACGTGCAGCAATGTTTTTTTTGGACAGCAGTGGCTTCCTCTGTGGTATCCTCCCATGAAATCCATTCTTGTATAGTGTTTTACGTATCATAGATTCACTAACAGGGATGTTAGCATATGCCAGAGACTTTTGTAAGTCTTTAGCTGACACTCTAGGATTCTTCTTCACCTCATTGAGCAGTCTGCGCTGTGCTCTTGCAGTCATCTTTACAGGATGGCCACTCCTAGGCAGAGTAGCAGCAGTGCTGAACTTTCTCCATTTATAGACAATTTGTCTTACTGTGGACTGATTAACAGCAAGGCTTTTGGAGATACTTTTATAACCCTTTCCAGCTTTATGCAAGTCAACAATTCTTAAAGAGGACCTTTCACCAGAGGAAAGCCTCTAAACTAACTATACAGAGGTGTAGAGCGGCGCCCAGGGATCCCCCTGCACTTACTGTTATCCCCGGGCGCCGCTCCGTTCGCCCGGTATAGCCTCCGGTATGTAAGTACTTAGGCTCCACCCACTTGATCCTGCCGGCGTCTTCTTCTCCTATGCTGTAGCGCTGGCCAATCGCAGCGCTCAGCTCATAGCCAGGCTATGAGCTGAGCGCTGCGATTGGCCAGCGCTACAGCATAGGAGAAGGAGACCGCGGCAGGCTCAACTGGGTGGAGCCTAACTACTTACATACCGGAGGCTATACCGGGCGAACGGAGCGGCGCCCGGGGATAACAGTAAGTGCAGGGGGATCCCTGGGCGCCGCTCTACACCTCTGTATAGTTAGTTTAGAGGCTTTCCTCTGGTGAAAGGTCCTCTTTAATCGTAGGTCTTCTGAGAGCTCTTTTGTGCGAGGCATTATTCACATCAGGCAATGCTTCTTGTGAAAAGCAAATCCAGAACTGGTATGTGTTTTTTATAGGGCAGCTCTAACCAACACCTCCAATCTCATCTCATTGATTGGACTCCAGTTGGCTGAAACCTCACTCCAATTAGCTCTTGGAGATGTCATTATTCTAGGGGTTCACATACTTTTTCCACCTGCACTGTGAATGTTTACATGGTGCGTTAAATGAAAACATGGTAACATTTAATTCTTTGTGTGTTATTAGTTTAAGCAGACTGTGATTGTCTATTGTTGTGACTTAGATGAAGATCAGATCACATTTTATAACCAAATTGTGCAGAAATCCATATCATTCCAAAGGGTTCACATACTTTTTCTTGCAACTGTATGTGTCTCTTACCATTTTTTTTTTTGAGATTGCCAGAAACTACACAGTGTATGGAGCTGGAGTCAGACAGTACAGTGCAGTGGCTGTGCTGGATACTGCAGCTCAGTTCCCACTCAAGTGAAAGGTTGCTGACCAGCCTTACAATGGAAACTATACAGTGAACAGAGCCTTTTTCTTAAAGTGGTTGTCTGCTTTTTACTATGGATGACCTAGGTCATCAATATCAGATGGGTGGGGGTCCGAATCCCAGCACCCTTTGCTGATCAGCTGGCATCTCTGCGCCTTCTCTGCTCTGTGTACCTGCTCGCCGCAGCAATTGCAGTGGTGAGCAGTGTAATTACAAGTATGGTGTCTCCATTCACTTCTATGGGGAGGCTCTGTAGTATTCACTTTGAAGAGACAGAGAAGTCCCATAGAAGTGAATGGGGATGCCATACTTGTAATTACATTGCTCACTGCTGCGGCAAGCAGGTAGACAGAGAAGGCACTCGTATGAGCGCTGCCTTCTCTTCAAACAGCTGATCAGCAAGGGTCCCAGGAGTCGTACCCCAGTCAATCTGATATTTATGACCTATCCTGAGGATAGGACATCAATATTAAAAAGTGCACAAGCATGAAAGTAAACTACCTAGGGTTTATACACATGGCAGGGATTCTCTTCCATGTGCTGTTCGTGTACTCCAGGATAGCACATGGCTCCATAGGATATTTTAATGTGTTCATTCACACATCTGTGTTTTTACGTGGACCACAGGCCAAAAAAAAAAAAAAAAAAAAGACTAATGCTCTGTCAGTCCGTGTAACTGATCAAACATGCCCTTTCAAGTCTATGGGCCCAAAACCACTGTTACAAGACAGACAGCATCCGTGTTTGGTCCATTTTCACTGATTTATTACATAAAAAAAATATATATATATTATATATATATCAAAATGCAGTTCTTTACGGTAAAAAAAAACAAAACACTAAAATACGTCTTGACCTCAGACCTTTGTGTATGCAAAGTATTTGTCCCAAGTATTTGTCCCAAGTATTTGTGCCTAAAAAAATGGACTTGCGAATAAGGCCTAACCTTGCTCCAGCGCGGAGGACTATGCCGTATTCTTCTTCTCTGGGCTGCTGACCCCTAACAGTGCTGGTAGCTTAAATCCAGTGGTGCAAACTGCAACCTCCAGCACTCCAGTTGTTCTGAAAGTACAACTCCCACACTCCTCCTTTCACTCCTGTGGGAGATACAAGAACAGCTGAGCAAGTGTGCATGTTGGGAGTTGTAGTTTCACGGAAGCTGAAGTGCCAACGGTTACTGACCCCTGCTGTATGGCATCAGCCACATTCTAGGTATGTAAATGACAAAGATATTCAAAAGCACCTCACCAGAACCTGATGCACCCCATTATAAGTCCATGGGCTCTGTGGGGCACTGCTGGCGTCCACTGTGCTGTGGCTCCCATTATAAACTACTGCTGAGTTGTAATAGTGCTAGGGGCATATATCAAATATGGGAGATGCTCGGTAGTATGGACTCGATACCAGGCACTCAGGAAATTATTTCTTAGGAGGTCTGAAGGTGTTTTTGCAGCAGCCGTTCCCCTTCAATACATCATACAGCGGCTTGCAGAGATCAGCTGACACACACATACATTTATAATGTGAAACCTTGAAAAGCTCGGGATTTTAGCTGACAAACAAGCGTGAGAAAAGTTTGCGGCCCGTAGTAAAGACGGGACTTTTTGGCAACTGAGACGCTGGTGATGCATGTGTTGTCAGCAATTGAGAAGAGGGGAAATGAAAGGTTAGTGACAGAGTGAAGGGTGGTAAAATTGGATTTCAGTTTTTGTCACATTAAGCGTCTGGCAGCTGGATTTAATCCAGCAGGAACAGAGAAAAGACTGAAATATGAGCCTTGACCTGTAAAAGGTGAACAAAGGGAAACATGGGAACTCTGCTGGTATTATTAATCCTGTATGTGCAGAAGAAGACACTGATAAAGGAAAATGCAGATGAGACAGTCCATCCGAAAGCGGTCTACATATAAAAGACAAGCACCTCCACCTGCTCATGTAGATCATCATGGCTTCATTCACATGGTTTCATGATCCCAAGTTAAAAAAGATTCAAGGGGTTGTGCAGGACCCCCTCTGTTTTGAGGATCATGTGTGCTGTTGCAGTCAATGAGAAGCCTTAGTAGTGACCTGTCCCCAAACCGCACACAGTCCACAAACGAAGTGCCATTTGGGGACACATCACCGCTGAGGCCAATCATTGGCTGCAGTGTCTCACGTGACCTCATTCACAGCCTGGCCGGAAGACAACAAGCTTAGTACTAGAAGATCACTGACCACAGCCAGGGCTCAGGACCAGAGCGGTGACGACCAGGCGAGTATACTTCTTCTACTGGTCAACCGTGTTGGGCAACTTTCACACCAGCGTTTTTGCTGGATCCGGCATGGTTCAGAAAAAACGCTTCTGTCACGATAATATAACAGTCTGCATCAGTCATGTACGGATCCCGTTGTATTATCTATAAAATAGCCATGACGGATTAGTCAAGAACACCATTGAAAGTAAATGGGGGACGGATCCGTTTTCTATTGTGTCCGAGAAAACTGATCCGTCCCGATGGACTTACATTGTGAGTCATGACGGATCTGTCTTGCTTGCTTCACACCACATCGCGGACAGAAAAACGCTGCTTGAGTTTTTCTGTGAGGACGCAAGTTCAGTTTTGTCTCTCCCTTGACAATGAATGGGGACAAAACGGAAACGTTTTCCCCCCGCTATTGAGATCCTATGACGAATCTCAATAGCAGAAAGGGAAAACGCAGGTGTGAAAGTAACCCCATTAAGTACTCTTTTCCCAATGGCTCTTTTTAATTAGGCCATATGTATACATTGCATATCATAGATTTCTATGAGGAAAATATGTATACAGTATCAGCGAAGTCAACAAGTTCAAAATCACATCTACAGACTGCAGACAATTTCCATGCATAAACTGACCTGTGGTGTGGATTTTTAAATCCACACTGTCAAATTTATCTTGCGGATACATCCCCGATTTCTTACAGAAATTCCCTGTTGACTTCAATGGGAGGAGGTATATTTTATTTATTTTTTATCAGATAATTTTTATAAAAAAAAAATTCCCGGTGTACATAAACAATAGAAAAGAAAAAATAAAAACTAACAAAACATATCAAAAAAATACATGAATGGGTAGATACATTCCTATTGGACATTAAGAAAGTTAACAAGAAATTCTCATATATCACATCCAACTTTTGATACACGAAGTGCATGATACAGGAGAATACCCCTTCATCTGCAGTATATTAAATAAAATTGCATAAAACACCCCACTCCCTCCCACCCATCCAGCGATGAGACGGGCACCACTCCACCAAGTCAGGTATAATATGACAGAACGCCAAGAAGACTTGCCAACTCTCTCCCCATAGGTTCCACACCCAACCAGTCTAAGACAAACCATGCAATAAGCACCCCTTCTTCGGATCACCTACCCCACTTCCTCATCCCTGTTCCAGTTTCATGTATGTCTGTTCCAGAATCGCACAAATCTCTCTGAAGTCACTCCTCCTATCACAACCACAAGATTCATATGTCAGACTATATTACCATGGTCCTATATGTTACCCTTCTGTCCCAAATTTTCGTAAACGTGTCTAAACATTGCCTTTTGGTATATACACTTTTCTCCAAGCGAAAGATTTCAGCCATTCTGTTCAACAATTCAGCCCTAGATGGGGGCTGGGGTCTAAGCCAGTATTTAGCAATTAGCTTCCTGGCGTGGAAGAGCAGACGCTGCACTCCCAAGCAAGAATTCCGTTTTTTAATGTCCAATATTCCCAAACACACATGTCCTCGGACCATGCGGGACCGCAATATGATATGCATCCATAATACAAGTGAGTACGCCTGTCCAAAATGTCCTAAGCTCCGTACACTTCCAGAACATGTGTAGCAGGGACGCCGGACTCGCCCCAGGGCAGGAGGCATTGTTCCTAACCCCTATCCTGAACAGAAAGAATGTCCGATACACCCGGTGAACAGGAAACAATTGGGACATTCGTTGGCGATCACAAAATGATAACTGAGGTGTCAGTGCCAATACTGCTTTCCATTGTTCCTCTGAGATAAAGCCAACCTTCCCCTCCCATTTTTGTTTGACCATTAAGGGATCCTGTTTCACAGATTTCACAAACAAGTTCCTATATATGGATGATATTAGTCCACTCGAGGAGTCACTGGTGAGAATCAGTAGGACTGTTGTGCATGTTAGCGACACCAACCTTGCCTGAGCCTGAAAAGCGTGGCGTAACTGTAGAAATTTATAAAAAGGCAGTATGGGGGAGGGTAAACTCATTCCTAAATTGCTCAAATGATTTAAATGTGCCATCTCTATGCAGTTGGCACAAAAACCTCATACCCTTCCATTCCCAGGGCGAAAACCCTTCAAAGCGAAATATTTCAGATAACTGAGGATTCCTCCATAGAGGAGTGACCTGAGTGAAGCCCTGTATAGACAGTAAGGCACGACACCTATGCCGAACCTTATGTATCAAGTTGAGGGTAGGATGTCCCATCAACTTTTCAGAGAGACCACCATGTTCCAATAGGGCTACAGGAGAATCATTTTCTATGTGTGCTATCAGCCATGCAGATGAGTTATCTCCAGGGGTCCAACCCCACCCCCTCAGCTGCTGCTTCTGTGAGGAAATAAAATATAGCCATGGATTAGGAATAGAGAGACCCCCTGCATCTTTCCCTCTATGTAAAGTCTCCAACCGGATCCTGGCCCGTTTTTTAACTCCATATTAGGCTTCTAAACAGCCTTTGTACTCTATAAAAGATCCATTGTGGAATCCACACAGGGGAGTTATGTAGAACATACATAAGCCTTGGCATGAGAACCATTTTAAGGAGATTACTTCTACCTATTTCAGACATTGGTTTTTACACCACACATTGATCTTTTCTGACATTTTGTTCAGAAGAGGAGCCATGGTATTTTTCACGTAATGCCCAATGTTTGATGAAACCACAATTCCCAAATACTTGAAGTTGCGGGCAACCGGCAGCTAAGTTGACAAGAGGAAGAGGCCAGCAGGGGCCGGGTCTAACGGAAACAGAACGGACTTGTACCAATTTATATGAAGACCACACCTGTCTCCAAAATCCTGCATAAGGGACATTATGGGGCTCAACGACCCTTCCACATCTCCCACATATATGAGCATGTCGTCTGCATACAGGGACACGCGTTCCTCTCTGGCTCCCATGGGGAATCCCACAATTCTATCCGAAGATCGGAGTAGGCATGCAAGTGGCTCAATTGCAATGGCAAATAGAAGGGGGTACAGCAGGCATCCCTGACATGTACCTCTTCCAAACTCAAAGACTTCTGATGTACCACCATTAGCTCTGATCCTAGCTTTGGGACTGCAATATAATAGTTGGACCCAAGATATAAAGGTGTTCCCAAAACCCATGACTCGCAGCACCTTCCATAAATATTTCCATTCAACGCTATCAAAGGCTTTGGCAGCATTTAGGGATAATATGGCCCGAGCTCCTACCGATTCCGACCACCTCTAAATATTAAGAAATAGCCGTCGAAGGTTAATAGAGGTAGATTTATCAGGCATAGAACCAGATTGATCACTATGTATAATGGTTGATATAACTGTTTGTAACCTATTCACTAAGACCTTCACTAGTATTTTAACATCAGAAGTTAGTAGGGAGATTGGTCTATACGATTCAGGGAGAGTCTGGTCCTTCCCAGGCTTTGGCAATACTACTATTATTGCCTCTTTCATAGAAGCGGGTAGTTCACCTTTTTGAAGGGAATCATTAAATACAGATAGCAACTATGGTAATAATAGAGTGCTATAATTTTTAAAGACCTCCGCCGGTAAACCATTCAGCCCGGAGGCTTTTTTATTTGGGAATGATTTAAGCACCACCTCTAGTTCTTTCAGTGAAATAGGTTGATCTAGAATCAGTGGAAGATGCGGTCTATTTAGATTCTAAATAGACCGCATCTTCCACTGAAAGCCGTGGGGTAGTGATCCCGGCAAGGTAGTCTGCAATATTTTGGGAGCCCGCCACAGACTGGGATTGATATAGCTTTTAGTAGTACGTATGTACTACTGCCAAAATACCTGTATCTGTCATAACCAAAGATCCATCAGGACTTTGGATGGACAAGATTTTGGATGGTCCATCCTGTGCCCGAACGACCCTTGCCAGCAGTCTACCAAAGCTCTCTCCAGCCTCAAAGTATTTTTGCTTAAGGAAAAAACGTCCATTATCGGCTAAAAGAAGTAGATGTTCCTTTAAGTCTGTCTGCACCGTCACCAACGCCGCCTCATGCTCACGCGAAGGGTGTTCAACAAATCTCTTTTCCATTTCCATGACTAGATCCTGGAGCCTTTTTTGAGTTTCCCTGGACCTTGTTTTATGGCGGCTAATCCGCTGGATGTATAATTCATGGATAAATGCCTTGTATGCATTCCACACTACTCCCATAGGTGCCGTCCCTGTATTGTTAGTAAAGAATTCCCGGACCTCCTCCGTGATACCCTCCCCCTATCCACCAGCTGCAGTCAAAAAGGGTTAAGCCTCCTTGTACCCACTCCAAAAGGTCTCCTTTCACCCAACTGGAGCACTACCTGTATAGGGGAATGGTTGGACAAGCTTCTCGGCAGGTAATCAGCATTCACCAATAAAGACAACATATCTGGGGATCCTATAGCCAAGTCAATCCTAGAGAGGGAGTGATGAGAGCTTGAAAAACAGGAGAACCGACATATATTCGGATTCCTCACTCGTCATATATCATGTAGATCCAGCTCTCTAATTACATTGGCAAAATGAGTATCTCTTTCCAGCCCCGATCCTCCCATCCTGTCCACCTTTGCAGATGGACAAGTATTAAAATCACCCACTATTAAGATGGGACATGGAGGAAGCTCCTCAACATAGGCCATAATCTCATTCAACACCTCACCACTATAGGGGGGAGGAATATATACCGCCACTAGGACAAAGGAGGAGTGATAGCAGCTGCAATGCAGGCATACATATCTACCTATAGGATCTATACGTGACCAGGGCCGTCTTTAACGCGGGGCAAAAGGGGCAGTTGCTTTCATGGGTCCATACTTTATTAACTAAGTAGCAGGACATGTAGGGCATACACGGGGGATATCTCTGCACTTACTATTTCTGGGCGCTGCTCCGTTGCGCCGCTGTGGCCCCCCCATTACATTTTCCTGCACTTTATGCTAAGTAACAGCATCGGAACACCAGGGAGGAGACATCAGCTTCTCTCCCTGGGCGTTCCTTCTCCCTGGCTGTAGCGCTATCCAAGCACAGAACGTCACAGCCAGGGAGAAGGTGAGTTCGGAGCGGGAGCCTAGTAAGAGCACGTCTGATGTCCTGCCTACAATGAGGGCGGTCCCCGGCAGATCGCTCTGATTGGCTAGTCTGTACAGACTAGTCAATCACAGGATCCTAATGCTGGCTGAAAGGTTCTGATCCCCACAGTAAGTGACTGTTGGGTTGGGATCAGAACCTTCTAAAATGTATGTATATATAATATTCTCTTCCCTTCCCCCATGGACTCCAGCCCTCATTGTGCACCCTTAATTTTAGGATGGCTGGTGGCAGCGCTGCTGATCCCCCTTCCGCCCCAATCTGTTTCAGGATGGCCGAGCGGTTAGCAGAGTGTGAGCTGTATATTATACAGCTCACGCTCTGCATGTAACGACCGACATCGGTGTTGGCACCAATGTAGGCCATTTAACCACTTCCATGCTGCGGTCCATAGGGACGGCTGTATGAAATGGGGTTAAGAGATGGAGGGAGCTCCCTCTCTCTCCCATCGAGCGCTGCGCTGCTGTGGCAGTGTCCCGATGGTTACATAAAAAAAAAAAGTTGACATATTAGGTATCGCCGCATCCGTAAGAACATGCGGTATAAAAATATCACATGAACTAACCCCTCAGGTGAACACCGTCATTTTTTTAAAAATAAAAACGGTGTAAAAACAGCCATTTTTTGTCACCTTACATCACAAAAAGTGTAATAGCAAGCGATCAAAAAGTCGTACGCACCCCAAAATCGTACCAATCATCTCATCCCGCAAAAATGATATCCTATTTAAGACAATCGCTCAAAAAAAAAAAAAAAAAATATGGCTCTTAGAATATGGAGACACTAAAACATGATTTTTTTTTGTTTCAAAAATATCATTGTTTAAAACTTACATAAATAAAAAAAAGTTGACATATTAGGTATGTGAACACTGTAAAAAAAAAGTGTGTGTCAAAAATCGCATTTTTTGTCACCTTACATCACAAAAAGTGTAATAGCAAGTGATCAAAAAGTCGTACCCACCCCAAAATTATACCAATCAAACCGTCATCTCATCCTGCAAAAAATGATACCATAACATTTTTCAAAAATGCTGTTATTGTGTAAAATTAATTTTAAAAAGTACACATATTAGGTACCGCCACGTACATAAGAACCTGCTGTATAAAAATATCACATGACCTAAAATAAAGTGTGTCAAAAAAGCAAATTTTGTCATCTTACATCACAAAAAGTGCAATACCAAGCGATCAAAAAGTCATACGCACCCTAAAATAGTACCAATCAAACCTTCATCTCATCCCACAAAAAATGAGCCCCTACATAAGACAGTCGCCCAAAAAAAAAAATAAAAAAAAATATGGCTTTCAGAATATGGAGACACTAAAAAATACATTTTTTTCAAAAATGCTTTATTATGTAAAACGAAACAAACAACCAGAGTTTCTACTCTACGGGTGCATCAGGGGGACTTCAAATGTGACATGTCAGCTTAAAATTATCCCAGTGAAATCTGCCTTCCAAAAACCATATGGCATTCCTTTCCTACTGCGCCCTTCCATGCCCGTACAGCAGTTTACGACCACATATGAGGTGTTTCTGTAAACTACAGAATCAGGGCAATAAATATTGAGTTTTGTTTGGCTGTTAACCCTTGCTTTTTTACTGGAAAAATGGAAAATCTGCCAAAAATGTGAAATTCTGAAAGGTCATCTCCATTTTCCTTTAATTCTTGTGGAGCACCTAAAGGGTAAAAGTTTGTAAAACGCTGCTTCCTCTTCATTAGGGTCCATTCACACGTCAGTAGAATGGGTCCTCATCCGTTCCGCAACTTGCAGAACCATTCATTTTCTATGGGGCAGGAATGGATGTGGACATTTGTGTAATTTGCAGAGCGCGCCCCCGATCTTCCGGTCCGTGGTTCCGGAAAAAAATAGAACTTGTCCTATTCTTGTCTGCAATTGCGGACAAGAATAGGCAGTTCTATGGAGGTGCCGGCCGGGTGTATTGCGGATCCGCAATACACTACGGACGTGTGAATCTACCCTTACACTGCTTGTCGTCTCGCAAGTGCAGTGTAATAAAAGTACTCACTCCATTAAGGTGAATGGAGCCAGTGCTTGTAATTATACTACGCCTCTGCTCCAGAGGAGACAACGCATAGTGTAATGACCAGGAAGCACCGCGTCCTCTTCATACAGCTGATTGGCGGGGTGCCGCGTGTCGGACCCCTGCTGATCAGATATTGATGACCTATCTTGATGATAGGGCATGAATGTATATGGAAGGACAACCCCTTTAACCCCTTCAGGACCAGGCCATTTTCCAATTTTTACTTTTGGCCTTCTCTGAGCCATAACTTATAATTTACCATTCAAATAGCTGTATGAGGGCTTGTTTTTTTTTTGCGGGACAAATAGTATTTTCTATATTGGCACCATCTACTTTTGAATTTGATATGGTGTAAAGCTGTAAAATCTGCCACAGTGTAATTTCAGTGATACCACATTTGCAATTTTCTTATTTTAATACTGAAAAAGATAATTTCAAAAAAATATATTCTTTTCTCTGCATCTCCATATTCTGATCCCCATTTCTGTTTTAGAATTATATCTACTGAGGGCTCATTTTTTGCGTTGTGATCTGTAGTTTTATTATTTATACCACTTTGGAGTTTGTGGGCGGGTTTTTAATCACTTTTTATTCTTTTTTATGAAGCAATGAAAAAAAGTCAAATTGGCTATTTAAATTTTTTTCTCAGTTATACCGTCCACCCTATGGGATACATATTTTAATAGCGATAGCTTTTTTTTTTTTTTAAAGTGGCGGTGCCAAAGATAATTAATTTTTTTACTTTATATTTATTTTTATCTCTATTTTGGAGAAAGAGGGATGATTTTAATGTTAATATTTTAAAAAGCCCTCCTTATTTAAAAGCCCTCTTAAGAGATCTGAACATGCGATCTTTAGATTGCTTCTCCTATAGACTGCTGTGAATTAGCATTTGCAGTCTAAGGCCTCTTTCACACATGTGCGGGTGCGGGTGCGTTGCGGGAACACCCGCGATTTTTCCGCGCGAGTGCAAAACATTGTAATGCGTTTTGCACTCGCGTGAGAAAAATCGTGCATGTTTGGTACCCAAACCCGAACTTCTTCACAGAAGTTTGGGCTTGGGATCGGTGTTCTGTAGAATGTATTATTTCCTCTTATAACATGGTTATAAGGGAAAATAATAGCATTCTGAATACAGAATGCATAGTAAAATAGCGCTGGAGGGGTTAAAAAAAAAATTATTTAACTCACCTTAGTCCACTTGATCGCGCTGCCGGCATCTCCTTCTGTCTTCTTCTTTGCTGATTGTAGGAACAGGAACTGTGGTGACGTCACTCCGGTCATCACATGGTCCATCACATGATCCATCACCATGGTAAAAGATCATGTGATGGATAATGTGATGACCGGAGTGACGTCACCACAGGTCCTGTTCCTACAATCAGCAAAGAAGACAGAAGGAGATGCCGGCAGCGCGATCAAGTGGACTAAGGTGAGTTAAATTATTATTTATTTATTTTTTAACCCCTCCAGCGCTATTTTACTATGCATTCTGTATTCAGAATGCTATTATTTTCCCTTATAACCATGTTATAAGGGGAAATAATAATGATCGGGTTTCCATCCCGATCGTCTCCTAGCAACCGTGCGTGAAAATCGCACCGCATCCACACTTGCTTGCGGATGCTTGCGATTTTCACGCAACCCCATTCACTTCTATGGGGCCTGCGTTGCGTGAAAAACATAGAATATAGAGCATGCTGCGATTTTCACGCAACGCACAAGTGATGCGTGAAAATCACTGCTCATGTGAACAGCCCCATATAAATGAATGGGCCGGGATTCAGTGCGGGTGCAATGCGTTCAACTCACGCATCGCATCCGCGCGGAATACTCACCCGTGTGAAAGGGGCCTAAGGGCTCATGCACACAAGTGTGTGTGCCCCGTTCCTGTATTGCGGACAGCAAACATCCCATTGACTTAAATGGGTCTGCAATCTGCAAGATACAGAGTGGTATGGAGCGGAGGCACGGATCAGAAGCCCCGGAAGCAGTACAAAGTGCTTCCAAAGGATTTATCTCCGTGCTTCTGCACCGCAAAAAAATAGAACGTGTTCTATCTTTTTGTGGTGCTGAACATATCTTGCGGATCGCAGACCCATTGAAGTGAATGGGTTCACATCTGCAAACCGCCTGCACTCGGCTGGTATCTGTGCATTGCAGGTCACTATATGTGGTGCAGCACCCTAGGGGAAAGCCACCTCAGATGCTGCGGTTACAAAAGACCATGGCATCTGTCTGCAATCGGCATTAGGTCTCTTTAAAAAACAGCAGAAACCCAGAACAGAATCTAAACAAACCTGTCTCAGCAAACTACACTTTGCTGAAACCACTGCAGCTTTCCGGATTTCGGTTATCTCATCCATCTGAGGCTTCTGGGTGAGATATACACACCTCCCACCGCAGTAGATATAGACATGTAAATAGATACAGTAAATGATATATATATATATACACACACTGTTCAAAAAAATAAAGGGAACACTTAAACAACACAATGTAACTCCAAGTCAATTCCACTTCTGTGAAATCAAACTGTCCACTTAGGAAGCAACACTGAGTGACAATCAATTTCACATGCTGTTGTGTAAATAGGATAGACAACAGGTGGAAATTATAGGCAATTAGCAAGGCACCCCCAATAAAGGAGTGGTTCTGCAGGTGGTGACCACAGACCACTTCTCAGTTCCTATGCTTCCTGGCTGATGTTTTGGTCACTTTTGAATGCTGGCGGTGCTTTCACTCTAGTGGTAGCATGAGACGGAGTCTACAACCCACACAAGTCGCTCAGGTAGTGCAGCTTATCCAGGATGGCACATCAATGCGAACTGTGGCAAGAAGGTTTGCTGTGTCTGTCAGCGTAGTGTCCAGAGCATGGAGGCGATACCAGGAGACAGGCCAGTACATCAGGAGACGTGGAGGAGGCCGTAGGAGGGCAACAACCCACCAGCAGGACCGCTACCTCCGCCTTTGTGCAAGGAGGAACAGGAAGAGCACTGCCAGAGCCCTGCAAAATGACCTCCAGCAGGCCACAAATGTGCATGTGTCTGCTCAAACGGTCAGAAACAGACTCCATGAGGGTGATATGAGGGCCCGACGTCCACAAGTGGGGGTTGTGCTTACAGCCCAACACCGTGCAGGACGTTTGGCATTTGCCAGAGAACACCAAGATTGGCAAATTCGCCACTGGCGCCCTGTACTCTTCACAGATGAAAGCAGGTTCACACTGAGCACATGTGACAGACGTGACAGAGTCTGGAGACGCCGTGGAGAACGTTCTGCTGCCTGCAACATCCTCCAGCATGACTGGTTTGGCATTGGGTCAGTAATGGTGTGGGGTGGCATTTCTTTGGAGGGCCGCACAGCCCTACATGTGCTCGCCAGAGGTAGCCTGACTGCCATTAGGTACCGAGATGAGATCCTCAGACCCCTTGTGAGACCATATGCTGGTGCGGATGGCCCTGGGTTCCTCCTAATGCAAGACAATGCTAGACCTCATGTGGCTGGAGTGTGTCAGCAGTTCCTGCAAGACGAAGGCATTGATGCTATGGACTGGCCCGCCCGTTCCCCAGACCTGAATCCAATTGAGCACATCTGGGACATCATGTCTCGCTCTATCCACCAACGTCACGTTGCACCACAGACTGTCCAGGAGTTGGCAGATGCTTTAGTCCAGGTCTGGTAGGAGATCCCTCAGGAGACCATCCGCCACCTCATCAGGAGCATGCACAGGCGTTGTAGGGAGGTCATACAGGCACGTGGAGGCCACACGCACTACTGAGCCTCATTTTGACTTTTTTAAGGACATTACATCAAAGTTGGATCAGCCTGTAGTGTGTTTTTCCACTTTAATTTTGAGGGTGACTCCAAATCCAGACCTCCATGGGTTGAAAATTTGATTTCCATTTTTTTATTTTTGTGTGATTTTGTTGTCAGCACATTCAACTATGTAAAGAACAAAGTATTTCAGAAGAATATTTAATTAACTCAGATCTAGGATGTGTTATTTTTGTGTTCCCTTTATTTTTTTGAGCAGTGTATTACACACACACACACACACACACACACACACACACTGTACTCCTATGTACATATCCACACACATGTATGTATTTTATATATATCCCATTGTGGGAAAAGCAGTAACCTTTATTCAATGCTGGGAATGTAGGATTGCTATCATTATGTTGATTTCTCTATGTAGTTATTTGACTGATGAGATGACACCTGAGGTGCTGTTGTCACTATGACATCACAAGTAGGCAGAGAGGTCATGTGACTGCTCCTCTGAAGATGCTTGCTGTGATGCATGCTGGGATTTTTACTTTCACTTTGCTCCGCCCACACAGCCTCTCATCACTGTGAGCATGCTATGCTGAATGCAGTAGAAAAATTATATATACACAGTATGTCTCTCATGATACAAATACCTCTTGGCTTCAGTTGTTGTCTAGGGCACTTTATTGTCTTTTATACTTATGGTGGCCAACCCCTTTAAGATTTCAGAAAGCTCGTCGCAGTTTGTGTGCGAACGTGTACATATTGGGTAAATGATAAAACGCATATATGGTTGAAAAAGCAGCACAAATCTCAAGATTTAGAGAGGATCTATCACCAGATTTCACAATACAAACGGTGCACACTATTAACCCCTTCCTGATGCAGCAATTTACAATTTTTTCCATTTTCGTTTTTATTCCCTCCCTTCCTGGAGCCATAACTTTTTATATTTTTCCACTCACATAGCCGTATGAGAGCTTGCTTTTTGCAGGACAATTTGTACTTTCTAAAAGGCACCATCTAATATTGCATGCAATGCAGAGGGAATCTAGAAAAAAAAAATGTAAATGAGGTGGAATTGGAAAAAAAAATAATTCTGCCATTGTTTTATGGGTTTTGTTTTTAAGGCGTTCCCTATTAGGTAAAAAATACTATTTTGCTTCTGCGGGTCAGTACGGCTACAGCAATACCATAATTTTATAGTTTTTCTTGTGTTTTCATATTTTCAAAAGATAAAAACTTTGAAAAAATATTTTTTTTTTCTTTGCATCACTATATTCTGACCCCCATAGCTTTTTTCTATTTATGTCTACAGAACTGTGTAAGAACTCATCTTTTGTAGTTTTTTTTATTAAAGCCATTTTGGACTGTGTATGGCTTTTTGATTGCTTGTTATTCCATTTTTAGAGGTTACACAATAAAACAGCGACTTAGTCATTTTGATACAGGAGAAATACATTTATATTTTAATGGTTTGGGCATCTTGGGAAGTGGCAATAATAATGGTGTTTATTTTTATTTGTAAAATGGGGAATTTTTAGTTTCCCCTAAGGGACTTTAAAGGGATTCTGTCACCTCCTTTTACCATTTTAAGGCTACTTTCACACTAGCGTTCGGAGCGGATCCGTCTGATGTTTCATCAGACAGATCCGCTCCGATAATGCAGACGTTCGCATCCGTTCAGAACGGATGCGTCTGCATTAAAACTTAGAAAATTTTCTAAGTATGAAAGTAGCCTGAGCGGATCCGTTCAGACTTTACATTGTAAGTCAATGGGGAACGGATCCGCTTGAAGATTGAGCCATATGGTGTCATCTTCAAGCGGATCCGTCCCCATTGACTTACATTGTAAGTCTGGACGGATCCGCTCGCCTCCGCACGGCCAGGCGGACACCCGAACGCTGCAAGCAGCGTTCAGGTGTCCGCTCACTGAGCGGAGCGGAGGCTGAACGCTGGCAGGCGGATGCATTCTCAGTGGATCCGCCTCCACTGAGAATGCATTGGGGCCAGACGGATGCGTTCGGGGCCGCTCGTGAGCCCCTTCAAACGGAGCGCACGAGCGGACACCCGAACGCTAGTGTGAAAGTAGCCTAAGCTGGCACCATCGCTATGTTGACTAAAGTAGCTTATTTCCAGGACTCTTCTTTTTACTTTATTTCGTTTAGTAGTTTTGATGTAAAAGCGATTTGTATGTTATGCTAATTAGGGTCCGAGGTGCCCAGAGGGGCGTTTTTCTCACTCTCTGGTGCCCAGTGACGCCCCCCTGCAGTGCCCAAGACAGCCTCCTGATAGTCAAAACACCTCCCACAGCCCGACAAACGGTTCCGCCCCCTCCGCACGTCATAATCTACCTTATAGATATGCCCCGTCCTGCAGCCAGAAAACTCGCGCAGGCGCAGTACCGCCTGCGGCCTGCGCGATCATCAACGTCCTGAGGACAACAGCGCTCAGGTCACATCACTGGGCTCGGCGCATGCCCAGTGAGACTTTTGAGGCTGTTGCCTTCAGGAGGTTGATGATCGCGCAGGCCGCAGGCGGTACTGCGCCTGCGCGAGTTTTCTGTCCGAAGACAGGAAGGAGGACGGGGCATATCTATAAGGTAGATTATGACGTGGGAAGGGGGCGGAACCGTTTGCCGGGCTGTGGGAGGTGTTTTGATTATCAGGAGGCGTTCTTGGGCACTGCAGGGGGGCGTCACTGGGCACCGGAGAGTGAGAAAAACACCCCTCTGGGCACCTTGGACCCTAATTAGCATAACATACAAATCGCTTTTACATCAAAACTACTAAACGAAATAAAGTAAAAAGAAGAGTCCTGGAAATAAGCTACTTTAGTCAACATAGCGATGGTGCCAGCTTAAAATCGTAAAAGGAGGTGACAGAATCTCTTTAACATAAGATTGTCTGATTGCCTCTCCCATAGACTGCAATGATTTACCATAGTAGTCTATGGGAGACTGAGTGTAGCCCAATGAAGCCCTCTCACAGGCCAGGCTTCATAGGATCTTTCCTATGACAGGCCTCAGAGCCTTCAGAAGGACCAAAGCTGCCATAGCAACTGAAGGATCCCACAATCTCACTGCAGGGGAGCCGTTCAGGCACCAGGGGCGCAGCACTCCCGGTAATTGACCCCTCAGATGTCATGGTCACAATTGACCTTGACAGATTAAAAGTTTATGACTGGTGTTACCGCCAATCACGGATTCTGCCACTACCACTGGGTGTCTCATGTGTGGCTATGGTGCCCGCTTGAGTGCTGAGCAGGCACCATCTTTCTAAACCAAAACATCTGGCATACATTTACATGTATGAGGCTTCTCATACAGCCTGCTGTATACTGTGCTTTTAGTAGCCCAAGACACTACCTGCTGACTTTGGATTGGATAGCAGCGCTAATGTGAACAGTGCTGGCCAATTCAAAGAGCAGGGCTGGACAAGTAGGAAATGTCTTGGGTAACCAATGCACAGTGTGTATCAGACAGTCGAAGAAGTGGTGTGGCCAGGAATACAGATGGCACATGGAGGGCAAAAACGGACACACAGACCAAACCTGGACCCTTCACAGACACGAGAGTGAGGTATGGTCCATGTCTAGACAGCCTGGCTAGTGTAGAGAACTCACTGCACTCCAGAATAGTCTTTGCAATTTAATTTAGGATTTTATTAGTGCAAATCCAGGTAAAAGCGCATCAGTTTCGTTTTAAGGGTACTTTCACACTAGCGTTATTCTTTTCCGGCATAGAGTTCCGTCGTCGGGGCTCAATACCGGAAAAGAACTGATCAGTTTTATCCTAATGCATTCTGAATGGAGAGCAATCCGTTCAGGATGTCTTCAGTTCAGTCAAAGTACGGTTTTTGGACGGAGAAAATACCGCAGCAGGCTGCAGTATTTTCTCTGTCCAAAATTCCAGAACACTTGCCGGAATGCCGGATCTGGCATTATTTTCCTTTGAAATGCATTAATGCCAAGTGTTCTGGAAAAACGGATCCGGTTTTGCGGTCTGCGCGCGTGCAGACTGTTAAAAGTGTGAAAAAGATAAATACCGGATCCGTTTTTCCGGATGACAACCGGAGAGACGGATCCGGTCTTGCAATGCATTTGAAGACGGATCCGTCTATAAATGGTATCCGTTTGCATACAGATTGCCAGTTCCGGTGCAGGAACTGCCTGCTTGAATCCAACAACGCAAGTGTTAAAGTAACCTTAGCTTATCGCCACATGTATAAAAATACACTGGACATTTCAGTCCTGTCCAATTAGGAAGATTATATTGACAATTATAAAGGAATAGAACTGGCCGGGATATAAAATACACATAAAGCTAAATAATTAACAGAAAAGAGAAAGAAGAAATCCCATATATAGGATCAAAATAAAAGTTATATAAGATGTAAAGTAAAAGAAGAACACAAAAGTAATCAAACCTAAAACAATGTGAACTAAAAAATAACCCTGAAAATGCACAAAATACTACAATGAAAAATACTAATTATCAGACAAAGTGAAAAATAGCATATGGAGCCAAAATATGCATAGAAGAATACATATGCTGGAAGCAAGTCACCCAGAATAAGGCAGGAAGTAGCTCCAGAGGAAAGGGGGCTAAATAGAAAATAATGACTGTGGGTAATGAAACACATGGGCAGCAGGTAACTGTAATGCCATCATGTAAACTGCCTAAGTCCTATGTACAGCCAGGAGGGAGGAGGTTACCTGAGGTACACGGAGCTGAGGGGGCACACCTGGACGTTACTGCCCACTGCTATGGCATCTGCATGCATCCAGGACAGCGTCAGCGAGGTGTCATGACGTCACGGCGCAGACGCGGCACGACGTTCGCTAACGTGGAGTGAGAGGGGGACGTCGGAGCGTCATGATGTCACAACGCGAGTGTGCAGCGACGCCGCGACGCTCGTTACTATGGTGATGTTGGTCGTTGTGTAAGCGTCCTATCGTGGGTGAAAGGTAGGGCCATGTGACCCGCTCTGGTTACATGAGGACAGCATGAAAGAAAAGGGAGGGTGGGGATAAGGTGTAAACCGAGAATGGAGGGGAGAAATGAAAGCAAAGAGTAAACGATAAAGAAAAGAAACTAGCGAAGAGAAAAGTAGAGGGGAAGATAAAACATTAATAATCAGAGTATAAGATGGAAATAAAATGGAGAATGAAAGTAAAAAGAATGAAATCTGTTGTATATATGTATGTATTGTAGATGAGACATACTGAGTAACAAACTACCAATAGTCTCTTGTGATCAGTCAGAGGAGGTGATCACAATTCTTCAAACGGAGGGACAGGTATGTTCTAGCAATGGCCGGTGCTGCCGGATAACCAGGTGAATAAGAGGATGGTATGTGGTTACACAGGCAGAGGATCAGAGTCAGGTAATGAAATCGGATGACCCCCGTGTTAGCATGTTTCATACAAATCAGTCATCGTTCTGTGCCTGACGACTCTCCGGGTCAGTTACAATCTTGGTGACCTGCTTGAATTGTGACCAGGGGAGAGAGTTTTTAGTTGCACATGGATGACAGCTTTCAAATCGCAGCAAAGTATTGCAGTCGCTGGGTTTGTTATGTTAGGCCACTTTCACACTGGCGTTTTGGCTTTCCGTTTGTGAGATCCGTTCAGGGCTCTCACAAGCGATCCAAAACGGATCAGTTTTGCCCTAATGCATTCTGAATGGAAAAGGATCCGCTCAGTTTGCATCAGTTCCGTCTCCATTCCGCTTTGACGAAAACTGAGCCAAACGGATCCGTCCTGACACACAATGTAAGTCAATACAAACTCATGTTTGGTGCGGATCCGTCATGGATCTGCACAGACAGATCCGTTCAGATAATACAACCGCTTGCATCCGTTCAGAACGGATCCGTTAGTATTATCTGTAACATAGCCAAAACGGATCCGTCTTGAACACCATTAAAAGTCAATGGAGGACGGATCCGTTTTCTATTGTGCCAGATTGTGTCAGTAAAACAGATCCGTCCCCATTGACTTACATTGTGCGTCAGAACGGATCCGTTTGGCTTAGTTTTATCAGACGGACACCAAAACGCTGCAAGCAGCGTTTTGGTGTCCGCCTCCAAAGCGGAATGGAGACGGAACTGAGCCAAACTGATGCATTCTGAGCGGATCTCACAAACAGAAACCAAAACGCCAGTGTGAAAGTAGCCTTAGGGTACTTTCACACTAGCGTTATTCTTTTCCGGCGCTGAGTTCCGTCTTAGGGACTCAATACCGGAAAATAACTGATCAGTTTTATCCCAATGCATTCTGAATGGAGAGTAATCCCTTCAGGATGCATCAGGATGTCTTCAGTTCTGTCTTTTTGACTTTTCCTGACGAAGATAATACTGCAGCATGCTACGGTTTTATCTCCGTCCAAAATTCCGGAACACTTGCCGGAATGCCTGTAATTTTTTTCTACCGGCATTAATAGTTGCCAGTATTCCTATATGGACTATTACCAATGAGCGCTTTCCATTGTGAAGCGCTTATTAGTACAGCTTTTAACTCCTGCCACCACCTCCCCCACTTCTGTTAAGAAAAAAAAACTCACCTCATCCACTTGATGGCGCCGGGGTCAGGACCTGCGCTCCAGCGTGATGATGTTTCGCAGAATTGACTGGAAGCAACAGGACCAGTGTTGATCGGGAATATTCTAATCGCTAATTTTTATCGTGAATATCGGCACTTCGAGAATTCTCGAATATCTAGAATATATCTTCGTAATCGCAAATATTCTTGTTTTTTTTTAATCAGTACCCATGATCCCTCGCTGCTTCTTGCTCGTGGGCCAATGAGAAGGCTGCAATATCTTTGACTTTAGGAGTAGTGTTGATCGCGAATTTTCAATTTTTCCAATTGCTGATTTTGCAATCAAGAAAATAATGACTGGAGATCACGAATTCGCCTAAATATTCGCCTAAATATTCGCGAAATATTGCGACTTTGAATATTGCCCCTGCTGCTCATCACTGAACAGGACCTGCAAGATGTCAGCACACTGGAGCGCAGGTCCTTTCCTGAGCTTCCAGTGAGCAGCGAGTATTCACAGCAGCGCGATCATATGGATGAGGTGAGTTGTTTTTTTTTTTACGCAAGCTGAGAAGGGGGCATTATTAAACGGGTGGTCTCCACCATTAGGGGACATCCCTGTGCTTCAGGACATTAGTTCCATAGGGTTATCTAGGGAAAGAATTTTTCCCACAGATTTACATATCATCACCCCCAACCCTCTAGTGATTTTTTTGCCACCTATCTATAATAGGAGGTTCATTTTTAAATATATTATAGTATCTGAGCACATTGTCGATCCTGCTCATACCCATTCATTAATAAAGGTATCAATTTCTCTTAAGTAAGCACGTTATTTTTCAATTTGTTTCTGACCTAATTTCATACGTGTAACCCATAGTCAATATCCTTACAAGTGCCTTTAAAACTGAACCCGACATAGCCATATTTTCACCCAGGCAGCCAGGGCCGGACTGGCCTGCCGGGATACCAGGAAATTTCCCGCTAGGCCGGCAGGCCTGAGTGCCGCAAGGCCGCGACCCTGGTGACAAGTGGGGGCGGCCGGCGGCAGGGCACAGCAGCAGGAGATGAGCGCTTCCATCTGTATTGCCGTCCTCAGGTGCAGGCGGCGCGATGACGTCATCGCGCCGCCTGAGCCGTATAGCGAGGGACACAGGCCGGAAGAGGCCTGCATCGCATCGCTGGAGGTAAGTATAATTATATAGGTACAATACTGGCACATGATAAGGGGGGACTACTGGGCTGGCACATAATAAGGGGTGACTACTGGGCTGGCACATGATAAGGGGGCTACTCACACATAAGGGGGGCTACTGGCACATGATGGGCTATTGGCACATGATAAGGGGGCTTCTGGCACATAAGGGGGACTACTGGCACATGATAAGGGGGACTACTGGCACATGATAAGGGGGGCTACTGGCACATGATAAGGGGGGCTACTGGCACATGATATGGGGGCTACTGGCACATGTTAAGGGGGATACTGGCACATGATAAGGGGCGGCTACTGGCACATAAGGGGGCTACTGGCACATAAGGGGGACTACTGGCACATGATAAGGGGGACAACTGGCACATGATAAGGGGGGCTACTGGCACATTATAAATGGGGCTACTGGCACATGATATGGGGGCTACTGGCACATGTTAAGGGGGCTACTGGCACATTATAAGGGGTGGCTACTGGCACATAAGGGGTGGCTACTGGCACATAAGGGGGCTACTGGCACATAAGTGGCGGCTACTGGCACATAAGGGGGACTACTGGCACATAAGGGGGACTACTGGCACATGATAAGGGGAGGCTACTGGCACATAAGGACGACTACTGGCACATGATGGGGGACTACTGGCACATGATAAGGGGGAGCTACTGGCACATGATAAGGGGGGCTACTGGCACATGATAAGGGGGGCTACTGGCACATGATAAGGGGGGCTACTGGCACATAAAGGAGGGTACTGGCACATAAGGGGCGGCTACTGGCACATGATAAGGGGCGGCTACTGGCACATGATAAGGGGCGGCTACTGGCACATAAGGGAGGGGTACTGGCACATAAGGGGGGTTACTGGAACATAATAAGGGGGGCTACTGGCATTTGATAGGGGGGCACTCTGGCTACTGGCACATGATGGTGGGGGGGCTCTTATTACTGGCACATGATTGGGGGCACATCTTACTGGCACATGATTGGGGGCATCTATTGGGGCACTTATTATTGGCAGATTATTGGGTGGCACTATAGGGGCATCTACTGAGGCTAAAAAGAAGGGGTATTTTATATGGGGGGCTCTGTATAGGGGCATTTTATACTGGGACACATTATGGTGGGTACTATAGGGAAGGAGCACTATCGGGGTCATCTACGGGGCACTGAGAAGGGGTATTTTATATTGGCACATTATGGGAACATTAGCTCAACTGGGGGCATTACAAAGGGGTATGTTTTGCACATTATAAGGAGAATTATTACTACTGGGGGGGGGCATTATGGTGGGCTTTATTACTCCACCATGGTATGACCCCCTAGTAGCAGCACCAGCCTCTCCCTGCTCTGCTATCCCTCTGCCCATTCTTCAAATCCTTATTATGAAATCTTTCTCATTAGGATAAAACACAACATCAGCTCTGCCGAGCCCCCGGCCAAAGTGTTAGTGGTGTCCGAGATCCCCAAGGGCCAAGCCAAGTAACTGTAAGTTTTTATGTGAAATATGTTTATGTTTGTAGTTGATCTTAATTATCGATTTTACATTGCAGATTTATTTATTTTTTTGCAGCATATGGGTAAGATTTTATAAATATTTTTATTATTTGGTCGAAAGGCTCATTGGGGGAAGGGGGGATTGTAACAGGACTGCCGTAGAATATCTAAAATAGTTGGTCAAGTAAAATGTTGCATGCAACAATCATTAAATAGGTGGCCAACAAAAAAGGGGCGGGTCAAAGGGCGTGGTGAAACACTGTCTGAGCATGCTGAGAGTTGTAGTTTTGCAAAAGTTGTAGGCATCCTGGTTGGGAAAACACTGTGATAATATGAACAATGGGGGTTCTACAAAAGAGCTATCGTAGGGCAACGTTCATATTCGTGTTTACACACGTGTTTTAAAATGAATGCTTTCTCCTATTATAAACAAGTAAATAATGACGCAACGCTGTGGGGCTGGTGTGCAACTTTTTCCAGGGCTAGTTTTTATCCCCCGTCCGGCCCTGCAGGCAGCCCCTCTGATGTTAGCATCGGAGCATCTCACACTCCGATGCACTCCCTTGCCCTGCGCTGGATCGCGCACGGCAAGGGATTTTTTTATTTACAATAATTCACTGCTGGGCAGAGGTTTCTGCCCAGCAGAGTATTTGGTGATGTCACCGGCTCTGATGGGCCGGCTTTAGCACAGCCTCCGCCTGGCAGCCCTGAGGAGAGCCCAGTACGTCACCGGATCTCCTGAAAATGCCTTTGCCCAGCGCAATTCAGCGCAGGGCAAAGGAGAGCATCAGAGCATTAAATTCTCCGAAGCTTTTGTCAGGGGGGCTGCCTGGGTAAAAATGTGGATATGTCTGGGTTCTAATATTGGGGGGGCACTAATGGGGGCATTAGTAATTCTGGTGGGCACTAATGGGGCATTACTATTATTGGGGGCATTATAAATTCTGGGGGGCAATAATGGGGGAATTAATATTACTGGGGGCACTAATGGGGGCATTCATTTTACTGGGGGAAGCTAATGGGGGCATTATTAATTCTAGAGGGCACTAATGGGGGCATTACTATTACTGGGGGCACTAATGGACACAATTTATTCTGGGGGGCACTAATTGGGGCTCTATAAATTCTGGGGGGGGACTTATGGAGGCATTAATATTACTGGGGGGCACTAATGGGGGCATTATTTATACTGAGAGACACATTATGACATAGGGACTATTAGCCTTCAGTAAGAGTACAGAAGGGTGGTAACCAGTTGGAGGGGGGGGGGGGGGGTGTACCTGCACAGTCTGAAAATGGCAGCACTGATTGGATAGAGTCAGACTGTGCAGGTACACCCCCCCCCCCCCCCTCCAACTGGTTACCACCCTTCTGTACTCTTACTGAAGGCTAATAGCAATTCATTCATAACTTCTAGTAGAAAGAATAAAGGAATGGCACAACATACTGTACAGACATAAGAATAGATGCTCCAGAATTATTACATGGGGAAACAGGCTTATCAGGAGTGGTGACAAGTCCTCTTTCATGCCCCCACAACCACACCCACTCTAGGATGTGGCTTAACTTGGCGGGTATTTTTTGTTGGGAAAGGTGGCAACCCTACTTCCACCATATGCAAAAAATATTATCAATGAAATGGAGCCTTAAATTTGCATTCAGTTCATGAGGCATAGGAGTGATGAACTTTTTCTTAACTCTATTCCCAGGTACCCATACTGGGTCTTAAAGGGGTTCTCCATGAATTAAGAAAATGAAAATATTTTAAATATTACTTTATTATAAATACATTTCCAAATACCTTTTGTGGTGTCTCACAGGGTGAAGTAATTGAGGGTATATATGTGTCTCCCAGGTTCTTAGCATATGCTGAAGAAAGTTATTTAGGAAAGGGTTAAAAAAACCTAAGCCTGGGTCCTGATGAGCTGCACCTGGGGAGTTGCTAGAAAACTGGGCTGTCAACACACTTGCTCAGAACTTCCTGGGAGTGAGAGAAGCCACATCTCACTGAGGGACCCTGAAGGTCCAGAGCCTGCAAACTGCAAGTATCACAGGTTGCTGTTCAGACAGCGTGCTTATTTTGGGTGGACTGAGGATAGCTCATCCACGTCCTAGAGAGGGACCTATTGTTTAGTTAGAGCCTGGACAAGGCTAGGTGTTCCGTTTATGTTTTTGTGTTTTAATGCAACCTGTGAAATAAAGCTGGCAGGACGCCAGTTGAAATGCACTTCTGTCTCCTGAGGTCTCCTTCTGCGAAATAATCTGACTAATCCCCCTACCTTTTCACCTCTGGAAAGGTGAGCTAAATAACGGACTGCCACACTTTCATTAGTTATAATGGCTCGTTTTCTCTTGGGAGAAATAATTAGGAGAAATAAAATGGCCGGCGTCCTATTAGTGCACACAAAACCTGTCCTAATAGGGACAAGTTACTTCAGTGAGGTTAAAAGCTGCCTCATCCTCCTCTCTGCTCTGCTCGTCAGGGGTTATGGTCCTGAATACAGTTTAATATGATCTTCAGCTGAATCTCGGCAGGAATGGAGTTCAATAGGAGAGATGAAGTACGGACAGGACAGACTGTGGTAATGGAGGCTGCATACAAGAGCTGCTGCTCATCAGCCACATCCCCACCTCCTCTCTATACCTCATGTCTCCTTATGAACTCCATTCCCACAGAGATTCAGCTGAAGATCATATTAAACTGTAATCAGGACCATAATCCCTGACAAGTAGGAGAGGAAGATGAGGGGAGCTCTTTAGCTCAGGGTTGTGAAGTGACTTGTCCTCCTGTGTGATTAGGACAGGTTATGTGAGCACTAATAGTACGGCGGCCATTTTATTTCTCCTAATGATTGCTCCCCAGACAAAATGAGCCATTCTGACTAATGAGAGATATTTGGGAATATATTTATAATAAAGTAATATTTAGGTATTTTCATTTTCTTATTTCCCAGGATCATGTTATGTTCAAACAACAGATTTTTGGAATAGGTTTCAGCAATAATTCCACGCCAAAGATGTGCTGAAACCGCCGTGCAGAAGTTCGTGCAGCCGAGTGTTTTTTACATGCGGTTTTCCAGACCGTGCTATTCCATTTTCATTCTTTACCTTGCAGACACCTCGGAAGGCTGCGGCGGGTGCCTGCACGCTGGTCTAGTTCCCTTCAAAAGAGCTAAACTGAGAGTGGGACTGCACTATTCGAAATGAAAATCCACTGAAGAAACCACAATGGTTTCTGTAATGGGATATGCAGTGGATTTTGACACAGTGAAAATCTGTATTGTGAAATATATACAGTACAAAAAACTCCTGAAAACATGACATGCTGGAGGTATGTGAGGACCAGTGATGAGCGACAGGGGCAATAATCGAATTTGCGATATTTCGCGAATATTTGGGCAAATATTAGTCATATATTCTAGAATTCGTGATCTCCAGTCATAATTTTTTTGATTGTGAAAATCGGCAATCGGAAAATTTGCGATATGAAAATTCGCGATCAACACTACTCCGAAAGTCAAAGATATTACAGCCCTCTCATTGGCCCACAAGCAAGAAGCAGTGAGGGATCATGGGTACTGATGAGAAAAAATCTAGAATATTTGCGATTACGAAGATATAGCACTAGATATTCACAAATTCTCGACGTGCCAATATTTGTGATAAAAATTCGCGATTAGAAAATTTGCGATCAATACTAGTGAGGACTGGAGAAACATTGTCCAATGCAAAAATATTAGGTGAGGCCATGCGTTGTGGTTTTGTTGCTACATATGGCCTCACCAGGGGCGTCGCCAGGTCAAAACATTCAGGGCTTGAGCCCCAGATGTTTTGTTCAAAACCCCAAATATTATGGCCGCTGGCTATACAACTGTATTACTATCGCCGCTCACTCTTAGAACGGCGCATGCGGTCGCCAAGATGCAGACAACGTGGTGACATCAGCATAGTTGGCTGAATCCAGAAGCCGCCAACTCCGGCCTCAGGTGATGGAAAGTCAAGTGAGTATTTTCTTGTTTTGTTTTTTTGGGGGCGTGTCTACAGTGGGGGCTTTGTAAATAATGGGGACATTATATAGGGTGGGCTTTATTACTACAGGCGTGCACTAAATGAGGCATTATACCTATGAGGTCCACTATATGGGGAGCATTATATCTATAGGGGGCACTATTAGTACTGCAGGCACTATAGAAAGGTTATATTAATACTGGTGGAACTACAAGCTGCATTATACCTACTAGGGCACTACAGGTGGGCATTATACCTATAAGGGGCACCGCAGGAGGGGCCTATTACTACTGGGGCACTACAAGAGGGTATTATACCTATTGGCACTACAGGGGGAGCATTATAACAATTGGGGGAATTATACCTACTGGGGCACTATAAGGGGACATTTTAACTACTGGGGCCACTATAAGGGGACATTTTAAGTACTAGAACACTGTTGGGGGCATTACAGGGTGCATGATAACTACTGGGGCATTAGGGAGGCATTAGACAGTAGCCACAGGGGGTCCTATAGGGGACATTATAACTACTGGGGACACTATAAAAGTACCTTAATACTACTGGTTTATTAACAGATGCCTAAACAGGCGATGAAACCTATCTTGACCCAGGTTGAAATTAATACTTCACTTTTATTATTGCAAAAGCTAAAATCTAAATGTGAACAAGTGTAGTTTCTAATTTTTATTAACAAACCAAAAAAGAAAAGTTAAAAATACAGTCGCCACTCCACTGATGAATATGAACGTTGATCAGTGAGGGGGGCGAGGAGATGTGCGCAATCTCCCACCCTGTCACTTTCAATGCAAAGTGCTGCCGTGTCACTGTTTGCAGAGCTATTGCTAACTGAATTAGGTTGTTCATCCAACCATATTAAACAATGGGAACCATGGTGCGTCAACCCACTGGAAAATGGCACACTTGTTTATCACATGTGCTCTCAGACTGACATGGAGCCTGATGGTAGTTTAGCACTGTAGACAGGAATTAGCAACAAATCTGATGCCGTATCTAACTAAGGCTCATTGGTGAACCTAGCATTGGTATGAAGTCCAGCCGGACTATCATTAGCTAGTTAGCAGTGGAGTGGAGAGCAGCGTTTAAAAACGAAGTCTGCCCCCCGACATGTTTCACCAGGATTCTGGCTTCTTCAGGGGTAAATGGGCAGCAATGAGTGTCCCCAACCGACTGGAGGATTAAATACACAGTGTGTAGATTGACAGGACTAGCGTCCTATCACATTCATAGCAAAATAGGTAACCAACCAATCGTCTTAAAAACCACACACCCACATGAGAAGTGACACACCAATCTCAGTCGCCTACTTAATACTACTGGAGGCATAACAGGTGGGCCTTATTGATACTGTAGAGAGCCTTATTACTGCTGGGTGCACTAGGTTACCTATCAGCATCAGTCTCCACTAGGAGCCACCGTGTAACCAGGATGTTTCTTTCTTGCCTTGCAGAGGATTCTGTGCTCCCCTACCTCGCACAGTGATCCCTTCAGGAGGGGAGTTGTGGGAAGCTTTCTTCCTTCTGCATCCTGGTCTGGTCTTTCCAGTGCAGGAGGGTCATTTGTCTTCTAGGTTGTGGGCTTCCGAGGCACTATGCTCTGGAGCCGGAGGTGTCACTGTGTTTGGGGCCGCAGCGTGGACAAGCCCTGGAAGAGGCACAGCATAAATAACATCTGCATTTCAAAGTGGACCTGATAGGAGGAGGAGGGGTTGGCAGCAGAGGAAGCAGTGCCTTCAGTGCAAGTTATCCTTCCCTAAAAAAGCGACTCTCCAAGCAGCTGTGTATGAGAAGGGAGAGTGCACCCAGCGTGCTGACCACCAGGATCAGGGATATGACAATAGCACAGTACTTTGATTTTCATAAGAGTGGTTTTACCCCAAAATCAATCCGTTGGGAAAGGGGTCTTCTTTTCAAGTCCCAACCTCAGTCCTCAAATAACACTCAGCAATAACGTCAGGCCACAAAAATTCGGGATCAAAGACTTAGTCTACATTTACACGACCGTATCCGTTTGGAAGTCCTCAAATCGCGGATCCACAAAATACGGATGTGGTCCATGTGTAGCTCACAGTTTTTGCTGGCCCCATTGTAAAAATGCCTATTCTTGTCTGCAAAATGGACAAGAATAGGACATGATCTGTAATTTGCGGCACCAATGTGCAAAGCCTCTTAGTTGTTTGTGCAATTTCAGGAAAAGGGGCAAAAGTTACCAGCCATACGACTGCTAGGGGGATCACTAGAACAGTTGGGCTAGCATACTTCTAGAAGTTTCTTTGGGTTCTCAGCTCACTGGATTGGGGTCATTTCTACCTCTTGGCTAAGAGAAAATTCACCTCTATTGATCAGATCTGTAGGGCAGCTACTGTAATTGGAGTTCTCGGAAAGCATGTTTTAGACATTACAGACTAGAATTCCTGTCTATTGATGATTTGGCCTTTGCTGGGAAGGTTCTTCAGGCTGTGGACCCACCGTAGATTATCTAGGCTTCTCTCTCACAGGTGTCATCATGTGGCATAATGGAAATATGGAAATTACACTTACCGGTAATCTGTTTTCCATGAGCCCATGATAGCTCCTCCTTTTTTCCCACCCAAAAAATCTTAATAAATAAATAAAAATTGATAAATAAAAGTATAAATAAGCTAACATTTTATGGGAAAAAAACAGGGAGGTTTTGATGAAATTTAAAAATTAGATGGCAGCATAGTGGCTCAGTGGTTAGCACTGGGGTCCCAGATTCAGATCCGACCAAAGACAACATCTGCATGGAATTTGGATGTTCTCCCTGGGTTTTTTCCAGGTACTCTGGTTTCCTGTCATACTTCAAAAACATACTGACAGGGAACTTAGATTGTGAGCCCCACTGGTGACAGCAAGTGATCATAATGTCTGGAATATGGCAGCACTATATAAGTGAGTAAAATACGTAATAAATAATTTCTAGGTATTCACTTCTAACAGGACTATAGATCTTTCTATAGACTGAGGGAGTAGTCCTTTTTTACAATCTTGGAGGTTTCCTGTTTGAATCAGCATCTCTCTGATTCTAGCTACAGTAACTCCTGACATCCTAGATTACCACAGTTTTCAATATGTTTATTTGCATCTAATGTCATATATTGATGTTCTGTTATATACCTGTGTATATAATATGATTTATCCGGACACCCTGTATTGGATGTACTGCCTTTACAAGAGCCTGTTTTATACCATGTATTCTCTGCTATAACATATATTGATTTACATTATTGACATCTGATACTTACCTCCCGTATATTTATTTTGGCACTGATGAAACTTTATATGTATCTCTTCCACTATTCTGATGAAGGCCTTATGGGCTAGAAACCTTTAAAATAACATATTTACTGGGAGTCCACACAATAAAAGAAAACACTACTTGAAGTGCGGGAGTCTACTTTATTATTTATACTGTTTGTTAGTAGACCAGATGACTAGATTTGGGGATCCGTTAGTCTAAGTTCATATACAGATTGTTTTGCCACAGAGTGGAGGGAAATCCATGGCAGCGTCTGCACGTGGTAGGCTTTATTCAAATGATAGTCAAAAAGCGGTCAGTGTTTCATCTTTCACAGCGTCCATGAGACGTCTGTTTTAGGCCTTCCATAAGTCATCTGTTGTACATGTGCAGTGCTAGGCTGAAAGGGGAATTTCCCAAGCATCTCCTAGCAATGGTCCTTAAAATACGGACAGATCACAGTTGACATCAGTGTTCTGTCTGTGGACTATGGGCATGTTTGGTCTGCAGCACAGAGCACCCACACACACACAATGTCTGGGCCCCTCATACAGACAATACTTACCTGGTCCTGGACACCTGTGTCCTCCTGAATCCCTCCACGGCCTTTGCTGCATCTCCCCGTAATACAGATCACAACATCTGGCGATAGGGGGTGCAGCCATGGCAGGCCGCGACGGTGACCTGCCCCCTTGTGTCATGTATGGCATTGTATGGGGGGGGTTACAGCTTTGAATAACCCTTTTAAAATCCCTGGATTCATGTGCTTACAGCATACGTCTGTGAATTACTCGTGTGGATTAACCCTTTCACACAAGTGAGTTTTCCCGCGCGGGTGCAATGCGTGACGTGAACGCGTAGAACCCGAACTGAACCCTGACCCATTCATTTCAATGGGTCTGGGCACATGAGCGTTGTTTTTCATGCATCAGTTCTGCGTTGCGTGAAAATCGCAGCATGTTCTATATTCTGCGTTTTTCACACAGCCCTAGCCCCATAGAAGTAAATGGGTCTTCAGTGAAAAACGCATTGCATCCGCAAGCAAGTGCGGGTGCGATGCGTTTCTCACTGATGGTTGCTAAGAGATGTTGTTTGTAAACCTTCCGTTTTTTATCACGCGCGTGAAAAATTCATCAAAATGCATTGCACTTGCGCGGAAAAAAACAGAACAACTGAACGCAATCCCACACAAAACTGACTGAACTTGCTTGCAAAATGGTGCGAGTTTCACTGAACGCACCCTGAATGCATCCGGACCTGATCTGTCACGCTCGTGTGAAAGAGGCCTAAGGGCTGTTTCACACGAGCGGATTCCGTGCGTGGCATCCGCTCCGTGAAAGAGTGCCAAGACCCGATGCAGACTGCAGAGGCACGGAGCATTAACATGACTGATAATGCTCCGTGCCTCTCTGTGATCTCTTTACTATGAAATCACAGTGACAACTTTATCTCACTGTGATTTCATAGTAAAGAGATCACAGAGAGGCACGGAGCATTATCAGTCATGTTAATGCTCCGTGCCTCTGCAGTCTGCATCGGGTCTTGGCACTCTTTCACGGAGCGGATGCCACGCACGGCATCCGCTCGTGTGAAACAGCCCTTATTGTACATGTGCAATTTGCGGTGGATGTTCTATGTAGTACATAAAATCCATAACAAATCATTTAAAAAAATTCTGCAACACATTTGTTCGCATCACAGCAAGGGAGAAAGCAGCAGCCACTGAGGAGAGCTGATGTCTTCTCCTCCTTGTAACTTTACTGCAGATTTACCTATTTGATGCCAGAACTGAGCAGGGGCAGTAGCAGGAGAACGAAGGCGCCAACTGAAAATAAAAGTGTGCTGGAATCCTGAGGCCAACAGGAACAATAAAAGGTAGTAGATTTAGAAAAAATGACAGGTCCTCTTTAAATGTTCAGTATTGCAGTCATGGTTATGTTTGTTAGCTTTTTCTAAAAGCAATTTTATATCCAAAATCACCTTTCACAGGGCTTATTAACGACAAAAAAAATGCTCAGAAAATAGCTTTCCTACCTTCATCTCCTTATTTCTCTTTGTACTATTTTGTCTCATATTGCACATACAGTATAAAGAACGTTCTCCGTCCCAGGATTGCAGTCATGCCCCCCTTTTCCTCACTATTTTGTGACAAGCTGTAAGACAAGAGGTGGTGGCTGAAGGTACATCTGTGAGTGTCACTTCCGGTGCGTTCCACAGTGGAACGCACATGGACACCGGAAGTGACATCATTGTAAGTGTTTTTTGGCGTTTTTTTGCTTGTTATTTAAACATGATTGCCTGCCACTCTGATTGTATCTGCTCCTGATGAAGGGGACACTTTTAGAGGCCCCGAAAAGCGTTGAGCTGTCCACTCCCCCTACCCTGGCTTTGGAATAAAAGGAAAGAAAAAGGAAAAAGACTCCTCAGTGTGTCTCTGTCTGATTCTAACATCTCTACGGGCGACCCAGGCGCAGGAGGTGTGGTGTGGGTGTCTTGAGCTTTATCCCACATTACCCTCCTGGGTGAAGTGAGTCATCAATAATATATACTTTTATTTTATATATATATATATATTTTATATATATATATATATATATATATATATATATATATAACTTTTGATTTATATCATGTTTTTTCGATTTTATATGTGATTATAGGTGATTTTATATGATACTATTTACTTAACATCTAATGGAGAACCGGCACTCTACATCTATCAACGTGCTAAAGAGGCAATAAACACAGGTGATGGTAAAAAATATATATTTATTTTTGTGGGGATGGGTTTGGGGAGTAGATGTCTACTCCCCAAACCCATCCCCACAAAAATAAATATATATTTTTTACCATCACCTGTGTTTATTGCCTCTTTAGCACGTTGATAGATGTAGAGGGCCGGTTCTCCATTATATACCTTTATTGCTATAAACTACCCTCCTGATTGGGTGAATCAGTCCAGAACCAGAGCACCTATACATTGCAGTGATCAGGTGAGCCACCAATAACCCATCTTTTACTTTTAACATCTGACTTTACTTACTTGGTGGG
Source organism: Bufo bufo (assembly GCF_905171765.1). Lineage (NCBI taxonomy): Eukaryota > Metazoa > Chordata > Amphibia > Anura > Bufonidae > Bufo > Bufo bufo. The sequence goes on from NC_053392.1 coordinate 323,962,255, forward strand.
CAAGTTTACATACTTGGTGGGTTCAGTCTTAAAAGGGACCCATTTTTATTCCATATTCGTATTCAAGGGTTTTTTGGCGCCCTCAGCCTGGTCTTCTTTAGCGTTCTTACGCACTACCGTTTTCCAGGGCAGCCAGATGCCAGTGCTAGGTGAGCTAGGGGTCACCACTCCTCTCTCTTCCTAGTGAAAGGTTCCCTCCTTCTCTCCCCTCTGCGCCCCACTTCTGTTACCTGCCATATCAGAGGTGATATTATGGAGGCCAACGACACGGACACCTAGTTTGCACTGGATATCACTGCTGCGGCCAAGAGGATGTCAATGTTGAAGGAGCAGAGTGAGATGCTGGAAGCAGCTGGGAGAGAAGTGGTATGTTTCTTTGGTTATTTTATCATACTAGTCCTGTCTGGATTTTTACGGAACTTGGACAACCCCTTTAAGACCTTCTTTCCATTAGGGCTCTTTCTCTTTTCAAGCCTCGTTCCGGACAGAAGAAGCACGGAGCACTAACATGAATGCATTAGCGATCACTACTCCCCATACTCTGGAGGAGATCACTGCCTGTAAATGCACCGGTTTCCTCTGCGATGATCAGCAGATTGTCAGGAAGGAACCCTTCCAACTGTATTCAGAAAGCGCAGAGATTTAAATATATAGATTACAAGTTTTGATTCTTTAGTTGCAAAACTATAGATCAACTTGCTCAGCTTCTCCTGCTTTATAACATGCTGCCTGCAGAATGCACTGCATTTCATAGATGCAAACCCTTTTTTTTTAAATAACCCTCCGTTCCACCGGTGTGCCGCCTGCTGTTTTTGGCACCTAATATGCTAATTCACAGTATAGGTACAGGGACATGGTGAGCGGTTCAGCAAGCACTATATTCGCGTACATAGCCTGTTCTCGTAAATCTCACAAGAACAGCTCCCCTTCTCCCTGGCTGTGGAACTGTCCACTGCGATTGGATGGCATTACAGCCAGGGAGAAGGAGACTCCCACTGAAGAAACCAACTGTCTCCTCCTCCCTGTACCGATACTCTGAATTAGCATATCAGGCCTCAAAAACAGAGGGGGGGGCACAGTGATAGAACGGAGGGGTATTTTTGGAACAAAAAAGTGTTTGCATCTATAGGGGCCGCACTATCTGGTAAGTATACCAATTAATAAATTAAAGGTCCTCTTTAAAGGCTGTCTTTTATTCACTGCTGCCCTCGGGTTCCTCACCAGATTGTAGGCACCCTTATGGTTAATCTTAAAAAAAGGTAGTTGACTCTTTCAGTGGGGTAGAGGATAGTGGTTATGTATGGTGATCATATTAACTCCTCTATGGTCACATACACCATCATCACCTCACCATCTATTTTGGCCAAAAAGAAGAATTCAGCAGCAGCCTGGGACCTGGAAGGAGAAATAAATCCCTTCTCCAGTTTCTCCTTGATATACTGCTTCATCACTTCATAGGAAGGAGAGTGAAAAGAAATTGTCCCACATTGAATACTCCCTATTTAAACATTAAGTACAGAATCTTACTGATCCTCTGGGTAAAGAGTTGCCATACTCTGGATAAAGAGTTGCCATCTAAAGACCATTGGGTTACCATCAAAGACCAATGGGTTTCTCTAGAGGCACATAGTTAATGTCCAATCTTTTGGCCAAATCAAAAGCTAAAGAACCAAGTGCGGCACCAGAATAAACAAAATCCTCCATTGGTAAATGTATACTCTCCCATTAAGGGCAACAGTAAAATCTTTTTAGGAGTAAAATTAAGTACAGCATCCTAGAACAATCTCCCCACTAACCTCCTGGCACAGAAGTTTTCCGAATTGAAGGTACAATTCTGGGCAAAGTGCCCCTTATTTCCAGCACACTAGGAGACCTCAAGAAAATGAGAAAAAGCATCCTTCCTCTCTGACTTTCTCTCTCTGATATATCTGTCAATATTAATGGTGAAAGAAATTAGACTATTACAGGGACATTTCCTTTTTTTTTTTTTTTTCTTTTTTTTTTAAATCACAGCCTGTATGTGAATATTTTATGGATTCTTTTTTTTTTTTTTACAAAAACAGGTGGTTGGTTTTCCATTCACTCCAACCAGAAACCGAATGAGGGTGAGTGACTCTGCTAGAACATCACACATTACCCTGTTAAGTACAATGCTTTTCTGTGGGCATCTTTATCTATGCCTGTAGAGAGAACAGAGCTTTCATACTGTTATCCTACTTTTATAACTACCATTAATAATGGGTATTAGCTAGGCTTCTGCTAAAGGCAGAAGTCTAATCAGAATTTGTAAAGTGAAAATACAGTACAGTACACTATATAGTGTACTGTACTGTACTGTATTATACAGACAGCAGACCCACTGGATCTTCAAGCACCAAGTGGGTCTGGGTCAAAAAAAAGTGAAAAAAAAGTAAAAATCAAAAAACACATTTATCACAGATTAAAAATGAAAAAATAAAATTCCCTACACATGTTTGATATCACCGCCTCCATAACGACCTGATCTATAAAACGGTCATGTTAATTTACCCGCACAGTGAACGCCATAAAAAATAAAAAAATAAAACTATGATGAAATTGAAATTTTGCCCACCTTACTTCCCAAAAATGGTAATAAAAGTGATCAAAAAAGTCGTATGTACGCCAAAATAGTACCAATCAAACCGTCATCTCATCCCGCAAAAATCATACCCTACCCAAGATATTTGCCCAAAAACTGGAAAAACTATGGCTCTCAGACTATGGAGACCCTAAAACATGATTTGTTTTGTTTCAAAAATGAAATCATTGTGTAAAACTTACATAAATAAAAAAAATTGCATACATATTCGGTATCGTCGCGTCCGTGACAACCTGTTCTATAAAAATATTACATGATCTAACCTGTCAGATGAATGTTGAAAATAACAAAAAATAAATGCGGTGCCAAAACAGCTATTTCTTGTTACCTTGCCTCACAAAAAGTGTAATATAGAGCAACCAAAAATCATATGTACCCTAAACTAGTACCAACAATACTGCCACCCTATCCCGTAGTTTCTAAAATGGGGTCACTTTTTTGGAGTTTCTACTCTAGGGGTGCATCAGGGGGGCTTCAAATGCGACATGGTGTCAAAAAACCGGTCCAGCAAAATCTGCCTTCCAAAACCGTATGGCATTCCTTTCCTTCTGCACCCTGCCGTGTGCCCGTACAGTGGTTTACGACCACATATGGGGTGTTTCTGTAAACTACAGAATCAGAGCCATAAATATTGAGTTTTGTTTGGCTGTTAACCCTTGCTTTGTAACTGGAAAAAAATTGATTAAAATGGAAAATTTGCCCAAAAATCTAAATTCAGAAATTTTATCACCATTTGCCATTAACTCTTGTGGAACACCTAAAGGGTTAACAAAGTTTGTAAAATCAGTTTTGAATACATTGAGGGGTGTAGTTTCTTAGATGAGGTCACTTTTATGGAGTTTCTACTCTAGGGGTGCATCAGGGGGGCTTCAAATGGGACATGGTGTCAAAAAAAACAGTCCAGCAAAATCTGCCTTCCAAAAACCATACGGCGCACATTTCCCTCTACGCCCTACTGTGTGCCCGTACAGTAGTTTACGGCCACATATGGGGTGTTTCTGCAAACTACATAATCAGGGCAATAAATATAGCATTTTGTTTGGCTGTTAACCCTTGCTTTGTTACTGGAAAAAATGGATTAAAATGGAAAATGTGCCCAAAAATCTAAATTCAGAAATTGTATCAATATTTGCCATTAACTCTTGTGGAACACCTAAAGGGTTAACGACGTTTGTAAGATCAGTTTTGAATACCTTGAGGGGTGTAGTTTCTAGAATGGGGTTGGTTGGTTGGCATTTTTGGTTGGTTTCTATTATGTAAGCCTCGCAAAGTGACTTCAGACCTGAACTGGTCCCTAAAATTTGGGTTTTTGCAAATTTCTGAAAAATTTCAAGATTTGCTTCTAAACTTCTAAGCCTTGTAACATCCCCAAAAAATAAAATATCATTCCCAAAATGATCCAAACATGAAGTAGACATATGAGGAATGTAAAGTAATAACTATTTTTGGAGGTATTACTATGTATTATAGAAGTAGAGAAATTGAAACTTGGGAATTTGCAATTTTTAAAAATGTTTTGCTAAATTTGGTATTTTTTTATTTAAAAAAATAAATAAAATTGACTTCATTTTACCAGTGTCATGAAGTACAATATGTGATGAAAAAACTATCTCAGAATGGCCTGGATAAGTCAAAGCGTTTTAAAGTTATCACTACTTAAAGTGACACTGGTCAGATTTGCAAAAAATGGCCTGGTCCTTAAGGTGAAATAAGGCTGTGTCCCAAAGTTAAAGCAGCATGCCATGATTTTTTATTTTTTGCCTATATACTGCACCATTATTAAAGAATAAGATAGAGGTTCTTGTATATGCCTTATGAATACATGTATAACAATTGTCTACTACCCTGATTCCTTCTTCCCCTCAGATATGGTTTTCCTAATGAATCCTACGTTTCCCATCATGCCTGGCTTTGCAGGGACCGAGGGGGCAGAGTCTCATCACACTGCATTGCTCTGACTCCTGGGCAGCCAAAACAGATCCGTGACAGAGAACTGCTGTCCCCTAAGGCCCCTTGCAGACGAGCAAGTATTCCGCGCGGGGGCAAAGCATGATGCGAACGCATTGCGCCCGCACTAAATCCGGACCCATTTATTTCAATGGGTCTGTGTACATGAAGCAATGTTTTTCACTCATCACTTGTGCGTTGCATGAAAGTCCCAGCATGTTCTATATTCTGTGTTTTTCACGCAACACTGGCTCCATAGAAGTGAATGGGGCTGCGTTAAAATCGCATCTGCAAGCAAGTGAGGATGCGATGCATTTTTCATGGATGTTGTTTGTATACTTTCACGGTCGTGCAAAACGCATTAAATTGCATTGCACCCGCGCAAGAAATATTGAACAACTGAACGCGATCGAATGCAAAACTGAATGAACTTGCTTGCAAAATCGCACATTTTTCACTGAACGCATCCGCAATGCATCCGGACCTAATCCGCTCACGCTCATCTACAAGGGGCCTTACACTGCAGGGACTCCATGTTTTCCTATGTGATGCAGCTTGAGCCTGTCTGCCTTGTCACCTCTCTTCTATCAGCTCTTACATGCAGGAGGCATGGAGACCAGTGTGAAGCTAAATCCCTTAGAACTACACTGGAGATTCAGGAGGTTTATATAACTGCTGCTATTCACTGTATACACTTATATATCTGTATACGCTATATATCTGCACTCCTGGTCCTTTAGTTAGGGGAGGCATTATATATATTAGTATCTTGGTATTCAGATATCTCCATGTGTTACAGTTGAGCTGAATCGCACAACAACAGAACAGTCACAAATACAACATATATGAAGCACATGTTAACACTAAAACAAATTTACTGGTGGATGACTCAAACCGAATGTGGAGAAGATGATCCAGTAATCAAGTTGATGGCAGATGAAAAGCATATACTGTAGGTAGACAGTGTAACTATAGATACCAAAATACACAGCAAATACACCAGTCTACAAAAAGAAACTACAGATCACAGAACATAGTACAAACTGTCTAGATGGAATGCACTTAGCAAGCACTGTACTTTGCAACCAGAATGGAATAAGGCCAGAATATATAAAGTTTAGACAATTAGTAACTGTGTCCTTATTAAAACAAAATATTAACTGCGAACAAAGTACGTTAAAAAACACTTTATTGAATTGACGATTAAAAGACAGGTTCTCCACCAGACATAGCAATCAAGCTGGTGGTGAGAACCGGAGTGTAGAAATTGTACATATACTACCTTCTCTGCTCTCACCACCATGAATCGTCTCCCTTTTGATATGTGGGAGCACAGTTAAAACCCACAAGGGTAGTGGGGTAACTTCAGTGCGGTCCACACCAGGATATGTGAGGTCTGTCTTGTCTATTGCCTCCAGCAATTCAAACCTGGAGTAGAAGACTAGACCCCTGGTGTCACCTAAATGGACCCCTAACTGAGTCCCCTATGCACTGAATTAGCGGCTCTTCACTGGTTTAGATCTATAGACACTGAACATAAGAGGGCACATTTTTTAGCTTGATGTGTTTCTCTGACGATATCAGTCGGTCTTTCCTCAGGAGCATACAGCACCCAAACAAAGAAAGTGTTGTTTAGAAGATGTACTACATCACTCTGATGGTGAGTGTGTAGTTGTGAGATCATATATCAAGCCTGCTTGCCTCTGATATCGTGCAAGCAGACCTTACAACTCTTGTAGACGCTGCACGCCTCTGATGGCGTGCGTGCAGCAAGGTAGAGCCTCCGGCACTATGAAAGCAGAGTAAAACCCATATTCAGATGCAATGCAATAGCAATTGCCTAAACAAAATTAGTAACTAAGTGAATATGGGACCCCTGATGCTCGTAGCAAGATCTTGAATAGTTAAAAAAAACATAAAATCTATATACATTTTTTAAAATGTTTTTTTTTTTTACTAAAGTGGCAATACCACAACATTTTTTGAACAGAGCACTTACAGAATAGCACTTAAATGTGGCAGGGGCCAGATTGAAAGTCTTTTAGCAACATGAAACCTCAAAGATAGGATCAAGTTGTATGAGATTATTGTGCGTAGTCTTCTTTTTGCGAGGTGCCAGTTATCACCACTTGTCACAAACTGAGATGGACATAATCCTTGAACCAAGGGACCTTGGTTTATCTCTCTGGCAGATATCTACATGCCTAGGCTGAGATGTCAGCAGTGTTCAAACTTGCATGTCTTGGAGGATTGGATAACAACAACGAACTGGAATGACAACAAGAGGTGCACAGAGGCAAACCTCTGCATGGACAGATTGATTTGAAGAATGACACATAATGATCCATTCTGTGCTGAAAGTGAAATTATATGTCACATCCCAAACCCAGGGTGGAAAACAGAGTCTATACAAACCATCAGAGGGCATTTGCACAATATTGGGATATGATCCAGACATCCAGCTACTCCTGTTCTATTGACCTCACGCCACAGCTCTCAAAGATTATCATGGAGCACAGCAATGGAGGCTGGAGCGAAAGTTTGTCCTCTTCTGCGATGAGTCCCGCTTTTGTCTTGAACCCAATGATAGCCTGAGATTGGCCTGGAGACTACGTGGTCAATGTCATGAGGAGGCCTTTACAAGGAAACATCATGCCAATCCTACTCCTGGGATTATGGTATGGGGTGGCATAATGTACAGTAGCTGGACACCACTAATCTTCATTTCAGGTACACTGAGAGCTCAAGATTATATTGATTTGGTCGTGGAAACAGTGGCATGGCCTTTCTTCAAAATGTCGTAGGAGCCGTTTTTCAGGATATAGGCATGATGCATGTTGCTAGTGCTACTGTGTGCAGCCTGTGTGACCTAAAAATTATACCATGGAATGTAATTGGTAGGGAAATTGCAAAGGGAGGTGCCAGCAGCATCTTAATCATTTGCATGCCCAAGTGCATTTAGCGTAGCAGAGCATTCCCCAACTATTTATAACCTCATTGGTAGCGTGCCAAGGCTTGCAAGTGCGTGTATTTCTGCATGTGACACTCATACTTGATACTCAATAACACAAGATGTTTTGAATATTTTGTTTCCATTTTTTACAATTTGCATATCATCAACATGTCTATAGATCCTGTGATTTCTATAATTCAACAACTTTTCATTCTTAGTGTTGCATTTTCAATGTTGAGGAGTATATGGACCTATGTGGTCTCTAAGATCAGTTTCCAACGTAAAAAGGATAAAAGCCACATTAATGTCTTTAATGCCATCAATATGAATAATGTATAATTTACAAAAATCACTTTAAAAATTGCACTTTTGTCTGTTTGTACTACATTTACTGGTAATTCATCTAATTGACTTTTTTGAATTTTTTTTTTTATTGCTAGGGAAATGTCTATCGAAGAATATCTCAGGGAATTCATGAAAGAGCTATATTTAATTCCCCTTAAAATCCCCTGTGATTTACAGTATAACGTTGACCATAGTCCATTGTCAGTTTGATTAAGTTCACAGTGATGGTGATTGATAGGACTTTAATGTTGAAGTGACAGTAAATGTTGCACTAAAATTTTACATTTGCATCATATAATAGAAATCATTTAAAGCTGTAATGCATTTAAATCTTAAGTTTTTTAGGTAACAGTTTGGGAAATGTTTTTGGCAAAAAGTAATATGCACCCCTGGCCGTGTCAATCAGGAAGGCGAGCACAGAGGTAACAGGAGAATCAAAGGTGTACAGGGGGACTTGACCTGCCCTCAGCACACTTAAAGAGTAAGGCCTCTTTCACACGGGCGTCACGGATTTGGTTCGGATGCGTTCAGGGAAAATTGTGCGATTTTGCTTGCGAGTGCTTCAGTTTTGTATGCGATAGCATCGTGTTGTTGCGTTTTTCCCGCGCGCGTGAAAAACGCATGCCATCCGCATGTCACGCGCGCGGGAAAAACGCAACAAAAATCGTCATGTTTGGTACCCAAACCCGAACCCGGACTTCTTCACAGAAGTTCGGGTTTGGGTTAGGTGTTGTGTAGATTTTATTATTTTCCCTTATAACATGGTTATAAGTGAAAATAATAGCATTCTTAATACAGAATGCATAGTAAAATAGTGATGATGGGGTTAAAAAATTATAATTTAACTCACCTTAATCCACTTGTTCGCGCAGCCCGGCTTCTCTTCTTTCTTCTTCATTGAGGAAAAGGACCTGTGGTGACGTCACTGCGCTCATCAAATGGTCCGTCACATGATCATCACCCTTGATGGATCATGTGACGGACCATGTGATGATTTTCACGCAGCCCCATTCACCTCTATAGGGCCTGCGTTGCGTGAAAAACGCACAAAATAGAGCAAACTGTGATTTTCACGCAACGCACAAGTGATGTGTGAAAATCACCGCTCATGTGCACAGCCCCATAGAAATAAATGGGTCCGGATTCAGTGCGGGTGCAATGCGTTCACCTAAATCTCGCCCGTGTGAAAGAGGCCTAACTGTTGTTTCATCTTTTTCATAAAAAAGTGTAGGTGAACATAAGAAACTTTGTAATATAGCTTATCAGAGAAAGATGTCATGTTCTCTTCTTATCAGACTCCTCTCCTGTTCCCTCTCCTTGTCATTAATTCTCAATTCACTGCTTAAATTCATCTTCAGTAAAGATGGGCTGCCTGCTCACTCAAGGATCCAATTACGTAGACGTATATGAAGAGGGTAGGGGCTGCTGGTGACAGACACAGAGACAAGCAGAGAGAACCCTGTTTACTTGCAAGTAATTTATTGTCTTAAGTAAATACTTTATTTACATCAAAACTGCTTAGTTCTGTTCTGTAATGTCTTCCAGTAATGACAAGGCTTTTGAGGTTGTACAGTACAGCAGAGAATTTGGAAGCAGGATCCCCTGTTTCTTCATATGTAGTGCATGAGCAGACATGAGTCTGCTATTCTTCACCCACCAGCTCAGAAACTAATTACTGACATTGCAGAGGGCAAAACTACTACAAATGTGGGATATAAGTCATACAGTATAATTATCAGAAAAAGTGCCATTCCATGGTGCTGTTAGAAAGTATACAATTTGTCTTACAAAAAATAAGCCCTTATAAGGCTATATGAATGGAAAAATAAAACAAGTTATGACTCTGGGAAAGCCGGGAGTTAAAAACAAAAATGCAAAAATTGAAAATCGCAAGGTCCTCTATGAATTAAGGCAATGCAAAAATTTAAAATCGCAAGGTTCTCTAAGAATTTTAGGATGAAAGCCATGACCCTGGTGTATACAGAGTCTTCCTTGTAATGGTTGTAAATAGATTTTCCGTTAAATAGGGTTATGATTTCATACATCCTAATCAGAAAATATTAATAACAATAATATATTAAGGGTAGGGCTACATGGTGACATGTACCTTTTCTCATTGGGAGAAGCAGCAGGATAATATTGTTGGGGGACCAGGTTGGGAAAATGATAGAAAAGTGAGGAGTCTAAAATGTCTGTGTGAAAAACTCTGCAGAGACAAGATGCAGCTGAAAGAAATCATCATGGCTTCCTGGTCCGAATGGAGAAGAAGAAAGAGAATTTCTACATCAGAGGAGACATCACTAGATGTAAGAGGTATGTAGTGCTGTACTCTCTTGTATGTTTTGTAGCTCTGTATGTAATGTCCATAAATGTATTTAACATTAGGGCTAAGGAGAGGAGTTAGAATGAGAAGTGGCCCCATGGAAGGATCAGAGGGGGGGGCACCATTTCAATTTTCGTCTCAGGCAGCAGACAGGCTTGGTGCACCACCTGCCCCCACCGATCAACTGTTCGAGAAGGCACTGGCGCCTCTGTGAGTTTACCAAGCACAGTGCTGTACATTTAACAACAGCTCTGCTTGGTATTGCCCTCAGCCTCATTCACTTCTATTTAAATCTCAGAAATTAACTTTTAAGCATTTTAAATAATCATGGAGAATATTTGCATCTTTATTTTATCTTGAAAAAACTCCAGGAATATGGAGTAACATAGGAATTACAACATGGCATTCCTGTGCTGATGAATTGTGCTCATAATGTTATCATTAAAGAATATGTTCCAATTTGTAGTGTTTTAATTCACATTGCACATAGTACGCATAGAATTAATGCCATGAAATATGTACTATTTCTATTTTTTCCACTTAGTAATGAATAAGTCAATTTGTTAAAGAAACACAGGCATGTCTACTCATATCTCATTGTAATTAGCCAAACCCTATTCTTACACATAAATATTTCAAAATTATAAAGTAGTCTAAAAATAAAATAGCAACATCAGCAACTGAACTTCATTATGTTGGATGTTTCTATTAGAGTAATAGCTACCACCAGCCAATTTATAGGCAGCAGATATCTAAATGAACCCATCATCCTTTTCAGAATCAACAATCCACATAGGTACTACATGGTTATAATAACAATTCATCTTTTAAATCACCCTCCAGGATTCGAACCCCAAAATTGATATTAACGAAAGGATGTACTTTTAAGCACACCACTGTCTTCTACATTTCTTTCTTCCCTATCTTTGCATTTGCAGCTACCTTCAATCACTCGGTCTGCCAGAGAGGGTGGTGAGACGTAGCAAGATGATACACTGTACTTACTTCCCACTCGTTCAACATCCTGGTGTTTCCTGCATGCCCTTAAATGTTCTAAACATGCCCATTCTTTAGGGAGAGGTCTATCTGTCCTCTTACAAAGGCTGTTCTTTTCTTGTCTTGCGATTTATCTGGGCTGACATCATAGGTAACATGTAATGTTTCCCTAAACTTCTACCTGTTAATAATAACCATGATCAGGGTCAGGGAGAGGAGAGGCAGGCTTAGAAGCCTGCCTCTGCATCTTACAGTTACGCATCTTGAGCATACATTATGTGCTGAAGATGGATTCTCCTTATTAGTGTTCAGTTGGGGGCCTTTTACAAGTTGCCTTTTAATAAGAGTTAACATATTTCTTTTCCTAATGAAGTGTAGTACAAAATCACTTAAAATCTCTGTCTCTACACGTTAAAATAAAAGACAATTGAAATTACTGTAACACTATAACATGTGGATGGTTGAGAGATGTGCATGATTTTGGTCTTGTTCACATTTACGCAAACATTCTTCTGAGTTTCACTCCAGCTTAGTACAGAATGTTAGACAGAAAACAGAGAAGGTACTGTTCCCCTAGTTTTTCGTGGGATAATTTATGTATGCCAGATATCTCCTAACACTGGACAAAAACACAAAGCATGCACAATTTTCATGTCCAGCAATGCAATTACAAAAAGTATTCAGATCTAGGTGCTGGTTTGAAAAATGTAGACTTTTTTGTGGGACAACCCCTTTAAATTACATATGCTAATGATGATCAATCAATATAACCAGTCTTATATGGTATTGAAAGAATATAACCTTTTCATGTAAGATTTATGATGTTAAGGAGGATGTTGATGAGGAAAAGTATGAATCGAATGGCGCTACTGCAATGCAACCAAATGATTGTGTGAAAACTGCAGAATTGTATACAAGTCCTTGTCTCTAATGTAGAAGGTTGTGAGTTCAAATCCCGGCAGAAACTTTTCAGAAATGGAGGCTAAATTAGATTTAAATACACTGGGTGTCCCCAAGCATTGACTCCATATAAGGACAGAGCTATATATGGAGTCAGAGCAGGGACTCCTAACCCACGGACTCACACTTGGGGATTCCCTCACTGTACAGCGATCTTCTGCATAGACCTCAGTGGGACCCGACACCCTCTCCTATTCAGTGCAGGGGGTTCCTGGTTTAATGCTTGGTTTCTCCCACTGACTTCCATTGTACTCGGGTGCAAAGTGTTCTACCTAGTGCTCGATCAACACTAATGTTTAGCATAAAAATGGGATTTAAACAATGTCATTTTCTAAAGACAAATTTTTTCCAGGCTCTCAAAAATCTCATCACGATCACAACGATCATAACCTTGACAAGTGTGTACATTAAATACATAAAACACTACAGATTTCCATTTTTTGGTCAACAAATAAGCATCTCTAGTACATGTGCTGGCCAATCACCATGAATGGTTCTTAGTGGATGCTATCTATAGTGCTATTTTTTTTTCTAACCAACAGCTTAGAACCAACAGATTTTGTCATGTGGCAAATTTCACATTGTTACCTAAAAGGTTGCCAATGAGCATATTGCCTATCAGTAGCTGATTCTGATATAGTTCAAATTGATGTTGCTCACTAGCTTTGGCAACAACATGCCAACCCAAAGAACCAATATAGAAAGAGTAGGACGTCATGACATCATGACGTCAGTGGCCTGAGGAGGCACACTAGTGAAAAACGGCCATCGCCACTTGTGGTTGCCTGTGTGGTATATTTGTCCGCCCCTGCCTCGTTATCCAGTGCATATACTTATGGATGGAATAAACAAAGATTATTCATTAAGTTGGCTCTTCCCATGTAGGCAAGGATGGGCTCAAGATACAGCTTCAAGTATAGTTCGTTTTACTTACAGTCTATATCCTGTTCACAGGCTATTTGTGCCTCATTCATTTTAGGTAAGGGAACGTGTTAAAGGAAATTGCTATATACATACAGTATCACACCAGCAGCCTAAAAGACGCAGATATATTACAGTATATTAGACATCTGTTATTTAAGCTATTTTCTTAATAATAGTTATCCACTAAGGTCACAAGCAAGCACATTTCAGGAACAGACTATGACAGAAAAATCATTGCCTTTATACTCTATAGTTATTCTGTATGCAAGTAGCAAAATGCTGATTAAACAAATGACACTAATAAAATAGTTTAAGGCTGACCAATATTGTATGTAGAAGTGAGAAGCTTTCGGTTTATACATGTGCTGTAGCTGAAATGAATAATTTTGAAAAGACGGAAGCTATTCTTGGATGGATTTTGCTAAGAAAGGAGAAAAAATTTTTTAAATAATTTTCACAGTTTTTCTTTAACCACCTCAGCCCCCAGTGCTTAAACACCCTGAAAGACCAGGCCACTTTTTACACTTCTGACCTACACTACTTTCACCATTTATTGCTCGGTCATGCAACTTACCACCCAAATGAATTTTACCTCCTTTTCTTCTCACTAATAGAGCTTTCATTTGGTGGTATTTCATTGCTGCTGACATTTTTACTTTTTTAGTTATTAATCGAAATTTAACGATTTTTTTGCAAAAAAATGACATTTTTCACTTTCAGTTGTAAAATTTTGCAAAAAAAATGACATCCATATATAAATTTTGCTCTAAATTTATAGTTCTACATGTCTTTGATAAAAAAAAAATGTTTGGGTAAAAAAAAAATGGTTTGGGTAAAAGTTATAGCGTTTACAAACTATGGTACAAAAATGTGAATTTCCGCTTTTTGAAGCAGCTCTGACTTTCTGAGCACCTGTCATGTTTCCTGAGGTTCTACAATGCCCAGACAGTACAAACACCCCACAAATGACCCCATTTCGGAAAGTACACACCCTAAGGTATTCGCTGATGGGCATAGTGAGTTCATAGAACTTTTTATTTTTTGTCACAAGTTAGCGGAAAATGATGATTTTTTTTTTTTTTTTTTTCTTACAAAGTCTCATATTCCACTAACTTGTGACAAAAAATAAAAACTTCCATGAACTCACTATGCCCATCACGAAATACCTTGGGGTCTCTTCTTTCCAAAATGGGGTCACTTGTGGGGTAGTTATACTGCCCTGGCATTCTAGGGGCCCAAATGTGTGGTAAGGAGTTTGAAATCAAATTCTGTAAAAACTGACCAGTGAAATCCGAAAGGTGCTCTTTGGAATGTGGGCCCCTTTGCCCACCCAGGCTGCAAAAAAGTGTCACACATCTGGTATCTCCGTATTCAGTAGAAGTTGGGGAATGTGTTTTGGGGTGTCATTTTACATATACCCATGCTGGGTGAGATAAATATCTTGGTCAAATGCCAACTTTGTATAAAAAAATGGGAAAAGTTGTCTTTTGCCAAGATATTTCTCTCACCCAGCATGGGTATATGTAAAAAGACACCCCAAAACACATTCCCCAACTTCTCCTGAATACGGAGATACCAGATGTGTGACACTTTTTTGCAGCCTAGGTGGGCAAAGGGGCCCATATTCCAAAGAGCACCTTTCGGATTTCACTCGTCATTTTTTACAGAATTTGATTTCAAACTCCTTACCACACATTTGGGCCCCTAGAATGCCAGGGCAGTATAACTACCCCACAAGTGACCCCATTTTGGAAAGAAGAGACCCCAAGGTATTCGCTGATGGGCATAGTGAGTTCATGGAAGTTTTTATTTTTTGTCACAAGTTAGTGGAATATGAGACTTTGTATGAAAAAAAAAAATATATAAAAAAAATCATCATTTTCCACTAACTTGTGACAAAAAATAAAAAATTCTAGGAACTCGCCATGCCCCTCACGGAATACCTTGGGGTGTCTTCTTTCCAAAATGGGGTCACTTGTGGGGTAGTTATACTGCCCTGGCATTTTCCAGGGGCCCTAATGTGTGGTAAGTAGGTAAATGACCAGTGAAATCCTAAAGGTGCTCTTTGGAATATGGGCCCCTTTGCCCACCTAGGCTGCAAAAAAGTGTCACACATCTGGTATCTCCGTACTCGGGAGAAGTTGGGGAATGTGTTTTGGGGTGTCTTTTTACATATACCCATGCTGGGTGAGAGAAATATCTTGGCAAAAGACAACTTTTCCCATTTTTTTTATACAAAGTTGGCATTTGACCAAGATATTTATCTCACCCAGCATGGGTATATGTAAAATGACACCCCAAAACACATTCCCCAACTTCTCCTGAGTACGGCGATACCAGATGTGTGACACTTTTTTGCAGCCTAGATGCGCAAAGGGGCCCAAATTCCTTTTAGGAGGGCATTTTTAGACATTTGGATACCAGACTTCTTCTCACGCTTTGGGGCCCCTAGAATGCCAGGGCAGTATAAATACCCCACATGTGACCCCATTTTGGAAAGAAGACACCCCAAGGTATTCAATGAGGGGCATGGCGAGTTCATAGAAATTTTTTTTTTTTGGCACAAGTTAGCGGAAATTGATATTTTTTATTTTTTTCTCACAAAGTCTCCCGTTCCGCTAACTTGGGACAAAAATTTCAATCTTTCATGGACTCAATATGCCCCTCACGGAATACCTGGGGGTGTCTTCTTTCCGAAATGGGGTCACATGTGGGGTATTTATACTGCCCTGGCATTCTAGGGGCCCTAAAGCGTGAGAAGAAGTCTGGAATCTAAATGTCTAAAAAATTTTACGCATTTGGATTCCGTGAGGGGTATGGTGAGTTCATGTGAGATTTAATTTTTTGTCACAAGTTAGTGGAATATGAGACTTTGTAAGAAAAAAAAATAATAATTCCGCTAACTTGGGCCAAAAAAATATCTGAATGGAGCCTTACAGGGGGGTGATCAATGACAGGGGGTTGATCAATGACAGGGGGTTGATCAATGACAGGGGGGTGATCAATGACAGGGGTGGTGATCAGGGAGTCTATATGGGGTGATAACCACAGTCATTTATCACGCCCGTGTAAGGCTTCATTCAGACGTCCGGATGCGTTTTGCGGATCCGATCCATCTATCAGTGGATCCGTAAAAATCATGCGGACGTCTGAATGGAGCTTTACAGGGGGGTAATCAATGACAGGGGGGTAATCAATGACAGGGGGGTGATCAGGGAGTCTATATGGGGTGATCACCACAGTCATTGATCATGCCCCTGTAAGGCTTCATTCAGACGTCCGGATGCGTTTTGCGGATCCGATCCATCTATCAGTGGATCCGTAAAAATCATGCGGACGTCTGAATGGAGCTTTACAGGGGGGTAATCAATGACAGGGGGGTGATCAGGGAGTCTATATGGGGTGATAACCACAGTCATTGATCATGCCCCTGTAAGGCTTCATTCAGACGTCCGGATGCGTTTTGCGGATCCGATCCATCTATCAGTGGATCCGTAAAAATCATGCGGACGTCTGAATGGAGCTTTACAGGGGGGTAATCAATGACAGGGGGGTGATCAATGACAGGGGGGTGATCAGGGAGTCTATATGGGGTGATAACCACAGTCATTGATCATGCCCCTGTAAGGCTTCATTCAGACGTCCGGATGCGTTTTGCGGATCCGATCCATCTATCAGTGGATCCGTAAAAATCATGCGGACATCTGAATGGAGCTTTACAGGGGGTTGATCAATGACAGGGGGGTAATCAATGACAGGGGGGTGATCAGGGGTGATTAGGGGTGATCAGGGGCTAATAAGGGGTTAATAAGTGACGGGGGGGGTGTAGTGTAGTGTAGTGGTGCTTGGTGGGACTTTACTGAGCTACCTGTGTCCTCTGGTGGTCGATCCAAACAAATGGGACCACCAGAGGACCAGGTAGCAGGTATATTAGACGCTGTTATCAAAACAGCGTCTAATATACCTGTTAGGGGTTAAAAAAAACACATCTCCAGCCTGCCAGCGAACGATCGCCGCTGGCAGGCTGGAGATCAACTCTCTTACCTTCCGTTCCTGTGAGCGCGCGCGCCTGTGTGCGCGCGTTCACAGGAAATCTCGCGTCTCGCGAGAGGACGCGCCGGCGCGTCCAGGAGGAATGAATCAACCACCTCCAGGACGCGTCTGTGCGTACAGCGGTCCGGAGGTGGTTAAAGGTGTTGGCCACTCTTTAAATACTCTCCACTACAGTGTGGCAGGCAAGGGAAAAATGAAGTCCCTAATAAACTTCATTAAACACACCTGCCTGCTTCTCTTTCAGCTATAAGCCACTCCCCCCAGCCCAGCTCTACCTTGCAGCTGAGTTTGTCCATAGCTGCACGCGACATGGAGGAGCTTGAGAGGAAGCTCGTCCATGCGCATGTGCAGTCTGCTCCTGTCAGTGGTCGGCTCCCTGCTGCCCGCTCCAACTGTGACAGGAATCAGCTGCTTGTGCCCTCTCTACAAACAGCTGATTCCTGTCAGAAGCTGGCTGTGATAAAAACCTTCAGAGTCCCTACTGCAAAAGCTACTTAGTCAATCCCCATCCCCCCTGCACTATCACCACACAGCTGACCTGCTAAGCCACGCCCACCAGTTTCGTTAGGCCACGCCCCATGCAACCAACAGGGGAAGCAGGACATCTAGCCAGGAACTATGATTTTGTGTGTATGTGTATATATATATATATATACACACATACATACATACACCTTTACCTTGGAGTGCTGCCTGCTTTTTGGATTATATATATATATATATATATACACTGCTCAAAAAAATAAAGGGAACACTTAAACAACACAATGTAACTCCAAGTCAATCACACTTCTGTGAAATCAAACTGTCCACTTAGGAATCAACACTGAGTGACAATCAATTTCACATGCTGTTGTGCAAATGGGATACACAACAGGTGGAAATTATAGGCAATTAGCAAGACACCCCCAATAAAGGAGTGGTTCTGCAGGTGGTAACCACAGACCACTTCTCAGTTCCTATGCTTCCTGGCTGATGTTTTGGTCACTTTTGAATGCTGGCGGTGCTTTTACTCTAGTGGTAGCATGAGACGGAGTCTACAACCCACACAAGTGGCTCAGGTAGTGCAGCTTATCCAGGATGGCACATCAATGCGAGCTGTGGCAAGAAGGTTTACTGTGTCTGTCAGCGTAGTGTCCAGAGCATGGAGGCGCTACCAGGAGACAGGCCAGTACATCAGGAGACGTGGAGGAGGCCGTAGGAGGGCAACAACCCAGCAGCAGGACCGCTACCTCCACCTTTGTGCAAGGAGGAACAGGAGGAGCACTGCCAGAGCCCTGCAAAATGACCTCCAGCAGGCCACAAATGTGCATGTGTCTGCTCAAACGGACAGAAACAGACTCTATGAGGGCCCGACGTCCACAAGTGGGGGTTGGGCTTACAGCCCAACACCGTGCAGGACGTTTGGCATTTGCCAGAGAACACCAAGATTGGCAAATTCACCACTGTGCTCTTCACAGATGAAAGCAGGTTCACACTGAGCACATGTGACAGATGTGACAGACGTGACAGAGTCTGGAGACGCCGTGGAGAATGTTCTGCTGCCTGCAACATCCTCCAGCATGACCGGTTTGGCATTGGGTCAGTAATGGTGTGGGGTGGCATTTCTTTGGAGGGCCGCACAGCCCTCCATGTGCTTGCCAGAGGTAGCCTGACTGCCATTAAGTACCGAGATGAGACCCTCAGACCCCTTGTGAGACCATATGCTGGTGCGGTTGGCCCTGGGTTCCTCCTAATGCAAGACAATGCTAGACCTCATGTGGCTGGAGTGTGTCAGCAGTTCCTGCAAGACGAAGGCATTGATGCTATGGACTGGCCCGCCCGTTCCCCAGACCTGAATCCAATTGAGCACATCTGGGACATCATGTCTCGCTCTATCCACCAACGTCACGTTGCACCACAGACTGTCCAGGAGTTGGCAGATGCTTTAGTCCAGGTCTGGGAGGAGATCCCTCAGGAGACCGTCCGCCACCTCATCAGGAGCATGCACAGGCATTGTAGGGAGGTCATACAGGCACGTGGAGGCCACACACACTACTGAGCCTAATTTTGACTTGTTTTAAGGACATTACATCAAAGTTGGATCAGCCTGTAGTGTGTTTTTCCACTTTAATTTTGAGTGTGACTCCAAATCCAGACCTCCATGGGTTGAAAAATGTGATTTATATTTTTTAATTTTTGTGTGATTTTGTTGTCAGCACATGCAACTATGTAAAGAACAAAGTATTTCAGAAGAATATTTAATTAACTCAGATCTAGGATGTGTTATTTTTGTGTTCCCTTTATTTTTTTGAGCAGTGTATATATATATATATATATATATATATATATATACACACACACACACATACACACAAACATCGCGTCTACATGGGTGAATAATCTTTTTTCTATTTTCATCTAATGAGAATGCTGTTGTTTTGCTATATATATATATATATATATATATATATATATATATATATATATATATATATATATATATACACAGTCAGGTCCATAAATATTGGGACATCGACACAATTCTAACATTTTTGGCTCTATACACCACCACAATGGATTTGAAATAAAACTAACAAGATGTGCTTTACCTGCAGACTGTCATCTTTAATTTGAGGGTATTTACATCCAAATCAGGTGATTGGTGTCGGAATTACAACAGTTTGCATATGTGCCTCCCACTTGTTAAGGAACTAAAAGTAATGGGACAGAATAATAATCATAAATCAAACTTTCACTTTTTAATACTTGGTTGCAAATCCTTTGCAGTCACTTATAGCTTGAAGTCTGGAACACATAGACATCAATAGATGCTGTGTTTCATCCCTGGTGATACTCTGCCAGGCCTCTACTGCAACTGTCTTCAGTTCCTGCTTGTTCTTGGGGCATTTTCCCTTCAGTTTTGTCTTCAGCAAGTGAAATGCATGCTCAATCGGATTCAGGTCCGGTGATTGACTTGGCCATTGCATTACTTTCTACTTCTTTCCCTTAAAAAACTCTTTGGTTGCTTTTGCAGTATGCCTTGGGTCATTGTCCATCTGCACTGTGAAGCGCCGTCCAATGTGTTCTGAAGCATTTGGCTGAATATGAGCAGATATTATTGCCCAAAACACTTCAGAATTCATCCTGCTGCTTTATCAGCAGTCACATCATCAATAAATACAAGAGAACCAGTTCCATTGGCAGCCATACATGCCCACGTCATGACACTACCACCACCATGCTTCACTGATGAGGTGGTATGCTTAGGATCATGAGCAGTTACTTTCCTTATCCATACTCTTCTCTTCCCATCACTCTGGTACAAGTTGATCTTGTTCTCATCTGTCCATAGGATGTTGTTCCAGAACTGTAAAGGCTTTTTTAGATGTCGTTTGGCAAACTCTAATCTGGCCTTCCTGTCTTTGAGGCTCACCAATGGTTTACATCTTGTGGTGAACCCTCTGTATTCACTCTGGTGAAGTCTTCTCTTGATTGTTGACTTTGACACACATACACCTACATCCTGGAGAGTGTTCTTGATCTGGCCAACTGTTGTGAAGGGTGTTTTCTTCACCAGGGAAAGAATTTTTCAGTCATCTACCACAGTTGTTTTCCGTGGTCTTCCGGGTCTTTTGGTGTTGCTGAGCTCACCGGTGCGTTCCTTCTTTTTAAGAATGTTTCAACAGTTGTTTTGGCCACGCCTAATGTTTTTGCTATCTCTCTGATGGGTTTGTTTTGTTTTTTCAGCCTAATGATGGCTTGCTTCACTGATAGTGACAGCTCTTTGGATCTCATCTTGAGAGTTGACAGCAACAGATTCCAAATGCAAATAGCACACTTGAAATGAACTCTGGACCTTTTATCTGCTCATTGTAATTGGGATAATGAGGGAATAACACACACCTGGCCATGGAACAGCCGAGAAGCCAATTGTCCCATTACTTTTGGTCCCTTAACAAGTGGGAGGCACATATGCAAATTGTTGTAATTCCTACACCATTCACCTGATTTGGATGTAAATACCCTCAAATTAAAGCTGACAGCCTGCAGTTGAAGCACATCTTGTTCGTTTCATTTCAAATCCATTGTTGTGGTGCATAGAGCCAAAAATGTTAGAATTGTGTCAATGTCCTAATATTTATGGACCTGACTGTGTATATATATATACACACACACACACACACGTGTGTGTGTGTGTGTATATATATATATATATATATATATATATATATACACATATATATAGAAAATGAAATCCGCAGCACATCCAAGTAGTGTAGAAGTAAAAGAAGCTTTAATCACCAGACATGCGATGTTTCAATCCTCTCAATGGGATTTTTCTCAAGCAGTGACATAGTGGGCAGTGCATTGTACATATTTAAACACATTGACATAATCAAACAATCAATGAGTAAATTACATTCATTTAGGATAATACATAAAAAAATCGTAATACCAACAGTGTTAACGATATAATCATTTCATATTTCACAATTACGTGCAGTGTTACAGTGCAAATGGTACCCATAACCAATCCGACATACAATGTACAAAAGAAATACTTTAATAACAATCATCATTAATTCAGGTGTATATCATCTAAATAACCAGAGTGTGCAGGTGTACCTCAGTAAAGTGATGAACTGGATCACAGGGGTGTGCGATGGAGTCGATGCACATGGCTCACGGCGTCTCAGACATACCACTGCGCATGTCACAGGACCTTCCTGGGGATTCCGATTACATGATCACCCATTCTGGCCGTTCATTGAAATGCGCATGTCACAGGACCTGTGAGCATGTGATCACTACTCCGGTCATGTGCTCAAGTGTATCCTCCGGTCATGTGCTCCAGTATGTCACATGATCGGACTAGACAGCATAGAGATTCAAGTGCTCAGTAATGTTTCGAACACATAGGAAAACATAATTATATGTATCAATTTCCAAATGTCATTATGAGGGACATGTATATGATGCCTAAGGCAAATAATGAGTATCAAAGATGTATGAAAATATGACGTTTTCAAAAGGTAAGATTATGTGTGCAGGCATAAAAATGGCAAAGTACACACGTCAGTTTTGGCACTTGGTACCGGATCATTGCAACCCAAGATGCGTCGAACCACATGGACGGCAACTTAAAAGGGTCACCGCTCAATCAGGGAGATACGAGTGACTCTATACAACTGGAAGTACCTTTGTTATATACAGGGAAGCACTATGTAATCAGCGGAAGTACCGCCGCTTCCCTATTACTGTATTAGACATGATATATTGATTCTTACATGGCCCCCTAGTCTAAACGAGGAGTTCAGTACATGTGGCTTATGTGATTATCACCAAGGCACAACCTGAATTGTCCCCCCTGTCCGTTGGATACCATTCCTGGAAATCCAGCATGGCAGACTCGGGATCATCCTCTAGATTCCGGGGGCACCCCTATGTGCATCCATACAAAATGTCACCTCTCTCCCCGAGAGCGATGGCCCAAAAGGCCTATCCATATGTAAATCCGAACACATGGGTATAGCAACCAAACATCCCAAGTGTCTCATCACCACCTATGTGTGACCATATGCCTGCATACAGATCAAAAACCAGAAAATATCAATGAAATCAATAATCTGTGTATCAGCACGGAAAACGATCATAGATCGTGCTGAGCATAGAACATGATCATCTATCCTGCTGTGCACAAAGCATGATCCCACCAATATTTGTATACAAAAAATCTTTTGTCCTAAAAAAGAAAAATAAACAATGTGTATAGAGCAATTTACACCTAAATAAGAAATAGACAAAAGGTGTATATACATAGGTCCCATAATAATCCAGTGGATAAACCTTCCATCACTCAACCCTACTGTGAGTACGCACAATGTTCACCATAATCCTGAGGATAATAAAAACAATATGTAAGATCACCTTGTTAAATAAACAAGGGGCACAACCACATAAAACTCAACATAAGAACAGACGAGCAGAATCAAGAGCGCAATCACCTAGGACAATAACCAGGGCCTATAATCCACATTTAATCCCTGTGGTCTGAGAGTGTTAAGTTTAGCAATCCATCGCATCTCGCATTTTTTAAGAAGGGCATGTCTGTTACCACCCCTCCGTGATGTGGAAATGTGATCCACCAGCATGCATTTTAGGTCCCTGTCAGTAAAATGTTTTGGGACTGGAAGGTCCATCCGTTTTTTACAGATAGTATATCGATGCTGGTTGATTCTACTTTTAAAATCCAATGAAGTCTCCCCAATATATAATAACTGACATGGGCACCAAAGGATGTAAACAACAAATGAGGATTCACATGTCAAAAAGTGTTTATTGTAGTGCTTTTTTTGCGTCCGTGAATGCAGAAAAAAAAATACCTTTTTGCATGTATCGACAATTAATACAATTTAAGCATGGAAAACTCCCCAATTTGGGGGTGCGCAGAAAGGTTTGGCCCGACTCTTTTTGTGTACCTATGTCAGTGAGAATTAATCTGTCTTTGAGGTTCTTAGTTCTTTTGTAAGACATGAGGGGAGGAAGATGGAACTCCTCAATCCCCTCATGACCACTTTTCAAAACCGGCCAGTGTTTCAGGATAATTTGCCGAATATGTGTACTGTCTTCCGTATATACAGTCACAAGAGGAATTCTCTTGTTTTGTTTGCTATTATTTTTGTCTCTCTTGATAAGTAAGTCAGTACGTGTTTTGTCCTGTATAGAAGTAAGATGTTGTTTGAGTAAGGTTACAGGATAGTCCCTGTCTATAAAGGACTGTGTCATGCATTTGAGAGTATCCGATAATTCATCATTATTGCTTACTATGCGCTTTTCACGGTAGAACTGACTCAAAGGAAGGGATTTGACCATGGCCCTGGGGTGTGCACTGTTGTACCTCAATAATGTGTTGCGTTCGGTGGGCTCCATCGCACACCCCTGTGATCCAGTTCATCACTTTACTGAGGTACACCTGCACACTCTGGTTATTTAGATGATATACACCTGAATTAATGATGATTGTTATTAAAGTATTTCTTTTGTACATTGTATGTCGGATTGGTTATGGGTACCATTTGCACTGTAACACTGCACGTAATTGTGAAATATGAAATGATTATATCGTTAACACTGTTGGTATTACGATTTTTTTATGTATTATCCTAAATGAATGTAATTTACTCATTGATTGTTTGATTATGTCAATGTGTTTAAATATGTACAATGCACTGCCCACTATGTCACTGCTTGAGAAAAATCCCATTGAGAGGATTGAAACGTCGCATGTCTGGTGATTAACCACCTCAGCCCCTATGGCTTAAACACCCTGAAAGACCAGGCCACTTTTTACACTTCTGCACTACACTACTTTCACCGTTTATTGCTCGGTCATGCAACTTACCACCCAAATGAATTTTACCTCCTTTTCTTCTCACTAATAGAGCTTTCATTTGGTGGTATTTCATTGCTGCTGACATTTTTACTTTTTTTGTTATTAATCGAAATTTAACGATTTTTTTGCAAAAAAATAACATTTTTCACTTTCAGTTGTAAAATTTTGCAAAAAAAACGAGATCCATATATAAATTTTGCTCTAAATTTATTGTTCTACATGTCTTTGATAAAAAAAAAATGTTTGGGTAAAAAAAAAAATGGTTTGGGTAAAAGTTATAGCGTTTATAAACTATGGTACAAAAATGTGAATTTCCGCTTTTTGAAGCAGCTCTGACTTTCTGAGCACCTGTCATGTTTCCTGAGGTTCTACAATGGCCAGACAGTACAAACACCTCACAAATGACCCCATTTCGGAAAGTAGACACCCTCAGGTATTCGCTGATGGGTATAGTGAGTTCATAGAACTTTTAATTTTTTGTCACAAGTTATCGGAAAATGATGATATTTTTTTTTTTTTTTTCTTACAAAGTCTCATATTCCACTAACTTGTGACAAAAAATAAAAACTTCCATGAACTCACTATGCCCATCAGCGAATACCTTGGGGTGTCTTCTTTCCAAAATGGGGTCACTTGTGGGGTAGTTATACTGCCCTGGCATTCTAGGGGCCCAAATGTGTGGTAAGGAGTTTGAAATCAAATTCTGTAATAAATGGCCGGTGAAATCCGAAAGGTGCTCTTTGGAATGTGGGCCCCTTTGCCCACCTAGGCTGCAAAAAAGTGTCACACATGTGGTATCTCCGTATTCAGGAGAAGTTGGGGAATGTGTTTTGGGGTGTCATTTTACATATACCCATGCTGGGTGAGATAAATATCTTGGTCAAATGCCAACTTTGTATAAAAAAATGGGAAAAGTTGTCTCTTGCCAAGATATTTCTCTCACCCAGCATGGGTATATGTAAAAAGACACCCCAAAACACATTGCCCAACTTCTCCTGAATACGGAGATACCACATGTGTGACACTTTTTTGCAGCCTAGGTGGGCAAAGGAGCCCATATTCCAAAGAGCACCTTTCGGATTTCACTGGTCATGTTTTACAGAATTTGATTTCAAACTCCTTACCACACATTTGGGCCCCTAGAATGCCAGGGCAGTATAACTACCCCACAAGTGACCCCATTTTTGAAAGAAGACACCCCAAGGTATTCGCTGATGGGCATAGTGAGTTCATGGAAGTTTTTATTTTTTGTCACAAGTTAGTGGAATATGAGACTTTGTATGAAAAATAAATAAATAAAAATCATCATTTTCCACTAACTTGTGACAAAAAATAAAAAATTCTAGGAACTCGCCATGCCCCTCACGGAATACCTTGGGGTGTCTTCTTTCCAAAATGGGGTCACTTGTGGGGTAGTTATACTGCCCTGGCATTTTCCAGGGGCCCTAATGTGTGGTAAGTAGGTAAATGACCTGTGAAATCCTAAAGGTGCTCTTTGGAATGTGGGCCCCTTTGCCCACCTAGGCTGCAAAAAAGTGTCACACATGTGGTATCGCCGTATTCAGGAGAAGTTGGGCAATGTGTTTTGGGGTGTCTTTTTACATATACTCATGCTGGGTGAGAGAAATATCTTGGCAAAAGACAACTTTTCCCATTTTTTTTATACAAAGTTGCCATTCCGCTAACTTGGGCCCAAAAAAATGTCTGAATGGAGCCTTACAGAGGGGTGATCAATGACAGGGGGGTGATCAATGACAGGGGGGTGATCAGGGAGTCTATATGGGGTGATCACCCCCCTGTCATTGATCACCCCCCTATAAGGCTCCATTCAGATGTCCGTATGTGTTTTGCGGATCCGATCCATGTATCCGTGGATCCGTAAAAATAATACGGACATCTGAATGCAGCCTGACAGGGGGGGTGATCAATGACAGGGGGGGTGATCAATGACAGGGGGGGTGATCAGGGAGTCTATATGGGGTGATCCCCCCCCCCCCCCCCGGAAGGCTCCAGGGAGACGCCTGTATGTGTTTTGCGGATCCGATCCATCTATCAGTGGATCCGTAAAAATCATGCGGACATCTGAATGGAGCTTTACAGGGGGGTGATCAATGACAGGGGGGTAATCAATGACAGGGGGGTAATCAGGGAGTCTATATGGGGTGATCACCACAGTCATTGATCACGCCCCTGTAAGGCTCCATTCAGACATCCGTATGCGTTTTGCGGATCCGATCCATCTATCAGTGGATCCGTAAAAATCATGCGGACATCTGAATGGAGCTTTACAGGGGGGTGATCAATGACAGGGGGGTAATCAATGACAGGGGGGTGATCAGGGAGTCTATATGGGGTGATCACTACAGTCATTGATCACGCCCCTGTAAGGCTCCATTCAGACATCCGTATGCGTTTTGCGGATCCGATCCATCTATCAGTGGATCCGTAAAAATCATGCGGACATCTGAATGGAGCTTTACAGGGGGGTGATCAATGACAGGGGGGTAATCAATGACAGGGGGGTGATCAGGGAGTCTATATGGGGTGATCACCACAGTCATTGATCACGCCCCTGTAAGGCTCCATTCAGACGTCCGTATGCGTTTTGCGGATCCGATCCATCTATCAGTGGATCCGTAAAAATCATGCGGACGTCTGAATGGAGCTTTACAGGGGGGTAATCAATGACAGGGGGGTGATCAGGGAGTCTATATGGGGTGATCACCACAGTCATTGATCACGCCCCTGTAAGGCTCCATTCAGACGTCCGTATGCGTTTTGCGGATCCGATCCATCTATCAGTGGATCCGTAAAAATCATGCGGACATCTGAATGGAGCTTTACAGGGGGGTGATCAATGACAGGGGGGTAATCAATGACAGGGGGGTGATCAGGGAGTCTATATGGGGTGATCAAGGGTGAATAAGGGGTTAATAAGTGACAGGGGGGGAGTGTAGTGTAGTGGTGCTTGGTGCAACATATTACTGAGCTACCTGTGTCCTCTGGTGGTCGATCCAAACAAAGGGGACCACCAGAGGACCAGGTAGCAGGTATATTAGACGCTGTTATCAAAACAGCGACTAATATACCTGTTAGGGGTTAAAAAAATCACATCTCCAGCCTGCCAGCGAACGATCGCCGCTGGCAGGCTGGAGATCCACTCTCTTACCTTCCGTTCCTGTGAGCGTGCGCGCCTGTGTGCGCGCGTTCACAGGAAATCT
Source organism: Bufo bufo (assembly GCF_905171765.1). Lineage (NCBI taxonomy): Eukaryota > Metazoa > Chordata > Amphibia > Anura > Bufonidae > Bufo > Bufo bufo. The sequence continues at coordinate 323,989,972 of NC_053392.1, forward strand.
CGCGTCTCGCGAGATGACGCATATATGCGTGACTGTGCGCAGGGCTGCCACCTCCGGAACGCGATCCTGCGTTAGGCGGTCCGGAGGTGGTTAAAGCTTCTTTTACTTCTACACTACTTGGATGTGCTGTGGATCTCATTTTTTCTATATGGTTTGGAGGTGGATCGCCTACTCAGCCGCTGGCACTCCGACTGTACTGCGCAGATAGTGGTGCTGCCCACATTCCTTTTTTTTTAATATATATATATATATATATATATATATATTACACATACATATTTATTTATACACAAAATATAACACACGTGTTTAATATATTTATATGTGTATATACATTGCAGTCCGCAATGCATGGGCACCGACCGTATGTGTATATATATGTATATATGTGTGTATGTATCTATATGTATGTGTGTGTATGTACACTGCTCAAAAAAATAAAGGGAACACAAAAATAACACATCCTAGATCTGAATGAATTAAATATTCTTCTGAAATACTTTGTTCTTTACATAGTTGAATGTGCTGACAACAAAATCACACAAAAATAAAAAAAGAAATCAAATTTTTTAACCCATGGAGGTCTGGATTTGGAGTCACCCTCAAAATTAAAGTGGAAAAACACACTACAGGCTGATCCAACTTTGATGTAATGTCCTTAAAATAAGTCAAAATGAGGCTCAGTAGTGTGTGTGGCCTCCACGTGCTTGTATGACCTCCCTACAACGCCTATGCATGCTCCTGATGAGGTGGCGGACGGTCTCCTGAGGGATCTCCTCCCAGACCTGGACTAAAGCATCTGCCAACTCCTGGACAGTCTGTGGTGCAATGTGACGTTGGTGGATAGAGCGAGACATGATGTCCCAGATGTGCTCAATTGGATTCAGGTCTGGGGAACGGGCGGGCCAGTCCATAGCATCAATGCCTTCGTCTTGCAGGCACACTCCAGCCACATGACACACTCCAGCCACATGAGGTCTAGCATTGTCTTGCATTAGGAGGAACCCAGGGCCAACCGCACCAGCATATGGTCTCACAAGGGGTCTGAGGATCTCATCTCGGTACCTAATGGCAGTCAGGCTACCTCTGGCGAGCACATGGAGGGCTGTGCGTCCCTCCAAAGAAATGCCACCCCACACCATTACTGACCCAATGCCAAACCGGTCATGCTGGAGGATGTTGCAGGCAGCAGAACGTTCTCCACGGCGTCTCCAGACTCTGTCACATGTGCTCAGTGTGAACCTGCTTTCATCTGTGAAGAGCACAGGGCGCCAGTGGCGAATTTGCCAATCTTGGTGTTCTCTGGCAAATGCCAAACGTCCTGCACGGTGTTGGGCTGTAAGCACAACCCCCACCTGTGGACATCGGGCCCTCATATTACCCTTAAGGAGTCTGTTTCTGAAGGTTTGAGCAGACACATGCCCATTTGTGGCCTCCTGGAGGTCATTTTACAGGGCTCTGGCATTTCTCCTCCTGTTCCTCCTTGCACAAAGGCGGAGGTAGCGGTCCTGCTGCTGGGTTGTTGCCCTCCTACGGCCTCCTCCACGTCTCCTGATGTACTGGCCTGTCTCCTGGTAGCGCCTCCATGGTCTGGACACTACGCTGACAGACACAGCAAAACTTCTTGCCACAGCTCGCATTGATGTGCCATCCTGGATAAGCTGCACTACCTGAGCCACTTGTGTGGGTTGTAGACTCAGTCTCTTGCTACCACTAGAGTGAAAGCACCGCCAGCATTCAAAAGTGACCAAAACATCAGCCAGGAAGCATAGGAACTGAGAAGTGTCTGTGGTCACCACCTGCAGAACCACTCCTTTATTGGGGGTGTCTTGCTAATTGCCTATAATTTCCACCTGTTGTCTATCCCATTTGCACAACAGCATGTGAAATTGATTGTCACTCAGTGTTGCTTCCTAAGTGGACAGTTTGATTTCACAGAAGTGTGATTGACTTGGAGTTACATTGTGTTGTTTAAGTGTTCCCTTTATTTTTTTGAGCAGTGTATTTATGTCTAAGGGTCCATTCACACATCCGTGTGTGTTTTACGGATCCGCGAAACACGGACAGCGGCAATGTGCGTTCCGCATTTTGCGGACCGCACATTTCCGGCACTAAGAGAATATGCCTATTCTTGTCTGCTATTGCGGACAAGAATAGGACATGTTCTATTTTTTTCAGGATCATAATTGCGGACCCGGAAGTGCAGGTCCACAATTCCGGATAGCGGCCACACGACGTGAAATTTATGGGTCCGCAATTCCTTTCCGCAAAATGCGGAATGGAATTGCGGATGTGTGAATGGAGCCTAAGTATGTGTACATATAAATATATACAGTACAGACCAAAAGTTTGGACACACCTTCTCATTCAAAGAGTTTTCTTTATTTTCATGACTATGAAGGCATCAAAACTATGAATTAACACGTGTGGAATTATATACATAACAAACAAGTGTGAAACAACAAAAAATATGTAATATTCTAGGTTCTTCAAAGTAGCCACCTTTTGCTTTGATTACTGCTTTGCACACTCTTGGCATTCTCTTAATGAGCTTCAAGAGGTAGTCCCCTGAAATGGTCTTCCAACAGTCTTGAAGGAGTTCCCAGAGATGCTTAGCACTTGTTGGCCCTTTTGCCTTCACTCTGCGGTCCAGCTCACCCCAAACCATCTCGATTGGGTTCAGGTCCAGTGACTGTGGAGGCCAGGTCATCTGGCGCAGCACCCCATCATTCTCCTTCATGGTCAAATAGCCCTTACTTTCAAAGTTTTCCCAATTTTTCGGCTGACTGACTGACCTTCATTTCTTAAAGTAATGATGGCCACTCTTTTTTCTTTACTTAGCTGCTTTTTTCTTGCCATAATACAAATTCTAACAGTCTATTCAGTAGGACTATCAGCTGTGTATCCACCTGACTTCCCCTCAACGCCACTGATGGTCCCAACCCCATTTCTAAGGCACGAAATCCCACTTATTAAACCTGACAGGGCACACCTGTGAAGTGAAAACCATTTCAGGGGACTACCTCTTGAAGCTCAACAAGAGAATGCCAAGAGTGTGCAAAGCAGTAATCAAAGCAAAAGGTGGCTACTTTGAAGAACCTAGAATATGACATATTTTCAGTTGTTTCACACTTGTTTGTTATGTATATAATTCCACATGTGTTAATTCATAGTTTTGATGCCTTCAGTGTGAATCTACAATTTTCATAGTCATGAAAATAAAGAAAACTCTTTGAATGAGAAGGCGTGTCCAAACTTTTGGTCTGTACTGTGTATATATATATATATATATATATAAATATACATACACATATGTACACACGTGTGTGTGTGTGTGTATACATTGCAATGCATGGGCGCCGACAGTGTGTCTACTGTCTGCAGACATGAACCCATTCATTTAAATGGGGTCTGCAATCTGCATCCGACAGTACTATTTCGCAGTGTGGAGGCATAGACAGGAAACCCATGGATGCACTCCATAGGTTTCCGATCTGTGCTTCCACACCGTGTCTTTTGGATTTCAGACCCATCGCTTGATATGGTGCGCACACGGCTGGTGCCTGTATATTGCAGACCCCCTGTTCACTGGCCACAATACAGGCACAGGCAGGCTATGGTCATGTGCATGAGGCCTAAAGCCATACCTCCTTCCAGTATCCAGCAGGACAGTCCCGGATTTCAGTGGCGGTCCTGGTATGGGGGAGGTATGTCGAAAATGGATCAGTTTTGCCCTAATGCATTCTGAATGGAAAAGGATCCACTCAGAATGCATCAGTTTGCCTCCGATCAGTCACCATTCCGCTTTGGAGGCGGACACCAAAACGCTGCCTGCAGTGTTTCGCTGTCCGCCTGATGAAACTGAGCCAAACGGATCCGTCCTGGCACACAATGTAAGTCAATGGGGACGGATCCATTTTCTCTGGCACCATAAAAAAACGGATCCATCCCCCATTCACTTTCAATAGTGTTCAAGATGGATCCGTTATGGTTATAGAAGACCTAATACAAATGGATCCATTTATGACGGATGCATGCGGTTATATTATGGTAACAGAACCGTTTTTGCAGATCCATTACGGATCCGCAAAAAACACAAGTGTGAAAGTAGCCTTGGGCACGTAGTGTCCCTCTTCCTTCTATTCTAAAGTTGGGAGGTATGATAAAGCACTGATGAAATGACACCTAATGTGCTGTTGTCACTATGGCATCACAAGTAGGCAGAGATGTCATGTGACTGCTCCCCTGGAGACGCTTTGCTGTGATGCATGCTGGGATTTTTACTTTCACTTTGCAGCTGCTCCGCCCACACAGCCTCTCATTAATGGGAGCATGCTATGCCGAATGCAGTAGAAAAATGATATATATACAGTAGTTCTGTCTTGGCTTTAGTTATTGTCTGGGGCACTTTATTGTTTTTTATACTTATGGTGGCCAACCCCTTTAATTATAAAAAAAAAATATATATATATATATATATATATATAAATTATCTGATGCCACAAAAGAAAGGTCTAAGGTGTCACTTGAAAGATAATAAAAAAAATATAAAAAATAATTTCAAAGAAATGAATCAGTTATTTGATAGGCCTATTGCTACAACAGAAAAATTGGCCTGGTAAGGAAGTTGTTAACCTGTTTGGAACACATGACGTACCGGTACGTCATGTGTATTTCCGATCACCGCCGCCCGGCGGGCGGTGATTGGAACAAGGTGCCTGCTCAAATCTTTGAGCAGGCACGGTGGCTAAATGCGCGGGGGGGGGTCCCTGCGGTTTGCGGCTTTTTATGGTGCGGCGGCGGCAGGCGCAGGTGCCATCAGGTCCCCGTGGGGCTGTAGGGGGGACCCGATGGCATGGAAGGCAGCGCAATGCCTTCCTGAGGCATCGGCGCTGCCTTTCTGTGATGAGCCTGTGAGATCCAGCCCCCTGGATCTCACAGGCAGGAAGCTACATGAGTAATACACACTGTATTACTCATACAGCCAATGAATTCCAATACAGAACTATTGGAATGCATTGTAAAGGATTAGACCCCCAAAAGTTGAAGTGCAAAAGTGGGACAAAAAATTAAGTGAAAATCTTTTTGAAAAGATTACGGTTTCCACCTAAAAAATTACATTTCAAGTAAAAAATAACCAAAAACTTCATTTTCCTCAAATAAAGTAAAAAAAATTGGTAAAAAATAGGGGGAAAAAAAGTTGACATATTAGGTATTGCCGTGTCCGTATTGACCGTCTCTATAAAAATATCACATGACCTAACCCATCTGATGAACACCGTAAAAAATAATAAAAACTGTGCTAAATAAACAATTTTTTTGTCACCTTACATCACAAAAAGTACAACAGCAAGCGATCAAAAAGGCGTATGCCCACCAAAATTGTACCAATCTAACCGTCAACTCGTCCCGCAAAAAATGTGCCCCTACCTGAGACAATCGCCCAAAAAATAAAAAAAACTATGGCTCAGAATATGGAGACACTAAAACATCATTTTTTTTGCTTTAAAAAAGCTGTTATTGTACAAAACTTACATAAATAAATAAAAAGTATACATATTAGGTATCGCCGCGTCCGTCTCAACTGGCTCTATAAAAATATCACATGACCTAACCCCTCATATGAACACCGTAAAAAAGAAAAAGGAAAAACTGTGCTAAATAAAAAAAAATTATTACCTTACATCACAAAAAGTGTAATAGCAAGCGATCAAAAAGTCATATGCACCCCAAAATAGTGCCAATCAAACCGTCATCTCATCCCGCAAAAATCTTACCCTACCCAAGATAATCGCCTAAAAACCTAAAAAACTATGGCTCTCAGACTATGGAAACACTAAAACATGACTTTTTTTTTGTTTAAAAAATGAAATAATTGTGTAAAACTTACATAAATAAAATAAAAAAGTATACATATTAGGTATCGCCGCGTCCGTGACAACCTGGTATATAAAAATACCACATGATCTTACCTGTCAGATGAATGTTGTAAATAACTAAAAAAAAAAAACTGTGCCAAAACAGCTATTTCTTGTTACCTTGCCTCACAAAAAGTGTAATATAAAGCAACCAAAAATCATATGTACCCTAAAATAGTACCATCGAAATTGCCACCCTATCCCGTAGTTTCTAAAATGGGGTCACGTTTTTGGAGTTTCTACTCTAGGGGTGCATCAGGGGGGCTTCAAATGGGACACGGTGTCAAAAAACCAGTCCAGCAAAATCTGCCTTCCAAAAACCGTATGGCATTCCTTTCCTTCTGCGCCCTGCCGTGTGCCCGTACAGCGGTTTACGACCACATATGGGGTGTTTCTGTAAACTAAAGAATCAGTGCCATAAATATTGAGTTTTGTTTGGCTATTAACCCTTGCTTTGTAACTGGAAAAAAATTATTAAAATGGAAAATCTGCCAAAAAAGTGAAATTTTGAAATTGTATCTCTATTTTCCATTCATTCTTGTGGAACACCTAAAGGGTTAACTAAGTATGTAAAATCTGTTTTGAATACCTTGAGAGGTGTAGTTTCTAGAATGGGGTCACTTTTTTGGAGTTTCTACTCTAGGGGTGCATCAGGGGGGCTTCAATTGGGACATGGTGTCAAAAAACCAGTCCAGCAAAATCTGCCTTCCAAAAACCGTATGGCATTCCTTTCCTTCTGCGCCCTGGTTTCTATTATGTAAGCCTCACAAAGTGACTTCAGACCTGGACTGGTCCTTGAAAAGTGGGTTTTTGAAAATTTCTGAAAAATTGCAAGATTTGCTTCTAAACTTCTAAGCCTTGTAACATCCCCAAAAATGTCATTCCCAAAATCATCCAAACATGAAGTAGACATATGGGGAATGTAAAGTAATAACTATTTTTGTAGGTATTACTATGTATTATAGAAGTAGAGAAATTGAAACTTGGAAATTTGCAAATGTTTCCAAATTTTGGGCAAATTTGGTATTTTTTTATAAATAATTTTATTTTTTTTTACTCCATTTTACCAGTGTCCATGAAGTACAATATGTGACGAAAAAACAATCTCAGAATGGCCTGGATAAGTCAAAGCGTTTTAAAGTTATCACCACATAAATTTACACTGGTCAGATTTGCAAAAAATGGCCTGGTCCTTAAGGTGAAAATGAGCCTGGTCACTAAGGGGTTAAAAAGAATCTGTCACTAGTTTTATGGTGCACTAACTGCCAAGTCCTAAAATGTCCATCACATGCAGAGTCCTGGTCCTGATATTCATGAGCTCCCAGCTCTCCCTGTCCCCCTGTCGCTGCCGGCCAGTTTTGTTCAACTGGAATTAGCAGCAGGTGAGGAATCCGATTGTGAAGCACTGTCACAGCACTGTTCCAAACTGTAAGTTTTATTATACTGTACTTTCAAAATTGCAGATAAAATCAGCATATATAGTAAAATCTATTTTAGTTGCTATCAAACATCACAGAATTTGAAAAAAACGAACATTAGAGTACAAAGTGTGGTGTCCAAAAGCCACAAACAGGAGTTGAATATAAAGGGGAACATTGTGTGTGAACTGGCAGGTGTGATTTACATGCTGGAGTCCCCTTGTGGCCTCCAGTTTGGGGACCACACTTTACACAAATTGAAAGCTAGAATCCAGGAACACATTTGTAACAATGAAAATTGATTGGAAACGCGTAGCGTTTCTCTTCATTTAAAAAATCATAATAAAAATCTGAAAGTGCTAAATAGAACCTGTCACCACAAAGTGCAATGCAATGTGAAAGCAGCTGTCACGGGGTTCCGAAGGTGCACTCGGTCCCCCATTGCCCGCAGAACTGTTGCTTAGCTTTTGGAATGAGGTTCTGTGTTTGACCTCATTCCCAGGGCGGCTTTACTAGCTGGGTGGCTCCTTGCTCCTAAATCTGTCTTGAGCGCCGAGCTGATCACTCGGTGCTCGACTGGTTGGTCTGTCGGTCATGTGACGCTGGCCACGTCACATGACCCTCACTCCCCACTATAAATACAGGCAGCCTGCTGGCTACAGGTTGCCTGTTAATTTCTAGGTTCCTGGCTATTTGTTGGACTGCTGAATACTTACCTGATCCTGTTCCTTGACCATCCTTTTGCCTGATCCTCCTGTACTGCGCATCCGTCCTGGTATTGTGACCTCGGCTCCCACCTGACTACTCTCTTAGGACTCCTCTTGTACTTCTCTGCTCTCCTGGTATTTATGACCCCGGCTTCTCCTGACAATTCTCTGCTTGCTCCATTTGTACTTTGCAGCTTTCCTGGTATTGACTCGGTCCGTTCACGTCCTGTTGTTTGTCTGTCTGTCATCCCTGCACTTACTCCAAGTTAGGGATTGCCGTCCAGTTGTCCCCTGTCATTAGGACTCGCGAGGCAAGTAGGCAGGGCCAGGGGTAAGGGTGGAGCGCAGTGGTCACTTCCCTCCCCCCTGTGTGTGTGTGTACGCGACCGTTACAGCAGCATTTTATAGAGCAGGATAAACTGAACAGTTTTGTAGGAAAAGCTTCAGTAAAACTTGTAATTTATACATTTGCCGTATTTTTCGGAATATAAGATGCACCAGACTTTAAGACGCACCTAAGTTTTAGAGGAGGAAAATACGAAAAAAAATTTTTTCATCAGACCTCAGATCAGACCCCCAAATCAGACCCCCATTCTTCATCAGACCTCAGAGTAGACCCCAAAATCAGACCCACAAACTCCATTAGACCTCAGATCGGAATCCAAAATCAGACCTCCAAGCTCCATCAGGCCTTAGATTAGACCACCATCAGACCTCTCCTTTAGCCTCCATCAGCCTCAAATCATTCCCCTATCAGCCTCAGATCAGATCCACCCCCATCCTCCATCAGCCTCAGATCAGACCCCTATCACACCTCTCCAGCCTCCATCATCCCCAGATCAGATCCCCATCAGCCTCTGATCATACCCCCATCAGCCTCAGATCAGTCCTCCTTCAGCCCCAGATCAGACCTTCATCAGCCTCAGATCATACCCCTATCAGACATTCAAGAAAATAAAATAAAATTACTTTGCTTGCTCCGGATGGCGCTGCCACTCTGCAGATCCAGGATTCCCCGCTCCCTGGTCTTCTTCCAGCCCGCACTGCACTGTGACCTGATGATAGACAGCTTCAGGTTATGGTGAGCACCTATGTGTACTATGTCCTGACTCTGTACTCAGGACACAGTGCAGAGCGAGGCCTGGAAGACCAGGTAACGGTGAGTAGAGCCAGCGCATCACTTCCCTTACTGCTCCCCGCACCTCCTGAATGCTAATCATCCATTATGGAAGCGGTCATTAGAATTCAGACTATAAGACACTGACATTTTTCCCTCACTTTTGAGTGAAAAAAAAGTGCTGGTTAGCAATGATCTTGCTGTGTAAATGCACTGCCGATTACCCGATAAACGAGCAAAACTCTCATTCATCGGGTAATTGTATCTTTTGTGCAGCACAAAAGATCATCGTTTCCCAGCGCCAGATAGTGCTGCTTTGCTTTTTACACCTCCTGTGAATATCAGTACAGGATGGAGGTGTTATCAGGGACTGATAACATTGCATACATAAGTGTGCATACAGAGATATCTGTCACTGATAACACCTCCTCCCTATACCAGTAGCTGTTAGGAAAAGCTAAAATTTACGTTAATGTCTAAAATACAGGTTTTACTGAATCCTTTCCCACAAAATAAAATATATGTACAGTACAGACCAAAAGTTTGGACACACCTTCTGATTCAAAGAGTTTTCTTTATTTTCATGACTATGAAAATTGTAGATTCACACTGAAGGCATCAAAACTATGAATTAACACATGTGGAATTATATACATAACAAACAAGTGTGAAACAACTGAAAATATGTCATATTCTAGGTTCTTCAAAGTAGCCACCTTTTGCTTTGATTACTGCTTTGCACACTCCTGGCATTCTCTTGATGAGCTTCAAGAGGTAGTCCCCTGAAATGGTTTTCACTTCACAGGTGTGCCCTGTCAGGTTTAATAAGTGGGATTTCTTGCCTTATAAATGGGGTTGGGACCATCAGTTGCGTTGAGGAGAAGTCAGGTGGATACACAGCTGATAGTCCTACTGAATAGACTGTTAGAATTTGTATTATGGCAAGAAAAAATAAGCTAAGTAAAGAAAAACGAGTGGCCATCATTACTTTAAGAAATGAAGGTCAGTCAGTCAGCCGAAAAATTGGGAAAACTTTGAAAGTAAGGGCTATTTGACCATGAAGGAGAGTGATGGGGTGCTGCGCCAGATGACCTGGCCTCCACAGTCACCGGACCTGAACCCAATCGAGATGGTTTGGGGTGAGCTGGACCGCAGAGTGAAGGCAAAAGGGCCAACAAGTGCTAAGCATCTCTGGGAACTCCTTCAAGACTGTTGGAAGACCATTTCAGGGGACTACCTCTTGAAGCTCATCAAGAGAATGCCAAGAGTGTGCAAAGCAGTAATCAAAGCAAAAGGTGGCTACTTTGAAGAACCTAGAATATGACATATTTTCAGTTGTTTCACACTTGTTTGTTATGTATATAATTCCACATTTGTTAATTCATAGTTTTGATGCCTTCATAGTCATGAAAATAAAGAAAACTCTTTGAATGAGAAGGTGTGTCCAATCTTTTGGTCTGTACTGTATATATATACCAAACTAAGGAAGATATGGCATAAGGGTATCCTGAATCGGATTGGCTGAGGAAGGATGACGTAACATGTGACATGTACTGAGAGAGGGTATTCCCAACTTCATTGGCTAAGGAGATCACATGTTTTTTTAAAACCCTGGAAAGCGATATACTTAAATGTGCAATCTCTTCTTTTTTTTATTATTCATGTTTTTATGGAGTGATGAGTTTATCAGAAGAATTATAGAAAGTGAAATGTGTTTTTCTTTAAATTTATATGTGATGGGAACTGGGAAGGGAGGAGTATAAATTAAGAAGCTGAGAGGAAGGATGTATGCCCCTGATGAAGCAGCAGCGAAACCCTGGGTCAAAAAAAAAAAAAAGGGCAAGCTATGATGTTTTACAGCAACTGAAAGCGATTTTATTATATTTTACTCAGATTTTATCTATTTTGTAAGTATAACAAATCTTATATACAAACTAAGAAGACAGGTTGGCATTAGCAGGAGGTGCTCAAACCCACATGCAGTTGTGCATATATATAGGGGAGCAAATCCTGCACTTGTGGCCCGTTGCTAATGGCAATCCCCAGCAAAATGCATACAATGGAGGATGCTCGCGGCGAACCACAAGTACCACAATAGACATCCTAAACAAGATAACAAACAGTTTTGAACAGTGCTGTGATAGTGCTTTACTATTGAATTCCTTTATTTTTTTTATCAATAGAAGAAGTGGCATCTAGAAATGTGAACAGTGACTGATTGCATGGATGGTGGAAACCTGTAAAGTGAACTGTGAAACATCTGGTTGATCTCTCTGAATTGTTGTTTACATAGAACTCCACTATATTTGGAAAGCGCTGCAAATCTGGTATTTAATATATATGACTATGTGAAGAGTGACCTGCGCTCACTCTGACATAAACTATCCAAGGACTTTGTGTTTTTTTTAATTATGAATGTCAGAGTGCCACTAACATATATAACTATGGGTAAACACATGGTTGACAGTGTTAACAACCTATTTAAATATCACACTGTGCCATTGCATTTGCTATGCTTTTTAAAATAAAAAGTTTCAAAAGTTATGCCATTCTGTATTTTTACATAGAAATGGTAGTGTCTGAAGAAACAGTGGCTTCTTCTGCACAAGCATTCAAAATTATTCCTTGTAGATGTCTGCCCTTGTCTGTACACACATGCTAGCATCAAAAGAAACAGTGGCTTGTTCTGAACAATGCTCCATTCTACTGTGTGAATGTGGAAAGTTTAGGGTAATAGGGACATGTAACAGCAATAGTAGCAGCAGCATTCGCAGCACAGACAAGACAATAGATGTGTGTGTGACTATATAGGGTGTGACAGCAATAGTAGAGGCAGCAGAAACAGTACAGCATGGAATACAAGGCAGTGGAATAGATGTACAGTTGTGTTCAAAATAATAGCAGTCAGACATCACTAACCTGATCAATCACATGTTTTTGGTAGAAATTATATTTCTACATGGCAAATGATTTACTAGCAGGTGTAGTAGAGTAAAAGAAATCCAACAGATTCTGTGTAATTGAATCACTAATTGAAAGGGGCATGTTCAAAATAATAGCAGTGTGGAGTTCAATGAGTGAGTTCATTCATTCTTTGAAAAACAGCTATTTATTTAAGGAAGGCAGCAAATGTTGTACATGCTGGTTACAGTGCATTTCTCTCTGAAATTCAGAGGAAAATAGGTCGTTCCAGACATTGTTCAGAAGAACGGCGTACCTTGATTAAAAAGTTGATTGAATAGGGGAAAACATATAAAGAAGTTCAGAAAATGATAGGCTGCTCAGCTAAAATGAGCGCAAATGCTTTAAAATGGCAACCAAAACCTGAAAGATGTGGAAGAAAGTGAAAAACTACCATTCGAATGGATAGAAGAATAGCCAAAATGGCAAGGACTCCAGCCAACAATCAGCTCCAGGAAGATCAAAGAAGGTCTAAAGTTACCTGTGAGTACTGTTACAATTAGAAGACTCCTATGTGAAGCCAAGCTATCTGCAAGAAGCCACTGCAAAGTCCCACTGTTGAAAAAAAAGATGCGCTGAAGAGGTTACAATTTGCCAAAGAGCACATTGACTGGCCTAAAGTGACATTTTGTGGACTGATGAAAGTAAGATTGTTCTTTTTGGGTCTAGTGGCCGGAGACAGTTTGTCAGACGACCCCCAAACACTGAATTCAAGCCACAGTACACTGTGAAGATAGTGAAGCATGGTGGCGCAAGCATCATGATATGGGGATGTTTCTCATACTACGGTGTTGGGCCTATTTATCGCATACCAGGGATCAGTTTGAATACATCTGAATACTTGAAGAGGTCATGCTGCCTTATGCTGAAGAGGAAATGCTCTTGAAATGGGTGTTCCAACAAGACAACGACCCCAAACACACCAGTAAACGTGCAACATCTTGGTTCCAGACCAACAAGGTTGACGTTATGGAGTTGTCAGACCAATCCCCGGATCTTAATCCAATAGAAAACTTGTGGGGTGACATCAAAAATGTAGTTTCTGAGGCAAAACCAAGAAATAGAGAAGAACTGTGGAATGTAGTCCAATCATCCTGGGCTGGAATACCTGTTCACAGATGACTCCATGCAACACAGATGTACAGCAGTTCTCAGAAACAGTGGTTATACAACTAAATATTAGTTAAGTGATCAAAGGAAAGCAAAATCTTCAAACATTTTTCAGTTTATATAGTGAATGTTTGAGTTTGTAAAGAAGAATACAAACACTGCTTTTTTTTTGAACAGTCTAATATTCACTTTTCTTAAAAAAATTTAGAGGAACAACACGAATTTGATATATTTTTCTTCATGTTTTGATTTGGAATGGAATGTGTAGTGTTCCCAATGCATTTCTGTGTATGGAAAAAAAAGCTATTAGAACAATTTTGAGCTTTATTCACTTTTTTAAACACACTGCTATTATTTTGAACACAACTGTATGTGCAGCTGTGTAGGGATAATGCTAATAGTAGTAGTAGTGGCAGCTGGGTAGAGCTAATGTTAGTGGCAGTAGGAGGAGTAACAACTGCAGAGGTGGCAGCTGCAGCAGCATAGCTATACAGTATTGAACATGATGGTAGGAAGGCAGACAGCAACAGTGGCTTGATGGGGCTAGCGATCAATAGTCACTGTCGCTATGGCAGTTCTATTCTTTGACCTCAGCCAAAATTGTGTGAAAATCCTCATGGATCCATGCTGCGTTCATTTTGACAAATGTGCTGTTTTGTAGACTGGCAGAGGACAGGTTTGTCTGATTGGGTGTGACACTGACACCTGCTGCACTGAAAACTCTCTCTGAGATGACACGAGGAGACTGGATAGTAAGAGTGTGTACAGTGAGAACGGACTGGGCCAGTTCTGGCCTCTGTTGCAATCTACCTAACCAGAAGTCTGTGTTGTGAATTAATACAGTATGTGATGAGGAAAGGCCACAGTCATTTAGAATACAAGACAATTTTTAAAAAAAAATGAAAAGAAAATGAAAATCTGGCCAAAAGTCTGACTGATTGCACAGAAAAGATTTAAATGCTGGTAAGGGCAGAGAACTGGCTCAGAAGAATGACATTTTGTTGAAGGCACGGAACTGTGTAACTCAGGACACCTGAGCAATAGCCTGACCGATGGCATAAAGAAGAATTACATTTTAGAGAAGAATTTTTGATGAAGGTGTTGTGCAGCAGCAAGTGCACCGCCACTGCCACTTGGTCAGGTGGGAGTTCAACTTGCTCACAATTGGATTGCTGAGCTGAGTTATTTTTTGGTCACACATTAATTTGTCAATGACTATAACAAGGACACTGTGCTGGTTGTGGATGTAGCCTGGCTGCCAAAAAGAAGACTGGGAAAAGGAGAACAGACTTGTTAAGATTGCTGGCCAGTTCTATTTTTCCACCAGATCTAGTGATGCCGCCTAATGTGCGAAGAACTTAAAAAAGGGACAATCACCACAGCTAAGTGGTATGACAGCACCTGCACTGCCAGAAACTAGGCCAGGTGGGAGTTCAGCTTGCACACAAGCTAATTGCTGGCCAACCAAAACTCATTCCATTATAGATGTCTCACGATGGAGCAGAGGACAAGCAGGAGGAATCTGAACAGGAGAAGAAGCAGCTTATGATGATGACAGGGACACTGTACTGCTTGGGGATGGTACCTGGTTGCCACAAAGAAGACCGGGAGAAAAAGGACAGACTTGTTCCGATTCGGAATGCTGGCAAGTTCAATTTCCCCACATGATCTGGTGAAGCTGCCGCATGTACTTCAATAGCGCACTGGTACCTATGTTTGTGTTTGTGCCTCTGCCTTTTATTGTCAAAGTGGCCACCACTCTCCTCCTCTCTGCTCTATATTTGCCTCAAGTGCAATGCTCACTACCACTGCCCCTAACTCCATGTATGGGGTCTCTCGCCTCTGCCTGAATCTACTTCTCATACTAGTTCAAATGCTGAAGCTGACACTATTCACACAACTTATCAAAAGGGATCTTCCATAGCACATAGTGTTTTGTTGCATCTTTTAAGGAAAAATTAAGGCACCTCACTAGGAGGGGAAAGTGAAGACATACATGATGCAACCAAAATTACTTTCTGGGACCATAAGGAGGGGGAGCAGGAGGAATGTGGTGACCCCTGGCTCCAAGGCATAGTGTCAGACTCAGAGATGACATCAACATTGTCCTCCTGCGGCTGAGAGGAGGAGTGAACAATCCAGTCCAGAATGTCATCCTCCTTGTCTTCAATAATAGCGTGGAACTTATCTGAAGCCAGGGAGAACTTTGGCCTACTACTCCTACTAGCCAGAGTGCTGGTGCTGCTACTGCTGTTTGCACTAATACCCACCTTCTGACTTTCAGATGATAAGGCCTGGATCTTTCCGATCTTCGTTTACCAGACATTTTATTTTGGGGCCTGTAAACGAAAAGTCACTGGTTTGATACACTGTGTAACAGTCCTACAGGCTCACCTGAGTCAGAGGACCGCTTGCTGGGGGTAGGAGTGGAGCCCAGTGGCAAGGACCGCAGGCAGGTAGTAGGTGCAGGAAGTCTGGCAGAGGCGTAGTCGGTAGGCAGGCGGTGGGTCAGGGCAGGCGGCAGTAAGCGTGGTCAGACAATCCGGATGGCAACGGTGGTAGCAGTTCAGTAGGTAGGGATAAGGCAGAAGAGTAGTCGGTAGGCAATTCCTGGTCAGCAGTGGACTTCCAGCAGTAGCAAGAGCAACAGATGAGGAGAAGCTTGATCAAGGCTCAGGAGCTCAATAATCAGCAAACTGGAGTGCAAGGGGCTGGACTATATAGGGAAGTACCAGGTGTGGGGAATCAAGGGTAATGAGCAAGGCTTGGCAAGACTGAGGTTAACTAATAGGCTTCAGGGAGGAATGTCCAGAGAGGACGGTAGCCTAGTAAGCAGGGCTACCGCCTGGGATGTGGCTGGTCACGGGTTCGAATCCTGACAGTACTCCCCCCCTTCCAAGGTGACCTCCGGGCACCGCAGGGGCAGGCTTACCGGGGTGCCGTTGGTGGAACTCTTTTACCAGTCTGGGGGCGTGGACATTTTCTTCTCGCTCCCAGGAGTTATCCTCGGGAGGGTAACCCTCCCACCCAATTAGGTATTGTAGTCTTCCCCGGTGGATCCTGGAGTCGAGAATCTTTGCGACAACGTATTCTTCTTCACCCTGTACCTTCACGGGTGGTGGAGGGGGAGAGTGGCGGCCTGTGAAGGTGTTCTCCACGTATGGCTTGAGGAGAGAGCAATGGAAGACAGGGTGCACCCTAATGGAGTCCGGAAGGTCGAGCCGGAAAGTGACCTCGTTGATTTGTGCGGTGATCCGGAACGGACCCATGTATCTTTGGGCAAATTTTTTGGAGGGGACCTTCAATCTGAGGTTCCTGATGGACAGCCACACCTTGTCTCCCACATGGAAGCCCGGGGTGGGTTTGCGACGTCTGTCTGCTCCCTGTTTAAAGCGCCTCTGGGCAAGCTGGAGGTTGTCTATAATGTTCTTTTGTGCCTCCTGTAGGGTTGTTAGGCGTTCGGCCACTGCTGGGAGGGTGGAGGCGACGGGTAGGTGGGGAATGAACACCGGGTGCGAGCCTGTGTTAGCAAAGAAGGGGCTGTGCTTGGTTGAGCTGTGCTCAGCATTGTTGTAGGCGAACTCGGCTGTGGGGAGATGATCAAGCCAGTCATCCTGCAGGTGGGAGCTGAAACAGCGTAGGTATTGCTCTAGGGTCTGATTAGTTCTCTCCGTCTGCCCGTTTGACTGAGGGCGGAAAGCAGAGGACAGGTTCACTTTAACCCCGAGCGCCAGGCAGAAGTTCTTCCAGAACTTTGAGGCAAATTGTACGCCTCGGTCGGAGACCACGTCGTCCGGGATCCCATGCAGCCTGAAGACCTCTCTGAGAATAAGATCGGCCGTCTGTTTGGCTGTGGGTAGGCCTTTGTAGGGGATGAAATGGGCCATCTTGGTGAGACGGTCGACCACGACCAGGATGGTGTTCATCCCTTTTGAAAGAGGAAGGTCTACCACAAAGTCCATGGAGATCGAGCCCCAGGGGCGGGAGGGAATAGGGAGGGGTTGTAACAGACCCACGGGAGAGGAACGAGGAGTCTTATTGCGGGCACAGACCGTGCACGAGGAGATGTACCTCTTGATGTCCTCCTTGTATGTTGGCCACCAGAAGGAACGAGAGAGAAGCTCCTGGGTCTTTCTTGTGCCAAAATGGCCGGCCACCTTGGAGTCATGGTTGAGTTTGAGCACTTCGAGCCGTGCGATTTCTGGTACATATAGTTGTAGGTCCTGATGAAACCAATGACCGTTCTTAAACGTAAGGCTGACATTGCCTGTGGGGTGGGAGAGGAAGGGGTCATTTTCATATTCTTCTTTGATTGTGCCCAGGAGTTCTTTAGAGTAGGTGGCCCCTACGACCCTTCTCTCGGGTAAGATGTTATTTTGGCCCTTGTTACTCTGTGAGGGCTCGGAAAACATTCTGGAGAGGGCGTCAGCCTTGCCGTTTTTTGATCCAGGGCGATAGGTGATGAGATAGTTGAAGCGGGAAAAGAATAGGCTCCATCTGGCCTGTCTGGCTGAGAGTCTCTTAGCGCTGCGGATGAACTCGAGGTTCTTGTGGTCAGTTAGTACGATTATGGGGTTGGTGGCTCCCTCCAGCAGGTGTCTCCACTCGGAGAAGGCATCCTTGATCGCCAGTAGTTCTTTGTTCCCGATGTCATAGTTCTTCTCGGAGGGGGACATCTGGCGGGAGAAATATGCGCACGGGTGTAATAGCATCCTCTCCCCTGTCCGTTGTGACAAAACTGCCCCCACCGCAGAGTCTGATGCATCCAGGATTGGGGCAGAAGTGAAGAGGAGTTTCAACTTGGTGAAGGCCTCCTGGGCCTCAGGTGTCCAGGAGAAGGGGACTGCCTTCTTGGTGAGTTGGGTAATTGGTGCTATGACCTTGGAGAAGTTCCGGATAAACTTCCGATAGAAGTTGGCGAAGCCAATGAATCTTTGTATCTCCTTCTCGTTTTTCGGAACGGGCCAGTTCATCACAGCTTGGACCTTCCCCGGGTCCATACTTAGGCCCTCTGGGGAGATGATGTATCCGAGGAACTGAGTGGTGGTTCGCTCAAACTCGCATTTCTCTAGCTTGATATAGAGAGAGTTCTGTCTGAGTCTCTGCAGTACCCTGCGGACATGTTCGCGGTGCTGCTCGAGGTCTTCAGAGAAGATCAAGATGTCGTCCAGGTAAACGACTACAAACAGATCCAGCATGTCCCTGAGGACGTCGTTAATGAAGTGCTGGAAGGTGGCGGGAGCATTGCAGAGTCCGAAAGGCATGACCAGGTACTCGAAATGACCATAACGTGTCCGGAAGGCGGTCTTCCATTCGTCCCCAGGGCGGATTCGGACGAGGTTGTAGGCCCCTCAAAGGTCGAGTTTGGTGAAGATCTTTGCTTCCCGGAGTCTCTCAAGGAGTTCGGAAATCAGTGGGAGCGGGTACCGGTTTTTTACGGTTATGTCATTAAGCTTTCTGTAGTCTATGCAGGGACGCAGGGAGGAGTCTTTTTTCTCTACGAAGAAAAAGGGGGCTCCCGCGGGGGAGGTGGAGGGCCGGATGAACCCCTTCCTCAGGTCCTCGTCCAGGTACTCTTTCAGAGACTTGAGTTCAGGCTCTGAGAGGGAGTAGATACTGCCAAAGGGTATTTCGGCCCCGGGCAACAGTTCTATAGGGCAGTCGTAGGGTCGGTGTGGTGGCAGCTTGTCTGCGTTTTTCTTGTCGCAGACATCCTGGAACTCGCGGTATTGAGGGGGTAGCAGATCCTTGACGGATAGTTTAGAGATGGTGGTGTCTTCGGGTGGAAGGACGGGTTTGTGGGAGCAATTTAGTGTGCAGAACTCGGATGGGAATCGTATGCAGCGGGTTTCCCAGTCCACCAAGGGGTTGTGGGTGGCCAACCATGGGATGCCCAAGATCACTGGGAACTTCGGGGAAGCGATCAGAGAGAAGTGGATCTTTTCACGGTGATCTGGTTCTATGAGGAGTTGTAGTTCGGTGGTCTCGTGAGTGGCCGGCCCCGAGGAGAGTGGGGATCCGTCGACGGTTTCCAGGTCAACGGGGGCTGCCTTGATTGTCAGTGGAATGTTCTTTTCGCGGGCGAAGGTTAGGTCCATGAAGTTGCCTCCCGCCCCGGAGTCTAACATCGCTGAACAGGGGAGTTGTCGCCCCTCAATGTCGATGAGGATGGGGATGATGAAGTGGGATCCATTTTCAGGGGCTGCTGGCGGGGTTGGAGTCTGTGGTTGCTCCTTTAGCTCCGTGAAGGCAATAGTCTTTCGGATCTTATGAGGACATTTGATGGCAAAATGACCCGGCTCCCCACAGTAGAGGCATAGGTTTTCGGCCAGCCTTCTCAGCTGTGGATAGAGACCTACTTAGAGCGTCGACCTGCATAGGTTCAGTTACTGACTGGGGGTCGCGCTGGGCGGTGGAAGAGAAGGAGTAAGTGGGTCTGTGGTCCGAGGACCAGAGTCTTTCTTTCTTCCTCTCGGAGAGTCTTTGATCTATCCGGATGCATAACTGAATGAAGTCATCCAGATCGTCCGGGGCCTCAACTCTGGCGAGTTCGTCCTTTATTAATTCTGACAGGCCTCGCCGGAATTGGCTTCTCTGTCGCCGCCGAATCTTGATGGGAGTGGCATGCGGGTGTCTGCGGCCGCGCCGCGGACGTCCAGGTGTTGCCTCTGTAGTTCAATAATCTCCCTTTGCTGGCTTTCGACTACGCCTTGGAGCTGGGCAAATTTCTCCTGATATGTAGTACCAAATTCTTGAAGTTCGGAGACCTGCTTACGCAGAGTGGCCATTGCGGACTCCATAGTGGGGCTGATTATTCTGTAACAGTCCTACAGGCTCACCTGAGTCAGAGGACCGCTTGCTGGGGGTAGGAGTGGAGCCCAGTGGCAAGGACCGCAGGCAGATAGTAGGTGCAGGAAGTCTGGCAGAGGCGTAGTCGGTAGGCAGGCGGTGGGTCAGGGCAGGCGGCAGTAAGCGTGGTCAGACAATCCGGATGGCAACGGTGGTAGCAGTTCAGTAGGTAGGGATAAGGCAGAAGAGTAGTCGGTAGGCAATTCCTGGTCAGCAGTGGACTTCCAGCAGTAGCAAGAGCAACAGATGAGGAGAAGCTTGATCAAGGCTCAGGAGCTCAATAATCAGCAAACTGGAGTGCAAGGGGCTGGACTATATAGGGAAGTACCAGGTGTGGGGAATCAAGGGTAATGAGCAAGGCTTGGCAAGACTGAGGTTAACTAATAGGCTTCAGGGAGGAATGTCCAGAGAGGACGGTAGCCTAGTAAGCAGGGCTACCGCCTGGGATGTGGCTGGTCACGGGTTTGAATCCCGACACACTGATTAAACAGTGCTAGCAAAATTACAAGTGTTTTTATCAGTAATTTAAGCACAGAGATAATTAACCCCTTCAGGACCCTGCCATTTTTCACCTTAAGGACCAGGCCATTTTTTGCAAATCTGACATGTGTCACTTTATGTGGTGATAACTTTAAAACGCTTTTACTTATTCAAGCCATTCTGAGATTATTTTCTTGTCACATATTGTACTTCATGACAGTGGTACATTTGAGTCAAGATATTTCATTATTTTTTTTCTAAATACAAAATTCACCGAGAATTTAGAAAAAATTAACAATTTAAAAAATTTCAATTTCTCTGCTTTTAAAACCGATAGTGATACCTCCTAAAATAGTTATTACTTTACATTTCCCATAGGTCTAATTCATGTTTGGATCATTTTGTAAATAACATTTTCTTTTTAGGGAAGTCAGAAGTCTTAGAAGTATAGATGCAAATCTTGAAATTGTACCGAAAATTTTCAAAACCCACTTTTTAAGGACCAGTTCAGGTCTGAAGTCACTTTGTGAGGCTTACATAATAAAAAAAAAACATAAATGGCCCCATTTTATAAACTACACCCCTCAAGGTATTCAAAACTGATTTAGCAAACTTTCTTAACCCTTTAGGTGTTCCACAAAAATTAAAGGAAAATGTAGATGAAATTTCACTTTTTTGGCAGATTTTCAGTTTTAATAATTTTTTCCAGTAACAAAGCAAGGGTTAACAGCCATCATGGAAATCATGTTTTAGTGTCTCCATAGTCTGAGAGCCATAGTTTTTTAGATTTTTAGGCGATTGTCTTAAGTAGGGGCTAATTTTTTGTGGGATGAGGTGACGGCTAGATTGGTACTATTTTGGGGGGCATACACCTTTTTGATTGCTTGGTGTTGCACTTTTAGTTATGTAAGGTGACAAAAAAATATTCTTTTAGCACAGTTTTATTTTTTATTTTTTTATGGTGTTCACCTGAGGGGTTAGGTCATGTGATATTTTTATAGAGCCGGTCAATACGGACGCAGCGATACCTAATATGTCTACTTTCATTTTTTCCCTATTTTTTACTTTATTTTGAGAAAATGACGCTTTTTTTACTTGAAACTGTTCACCCTGTCATATCCGTCCTGCCGCTATTTCGCTGTGCCACCGGACTGCCGCTCCATCCCCATTGACTATAATGGGACGGGGGCGGAGCTCCAGTGCAGCACGGCAGTGCACGGTGAAAGGCCGCCGGACTAAAAGTACTGCATGTCCGACTTTTTAGTCCGGCGGCCTCTCGCCGTGCACTGCCGTGCTGCGCTGGAGCTCCGCCCCCGTCCCCATTATAGTCAATGGGGACGGAGCGGCGGTCCGGCGACACAGCAAAATAGCGGCAGCACGGATCCAACAGGGTGAACAGCCTGTGTGATCCGTCCTGCCGCTAGTGTGAAAGTAGCCTAATACACTTCGCAGCCTGCTTGCCTGTGAGATCAGCCCGATCAGCCCGCCGTACATGAACGGTGCTGGTTAGTGATGGACGAACATCGGCCGGGACGATTCGCGACCGCACGGTCACGATCAAATGTTCGTGAACCACGCTTTTGCGGAGGGGCCCCATTCACTTTAATGGCAGGCGAACCTTAAAAACCTTCAGGTCATATTTGCAGCCAGCAAACACTTACTAGAAGTACACAAATAGTCCCACAACATGGACAGTAATATACCAGAGGGGGATCATTGGCAAAAATTGCCACAAAAAATATGTATTTTAATCAGGGGCCATTTTGATGCGTCTTAAAGGGAAACTCTCAAAAATGTGCCCTGCTGGAGCCAATTTTTATTTTTTATTTCCTATCGGTTTGATGTATACAAATGTGCAGCACCATGGAACTGTATGGTGAACGGACGCCACTGTACGGCATCAGTCTGAGGCATCTGTTAACGCATACATTTTTGGTATGCAATAAATGGATGGCAAAAATAGGATGGGAACCCAGCCCTAGTGTCAGAATAAGCACCAGTACACAGCAGAGAGGGGAGGCTGCCATGTACTGACAGAGTGCTACCGCGTCCTGGTGGTCAGGGATGAGGACTGTGTTTCCCAAGGATCATTTTCTATTGGGAAATACAGGGCACAGTATAATACACTAGAATCTATATAATATAAAGATATTAGCCCTACCCCCGAATAATAATACAATTAGGTGGTCATTTATTATGTAGAAATACCTCTGTTAGGCGTATTTCTGACGTATTTCCTTAGGACCGCAATCTGCATATTTTTCCCGCTCATGCCATGTCTAAAAAAGGATGGCGTGGGCAGGGAAAGGGATACAGTTATGGCCATCCAGTTATTGGATACCACTGCCATACATTGACCGGATAACACCTCTGTACAGTGACCGGATAACACCACCATACCATGACAGGATAAAAGGGCACAGTATAGGGAATGACTAGGGGCACTGCACAGGGTGTGGTAAGAGGGCACAATGCAGCGTATAAGGGGGCACAGTACAGGGTGAGGGGTACAGTACGGGGTGGGGGGCACAGTTACATGACCCTGTTACATTAGAAGGTCCTTATGGTGAATGCGGTTCATACGCCACCATAATAAGAGGCAGAGGAGCGAGACAGGGGTGTGATTATGTGGCTAGAGATAAAAAATGTACAAGCCCCAAATATTAGGCAATAGGCATTCACCTGACAGCAAAGAACTTTGGATTCTGTGGCTGGAGGTACATTAGGCGGTCTTGGATAAAAATGTAACTGTCGGCCAGTACAGGCCCCAAAAATTAGCCAATAGGCATTCACCTGACAGCAAAGAACTTTGGATTCTGTGGCTGTAGGTGTATTAGGCGGTTACAGGATAAATATGTAACTGTCGGCCAGTATAGGCCCTAAAAATTCGGCATTCATCTGACATAAAAGGCCGCTGTATATACATAAGGCAAGGACCATTCTTTGTTCTGGGTGGTGGCGAATATGTGTGGGCTGGCATGAGGAAATTCAATTACACGTGGTCATCACAGGTGTTGAATTTCTCCGAGATCCATGCCTCATTCATTTTTAAAAATGTAAGGTAGTCCACACTGTCGTGAGCTAGGCGAGTGCGCTTAATGGTCACGACCCCCCCTGCTGCACTGAACATTCTTTCAGACAGGACACTCGATGAGGGCCAAGCCAAGAGTTCCATGGCAAATTGTGCCAGCTCTGTCCACAGGTCAAGCCCAGTAGTCAAGGGGTTCCTCGCTTCTTAGAGCGTCCACATCAGCTGTTAACCCGATGTAGTCGGACACCTGTCGGTCTAGGCCAGTGGTGGCGAACCTATGGCACGGGTGCCAGAGGCGGCACTCAGAGCCCTCTATGTGGGCACCCGCACCCTGGAAAAAGTCTATGGTGTACCAATATGCCTTAGAGTTTTCCTGCCACTCATCAGCGCAGGGCGCACTGTGAACAGCATAAGATGCGCATTGAATGTAGGCAGGCTAATATAGCTAAATGATAAAGTACATGGAAGATATACCATATTGGTATTCAGGGTAAATTGCTGTGTTGGCACATTACGATAAATTAGTGGGTTTTGGGTTGCAGTTTGGGCACTCAGCCTCTAAAAGGTTCACCATCACTGTTCTAGGCGTTCCCTGAGGCTGGATCCGGAGGGTGGCTGTCGATGGGTTGGCTGCAAGAATGATCTCATATCCGAAGTGACCAACACATCTTCAAACCGCCCTCCTTTTGCAGGACCGGTAGGATTGGTACCCGTACCTGTTTTGCTTTGGGTGGAAATTCCTCTGCCAGTTCCCACAACAGCAGAATGCAGCATCTCTCGCAGCAAGGCCTGGAAATGCTGCATTCTGCCAGCCATATGTGATGCTGGTAACGTATCTGCCATTTTTTGTTTGTACCGGGGGTCTAAGTACATTGCTACCCAGTACAGGTCCTTGACCTTTATGCTTTTTATATGGGGGTCCCTCTTCAAACACTGGAGCATGAAGGCCCCCATTTGCACTAAATTGGAAGCGGTAGAGCTCCTGCACATCGCCAAGGAGAATGTCATCCTCAGTCTCCTCCCCCCAGCCACGGACAACACCAGGGATCCCCAAAAAGTTTAAAGCCTGCTCTTCTTGCTCCCCCTAGCCACCATTCTCCTCTGACTCCTCTTCAGACTCCTGCTGAATTGTCTCAGATGGAGTAGCCCCCCTGGGAATTCATTCATCATTGCGACTTCCTCATCTTACAGCTCCTGCTCCTCAACGGCATGATCAATGACACGATGCAATGCATGCTCCACTAAGAAGGCGTAAGGTACAATATCACTGATGGCGCCCTGGTTGCGACTGACCAGTTTGGTGATCTTATCAAATTGCCGCAGAAATCTGCATGTGTCGCGCATGAGCAGCGACTGGCGCGGTGAAAAAAAAACAAGCTCCCCAGAACCTGTCCTGCCGCAGAATTCGTACAGGTAGTCCTTAACGGCATGTTTCTGCTGGAGCAGCCTATCAAGCATATGCAAGGTGGAGTTCTAGCACGTCAGGCAGTCACAAATCAGACTTCTCACGGGCAAGTGGTGTCGCTGCTGAACATCAGGCGAGCCATGGCTGTGTAAGATCTTCTAAGATGGCCAGAGATTTTCCTGGTCTGCCGCAAGACGTCCTGGACCCGTGGTATTTGGCAACAAACCGCTGCATGACTAAGTTCAGGACGTGTGTCATGCACGGCACTTGTGTCATTTTGCCCTGTTTCAGCAGTTTGGCACTGTTGTCGCACACCACTTTACCAACTGTCAAATTGAGCGGGGTTAGCCACTGATCGGCCTGTGACCACAGAGCTGAAAGGAGTGCAGTAGCGGTGTGGCTCTTGGCTTCCAGGCACAACAGCCGCAGCACAGCATGGCAACGTCTCACCTGGCACATCGAATAGGTTCTGGGGAGCTTGGGGGGTGCAGCGGAAGAGGCGGTAGCAGTGGAAAAGGATGAGTCAGCCGAGGAGGAGAGGGAGGATGGAGTAGGAGGAGCAGAAGAAGAGGCAGGCCTGCATGCAATCCGTGGCGGTAATACCAAATCCACATGGGTGCCACAGGTTACATGCTTGACGGCCGTCAGAAGGTTCACCTAGTGGGCAGTAAAAGTTATGTACCTTCCCTGCCTGTGGTCAGATGTATCTTAGCACTGACACTGTGTGCCAGAGATATATTCAATTGCCGCTGAACGTGGCCATATAGCTCTGGGATGCCCTTCTGGGAGAAATATTTCCTTCCGGGGACTTTCCATTGCTGTGTGCCAATGGCCACAAATTTTCCAAAGGCTTCTGAGTTCACCAGTTTATATGGCAGTAGTTGGCGGGCTAGCAGTTCCGACAAGACATTGGTCAAGAGGGTTATCCGGCATCATCAACTTTTTACGCTCTAACATTTGGGCCACTGAAGCCTGCCTTCTGCTAGATGAATGCGACGACGGCATGGTGGAAGGTCGAGTGGAGGACAAATGAGAGGAGAAGAAGAAGAGGCAGGACGTGGAGCGCGGGAGTGTGGCTTTGTGGGTTCTGACTTTGTTGCTCCCACTGGGCTCCCACTGGGCTCAGTGATGGGAGGCCATGATGGGAGGCCAGGTGCCTTCTTAAGGCGGTCGTCCCTAGGTGAGTGTTGGGCTTACCGTGACTTATGCGTTGACAGCACAGGCTGCAGATGGCAACACTATTGTCAGCAGCGGACACGTTCAAAAAAAAGTCCACACTGCAGAGCCATGTGCCGGCATCCTGGGAGTGCAAGATGTGATCGTGCATGGTGGATGGCTCGCTCCACATACATTTGCAGTCTGCTTTTTGCCTCTGGTGCACTGTGAGTTCTGCCTGCTTCTCCTCCCTATCTGCTGCTCCGTCTATCCCTCTGAACTCCCCTCCTCTTCCTCTCTTGTGGGCACCCACGTGACGTCCATCGACACGTCATTATCATCACCTTCACCACCACTGACATTAGAGATCTCGGAGTAGGCAGCAACAGCTTGGTTTCTCTGACTCGAGTGGAGGGGTGGTGTCTTTTGGGGGTGCACACAGCAGAGAGTGAGGAGGGTGCAGATACAGAGGATGAGGAGGGTGCAGAAGTGGTAGGCTGAGTGAGCCACTCAACCAACTATGGTGCGCCCTTTGAAGTAATCGCACGTGCCTTCTCCAACTTCCCACTTAGGCTCCGGCCTGGTGCACCTGCCCGACCCCTACCACCCCTGCGGAACTGTCTGCCTCTTCCTCTGCCTGTCATTTTCTAAATGACCCTCTGCCTAAGTCCGTAGAGAAGAACAGTATTTGTGGAAGAAGGTATATGGCAGCCCTCAATCAGTATTTGGTGGAAAAAGTTATATAGCAATAGAACCCCTCAATCAGTATTTTGTGGAAGAAGGTTTATGGCACACCTCAATCAGTATTTGACGGAAACAGGTATATAGCACCCCTCAATCCGTATTTGGCGTAAACAGGTATATGGCACCCCTCAATCAGTTTTTTGTGGAAGCAGGTGTATTGCAGCGCTCAATCAGTATTTGGTGGAAGAAGGTATATAGCAATAGCACCCCTCAATCAGTATTTAGTGGAAGAAGGTATATGGCACCCCTCAATCAGTATTTGGTTGAAACAAGTATATAGCACCCCTCAATCAGTATTTGGCGGAAACAGGTATATAGCACCCCTGTCACACACAGGGGGTGGGGTAGTGACCACTGAACTCCACCCTCACCCTTGTCCCTGCCTATTTACCTCACAAATCCTAGCGACAAGGGACAACTGGTCGACAAACCCTTATCTAGGATAGTGCAGGGAAGACAAACATAAACAGAAATGTCAAACAAGCCGCGTCAAAACCAAGAGAGCAGGAAAGGCACCGGAGGAACAAGCAGAGAATTGTCAGGACAAGCCGAAGTCAAACCAGGAGAGCACGCCAAGACCAGAGGATGAGACGGACGGCAAATCGGAAGCCAAGCAGGAACAAACAAACCAGGTGAGTATCATGCAGGAAGGACCTCAATAACAGGCAATCTGTGGCCAGCAGATTGCCTGTTTAAATAGAGCGCTGGTGGAGTCATGTGACGTGGCCAGCGTCACATGACTCCTGAGTTCTGATGCAGCCGAGCGCCGAGTGATCAGCTCGGCGCTCAGCCCTATGGCGGTTGTCATGTGAACGGGTGATGCCGGGCGCGCTGATGACGCAAGCGCGCCCCGGCCGTCCCCGCTTCCCAGAACACCGCATCGTGACAACCCCTCAATCAGTATTTGGCGGAAACATATATTGCACCCCTCAATCAGTATTTTGTGGAAGCAGGTGTATCGCAGCCCTCAATCAGTATTTGGTGGAAGAAGGTATATAGCACCCCTCAATCAGTGCTTGGCGGAAACTGGTATGTAGCACCCCTCAATCAGTATTTGGCGGAAACAGGTATATAGCACCCCTCAATCAGGATTTTATGGAAGAAGGTATATTGCAGCCCTCAAGCAGTTTTTTTGGGGGGCAACAGATATATCACACCCGTTGCAATTAGTTTTTTTCAATAGCATTTGGCACTCTGTGTAGCTGCAGTATCGCAACAGAACCGCACACAACACAAATACACTATAATATAATTTCTATGTTAGAAAGTATATTATAAGTATATCACACCCCTCAGTATATCACACCTATCGATAGCACAACTATACCAGTCCTTAAAAGGACTTTTGTGGCCCTATTAGATAGCGTTTGGTGTCCCTAACTGTCCCTGCTCCAAAATGCAACCTCTCCCTACACTGGCTAAAACACAGAATGTAAAATGGCTGCCAGATCGGGTTCTGTTATAGGGTTGGGGGTGTGTCCATGTGCTGAAACTTCTCAATTGGCTGTCCTGTCCCATCTGATGGATGTGTCATGGGTCAAAGTTCGGCGCTATGCAAAAAAATATGGCACGTGCGAATATCGCCATTTGTTCGCATGTTCGGCGAATCGCGAACGAGCAAAGTTCGCCGCAAAACGGCCCCCGGGCGAACCGCAAAGCCATCTCTAGTGCTGGTCCTTAAGTCACGCCACCAGTGCCGTACATTCTGTAATAATACAACACCTTGATGAAAATATTGTAATGCAGTTTTTGCAATAAAATATGTTCATAAACACAGCTATGATAATGCAGTTTTTTTTTTGCAATAAAGTGCTTTTGCTGTAGATACATGATATCTTGAAGTAATGCAATACATTCTCTAAAAATTGTATAATAATGCAGTTTTTGCAATAAAATTCTTTTGTTGTAACTACATGGTATCTTGAAGCAATGCAACACGCTCGCTAAAATGGATATAGTAATGCAGTTTTTGCAGTAAAACCCGTTCACTAACACAGGCATAGTAATGCAGTTTTTATAGTAAAATGCTTTTGCTGTAACTATATGGTATCTTGAAGTAATGCACCACATTCATTAAAACAGATATAGTAATGCAGTTTTTACAGTAAAATGCGCTGACTGAAACTGGTAGAGTAAAGCAGTTTTTACAGTAAAATGCTTTTGCGGTAACTGCATGGTATCTTTAAGTAATACATCACATTCACTAAAACAGGTATAGTAATGCAGTTTTTGCAGTAAAATGCGCTGACTGAAACTGGTAGAGTAAAGCAGTTTTTGCAGTAAAATGCGTTCACTAACAGGGATATAGTGATATAGTTTTTGCAGTAAAATGCTTTTGCTGTAAATACACAGTATGGTGCATTTTTATTAAAACAGGTATGGTAATGCAGTTTTTGCAGTAAAATTCACTCACTGACATAAGTAGAGTAATGCAGTTTTTGTAGCAAAATGCATTCACTAACAGGGGTATAGTAACTAATGCAGTTTTTGTAGTAAACGCTTTCACTAAGGCCTCTTTCACACGAGTGACAAGGATTGTGTGTCACGGATGTTCCTGCGATAGGTGGTAGGAGATCGGTGAGACTGGCAACACGTGGTTTGATCTGACATGTTTTCCGTTTGGATTAAATGACGTCTGTGTTGTTTCTGGTGCTTGCCACACCTTCGTTCCCCAGGTGTGGCTATTGTGGTCATTTAACCTTCTTTATTTATTGTTGTTTTTTCCACTAGGTATTCCTGTGTATGAACTCACCTACCTCTGGGGTCTGTTCATACTGGTAGTTAGTCAGGACTTTGACTAGGTATTCCTGTGTATGAACTCACCTACCTCTGGGGTCTGTTCATACTGGTAGTTAGTCAGGACTTTGACTAGGTATCCCGGTGTATAAACTCACCTACCTCTGGGGTCTGTTCATACTGGTAGTTAGTCAGGACTTTGACTAGGTATTCCTGTGTATGAACTCACCTACCTCTGGGGTCTGTTCATACTGGTAGTTAGTCAGGACTTTGATTAGGGTTTTACTAGGAGGTGTCCATCTCCTTTCCCTAGTTTCTAGGCCTTATTCCCTCACCCCTTTCCCTCCTATGTTCGGTGTGGTGTTTCCCTCCCACATTCGAACGTGACATTGTGTCAGGATCTGTTCAGGAAAAAACTGATGGTTTTGTGCCCAAGTTGAATTAGTTTATTCTCCGACTGCATTCTATGTGTGCTCTTTTCTGTCCGGATTGCATGTGTTTTTCACATGCATAAAGGCCTCATGCACACGGCCGTTGTTTGGGTCCACATCCCAGCCGCCGTTTTTGCGGATCGGATGCGGACCCATTCACTTCAATGGGGCCGCAAAAGATGCGGACAGCACTCCGTGGCCACACAAAAAAAATATAGCATGTCCTATTCTTGTCTGTTTTGTGGACAAGAATAGGCATGTCTACAATGGGCCGCCCGTTCCGTTCCGCAGGCACAAGCGCGGCTTCCATTTTTTGCGGATCCGCGGTTTGCGGACCGCAAAAAATGGCACGGTCATGTGCATGTACAGTAGCCTAACTAAAACTGAAGAATAACAATCTACATCTTCTAGCAAGCATCAGTGAAAAACTCACTACATCCAGATGCCTTCCATTTTTCACACAAGCCCCATTCAGTTCTATGGAGCCAGTGCTGCGTGAAAAACACACAATATAGAACATGCTGTGATTTTTCCTGAAAGCAGAAATGATGAGTGTAAAATGATGTTCATGTGCACATACCCACTGAAGTGAATGGGTCAGAATTCAGTTTGGATGCTATGCGTTCACAACATGAATCACATCCAAATAGAAAACCCTGTTGGGTTTTAAGATGTTTTATATGCGTAACCACAAGATTTAAATTCTGTAACTATAATTTTAAGTATGTGAAATAAACTATATTGAATCCAACCCAAGGTGCGCTTTTTTGTTTTCCAATTCTGTGCAGTAAACTGCTAGACTCCATGAAGCAAAGGAACAGCCACAGTGATGTACTGTACAGTATAGGCATCTTTCACAAGGGGGTTCCGAATTTGCTCCGGATGCGTCGCGTGTGCATTGCGGGAAAACCGCGTGAGTAGGCACGCAATTGCAGTCAGTTTTGACTGCGATTGCATTCCGATGTTCAGATTTTTCCGCGTGAGTGCAATGTGTTTTGCACGCACCTGAGAAAAAACTAAATGTGGTACCCAGACCCGAACCCGGACTTCTTCACTGAAGTTCGGGTTTGGGTTAGGTGTTCTATTCATGTTATTATTTTCCCTTATAACATAGTTATAAGGGAAAATAATAGCATTCTTAATACAGATTGCGTACTAAAATGTGCATTGAGGGGTTAAAGCATCAAAAAAAAAAGTTAACTCACCTTATCCACTTGTTCGCGCAGCTGGCATAGTCTTCTTTCTTCTTCTTTCAGGACCTGCAAAAGGACCTTTGATGATGTAAGATCCTTCTATCTTCATTCAGTAGGACCTGCGCTGACATCACCATGCTCACCACGCGGTGAGTGCGATTATGTCATCAAAGGTCCTTTTGCAGGTCCTAGAAGAAGAAGAAAGAAGATGATGCCGGCTGCGCGATCAAGTGGATGAGGTGAGTTAATTTTTTTTTTATGCTTTAACCCCTCAATGCACATTTTAGTAAGCATTCTGTATTAAGAGTGCTATTATTTTCCCTTCTAACCATGTTATAAGGGAAAATTATACAGTGATTAGACTTAAATGGGGTTGCTTATCCCTATCATCTCCTAGCAACCATGCGTGAAAATCGCACCGCATCCGCACTTGCTTGTGGATGCTTGTGATTTTCACACAGACCCATTCACTTCTATGGGGCCCACGTTGCTTGAAAAACGCAGAATATAGAACATGCTGCGATTTTCATGCAACGCACAAGTGATGCATGAAAATCACCGCTCATGTGCACAGCCCCATTGAAGTGAATGGGTCCGTATTCAGTGCGGGTGCAATGCGTTCACCTCACGCATTGCACCCGCGCAGAATTATTGCCTGTGTGAAAGGGGCCATAACTGCAGTGTTTACGACTGTAACAGCTTGGAGAAAGAAAGAGGGACGCTCCCTCACCTAAGAGCTAACTGCCTTGGCTTCAATCTGGCTTAGGACTCTTGCACACGAACGTGTGCGCCCCGCGGCCGTGCTGCACGAATGCACCTGCAGCGGATCGCGGACCCATTCACTTTAATGGGTCCGCGATGCGGCCATTCCGCAAAAAGATAGGACATGTTCTATCTTTTTGCAGAACGGAAGTAAGGGACGAAACCCCACGGAAGCACTCTGTAGTGCTTCCGTAGGGTTCTGTGCTTCCGTTCCACACAATTCCGCATCTCCGGATTTGCGGACCCATTAAAGTAAATGGGTCCGCATCCGTGATGCAGAATGCACACGGAACGGTGCCCGTGTATTGCGGATCTGCAAATGCGGTCTGCAATACGGCCACGGAGCGTGTGCAATAAGCCTTAGGGTACTTTCACACTAGCGTTTTTGTTTTCCGGTATTGAGTTCCGCCACAGGAGCTCAATACCGGAAAAAAACTGATCAGTTTTATACTAATGCATTCTGAATGGAGAGCATTCCGTTCAGTATGCAACAGGATGCATCAGTTCAGTCCCTCTTACGCTTTTTGGACGGAGAAAATACCGCAGCATGCTGCAGTTTTCTCTCCGGCCAAAAATACTGAACACTTGCCGGACTGCCGGATCCAGCATTAATATACATTGAAGTGTATTAGTGCAGGATCCGGCATTAAGTGTTCCAGCAAAACGGATCCGGCTTTCTGGTCTGCCCAATGCAAAAAAAAATAATACTGCATCCGGATCCATCTGACAAATGCCATCAGTTTGCGTCCGGATTGCCTGATCCGGCAGGCAGTTCCGGCGATGGAACTGCCTGCTGGAATCCTCTGCCGCAAGTGTGAAAGTACCCTTAGGGCTCATGCACATGACCATTGTTTTTTTGTGGTCCGTTATTCACTGATCTGTTGTTCCGTATCTGAGTTTTTTCCCCTCTGATTTAAGTCTTCCGTTCCGTTATCTGGCTCAAGACAGATACCCTTAGAATGAATTGCAGTATGCTTCTACGCAGATTGAAAGACTTAGCATGTCATCTCTGTATGGTTCAGAAACGCCCACACCTCTATGCTGGATCATCGTAAGCTCCTCTGCAAGATGTCATAAACCGCACAATAGTGAGAGTACTTCCGGCACAGGTAAAACATTCTGTTTTATTATACTTACAGAAATAAAATGATTTTTCAGCATATCAATACAGCAATAGTCTGTCCAGCAATTGTCTTTCGCACAGCCCGACCTGGGTTTTGCATGTAGCTTCGTCAGGGGCGAGAATCTGACACACCTAGGGTAGGAGGATATTTAGCCCCCTTCCCCCCATGTTACACACCTGATGGTTGCATTATCCATCCAGTTGCAAACAAAAAATGCTCACATTACAAATAAAATCACATTTCCATTCCTATTTCAAAATCCAAATAAAATATTTGTCAATGATAAAACCTTTTCATGCTGGCTTCCCTCACTGGGACTTGTACTACAGACACGTATTGGTCAACCAATGGCAAACCTCCAAGCACTTTTCATTCATAAAAATCACACATCCATGTTAATCCCCTCCCCATGCTGGACAATCACTTGCTCCACACTTTTACTGTTCCGGTGCACTACAATGCCAATAATAAAAATATATTCAAAGTAAACAGGGCTTGAGATCTAATTCAATGTTCATCCCTCTAGGTTGAAGGGTGTTCAGTTTATATATCCATTCAATCTCTCTTCTATTTATTTGCATATGAAACACAGAGAGAGAATGCACCAAACAGATATGCCACTGGCTATACTGGCAAGTCATAAATGCAGATATTAAAAGCTGAGACTTTCGCCAATATATTTCTGTCAGGAAAATATCGGAGCCCATCATGCACCACGTCACGGTCACTCAGCATGGCAGAGGGTCCTACCACTACGCTAACTATGGTGTGAACAAGGTCTGAAGGTGATGTAATCCAGCTCACAGCCAAGCTTCCACACAAACGCCCAGCAAGAAAACTAGTACAATGTGAACAAAGCCAGACTGTTAGGGGTTGAGCAGCTCCTCCAGAATTGACACTATATTTCTGTGTTTTTGTCTTGTTTGATATGTAGTGTGTGTGCCTTTACCTGGCATTCTAACACTCTTTTGCACCTGTTAACCTCCATCACATGGTCTGATATGGGTGTGGCTCACAGTCTGGCTTTGTTCACATTGCACTAGTTTTCTTGCTGGGCGTTTGTGTGGAAGCTTGGCTGTGAGCTGGATTACATCACCTTCAGACCTTGTTCACACCATAGTTAGAGCAGTGGTAGGACCCTCTGCCATGCTGAGTGACCGTGACGTGGTGCATGATGGGCTCCGATATTTTCCTGACAGGAATATATTGGCGAAAGTCTCAGCTTTTAATATCTGCATTTATGACTTGCCAGTATAGCCAGTGGCATATCCGTTTGGTGCATTCTCTCTCTGTGTTTCATATGATTATTTGCTACATTTTTGTGTAGGGTGCTTTTGTGGTGCATGTGGACCGCGCCGACATCCTCCATTGTATGCATATTTTGCTGGGGATAGTCGATTACTGCAGTCCACATGCGGTGGGGCTGCTCCCCCAATGAAAAACACGCCACAGTGTTAGGGGTTGAGCAGCTCCTCCAGAATTGCCACTATATTTCTGTGTTTTTATTTATTTGCATAGCTGGATCCCCACCTCCCCAGTGAGGCTTGACTAGTTCTACTCCCATGAATTTCAAACCCTTCGGTTTTTTTTCATAGTGCTCTTTAAAGTGCATTGAGACACTGTGTGTGGTTAAACCTTTTTTGATATTCCGTATATGCTCCTGCATCCTAACTTCCAGTTTTCTGAGGGTTCTTCCCACGTACTGGAGGCCACAAGGGCACTCCAGTACGTATATATCACCCCCTCATTCTTACAGGACAAGCCCCCCTTCACTTTAAACTCTTGTCCACTTACTGTTGACTTCACTACCCCCACATGTTGCGTTCTCTCTTTCAAAATTCTATTTTTGCAACCTATGCAAAAGCCGCACCATGTGAATTTCTGCATAGCGCTCTTTTTGGGGGCAGTCGAAATTGCACTAAACGTGTATTTAGATTAGGAGCCTTCTTATATATGATCTCTGGCCTTCTAGGTATCTCTTTCCCCAGGATAGAGTCATGGGGGCAAATGACACACTTTAATACTAACTTATTGCTAATAAATAATTGACACCAACAAATATAGTGGAGGAAATGGCCGCTGAGCTTTATTAAGGGTCACTTAAAATATTTTACAACCATAAATAAATAAATTTATTAATTTTAAAATACCATCATAACCAATATCAAAAGACCAATAATAAATTAACCATATAAAGACCAAGATCCACTCAGCATGAGCTGAGCGACACTACACCTCTAATAAAGCCCAGCGACAGGTGAAGTGCGAAAAAATAAAGGAAAGGGTGGGTGGGACGCTGGTCAGTTCTTCAGGCAAATCTGAGCCAGCCCTGCCGAACCTGTAAATATAAAGGGGAACAGATTCCCGCCACTAAACGAATAACAAATCAGAGTGCTGGAAATCTCCCCCAGCAACGGGCAGCAACCAATCAGTAGAGATGGCCCGAACTATCCGACGGCGAACAGTTCCCGGCGAACATAGCTTGTTCGCGTTCGCCTCTGCCGGGCGAACACATGCGATGTTCGGTCCGCCCCCTATACATCATCATTGAGCAAACTTTGACCCTGTACCTCACAGTCAGCAGACACATTCCAGCCAATCAGCAGCATACCCTCCCTCCCAGACCCTCCCACCTCCTGCACAGCATCCATTTTAGATTCATTCTGAAGCTGCAGTCTTAGTGAGAGGAGGGAGACTGTAACTGCTGCTGATTTAATTGGGAAATCGATAGCTAGGCTAGTGAATTCAGTGTCCACTCCAGTCCTGAAAGACTCATCTGATCTCTGCTGTAAGGACAGCGTCCTGACAGCACCCCAAAAAGCCCTTTTTAGGGCTGCAACATTAGTCTGCTTTTTTTTTTTCCTTTATATACATATTGCAGTTGCCTGGCCTGCCTGTGTGTGAGGAGCTGCAGGCCCACAGACTGTAGTGTGCCCACTGCCAGTGCTCACCCCTGTCATTCCGTGTGGCACAGGACTTTGCTTAAAAAAAGGCACTTAATTTTTACACTTTAATCTAAGGTTAGTTGCCTGCCAGTGTGTGTCAGGCTGACTTCCACTGACTGTAGTGTGCCCACTGCCAGTGCCCACCACTCATACCGGCTGGCACAGGACTTTGCATAAAAAAGGCATTTAATTTTTACACTTTAGTGTAATTTCAGCTGCTTGCCTGCTGCTAGTGTGTGTCAGGCCGACTTCAACTGACTGTAGTGTGCCCACTGCCAGTGCCCACCCCTGTCATCCCGTGTGGCACAGGACTTTGCTTAAAAAAAAGGCACTTCATTTTTACACTTTAATCTAAGGTTAGTTGCCTGCCAGTGTGTGTCAGGCCGACTTCAACTGACTGTAGTGTGCCCACTGCCAGTGCCCACCCCTGTCATCCCGAGTGGCACAGGACTTTGCTTAAAAAATAGGCACTTAATTTTTACACTTTAATCTAAGGTTAGTTGCCTGCCAGTGTGTGTCAGGCTGACTTCCACTGACTGTAGTGTGCCCACTGCCAGTGCCCACCACTCATACCGGCTGGCACAGGACTTTGCTTAAAAAAGGCATTTAATTTTTACACTTTAATGTAATTTCAGCTGCTTGCCTGCTGCTAGTGTGTGTCAGGCCGACTTCAACTGACTGTAGTGTGCCCACTGCCAGTGCCCACCCCTGTCATACCGAGTGGCACAGGACTTTGCTTAAAAAATAGGCACTTAATTTTTACACTTTAATCTAAGGTTAGTTGCCTGCCAGTGTGTGTCAGGCTGACTTCCACTGACTGTAGTGTGCCCACTGCCAGTGCCCACCACTCATACCGGCTGGCACAGGACTTTGCTTAAAAAAGGCATTTAATTTTTACACTTTAATGTAATTTCAGCTGCTTGCCTGCTGCTAGTGTGTGTCAGGCCGACTTCAACTGACTGTAGTGTGCCCACTGCCAGTGCCCACCCCTGTCATACCGAGTGGCACAGGACTTTGCTTAAAAAATAGGCACTTAATTTTTACACTTTAATCTAAGGTTAGTTGCCTGCCAGTGTGTGTCAGGCTGACTTCCACTGACTGTAGTGTGCCCACTGCCAGTGCCCACCACTCATACCGGCTGGCACAGGACTTTGCATAAAAAAGGCATTTAATTTTTACACTTTAGTGTAATTTCAGCTGCTTGCCTGCTGCTAGTGTGTGTCAGGCCGACTTCAACTGACTGTAGTGTGCCCACTGCCAGTGCCCACCCCTGTCATACCGAGTGGCACAGGACTTTGCTTAAAAAATAGGCACTTAATTTTTACACTTTAATCTAAGGTTAGTTGCCTGCCAGTGTGTGTCAGGCTGACTTCCACTGACTGTAGTGTGCCCACTGCCAGTGCCCACCACTCATACCGGCTGGCACAGGACTTTGCTTAAAAAAGGCATTTAATTTTTACACTTTAATGTAATTTCAGCTGCTTGCCTGCTGCTAGTGTGTGTCAGGCCGACTTCAACTGACTGTAGTGTGCCCACTGCCAGTGCCCACCCCTGTCATACCGAGTGGCACAGGACTTTGCTTAAAAAATAGGCACTTAATTTTTACACTTTAATCTAAGGTTAGTTGCCTGCCAGTGTGTGTCAGGCTGACTTCCACTGACTGTAGTGTGCCCACTGCCAGTGCCCACCACTCATACCGGCTGGCACAGGACTTTGCATAAAAAAGGCATTTAATTTTTACACTTTAGTGTAATTTCAGCTGCTTGCCTGCTGCTAGTGTGTGTCAGGCCGACTTCAACTGACTGTAGTGTGCCCACTGCCAGTGCCCACCCCTGTCATACCGAGTGGCACAGGACTTTGCTTAAAAAATAGGCACTTAATTTTTACACTTTAATCTAAGGTTAGTTGCCTGCCAGTGTGTGTCAGGCTGACTTCCACTGACTGTAGTGTGCCCACTGCCAGTGCCCACCACTCATACCGGCTGGCACAGGACTTTGCTTAAAAAAGGCATTTAATTTTTACACTTTAATGTAATTTCAGCTGCTTGCCTGCTGCTAGTGTGTGTCAGGCCGACTTCAACTGACTGTAGTGTGCCCACTGCCAGTGCCAACCACTGATACCGGGTGGCACAGTAGCTTGCCGATAAATAAGGCATTTAATTTTTAGACAGTAGTCTAAATTCAGTTGCTTGCCTGCTGCCAGTGTGTGTCAGGCCCGCTTCCACTGACTGTAGTGTGCCCACTGCCAGTGCCAACCACTGATACCGGGTGGCACAGTAGCTTGCCGATAAATAAGGCATTTAATTTTTAGACAGTAGTCTAAATTCAGTTGCTTGCCTGCTGCCAGTGTGTGTCAGGCCCTCTTCCACTGACTGTAGTGTGCCCACTGCCAGTGCCAACCACTCATACCGGGTGGCACAGTAGCTTGCCGATAAATAAGGCATTTAATTTTTACAGTTTAGTGTAATTTCAGTTGCTTGCCTGCTGCCAGTGTGTGTCAGGCCCGCTTCTACTGACTGTAGTGTGCCCACTGCCAGTGCCAACCACTGATACCGGGTGGCACAGTAGCTTGCCGATAAATAAGGCATTTAATTTTTACACTTTAGTGTAATTTCAGTTGCTTGCCTGCTGCCAGTGTGTGTCAGGCCCGCTTCCACTGACTGTAGTGTGCCCACTGCCAGTGCCAACCACTGATACCGGGTGGCACAGTAGCTTGCCGATAAATAAGGCATTTAATTTTTAGACAGTAGTCTAAATTCAGTTGCTTGCCTGCTGCCAGTCAGTGTGTCAGGCCCTCTTCCACTGACTGTAGTGTGCCCACTGCCAGTGCCAACCACTCATACCGGGTGGCACAGTAGCTTGCCGATAAATAAGGCATTTAATTTTTACACTTTAGTGTAATTTCAGTTGCTTGCCTGCTGCCAGTGTGTGTCAGGCCCGCTTCTACTGACTGTAGTGTGCCCACTGCCAGTGCCAACCACTGATACCGGGTGGCACAGTAGCTTGCCGATAAATAAGGCATTTAATTTTTAGACAGTAGTCTAAATTCAGTTGCTTGCCTGCTGCCAGTGTGTGTCAGGCCCGCTTCCACTGACTGTAGTGTGCCCACTGCCAGTGCCAACCACTGATACCGGGTGGCACAGTAGCTTGTCGATAAATAAGGCATTTAATTTTTACACTTTAGTGTAATTTCAGTTGCTTGCCTGCTGCCAGTGTGTGTCAGGACCGCTTCCACTGACTGTAGTGTGCCCACTGCCAGTGCCAACCACTGATACCGGGTGGCACAGTAGCTTGCCGATAAATAAGGCATTTAATTTTTAGACAGTAGTCTAAATTCAGTTGCTTGCCTGCTGCCAGTGTGTGTCAGGCCCTCTTCCACTGACTGTAGTGTGCCCACTGCCAGTGCCAACCATTCATACCGGGTGGCACAGTAGCTTGCCGATAAATAAGGCATTTAATTTTTACACTTTAGTGTAATTTCAGTTGCTTGCCTGCTGCCAGTGTGTGTCAGGCCCTCTTCCACTGACTGTAGTGTGCCCACTGCCAGTGCCAACCACTGATACCGGGTGGCACAGTAGCTTGCCGATAAATAAGGCATTTAATTTTTAGACAGTAGTCTAAATTCAGTTGCTTGCCTGCTGCCAGTGTGTGTCAGGCCCACTTCCACAGACTGTAGTGTGCCCACTGCCAGTGCCAACCACTCATACCGGGTGGCACAGTACCTAGCACGCGTAGTACCACTTATCTAAAAAAAAAATGACAGGCAGAGGCAGGCCACCCCGCAGGGGCCGTCGTGGTCGTGGTGCTGTGATTTCCACTGTCCCTGGAATAATGCCCAGTTTTCAGAGGCCACGTACCCTGAACCCGAAAAATTCAGAGGACGTAGTTGACTGGCTTAGACAGGACACCCAATCTTCAACAGCTTCCGCTAAGAACCTTGACGCACCATCCTCCTCCAACTCAGCTTCGGTCACCTGCTCTCAAGTTACCACGCACCCGCCCGTCGCCACTACCACCACAGCCACCACAGCCGCTTCACTTGATCCGTCAGAGGAGTTATTTACACATCAGTTGGATGCAATTAGTGATGCGCAACCATTATTGCCAGATGATGTAGATTACGGGGATATGTCTCAGTCAGGCAGGATTACACACATGGACGTACAGTGTGATGATGATGATGTTGTACCCGCTGCTGCTTCCTTTGCTGAGGTGTCAGATACAAGTGAAGCGGTTGATGATGACGATGTGTCCACGGATGCCACGTGGGTGCCTGCTCGAAGAGAAGAAGAGGGGGAAAGTTCTGAAGGGGAGACAGAGAGAATGAGGAGACGAGTTGGAAGCAGGGGGAGGTCGTCGCAAGGAGTTAGTGGCACAGTCAGACAGCATGTATCGGCACCTGGGGTCAGCCAGACAGCACGCCAGTCAACGCATGCTGTTGCCACCACTAGAATGCCGTCATTGCAAAGCTCAGCAGTGTGGCATTTTTTTTGTGTGTCTGCCTCTGATAAAAGCAATGCCATTTGCAACCTGTGCCAAAAGAAACTGAGTCGTGGGAAGTCCAACACCCACCTTGGTACAACTGCTTTGCGAAGGCACATGATCTCACATCACAAACGCCTATGGGATCAACACATGAGTACAAGCAGCACACAAACTCAAAGCCACCATGCTCCTCCTGGTCCTGCATCTTCAGCCACGTCAACCACTGCTGTCCTCCCTGCCCCCTCTCAACCACCCGCCACTCCATCTCTCACCTTCAGCAGTTCCTGCTCATCTGCCCACAGTCAGGTGTCTGTCAAGGACATGTTTGAGCATAAGAAGCCAATGTCACAAAGTCACCCCCTTGCCCGGCGACTGACAGCTGGCTTGACGGAACTCTTAGCCCGCCAGCTTTTACCATACCAGCTGGTAGAGTCTGAGGCCTTCAAAAAATTTGTCGCTATTGGGACACCACAGTGGAAGGTACCCGGACGAAATTTTTTTTCAAAAAAGGCAATCCCAAACCTCTACCATGTCATTGAAAAGGAAGTCATGGCATCTCTGGCATACAGTGTTGGGGCAAGGGTCCATCTGACCACTGATACCTGGTCTGCAAAGCACGGTCAGGGCAGGTATATCACGTATACTGCGCATTGGGTCAACCTGCTGACGGCTGACAAGCATGGAATGCGTGGCTCTGCAGCGGAGTTGGTGACACCACCACGACTTGCAGGCAGACCTACTGCCACCTCCTCTACTCCTACTCCATCCTCTTTAATTTCCTCCTCGGCTGAGTCCTCTTCTGCTGCGGCGTCTGGCTGCACATCAACTGATTCCCCCCAGCTCCCCAGGGGCTATTCCACATCCCGGATACGACAGTGTAACGCTATCTTGGGGTTGACTTGCCTGAAAGCAGAGAGCCACACAGGACCAGCACTCCTGTCCGCCCTGAACGCACAGGTGGATCAGTGGCTGACCCCGCACCAACTGGAGATCGGCAAAGTGGTGTGTGACAATGGAAGCAATCTGTTGGCGGCATTAAATTTGGGCAAGTTGTCACATGTGCCGTGCATGGCACATGTGTTGAATCTCATCGTACAACGTTTTGTGTCTAAGTACCCAGGCTTACAGGACGTCCTCAAGCAGGCCAGGAAGGTGTGTGGCCATTTCAGGCGTTCCTACACGGCCATGGCGCACTTTTCCGATATTCAGCGGCGAAACAACATGCCAGTGAGGCGCTTGATATGCGACAGCCCGACACGTTGGAATTCAACACTCCTAATGTTCGACCGCCTGCTCCAACAAGAAAAAGCCGTCAACGAGTATTTGTATGACCGGGGTGCTAGGACAGCCTCTGCGGAGCTGGGAATCTTTTTGCCACGTTACTGGACACTCATGCGCAATGCCTGTAGGCTTATGCGTCCTTTTGAGGAGGTGACAAACCTAGTCAGTCGCACCGAAGGCACCATCAGCGACCTCATCCCATTTGTTTTCTTCCTGGAGCGTGCCCTGCGAAGAGTTCTGGATCAGGCTGTAGATGAGCGTGAAGAGGAAGAGGAAGAGTTGTGGTCACCATCACCACCAGAAACAGCCTTGTCATCATCGCTTGCCGGACCTGCAGCAACGCTGGAAGAGGAGTATGAGGAAGAGGAGTCAGAGGAGGAATGTGGCGGCTTTGAGGAGGAGGAAGACCAACCACAGCAGGCACCCCAGGGTGCTCGTTGTTGTCACCTATCTGGGACCCATGGTGTTGTACGTGGCTGGGGGGAAGAACAGACCGTCAATGACATCAGTGAGGACGAGGAACGGGAAATGAGAAGCTCTGCATCCAACCTTGTTCAAATGGGGTCTTTCATGCTGTCATGTCTGTTGAGGGACCCACGTATAAAAAGGATAAAGGAGAACGATCTGTACTGGGTGACCACGCTACTAGACCCCCGGTATAAGCAGAAAGTGGCAGAAATGTTACCAAATTACCGAAAGTCGGAAAGGATGCAGCAGTTCAAAACCAAACTAAAAAATATGCTTTACACAGCTTATAAGGGAGATGTCACAGCACAACGGGAATCTAACAGGGGAAGAGGTGAGTGTAATCCTCCTCCTACCACGGCGGCAAGGACTGGACGATTTACAGATGTGTTGTTGATGGAGGACATGCGGAGCTTTTTCAGTCCTACTCATCGCCACAGCCCTTCGGGATCCAGCCTTAGAGAACGACTCGACCGACAGGTAGCAGACTACCTCGCCTTAACAGCAGATATCGACACTCTGAGGAGCAATGAACCCCTTCACTACTGGGTGTGCAGGCTTGACCTGTGGCCTGAGCTATCCCAGTTTGCGATAGAACTTCTGGCCTGCCCTGCTTCAAGTGTCCTGTCAGAAAGGAGCTTCAGTGCAGCAGGAGGCATTGTCACTGACAAGAGAAGTCGCCTCGGTCAAAAAAGTGTTGATTACCTCACCTTCATAAAGATGAATGAGGCATGGATCCCGAAGGGACTGACAGTGGGGGATACGTTTGACTAACAAAAGGCCTGATTACATGCCTTGGCCTCAAAATGGTCCCCACGCTGCTGTATTTAATGTCTGCATACCGGATGACTTTCGTGAATTCTCCACCACCAACTAGGGTTCAAGCCGTAATGTTTTAGTCACTTTTCTGCCTGGAAAACATAAATTTTTCCGGCCGCTGCTACAATAGCGTCTGCAACAGTGCCATTATTTTTCAGGCATGTGTACATGCCTAATTTTTCTGTCCTATGGTGCAGCACTGTGGCTGCAAAAACAAACCAAAAAAAAAAGGCACATACAAGTGTCAATTCCCCTTCGTGATCGTTACCTTGTTGTGGTGAAGGGGCTTGCGTATCACAATGAAGCAATCATCATCACCTCTATAAAAGTGTGTTGGCAATGTTGCCACACCCCAGATGATAAGGCCGTTGCTTCATTATGGTCAGACCAAAAGCGATCGGGTGGCCACGCTACTAGACCCCCGGTATAAGCAGAAAGTGGCAGAAATGTTACCAAATTACCAAAAGTCGGAAAGGATGCAGCAGTTCAAAACCAAACTAAAAAATATGCTTTACACAGCTTATAAGGGGGATGTCAATGGGGGATTCGACAATGGTTAATCAATTCGACCGGATAGGGTCCGTAACAGGGATTAAACTGATAGCAATAGTACTAGTTAAGACACCACTCATATAGGGTGTCACAGCACATTGCTCTGTGCACGCGCAGTGCCCCAATTTGGGAGTAAGAGGACCGACCAAGCTGCTTTTTCCATCTCCCGGTTCCTGAAATCAATTCAGTTTAGTGTATGAGAGTTTGGTCTGTCACTGTGAAGGCAGTCGAAGGCCTAAATTTTTTTTCATAAAAGGCAATTCCTGATATGGGACGTAACAGGGATTAAACTGATGAGAATAATACTACAGAAAATACCACTCATATCGGTGGAGGGAGCCAGCGTTTTTTTAACCATCTCCCCGTTCAAAAAATCTATTTAATAAATGGCCCCCAGATTGGGGATGTTAGAGGGATTAAACTGATGAGAATAGTACTACAGAAAATACCACTCATATCGGGTGTGACAGTAAATTGCACGGCGCAGATGCAGTCACCGTGGTTTAAAACAGAGTGGAGGGAGCCAGCGTTTTTTTAACCATCTCCCCGTTCGAAAAATCTATTCAATAAATGGCACCCAGATTGGGGACGTTAGAGGGATTAAACTGATGAGAATAGTACTACAGAAAATACCACTCATATCGGGTGTGACAGTAAATTGCACGGCGCAGACGCAGTCACCGTGGTTTAAAACAGAGTGGAGGGAGCCAGGTTTTTTTTAACCATCTCCCCGTTCGAAAAATCTATTCAATAA
Organism: Bufo bufo; assembly: GCF_905171765.1. Classification (NCBI taxonomy): domain Eukaryota; kingdom Metazoa; phylum Chordata; class Amphibia; order Anura; family Bufonidae; genus Bufo; species Bufo bufo. The sequence goes on from NC_053392.1 coordinate 324,034,413, forward strand.
ATGGCACCCAGATTGGGGACGTTAGAGGGATTAAACTGATGAGAATAGTACTACAGAAAATACCACTCATATCGGGTGTGACAGTAAATTGCACGGCGCAGACGCAGTCACCGTGGATTAAAACAGAGTGGAGGGAGCCAGCGTTTTTTTAACCATCTCCCCGTCCGAAAAATCTGTTTAATAAATGGCCCCCAGATTGGGGAGTCGGGGACGTTAGAGGGATTAAACTGATGAGAATAGTACTACAGAAAATACCACTCATATCGGGTGTGACAGTAAATTGCACGGCGCAGACGCAGTCACCGTGGATAAAAACAAAGGGGAGGGAGCCAGCGTTTTTTTAACCATCTCCCCGTTCGAAAAATCTATTCAATAAATGGCACCCAGATTGGGGACGTTAGAGGGATTAAACTGATGAGAATAGTACTACAGAAAATACCACTCATATCGGGTGTGACAGTAAATTGCACGGCGCAGACGCAGTCACCGTGGATTAAAACAGAGTGGAGGGAGCCAGCGTTTTTTTAACCATCTCCCCGTCCGAAAAATCTGTTTAATAAATGGCCCCCAGATTGGGGAGTCGGGGACGTTAGAGGGATTAAACTGATGAGAATAGTACTACAGAAAATACCACTCATATCGGGTGTGACAGTAAATTGCACGGCGCAGACGCAGTCACCGTGGATAAAAACAAAGGGGAGGGAGCCAGCGTTTTTTTAACCATCTCCCCGTTCGAAAAATCAATTCAATTGACCTTTCGGGGACCCTTGGTGTTGTACGTGGCTGGGTGGAGGAAGAAACCTTCAATGACATCACCGGGACGTGGCTAGCTTGGTATCCAACCTTGTGCAAATGGGGAGTTTGCGGTTGTGCAAATGAACTGTTTGCGGTGCATTAAAAGGGGAGTTTGGTCTGTCAATGTCTGTGATGCGGGCGTAACCCTTACACTACCTGATCGATACAACATCATACCTGATCGTATACACACACTGGATGTTTTAAAGCACGTTATTCCAAACAATTTAGGAATGTTAGTTGATTTATGCCCTTTATGGATTAAAACCCGACTCTGCGTCCACTACGTAATTTTCCATGGGAGTTTTGCCATAGATCCCCCTCCGGCATGCCACAGTCCAGGTGTTAGACCCCTTGAAACAACTTTCTCATCACTATTGTGGCCAGAAAGAGTCCCTGTGGGTTTTAAAATTCGCCTGTCTATTGAAGTCTATGGCGGTTCGCCCGGTTCGCCAGTTCGCGAACATTTGCGGAAGTTCGCGTTCGCTGTTCGCGAACTGAAAATTTTATGTTCGCGACATCACTACCAATCAGCTGTGCTCTCCACTTGTAAAGATAGAATCTTCTAGACCACAGGTAAGACAATTTCTGAGGTAAATTCACCTGTAATAGAAAAAAGGGTGGGAAAAGACAAACAGGGGAAAGAACATGGATCCTACAGAACCCTAATTAAATACCTATGGTGTCATTGCCCCCATGCTTCCCCCCCCCAAGCTAAACGCTCTGGTGGGGTTAATTCATTATTCAGCGTTGCCCAATTTCTTTTAATCACATTTTTCAAGAACCCTACATTGGCATTATATTGTGTCATGAACATGAAGCGGAAATCCCAATCTTTCTTCTTTCCTTTTTCACAACCACCTTCTATTTTGCAAACCTCCAAATTTTTTCAGCACCCTTCCAGCTCCTCCTCATACCCTTTTTCCACAAACCTTTCTTTAATCACTTTACTCTGCTTTCTATAATCTTCTACCTTCGTACAGTTACGTGCTATTCTTTTAAACTGTCCTTTTGGGATGTTATTTAGCCATACATCATAATGGCAGCTGGTCTTATCAATATCTGCTTTCACATCTGTTTCTTTGAAATAAGTTCTCGTGATCAACTTTCCATTTTCCACAAAAATATATAGATCTAGAAAATTTACTTCAACATTGCTAATACTGTTGGTAAAGTGTAAGTTCCAGCTGTTCTCATTTAAAGAGGACCTTTCACTGATCCTGACATTGTGAACTAAGTATCATGACATATACAGCGGCGCCCAGGGATCTCACTGCACTTACTATTATCCCTGGGCGCCGCTCTGTTCTCCCGTTATGTCCTCCGGTATGTTCGGGGACTTGGTTATATTAGGCGGAGACTGCCCTTGTCCTGTGGGCGTCTCCTTCTCCTAGGCTGTAGCGCTGGCCAATCGCAGCGCAGAGCTCACAGCCTGGGAGTTTTTTTCCCCCCAAGTTGTGAGCATTGCGATGCGATTGGCCAGCGCTACAGCCTAGGAGAAGGAGACGCCCAGCAGAACAAGGGCAGTCTCCGCCTACTATAACCAAGTCCCCGAACATACCGGAGGACATAACGGGAGAACAGAGCGGCGCACAGGGATAATAGTAAGTGCAGTGAGATCCCTGGGCGCCGCTGTATATGTCATGATACTTAGTTCACAATGTCAGGATCAGTGAAAGGTCCTCTTTAAATTTTGGATGAGTGCTTCCAGCCCCCTTTCTCTCCCATCCATATTAGAAGGCAGTCATCGATGAATCTCCCCCATAACCGCAATTCACCTCCATAAATTTTCTTTCCTAATATTGGGTTGATGTTTTCCTCCTCCCATGCCCCCATAAAAATATTTGCGAAACTGGGGGCGAATTTCGCTTCCATCGCTGTTCCGGTGCATTGAACATAAAAATTCCCATCAAACCAGAAGTAGTTGTGGTCTAGGCAGTAATCCACACACTTCAAAATAAATGTACCTTGTGTATCTGTCATTAGTGGATCTTTCAACAGCTGATTCTCTATAGCTTGCAGTCTTAGAACCTTCGGGATAACGGTGTATAATGATGTCACATCGACTGTCGCAAGCCATACATCCAATCGATGCATGTCTAGTTTTTATATCAGATCTAATAGACTGCCCATATCCTTCAAATATGAAGGAATTAGTGTGACATACTTTTGTAGATGAAAATCTATGTATTCTGTAATCCTGCTTGTGAGGGAGTCAATGCCCGAAACAATAGGCCTGCCGGGGGGTTTTGAGAGACATTTATGTATTTTTGGTAGATGGTGAATCACTGGGGTTACTGGATATTTTACAGTTAGGTACTCATGTTCTTTCTTATTTAAGATGTCATCCCTTAGGCCTTCTTTTAATAATATATCCAATTTCCTCTTATACTCTTTCGTGGGGTCACTCTTGAGTTTCCTATAGGTGGTCTCATCTGCCAACAATCTATGCATTTCCATCTCGTACTTATCCTTATCCATTACAACTACTCCCCCCCCTCCTTTATCCGCAGGTTTTATTACAATATAGAGAATCAGCTGTTGAAAGATCCACTAATGACAGATACACAAGGTAAGTGTGTGGATTACTGCCTAGACCACAACTACTTCTGGTTTGATGGGAATTTTTATGTTCAATGCACCGGAACAGTGATGGGGGCGAAATTCGCCCCCAGTTTTGAAAATATTTTTATGGGGGCATGAGAGGAGGAAAACATCAATCCGATATTAGGAAAGAAAATTTATGGAGGTGAATTGCGGCTATGGACGAGATTCATCGATGACTGCCTTCTAATCTGGGTGGGAGAGAAAGGGGGCTGGAAGCACTCATCCAAAATTTAAATAAGAACAGCTGGAACTTACACTTTACCAACAGTATTAGCAATGTTGAAGTTAATTTTCTAGATCTATATATTTTTGTGGAAAATGGAAAGTTGATCACGAGAACTTATTTCAAAGAAACAGATGTGAATGCATATATTGATAAGACCAGCTGCCATTATGATGTATGGCTAAATAACATCCCAAAAGGACAGTTTAAAAGAATAGCACGTAACTGTACGAAGGTAGAAGATTATAGAAAGCAGAGTAAAGTGATTAAAGAAAGGTTTGTGGAAAAAGGGTATGAGGAGGAGGAGCTGGAAGGGTGCTGAAAAAATTTGGAAGTGTAACGGGGTTCCGAAGGTGCACTCGGTCCCCCATTGCCCGCAGAACTGTTGCTTAGCTTTGGGAATGAGGATCTCTGCTTGACCTCATTCCCAGGGCGGCTTTACTAGCTGGGTGGCTCCCTGCTCCTAGTTTGCCTTGAGCGCCGAGCTGATCACTCGGTGCTCGACTGGTTGGTCTGTCGGTCATGTGACGCTGGCCACGTCACATGACCCTCACTCCCCACTATAAATACACGCAGCCTGCTGGCCACAGGTTGCCTGTTAATTTAGGTTCCACCTGTGATTTGGTCTTTCCTGGCATACTTACCTCCTGCTGAATTCCTGACGATCCTCTGCCTGATCCTTGTGTACTTTGCTGCTCTCCTGGTATTTGACCCCGGCCTCCTCCTGACGATCCTCTGCTGACTCCTTTGGTACTTCACGTCTCTCCAGGTATTTATGACCCCGGCATCTCCTGACAATTCTCTGCTTGCTCCATTTGTACTTTGTAGCTTTCCTGGTATTGACTTGGTCCGTTCACGTCCTGTTGTTTGTCTGTCTGTCATCCCTGCACTTATTCCAAGTTAGGGATTGCCGTCCAGTTGTCCTCTGTCATTAGGACTCGCGAGGCAAGTAGGCAGGGCCAGGGGTAAGGGTGGAGCGCAGTGGTCACTTCCCTCCCCCCTGTGTGTGTGTACGCGACCCTTACAGATTAACAGGCCCAATAACCACTGTATTATGAATCCTCTGGTGACCCTGACTGACCATGTCTCTAATCTGACGCAGAGGGTGCAGGAGTTAGGGGAAAAACTCATTTATTTTGAGTTAGGGCAAGGTTCTTCCACTCCTCAGGCCTCCAGTCCACATTTTGAGCCCCAGATTAAGCTCCCAGAACCCTTTTCTGGAGACCGGAAGAAGTTTCTCTCTTTTAAGGAGAGTTGCAAACTTTACTTCCGTTTGCGCCCCGTGTCCTCTGGCCCCGAGAGTCAACGCGTGGGCATTATTATTTCCCGATTACAGGGTGATCCCCAGGACTGGGCGTTCTCTTTACCTGCTGGCGCCAGTTGTTTATATTCTGTGGAGGGGTTCTTTCAGGCCCTGGGTACCCTCTATGATGAACCAGACAGGGCTCTAGTAGCCGAGACGGCTCTAAAGGCACTGGTTCAGGGCAATTTACCAGCGGAGGATTATTGCACCCAATTCAGAAGGTGGTGTGTCCCCTCAGGATGGAACGAACCAGCCCTGAAGAGTCAGTTCAGGTCAGGTCTGTCTGATAAATTAAAGGATCTTCTGGTCAGTTATCAACTTCCAGAGACCTTAGAGGAGATGATGACCCTTGTTGTCCGACTTGACCGACGGGTTAGTGAGAGACGACAGGAACAACAGTTCTCTTCCCAGATGGTGGTCCAGCCAGAGGCCTATCCCAGAGACAATGCTGAGGTCTCCATCGAGGAACCCATGCAGGTTGGCATGACCCGAGGGAATCTTCGCCGCAGACGTGGAGAATGCTTTTACTGTGGAGATCCTGACCATTGGATTAACCAGTGTCCTAAGAAGGTCCTCTCTGTCAAGTCTCCTAAGGCAAGGCAACCTAAAGACCAGGTACACCCTGAATTTTCTAAATGTAAGCTTTCGGTACCCATTACGATTTCTCTGGGAGTAGATAAATGGCCGGGTAAGTGTCACTACCAGAGCTTTGGGACGTTCTCACAGCTCTGTTTCTCCACCCCTGTGATGATGTCACTACTAGAGCTGGGAGGAGTTCTCACTACTCTGTTTACTTTTGGTTTCTTTCACCACAGCTGTTCTTCATGTGTTTGATTTCCCTCTCTTTATATCACTCCTCCTCCTATGATAGGATGTGGATTATAGTTCTCACTTCAGTTGTAGCTCTTGCTTTAGTTTCTTCACTTGTAGCTATCAGTTCACTGGACCTGTGTTCTGCTGCAGCTAGCACTCCGGATATTGCCAGCCTGTCCTTGGATCCGTCTTCTCTGCGGCTGCAACACCTTCAGCTAAGTCTGCAGACATTGTTGTGTTCCTGTTTGTTTTCTGACTGGATCTGAGGTGGCCACGGTTCCCTCCATATACTGAGTAGGGCACTGGTGGCCGTGCCCCTTCTACTATTGTAGGGGTTACAGTGGTCATTAGTCTTAGGCACGTGGGCATGCCTCGTTCCACCATTTGGATCCGGGCATGTGCTGTAGCAGAATAGGGAGAGCGTTGAGGGTCGGACAGGGGTCACCCTTTATCCTCCCTAGTTCTGGGTCCAGTCAGTAGCTCTGTACTGTGTATTACTATTGTTGCTCACATACAGCCGTGACAGTAAGGCCTTTATTGATTCTGGCTCAGCGGCAAGCTTTATTGACTCTGAGTATGCTGTAAGATTGGGTATTCCTATGTTTGCCTTACCAAATCCTATCCAACGTCATGGCTATTGATACTACTCCTCTTATTGGTGGTACGGTGAGCTTATGTACCTCTGAGATTTCTCTAACCGTGGGTGTGTGCCACTCAGAGAGATGTTCGGTTCTAGTCCTGGAGAACCTACCTGCTGAGGTGGTACTAGGGTTGCCTTGGCTCCGACTACATAACCCCACTATAGATTGGTCCAATGGGGAGTTGGTGAGATGGGGGCCTAAGTGTGACTCGTGCTTGTCCGTGGTACAGGCTGGGGTCTCAGTAAAGTCTGATACTTTACCCTCTGTTGTTAGAGAATATTCTGATGTATTCTCATCACCAACCCCGGAGGTTCTACCCCCCCATAGACCTTATGATTGTACCATAGAGCTAGTAGAGGGGGCCAAGTTTCCTAAAGGACGAATTTATAATCTTTCTATGCCCGAACGCAAGGCCATGGAAGATTATATTAAGGAGAGCCTTGGTAAAGGGCATATTAGACCTTCTGTCTCTCCTATGGGGGCGGGGTTTTTCTTTGTTAAGAAAAAAGATGGTGGTCTTAGGCCATGTATCGATTACCGGAGATTAAATAGAATCACTGTCCAGAATAGATACTCCCTCCCATTGATTCCGGATTTATTTAACCAGGTTCTGGGGGCAACCTGGTTTTCCAAAATTGACCTGAAAGGGGCATACAATCTAATCCGAATCAAGGAGGGAGACGAATGGAAGACGGCGTTCAATACTCTGGTAGGACACTTTGAATATCAGGTGATGCCTTTTGGACTCAGCAATGCCCCAGCTGTGTTCCAAAACTTCATGAATGACATTCTTAGGGAGTTCTTAGGTAAATTTGTTATTGTCTATCTTGACGACATCTTGATATTCTCTCCTGACTTCGAATCCCATGTGTCTCATGTTAAACAAGTATTAGAGGTGTTGAGGGAGAATCAGCTATCCGCTAAACAAGAGAAATGTGTCTTTGGTGTACAGGAGATTCTGTTTCTAGGGCATGTTCTGACTCCTCACGCCTTCAAGATGGATCCTGGTAAGGTACTAGCAATTAAGGAATGGGTAAGACCTTCATCCTTAAAGGCCTTACAATGGTTCTTAGGTTTCGCCAATTACTATCGTAAATTTATTATGAATTTTTCCGTAATTGCTAAACCGTCGTCCGACCTTACTAAGAAAGGGGCGGATTTGGAGAATTGGTCTACTGAGGCCATTTCTTCATTCGAAAAATTAAAAAAGTCATTCAGTAACGCTCCCATTCTGATCCAGCCTGATCAGGAGAAACCTTTTATTGTGGAGGTGGATGCGTCCGAGGACGGCGCAGGAGCAGTCCTTTCACAAGGTCCTGCTAGCCTAACTAATCTGAGACCATGTGCCTTCTTCTCCAGGAAATTCTCTCCCACGGAGAGAAACTACGACATAGGGAATAGGGAGCTGCTGGCCATTAAATGGGCATTTGAGGAGTGGAGGCATTTTCTGGAGGGGGCAAGGCATTGTGTAACTGTTGTCACTGACCATAAAAACCTTATGTTTCTCGAGTCTGCTAAGAGGTTGAATCCCCGTCAAGCCAGATGGGCTCTGTTTTTTACTCGTTTTGATTTTTCCATCACGTTCAGGCCGGGAAGTAAAAATGTGAAGGTGGACGCATTATCTCGGAGCTTCCAGGCTTTTCAACCTACTGAGGTACCACCTGAATCCATCCTACCAGCAAAAATCTTCGTAGCAGCTCTTACCCAGGATATCTCGGCTCGCATTAGGTCTGAACAACATCTGGCACCGGTATCCACCCCAACAGATAAGTTGTTTGTTCCCGTACAATTTCGTCTCCAGCTGTTGGGTGAGTGTCACGATTCTGCCTTTTGTGGACATCCGGGTGTTGAGGGCACTAAGGATCTGGTTTCTAGATCTTATTGGTGGCCCACTCTAACTAGGGATGTCAAGTCCTACGAGTCAGCCTGTGAGGTTTGTGCCAGGTCCAAGACACCTAGGACTCGCCCTGCTGGTAACCTACGACCCCTACCCATTCCCAGTAGACCCTGGTCCCATATCTCGATGGACTTTATAACTGACCTACTGCCGGCGGAGGGTAAGACTGTAGTTTGGGTAGTGGTCGATAGGTTTAGCAAGATGGTCCATTTCATTCCCCTGTCTAAACTCCCGAATGCCAAAACCCTGGCGTCTATTTTTGTGAAAGAAATTGTTCGATTGCATGGTATCCCGGAAAATATTATTTCTGACAGGGGTGTGCAGTTTGTGTCCAAATTCTGGAGGGCCTTCTGTCAAAAATGTAAAATTTCATTGTCTTTTTCCTCTGCCTATCACCAAAGGAGTCAGCAGAGGATCGTCAGGAGGAGGCCGGGGTCAAATACCAGGAGAGCAGCAAAGTACACAAGGAGCAGGCAGAGGATCGTCAGGAATTCAGCAGGAGGTAAGTACGCCAGGAAAGACCAAATCACAGGTGGAACCTAAATTAACAGGCAACCTGTGGCCAGCAGGCTGCGTGTATTTATAGTGGGGAGTGAGGGTCATGTGACGTGGCCAGCGTCACATGACCGACAGACCAGCCAGTCGAGCACCGAGTTATCAGCTCGGCGCTCAAGGCAGACTAGGAGATGGGAGCCACCCAGCTAGTAAAGCCGCCCTGGGAATGAGGTCAAACACAGATCCTCATTCCCAAAGCTAAGCAACAGTTCTGCGGGCAATGGGGGGCCGAGTGCACCTTCGGAACCCCGTTACAGTACCCCCCCTTTTACGAGGGGCCACCGGACCCAAGACTTCAGGCGATGGCTTTTCAGGGTGTTCTAAATGAAATTTTCGAACAAGTCTTGGAGCAGGTACCTAAGATCTCTCTTCAAGTCCATACCCCTTCCAGTGAATCAGGTACTGCAAGGAATTACGCACCTTCCTGACATCCACTATTTTAGACACCACATACTCGACAGCATCATTAACAAGAACCGGCGGAGGCGAGGCTTTTGATGGTACTACCGGTTCAAAATATTTTTTAAGTAGAGACTTATGGAACACATTATGAATGTGGAATGACTCGGGCAGCTCCAACCTAAAAGATACCGGGTTAATCACCTCCGTGATCTTATATGGTCCAATAAAACGAGGAGCAAACTTTTTAGAATCTACCTTAAGAGAGAGATTCTTGGAGGACAACCATACCTTATCCCCAAACTGAAAATTCACCCCCCTTGAACGTCTCCTATCGGCCTTGAGTTTCTGAGAACTTTGAGCCTTTTCTAAGCTCGATTGAACCCGGGCCCAAACTGTGCACAGTTCAGAGGAGAGCCTATCCGCCTCAGGGTTAGAGGAGGAGACGGATGACCCAGAATGAAAACGGGGATGGAAACCATGGTTATAAAAGAAAGGTGAAACCCCAGCAGAAGAATTGACACGGTTATTCAAAGTAAATTCAGCCAATGGAAGAAATTTCACCCATAATTGCTGGTCATCAGCAACATACGACCTCAAGAATTGTTCGACAGACTGATTAAGGCGTTCAGTCTGCCCATTACTCTCAGGGTGGTAGGCAGAGGAAAAAGACAATGAAATTCTACATTTTTGACAGAAGGCCCTCCAGAATTTGGATACAAACTGCACACCCCTGTCAGAAACAATATTTTCCGGGATACCATGCAATCAAACAATTTCTTTCACAAAAATAGACGCCAGGGTTTTGGCATTCGGGAGTTTAGACAGGGGAATGAAATGGACCATCTTTCTAAACCTATCGACCACTACCCAAACTACAGTCTTACCCTCCGCCGGCGGTAGGTCAGTTATAAAGTCCATCGATATATGGGACCAGGGTCTACTGGGAATGGGTAGGGGTCGTAGGTTACCAGCAGGGCGAGTCCTAGGTGTCTTGGACCTGGCACAAACCTCACAGGCTGACACGTAGGACTTGACATCCCTGGTTAGAGTGGGCCACCAATAAGATCTAGAAACCAGATCCTTAGTGCCCTCAACACCCGGATGTCCACAAAAGGCAGAATCGTGACACTCACCCAACAGCTGGAGACGAAATTGTACGGGAACAAACAACTTATCTGTTGGGGTGGATACCGGTGCCAGATGTTGTTCAGACCTAATGCGAGCCGAGATATCCTGGGTAAGAGCTGCTACGAAGATTTTTGCTGGTAGGATGGATTCAGGTGGTACCTCAGTAGGTTGAAAAGCCTGGAAGCTCCGAGATAATGTGTCCGCCTTCACATTTTTACTTCCCGGCCTGAACGTGATGGAAAAATCAAAACGAGTAAAAAACAGAGCCCATCTGGCTTGACGGGGATTCAACCTCTTAGCAGACTCGAGAAACATAAGGTTTTTATGGTCAGTGACAACAGTTACACAATGCCTTGCCCCCTCCAGAAAATGCCTCCACTCCTCAAATGCCCATTTAATGGCCAGCAGCTCCCTATTCCCTATGTCGTAGTTTCTCTCCGTGGGAGAGAATTTCCTGGAGAAGAAGGCACATGGTCTCAGATTAGTTAGGCTAGCAGGACCTTGTGAAAGGACTGCTCCTGCGCCATCCTCGGACGCATCCACCTCCACAATAAAAGGTTTCTCCTGATCAGGCTGGATCAGAATGGGAGTGCTACTGAATGCCTTTTTTTATTTTTCAAATGAAGAAATGGCCTCAGTAGACCAATTCTCCAAATCCGCCCCTTTCTTAGTAAGGTCGGTCAATGGTTTAGCAATTACGGAAAAATTCATAATAAATTTACGATAGTAATTGGCGAAACCTAAGAACCGTTGTAAAGCCTTTAAGGATGAAGGTCTTACCCATTCCTTAATTGCTATTACCTTACCAGGATCCATCTTGAAGGCGTGAGGAGTCAGAACATGCCCTAGAAACAGAATCTCCTGTACACCAAAGACACATTTCTCTTGTTTAGCGGATAGCTGATTCTCCCTCAACACCTCTAATACTTGTTTAACATGAGACACATGGGATTCGAAGTCAGGAGAGAATATCAAAATGTCGTCAAGATAGACAATAACAAATTTACCTAAGAACTCCCTAAGAATGTCATTCATGAAGTTTTGGAACACATCTGGGGCATTGCTGAGTACAAAAGGCATCACCTGATATTCAAAGTGTCCTACCAGAGTATTGAACGCCGTCTTCCATTCGTCTCCCTCCTTGATTCGGATTAGATTGTATGCCCCTTTCAGGTCAATTTTGGAAAACCAGGTTGCCCCCAGAACCTGGTTAAATAAATCCGGAATCAATGGGAGGGAGTATCTATTCTGGACAGTGATTTTATTTAATCTCCGGTAATCGATACATGGCCTAAGACCACTATCTTTTTCTTAACGGAAAAAAACCCTGCCCCCATAGGAGAGACAGAAGGTCTAATATGCCCTTTACCAAGGCTCTCCTTAATATAATCTTCCATGGCCTTGCGTTCGGGCATAGAAAGATTATAAATTCGTCCTTTAGGAAACTTGGCCCCCTCTACTAGCTCTATGGTACAATCATAAGGTCTATGGGGGGGGGGGGGGGGGGTAGAACCTCCGGGGTTGGTGATGAGAATACATCAGAATATTCTCTAACAACAGAGGGTAAAGTATCAGACTTTACTGAGACCCCAGCCTGTACCACGGACAAGCACGAGTCACACTTAGGCCCCCATCTCACCAACTCCCCATTGGACCAATCTATAGTGGGGTTATGTAGTCGGAGCCAAGGCAACCCTAGTACCACCTCAGCAGGTAGGTTCTCCAGGACTAGAAGCGAACATCTCTCTGAGTGGCACACACCCACGGTTAGAGAAATCTCCGAGGTACATAAGCTCACCGTACCACCAATAAGAGGAGTAGCATCAATAGCCATGACATGGATAGGAGTTGGTAAGGCAAACATAGGAATACCCAATCTTACAGCATACTCAGAGTCAATAAAGCTAGCCGCTGAGCCAGAATCAATAAAGGCCTTACCCGGCCATTTATCTACTCCCAGAGAAATCGTAATGGGTACCGAAAGCTTACATTTAGAAAATTCAGGGTGTACCTGGTCTTTAGGTTGCCTTGCCTTAGGAGACTTGACAGAGAGGACCTTCTTAGGACACTGGTTGATCCAATGGTCACGATCTCCACAGTAAAAGCATTCTCCACGTCTGCGGCGAAGATTCCCTTGGGTCATGCCAACCTGCATGGGTTCCTCGGTGTTGACCTCAGCATTGTCTCTGGGATAGGCCTCTGGCTGGACCACCATCTGGGAAGAGAACTGTTGTTCCTGTCGTCTCTCTCTAACCCGTCGGTCAAGTCGGACAACAAGGGTCATCATCTCCTCTAAGGTCTCTGGAAGTTGATAACTGACCAGAAGATCCTTTAATTTATCAGACAGACCTGACCTGAACTGACTCTTCAGGGCTGGTTCGTTCCATCCTGAGGGGACACACCACCTTCTGAATTGGGTGCAATAATCCTCCGCTGGTAAATTGCCCTGAACCAGTGCCTTTAGAGCCGTCTCGGCTACTAGAGCCCTGTCTGGTTCATCATAGAGGGCACCCAGGGCCTGAAAGAATCCCTCCACAGAATATAAACAACTGGTGCCAGCAGGTAAAGAGAACGCCCAGTCCTGGGGATCACCCTGTAATCGGGAAATAATAATGCCCACGCGTTGACTCTCGGGGCCAGAGGACACGGGGCGCAAACGGAAGTAAAGTTTGCAACTCTCCTTAAAAGAGAGAAACTTCTTCCGGTCTCCAGAAAAGGGTTCTGGGAGCTTAATCTGGGGCTCAAAATGCGGACTGGAGGCCTGAGGAGTGGAAGAATCTTGCCCTAACTCAAAAGAAATTAGTTTTTCCCCTAACTCCTGCACCCTCTGCGTCAGATTAGAGACATGGTCAGTCAGGGTCACCAGAGGATTCATAATACAGTGGTTATTGGGCCTGTTAATCTGTAATGGTCGCGTACACACACACACAGGGGGGAGGGAAGTGACCACTGCGCTCCACCCTTACCCCTGGCCCTGCCTACTTGCCTCACGAGTCCTAATGACAGGGGACAACTGGACGGCAATCCCTAACTTGGAATAAGTGCAGGGATGACAGACAGACAAACAACAGGACGTGAACGGACCGAGTCAATACCAGGAAAGCTACAAAGTACAAATGGAGCAAGCAGAGAATTGTCAGGAGAAGCCGAGGTCATAAATACCAGGAGAGACGTTAAGTACCAAAGGAGTCAGCAGAGGATCGTCAGGAGGAGGCCCGGGTCAAATACCAGGAGAGCAGCAAAGTACACAAGGAGCAGGCAGAGGATCGTCAGGAATTCAGCAGGAGGTAAGTACGCCAGGAAAGACCAAATCACAGGTGGAACCTAAATTAACAGGCAACCTGTGGCCAGCAGGCTGCCTGTATTTATAGTGGGGAGTGAGGGTCATGTGACGTGGCCAGCGTCACATGACCGACAGACCAACCAGTCGAGCACCGAGTGATCAGCTCGGCGCTCAAGGCAGACTAGGAGCAGGGAGCCACCCAGCTAGTAAAAGCCGCCCTGGGAATGAGGTCAAACACAGATCCTCATTCCCATAGCTAAGCAACAGTTCTGTGGGCAATGGGGGACCGAGTGCACCTTCGGAACCCCGTTACACATTTTTAGTGACTGTGGCACAAAGCCTATTTTCATCAAAAAACTTTGACTCTTAGCAATAATTTTGTACTGTTATGGTGGCAGTGCCCACCACCACTCCTGTCCTCCTGATTGGCACAGCTGCCACTTCGCTCACCTCCTCCCAGGCTCCGGGACTTCGACCATATGGTCCTACTGGTGTCTCTCTTCTCCCACCTGGTGGGCTCAACCATCAGAGCAGTGCCTTCAATATTGAACAGCCACTAACAATGGATACCTACTATACAGTGCGGTATTCATTAGTTAAATTAAAGGAAGCTGGGGTCCAATTGGCAGCATGGTTCATGACTGCAGCACGGCTACACTGTGTGGCGGTACCCTTAGGAGAAGCTCAAAGCCAAATAAGTGGCATAATGGGTTTTAATTTTTATAGTTCTATTAATATGCTAATATAAAATAATGCAATACCTTTCCAATAAAGTAGAGTATATTTCACCATGTCATCCAGAATTACCTATTTTAAAAAATTCCACAATCCACAGCGACTCTTTCCAACAGCTTAACATATCCACTCTCTTCAACAGAAAGAGAGGTCTTAGCAATAAAACTATGTTAATAACCAATATATCAGTAGCAAGTCAACTTTTAGGGGGAGCCCTCATACTCCAGCACCTGGTTTCAAGTGTGTGCTTCCCTACCTGGTGATCCCCTGGTGTTCCTTCCTGTGCAGCACAATTCACTTCTGGCATTACACCAAGTAAGACCAGTGGGTTTGCACGTCTCAGGGTTGCTAAAGAAGTCACTTGTGGTTTAAAGGGTGTGGCAATGTAAACATTGAGGTGTTGTTTCCCCAGGTTCCAGTCCGGGATTTAGGGCATGCTCATGTCCAGGAATCCTATTTAATCCTGCTACTGGATCCTGGGTGTGTCTCACTCTGGAGAGTGTGCAGACAGAGGCCTGGTGAGGCTCTGTCAGTGTGGTCTCAGCTAGGCAAGGCTGAGGGGCCACGAGGCTATGCAATAGCCTGGACTTTGGGGGACTCAGCGACACCTGGGAACAAGCATTGAAAGGTCAGGGTCAGGAGGACTCCTAGACCACAACCCCCTCCAAAGGTACTGCATTTGTTACAGCCTGATGGCTGGTGGACTGTATGTCTGGGGTAAGCCGCACCTGGTTCCATGTGGGAACGCTATTGTATAGCCGAGTTAGGGATACGATGTTTATTATGTTTAGGTAGAGCCTAGATGGGCAGACTTTTGTTTTATGCCATGTTGTGTATGAAGAGTGTAAAATAAATTGCACTGTTTGGACCTGAAACCCAGAGGCGATCCCTTACAAGGGGTTTTCCAAGACTCCTGGCACCCCCACCAATCAGAATTTTCAAAGCTTCAGAGTTGCAACCTGACACCAGAACTGCACAGCTCTGTCCATGTTTAGTGGCCATGTATGGTTACTGTGGCACTGCTCCCATTCACTTGAATAGTACTTTTAGTACCGGGTAGCTGGAGCTTGTGAAAGTAGCTGAGCATTGGGAGATACTGAGAATCAGACCCCCGTTGATCTGATATTTGTTCACAAAAAAAAAAAAAAAGTTTGATTGTGTATTTATAGCTTTAGTTCTAGTCTTTTGCTAGTGCCACTAAATGCTAGTTGAGCCCCGCTGTTCCCTGATTGCCTAATTTTTTGCTGGCTCTTGGACCTCTCTCTGGACTGTTTATTTTATTCCTAGATTTCAAAAACCTTATGGTTCTATAGCTTTGATTTAAGCTTGCTCAACACCTTGTTACTTTCTTTGCCCTTGGATTGGTGACACTTGTGGTTCTATAGCTCTGAACTTCTCTTCTTTGGACTCTGATATTTTCATTCCCCTGGTACTTCTGCTGAACTATGTTTGCTATTGCTACATTGTCACTATCAATCCAAGACAACTTCAGGTTGGTGTACCCTGTAGATTCATTGTAGGAAAGTCTACCCATCCTTATGGGCGGTATATGGTGAAGAACAAATAATCCCTTAGTCTCTACAGCCTGGTCTAGCCTGCGCCAATCAGATTATGGTTTGGAGGATCCAAAACTTTCCTTATAGCCTTCCTTGTTTAGGATTTATTTTATCCTGTACAAATTTCCTGCATGCAGTCCTCCAACATCTTTCCGTTTGTCTCACAACTGTTCTTCTATGTGATTCAATACACTGTGATTGACTGTGATTTATCTGACCACTTTTCTCCCATCATCGACTCTCCAAAGTTTGCATTCTTTTGCCAATTGTATTCACTTTTTATTGGTCATTCTTAGATATATCTGTATCTTTGAAACTTTACCTAGGAGGCAAATATCCTGGAGTTGACTTTTAACTGTTGAAGATGAGATTGATGATTTGCAGGTACTTTTTAATAGGGCCTGTGAGGTGCTAGTTTCTCAAATTAGAGACTTTAATGTGTTTATGCTTCTGCACAGTTGTACATCAGGGCCACACATTTTTATCCTGGTTTGATTTTGTTTGTACTATTCTGCAAAGGGAGTAGTGGAAATCTTTCTAAAATATTTTCAGGTTCTTAGCAATTTGTTTCCTGGAATAGCCTTCATTTCTCAGAGCAATAATAGACTGAGTTTTGTGAGAGTACTTTTTTTTTGGGTCTATTGATGCCATAAAGAATCCCAGACATACTAATTCTTCAGATACTCAAGTAGCCAAAATTGTGTCAGTTTTATTTCGTCTTTAGAGGGAATCTGTCACCAGAAAAGTCACTGTTAAACCAGGCACTGTGTCTTGTAGGGCCAGTTCAGCTGAATGTAAGGTTATCTTAAATTTAGCAATCTGTTGTTCATTGTGGAGAAAAAGCGATATTAATCCATATGTAAATGAGCAGCTAAGTTTATCAAGGACAGACCCCCGCCACTCTGTTCATCCTTGCTCCTCCTTCTTCCTCTGCCACCCCCTCCCTCTCCTTTATTAACAACGCCCGGTTCTTACATAGTAATCCCACCTGGACCTGTCATTCAAAAACGGAGGGGCTGTCAGAGAAAGCAGGAGGACCAAGGGTGCATAGAATGGCTTTGGCCAGCCCTTGCAGCACTACAGAATGACGGATCAGATTGTTAAGTGAAATCTATCATTACATTCAGCTGAGCTAACCCTACAAGGCATTGTGCCAGGTTTATTAGTACATTTCCTAGTGACAGATTCTCTTAAAACAACACAATGAGTTACAGTTTCTGATGAAGTGGGATTTTGACGTGATAACTTGGAACACAGGAGTAAAGGTTGCTGAAAATAGGTCTTAATATGCATATGTAAATATTGAAGTAATTTAGAACATTTGAAGAGCTGTGGTCTCCTCATACCGGGCACAGCATTGTACATTGTACAAACAGCTGTTCTTGTTGTTCACTTGAATAGAACTGAGCTTTACAAAGACCAGTTGATGTGAATAGTGTTGAGCGAACCGGTCAAAACTTTGTTCCAATGCTCTATGGAGATTTGTCTCTGTACAGCAGGGGTGGGGAACCTTTTTGGATATTTGACTGCTACATTTGGTCAAACATATAACTGACGTAGGGGTAAGTTACAGAAATTGCACTTCAATTTAAAAAAATCCAGAGCGCTTTATTTTTGCAGCACAAAATGGAGCCTGCACTAAATATATTACATATAGTACAAGTGCCATTTTGACCACACATAGCAGTCTAATTTTTAAGTTCAGAATGTTACATATTTAGTTCTTTATTTGGCAGTAATGGCAGCCAAGCTCATCCCAGGGGGTTCCAGAGAGGGGTTCACCCAGCTTCACTCTGCCACTGTCCCTGCCTTTGCAACTGTCCCTGCCTTTGTCCCTTTATCAGCTTTAGATCAGACCCCCCCAGCCTACAGCAGCCTCAGATCAGACTCCCATCTGACCTCCCAGCCTCAGATTAGATCCCCATCAGACCCTCTCTAGATTCAGATCAGACTCCCATCAGACCCCCAACCTTAGATCAGACTCCCATCAGACCCCTAGCCTCAGACCAGACCCTCATCAGCCTTAAATCAGACCCCCAGCCTCAGATCACACCACCATCAGACCCTCCCTAGCCTCAGACCCTGGACTTATCACAAATATTGAGAAGGGTTTGGACACTTTACTCTTTAGTTAAATATACTGTATGAATGTAACCTTAACCTGTAACCATATACCAAGAGTAAAAAAATAAAATTTTTGGGCAGATTAATTTACACTGGAATATTTTTTGCCACTAATGAGCACCAATCAAAAATATAGCAATCAGCAATTGTTTATATCGAGCATTTGATCATTTCAGCATATACAGGTTCTTTATTGTTGGCAGCATACCCATGTTTACATGATGCGATGTGCTGCCAATGGCCAATAATTTTTATGGCCTCATAAAATATAGTCAATGACCAATGAACATTTACATGTTTGTTGGCTGATTGTTGTGCAAGTTTATATGGGCAATGATCGTAAACCAGCATTTGAAAATGCAGTCATTTGCTAGATCATTGGCGCAAGTGAATGGGCTTTACCTTAAAAGGGTTATCCCATCATTAATGTAAAAAATCAAAATCATACATAATCTAGTACATGACAACCTCTTTATAACAAAGCTAGAATCATCCCTGTAACTCATGTGGACCCTGAGATCTCCCCATTCATTACTCCCACAGTTTTTGCTAGATTTATTTCCAGCTGGTAGCTTAGGGGAAGTGTGTCCTTTCTCACAGGGCATGTCCTGTCTCTGCAGCTAGTGGCAGTTGAAGAATGGAACTGAGCATGTGCTGCAATATACAGATATATTTAATTGAATAACTCAGTAGCTATAATAGATTTTTAATGACATGCATTTGTAAAACTATTCAGGTGCTGATTTGTAAATTGTAGAATATTATTCGTGGGACAACCCATTTAAGGAAAATCTAAAACAATATTTAATGATGCAATCTATACTCCTCAACATTGAAATTGCAACACCAAGAAGGAAAACACGGACACCAGCAATGTGCATTCCGCATTTCTCGGACCGCACATCACTGGCACTATAATAGAAAATGCCTTTTCTTGTCCTCAGTTGCGGACAAGAATAGGACATGTTCTATTTTTTTCGGGAACGGAAGTGCGGATGCGGAAGTGCGTTATGGATCCATTCCCAAGTTGCGGATGTGTGAATGGACCCTTAATGATATGCAAATGATAAAAAAATGGAAACAAAACATTCATATTTATTCAGTATTGAGTAGAAACACCACAAGCAGAAATACACACACTTGCATGCCTTGTCATGCTATTAATGAGGTTAATAATGGTTGTATGAGGAAAGCGCTGCCACTCTGAATGCACTTGGGTATACAAATATTCAAAATCCGTTGCTGGCAGCTCCCTTTTCAATTGCCAACCAATGATGTCTCAGATGTGCAGGTCATGGTTGCATGTGTAGGCCATACAGGCTGTTCGGAGTAGCACGAAAAATGTGTGGCCTGGCGCTGTCCTGTTGAAAAATGGCTCCTGGGACACTCTGGAGAAATCGCCATACCACTGGTTCCACGACCATATCAATTTTATGCTGAGCTGTTAGTGTATCTGAACTGACCTAGAAGTGAGAAGTCCAGAGCAAGTACTAAAAGGCACACTATTCATATGGAAGGATATGTTTCTGGTGTCTGTGTAATGGATTATTAACAGCTTGAAGGGGTTCTGTGGCATTTTATACTTATTACCTATCTTCTGAGAAAATGGAGTGGACTTAGCAAGGTTAGAAACAGCCTGATAGTTGTCAGAACCAAATGGCCAAGAAGAACGCAAGCAAGAACATGAAGAGCAGAGGCAAAGGACAAAAGCAAACACATGACAGGAATACAGAGGAAAGTCAAACAGTCTCACAATGTATTGTTCAGTTTAAAAAAGTTGGTTATCAGAAAATTCATAGGCCCTGATTTACCATACCTTCACTCCAGAATTCTGGCATCAAAAGGGTTGCAAAATAAGGCTTTTGCCTTCCGCAAAATTTTGTGACTTTTTTCATGTGTACACCATTTTTTCACTCCAGTTTTGTAATCTGGGTGGAAAAGTGGGTGTGGTTCGCTATGTTAATTAGTTTCACTCTAGATTTATCATTGAGACTTTTATAAAAATTCACAAATAAGTCGCATTCTCACTCCAGGAGGAGGGTGGAGTAGGAAAACTGGAGTAGCTTCTCTAGACAGAATTGTTAGACCCCTTGCAGACGAGCGTTCCTCCCGAAGCGAGTCTGCAATGCAGCACCCGGACTGACCTTCCAGCACTGACGGGATTCACATAGCATTATATGGATTTATGATGCTATGTAAACCTTACAGTTCTGAAATGTATTGGATAACAGTGGCAGCATTATGCCAGTGTTATCCAATACATTCCAGAACTGTAAGGGTTACATAGCATCATAAATCAATATAATGCTATGTGACCTCCGGCAGTGCTGGGAGGTCAGGTCGGGAGCTGCGTTGCGGACTCGCTGCGGGAGGAACGCTCGTCTGCAAGGGGTCTTAGGTTTAAGGACAAGCCAAATTTATCAAACAACATGCACCATTTGATAAATGTGGCACAAAGTACTCCAACACAGACTCAAGCAAAACTGACTTCATATATTTTCCTAATGATAAATTCCCCCCATAATGTTGTGATACTGCAGCTTTCTACAGTACATCTTTTAGAATCACTCAGTTTACAAAAAGAACTGATGCTTTTTCCAATATTATTCGCACTCGAAAAC
Source organism: Bufo bufo (assembly GCF_905171765.1). Lineage (NCBI taxonomy): Eukaryota > Metazoa > Chordata > Amphibia > Anura > Bufonidae > Bufo > Bufo bufo. Next base: position 324,055,096 of record NC_053392.1, read on the forward strand.
CAGAAAAAAACATTTTTGTGCTTCTACTTAGAGCTGTGTCTAACACATTTATTCATGTAGTTGTGTAATATTTATCTATTCCAGTTATGAAAACTGAAGATACAAGATTTACCCTGCAAAGCAATCTGTGTAGTTGTTACCAGCAGATGTCCATTTTAATTTACAAGCGGGGGAAATAGAAGACTTAAATTTCACTTAGTTCTCTTTACAAACAATATTATTTTAAGTTGATGTTTTGTAGATCTTCAGAAATGTTCATCATGAGGGTCTATACTTTGGAGCCGCAGGGTCTCTGTAGTGCTTTCCAGGCTCTGGTGGATGAGGTATGATTGAGAGACTCTCCTCTATAGTGGTGCTTCTATGTGATAGAAGTAAACCGCAGTAAACCTTTCCGGCAACCTGTAGCAGCGTCCCCTTCTCGGCGCGTGCGCACAGTGCAAGAAGAAGCCGATGCCAGCAGTCCGCAACGGCGCATCAGGCTGAGCCTGTGCACATGGGCGGGATCTCAAAGCGGGAGGAGGGAGAGGGAGAGGCGACACTGAGGAGTAGAAGGCGGCGCTGGGCACGAACGGCGATGCGTGCGGCCAGGCACCATGCATCCACAGACCTCCCCTGCTTGGGCACCTTAATTCAATGATTGACAGGTTAGTAAAACCTGTTTTTCCGCAGAATAAAGCCACAAATAGCTTTTATAAGGCCACCTTAGAAATCAGAATGCTGCCCTGGACATGAGCAGATGTTTAGCTCACAGGGCTTATAGGTGGTGACAGAATCCCTCTAATCATATACATAAATATGATAATTTGGGGCAGGGTAATGAGCCCAGTCCTCCACACCATAGAGCAAAGTGTGCAGATACTGCATATGTTTGGAAAATGTAATAAAAAGTTTGTGAAAGAAAAAAAAAGAAAGCCTCCCTGAAATGAGAAGTGCACCTCCCTGAAATGAGAAGTGCACCTCCCTGAAATGAGTTTTTGCAGGTTGGGATGTCTGAAGTAAGCATAACTAAAGGGGTATCCACTTTCTGTTGACCAATGTATTTGTAAGGTGACTATAATATTTTTTAATATTATGTGCTGTTTGCTATGTTTCATAAGCCATGTCCCTTTGTTGGTGAAATCTTCTGTGCTGTCTGCATAGAGGTTCTGTCCACAAGATGGCTGCTGATAGAGGGTCATGTGACCAGAGACATTAGTCAGCCTTTTCTGTTCAAACTCACTGCACTAAACTCCTAACAATGCAAGTGCAGATAGCAGCTGAAGTGTATTTGAATGGAGGAGGCCTATTTGTCTGGTCACATGAACCTTCATCAGTTATAGACAGGTTTTCTGTGTAGACAGCACAAAAGATGGCCAACACAAGGGCATACCTTATAAAATATAGAAAATGGCAAAGACTATATAAGTAAGTGCCATATAACCAACTTACAAGCACATTAATCAACAGTAACCAGAAAGTGGCCAACCTGTTTAACCCTTTCTGACCACCACTGTACATTTATGGTGGAAGTCTGGTCTTTAAAGATGGCAACAGCTCACAAGTGCAGTGGGCACCATAGCCATTGGGCTAATGTCTGTGATTGGTGAAAACCGATGCTATGGTCAATTGTGACCACAGAATCTGAGGTGACTTTCCCTTGGAGAACTGCGCTCCTGGGGCCCAAATGGCTCCCCGATGTGGAGATGTTTTCTGAAGAAACCCATGCTATTACAGCTGTAGTTCTTACTGAGGTCTGCAGGTGGCACGACATCATAAGAACCCAGAGAATATGCAATACCTTGCAATGTTAATTCATTGCAATGTAAGAAGCGATCTGAAGATAGCATGTTCGGGGGCTAAAAAAAGTTTTAAAAAAGTTTTAAAAAATGTACAAATATATAAAAATTCAAATTATCCACCCTTTCCCCAAAATAAAAAAAATATATATAAAAAAAAACTGTCATTGCTGCATCCCAAAATGCCCAAACAATATTAAAGTGTATAAAAGCATTTATCCTATAAGGTGAAGCCTGTAATAGAATTTTTATTTTGCAAATTTTGTTGCTTTAATAATAATAAAAAGTAACCAAAAAGTCGTATACATTCTACAATAAAATAAATTACAATAAAAATTACAAATTGGCTAGCAAAAAATTAGTCCGTAGACATAACTATAAAAAGGTTATGGGGGGCAGAATATGGCGATGAAAAGAAAATGAATTTTTTTTCCAAAGTTTTTATTTTTTTAATATTAAAACACAAGAAACACTATATAAATGTGGTATTGTAGTAATTGTACTGACTCGGAGAATGAAGATAATAGGTCAGTTTTACCACACAGGGAAAACTATTTTTTTTCCAATTTCACCCCTTTTGGAATTTTTTCTCAGCTTTCCACTATATCATATGCAATATTAAATGGTGCCATTAGAAAGTACAACTTGTCCCACAAAAACAAGCACTCATAGAGCTATATGAATGGAAAAATAAAAAGGTTATGGCTCCATGAAGGCAGGGAGTGAAAAATAACCACTGAAAAACAGAAAATCAACCAGGCCCAGGGCTGAATGGCATTATCTGTTTCCATAGCTCCCATAGAAGTGAATAGAGATAGACATTCACATGCACAACCACCTTTTATAGTCTCTGTTTGGATGTGATATCCATCAGTCACCTCATTAGATGGGACCCCTTTTCTCCACTTAGGTTGGACCTGTACCTGCAGTGACCGAGTAGATTGGGTTAATTTAATCCTAAAGCGTTAACCTTCGCCTAAAGAGTTAAATGTTGGGATTTATTGTTAAAGTACTCCTTTCTGTGCATTATGTACAGGGAGTGCAGAATTATTAGGCAAGTTGTATTTTTGAGGATTAATTTTATTATTGAACAACAACCATGTTCTCAATGAACCCAAAAAACTCATTAATATCAAAGCTGAATATTTTTGGAAGTAGTTTTTAGTTTGTTTTTAGTTTTAGCTATTTTAGGGGGATATCTGTGTGTGCAGGTGACTATTACTGTGCATAATTATTAGGCAACTTAACAAAAAACAAATATATACCCATTTCAATTATTTATTTTTACCAGTGAAACCAATATAACATCTCAACATTCACAAATATACATTTCTGACATTCAAAAACAAAACAAAAACAAATCAGTGACCAATATAGCCACCTTTCTTTGCAAGGACATTCAAAAGCCTGCCATCCATGGATTCTGTCAGTGTTTTGATCTGTTCACCATCAACATTGCGTGCAGCAGCAACCACAGCCTCCCAGTCACTGTTCAGATAGGTGTACTGTTTTCCCTCCTTGTAAATCTCACATTTGATGATGGACCACAGGTTCTCAATGGGGTTCAGATCAGGTGAACAAGGAGGCCATGTCATTAGATTTTCTTCTTTTATACCCTTTCTTGCCAGCCACGCTGTGGAGTACTTGGACGCGTGTGATGGAGCATTGTCCTGCATGAAAATCATGTTTTTCTTGAAGGATGCAGACTTCTTCCTGTACCACTGCTTGAAGAAGGTGTCTTCCAGAAACTGGCAGTAGGACTGGGAGCTGAGCTTGACTCCATCCTCAACCCGAACAGGCCCCACAAGCTCATATTTGATGATACCAGCCCAAACCAGTACTCCACCTCCACCTTGCTGGCGTCTGAGTCGGACTGGAGCTCTCTGCCCTTTACCAATCCAGCCACGGGCCCATCCATCTGGCCCATCAAGACTCACTCTCATTTCATCAGTCCATAAAACCTTAGAAAAATCAGTCTTGAGATATTTCTTGGCCCAGTCTTGACGTTTCAGCTTGTGTGTCTTGTTCAGTGGTGGTCGTCTTTCAGCCTTTCTTACCTTGGCCATGTCTCTGAGTATTGCACACCTTGTGCTTTTGGGCACTCCAGTGATGTTGCAGCTCTGAAATATGGCCAAACTGGTGGCAAGTGGCATCTTAGCAGCTGCACGCTTGACTTTTCTCAGTTCATGGGCAGTTATTTTGCGCCTTGGTTTTTCCACATGCTTCTTGCGACCCTGTTGACTATTTTGAATGAAACGCTTGTTTGTTTGATGATCACGCTTCAGAAGCTTTGCAATTTTAAGAGTGCTGCATCCCTCTGCAAGATATCTCACTATTTTTGACTTTTCTGAGCCTGTCAAGTCCTTCTTTTGACCCATTTTGCCAATGGAAAGGAAGTTGCCTAATAATTATGCACACCTAATATAGGGTGTTGATGTCATTAGACCACATCCCTTCTCATTACAGAGATGCACATCACCTAATATGCTTAATTGGTAGTAGGCTTTCGAGCCTATACAGCTTGGAGTAAGACAACATGCATAAAGAGGATGATGTGGTCAAAATACTCATTTGCCTAATAATTCTGCACGCAGTGTATATCCCAAATGGTTATGTATGGGCAACTAACAGTTAACACTGACAGTTCGAGTTTGGTTGCCAGGAAAGAGGCAGGTCCTGTCCCACCCCCCCACTCAGCTTGTAGAATAGAGGGGGTGTCTAGTCATCAAAGCTAGAGGTAAAACGTGCATGTGCGAGCTCCCGAACCCTGGAGAGAAATCCCATCCAGGAAAACATTATTCCCGAGACTGAAAAACTGCAAGAGGTCAACTTATCCCCTGAGAGAAAGAGCACGACTACCCCTGACAGAAACAGAACTGACATTTGTGATGGTTGAGAGCCACTTTAGAGGCCAAGCTTGGAAAGATAGTTAGGTATTGCTCGTTTATGGCAGAAGACTTTACTGCTTGTGGAAAAGGGTATAATGCTTCAGCACTGACCACACTTTGAGACAAACTGGCCATCCAATCTAAGATCTGCACCCCACAGCCTGGGAATTGCATAAAGTGTTAATGAGAACTTCATTTATTGTAGTCAAATGGACATGGTCATTGACAACCCTCCATCTGCAGGCCCCTACATCTTCCCTCCAGTCTTTCCCCCATCTACCCATCATCAAGGGCACCCCAGCTAGCACCAGACAGGACCTCCAAAAGGGTCCAGGGTATGCCCTGTAGAAAAAATTGATGCATCCTCCATTCACTGCACAGCCCCAGGGAGCGTTGTAGTGAAGACAGCCATTGTGAACCACCACCACTCTTACCAGTGCCACACCACTACTCCCCTCCAGGCTCTCCCCCTGCGGGTCGTTGAACACCTATCAGACTACATAGCATATCCGAGTCCCTGTAATTCTAGGTATACATTTTGTTGTCCTTGCTTTACCAAGTGGCATTTGTGTATCTGTCAGTTGGAATTGATCAGGACCGGTTTTCAGTCTTCAGATGTAAACCAGTACATTTCCATTCATGACTGCAATCTTAAAAATTGACATAACATTACAACATTTTGCATCATGCAGTAATTAAGCTCAATTTATACAAACTCATGATGCTCCTTTACATATCCCCTATTGCGCTATATGGACATCATGGTGGGGCCCCACTTGGGAATTTTCTCTATGAGCTAATGTGGATTGCTGCTATACAGAGCTCCTCCCGCTCTGACAGACTCCATGTGATCATATGTATATCACATTTTACAACAAAGGGGAAATGGCAGCTGCGTGGAGCATCTCCTGGTGATAACAGTTTAGAGGCATGGGTTGGAGAAGCCAAACTCGCATCGATCAACTTATTGTCAGGGTGGCTTCATTCTAAAAAAGTTTTTTCTCATATTTAAAGTTTCAATTTTAATCTAAGGTTGTTCCTCCAAGTATAATTCATTTATGGGTGATCTATTGTAGTACTTTTAAATATTTTTAAGTACTATAGTATAGTTAATGCTCCCTAGAGGTATTTGCATGTCTATCATGCCTGAACAGTTGTGAATCATATTGGTCACTGAGTGATTGGAATAAAGTATTATTACTCTACAGTTATTCAAGTCTTAATATTAAAGACTTATACCCCCGAGCATGATATTACTATGTGAAATATAAGAAATAATTGGATAATCATTAGAAGCACAATTGCAATTTGCATGCTTCTGTAGAGATAAGAAATGTGTGTTCTCACAGCAGTGGATGGAACAATAATAAAATCTATAATCCTTAATACCACACGGGCAGTAATTAACTGTCCGGTTCTATTTTACCATACTGCGCGATTCAGGGTGCCTTTCAATCTTAGGCTTTACGTGATGTGCACAGCAATTCACCCTTCCTCCCATTTTCCTCACAATACTTTTAGTATCTTTTAAGCTGTTTCAAAAGCAAATATATCTGTAATTTCTGTAGCCTTTTCCTAACTAAATTTTAAGAAATGTATACCATGTATGCAAATTATTTGGATATCAGCTGATCTGAGAGCACTCACTTGAGTATCTCTCATATGTCTTTAATTTATGAATGCTTTTCCCCCATAATTATATTGTAAAAAAATAAATAAATATATATATATATATATATATATATATATATATATATATACAGTTAAAGAGGTTGTCCAGGTACAGGGCTGAACCTGGATATAAGCTATTGTTTAACTACATATGAGTGGAGCAATGAAGCATCGCCTAGGAGTGAGCCCAGTGATGTCACTGGCACAGATGAGCGGTCTATAGCTCTGTCAGAGGCTGCTTTGGAGGTGGGTACTATAAAAAGTAGCATAGTACTCACCTCCAAATCACCCGAGAGCAGCGCTACAAACTGCTCATCTGTGCTGGGCTCATTGCTAGGCGGAAGTCTTCTCCTAGCATAGTGAGGAAAAGCCTAGTACGTCACCGGCAGTAAACAAACAGAACTTGCGTTGCAGCGCAATGAAAGACGGAGCGTCAAAGCAAGGAAATACTCCATTCATACTGAATTTAGTAAAAGAATAAATAATAGCTTATATCTGGGTTAAGCCCTGAATCCAGACAACCCCTTAACCAATAAGTGTATGGTCTTACTTTGGTTTGATAAATGTACAATAAAACACATAGAAATCTACCCTAATTGCAATATATACTTCATTTACAGGAAAGCCCCTTATGCACAGTTTTTGGAGTGGTAAGATGCTAATGCTTTTATATATTACATGACACGCTAATAGAATTTCTATTCCAATAAATGTTCAATTTAATGATTCATTTTTGTCATCGACTGTATCTCTAGACAAATATGGCTCAGTTTCAGGTTTAAGCCTGGTCGGGCTTCAGAAACTTGCAATCAACTGGTATGGCCAGAGGATGCTACAATCAACCATATATGAATGGTCGACCATGTACTGTTTAGATATGCAGGTCCACCAGAGCAAGAGCCACCTTCTTTATAACAACCCTCCATGATGTTCATATGCCATCTAAATATTTCAAAAGTGCCCCTTTTAAAGTGTTCTTTTGTAGCAACATAGTTTTCAAGACAGGGTATTTAGATACAGGGCTATGGGAATGAATGCTTTTTTTTCCCCTAAATGAAGAAAAGACTAACTATGACTGCAGTGTGTAGTCATTTGGGCTCCACCTGCTGTTTCTATGGAACAGGCTTTTCTGCGTCCACCTCAGTAACTTCCCCAAGGTATACACACATGCTCAGCCTTGCTCCTTCAAGTATGTGGAGGAATCCCTGGTGTGTTGAGTCAGCTGCTTCTGAAAGTGCAGAGTCTTCTCTGTTTTGTAGAAGAAATGCTGAACAAGTGATGCAAGAGTAAAACAGAGTAACTGCTGGACAAAGACAGACTGATATGATTCCAGGGTAGGCTGAATTTAGTTATCAATACTTGGACACATAACCTTACACCGATAGAAATAAATATTTTTTAACAAAGGCCTATCTTATTGCCCCCCCCCCCCCCAATTAGGCATTCACATTGGAAGATATACCGCATGTTTGTCAACAGATTAGACTTAGGACGCATTCTTTTCACTTCACCATACCCCACTCCTGACAAAAATAGTAACATTGTTCCTATTTTTTCTATCTCTGATTTTAATTTAACACAAAAATCTAAATAATAGTAAAATATACATCCACCTAGGACCCAACATCCAATAGAGACTCATGTCTCCCTGGTGGACAATTTTATGCTAGGCAGAAAGAGCTAAATTAAAATACCATTCTAATACCACACAAAAGGAACATCAAGCTCTACAGTCTCTCAGGCAGTCTAAAAACGTGATCATTTAACCCCCGTTTAGAATAGGGTACTTTACTCATCATGGACAAGGCTGATTATATCACCAAGATTATGAGACAACTGTCTGATACTACCACATACCCTACCTTGATGATTAAGTGTACTACAAGAACAACATTACATTACAACATTACCTGCAGTCCAATGTAATAGATTCCAAAACCTTTAATTTTCTAATTAAACAGCACCCTATCACAACTGTCAATGCTTTCAAAACTACATAAGAATTTACAACATCCCCAGGGAGACCTATTGTGGCATCCATGGACTCCATGTTATCTCCCTGTCCATATTTCTAGGAAAAAAATGAATTCCATTGGTTGGAACTACACAATTCTTCTTACTAGATACCACACAAGTTATTAATGACCTTAATTACCTTCTTCCACATACCATTTTAGCCACGTGGGACGTGTGTAGTCTGTACACATCCATACATCATGAGAAGGGTCTTTTATCAGTGGAATGATATCTGGACTCACTTGCTTTTTCTCAGGAAGATAAAAAGTTTTGCTTAGACCTTTTTAGAGATTGCTTTGACTAATTTCTTTTTGATTGGGGACCAACTATCCTTCTAGAAACAGGGCACCACTATGAGGTTGAATGTAGCCCCCCTCACTTATGCAAATATATGCATGGCTATCGTTGAGGAAGACTATTCATACTCATTTGTTTTAGCAGCACTTCTTTAGTTGGCATTGGTATATTGACAATATATTTTTCCTTTGGGAGAGCCCTTTTTCAGTACCACACATTTCTCAGTAGTGTTTACCGGGAACTACAGTTTTCATTGCACCACTCAATAAGATTAATTTTCTGGACATCCTTATTCTTAAAGATGACAACGGTCTCATTACCACTGATGTCTACCACAAATCTGCTGACAGAAAAAATCTACTTCACCATTCTAGTTGTCACTCACCTAATATTAAGAAATTACTTCCACTATTACATTTCCGCCCTATTGGACACCTTGTGTCAGATTTGTCGGTACGTATAAAACATACAGAAAAAATGATTTACTGTTTTCTATCTTGCCGTTACACTAAACATAAGTTAGCTCAACCTCTTAGATCGAATGAGGATAAGACCTAGATAAATACCAAATGTATCCCAATTGGTACACAAGTACCCGCATTATAGCCCCAAGATTTGGCCCCAACACTTTGGACAATGTTCATCTATTATATGAGGGAATCACTTCATACATCCTAGATCAGGACATTAACATCCCATTAAGGACTTTTTCATGTACGTTTCACGTTTTGTGACCAATATGATCAAGTGTCAATGTGGACTCACCTATGTGGGTGTGACCAAACAATGTATACATGAGAGGATATGTCAACATTATCTACTATCCACCGATAATAGAATCTTCTTCCAATACCATTTCTTTTCAATCTATGTGGACATAGGATTTCCCAATTAAGATTTAAAATGATTGAACAATTATCAATCCCATGCACAGGAAGTGACCATGTCACATTCTTTCAAAACATGAGGCATTTTGGATCCATACTTTACAAACTTTGGAACCTTTTGGCCTAAATAAAATAATAAATATATTAATGCGACTCCATTACCTTCTTGGATTCCTTTAGCCTTTTAGACTCTTTATGTAGAAAATATAATATATGATCTAATTGCTGTGTCACATACATGCCTTTTATTATTTGTATGCATAACCTTGACTTTGTTATGCTAACTTTTCAATTTTTTCCATTTTCAGACCAGATGACATGGGATTTTCTGTGGGTCAGTGGTATTGGGTAATCTAGTGCATGGCCTTTTCTCCCTTTCTTTTGTGCAGCTCCCCTCCCTACCAGACATGTGAATGGAAGCATACTTACCTGCTCCCTGCCTCTTGATTCTGGCTCCTTCAGTCCGTCGTCCTCTAGTTCCCTGTTTGTCAACTTCTGGAGTGGACCACAGTCATGTATGCAGCTGCAGTCAACGACTGACCTTCGTGGTGATGTGTCCACAAGTGACATGTCACTGGGTCACGTGCCTCTTGGGGGACACATCACTGCTGCGGTCAATGATTGGCCACAACAGCACATGTAAACCCCATCCACTCCAGAAGTTAACAAGCAAGGAACTGGAGAATGGAGGACTGAATGAGCCTGAACTGAGCAGCAGGAAGGAGGTAAGTATGTTTACCTCCACAGGTCTGGTGGGGGAGGGGGAGCTGCCCAAAACAACTTCAAAGCTGGACAACCCCTCTAAGATAAGTGGCTTGTCACAGCTGATATTTCTACATTATCTATCTTGGTACACTAGAAAGCTGGTGTGTCATGAACTGCACCAGGAGTGGGTCCAAAACACAGAAGAGGCACAAATATTTCCATGGTGATTTTTCTCAGTAGATTCGTCTCTTGGTTTTGGCTTTCAAATACTAATGCAAAATACTGACCAAATACAGTGTTAAAATGACCTTATACTATAGTAGTATTTAGTAGTTTGATTTACTTATAAAGCACTGTTTAAGAATTGAACATTCTGTGAATATAATATTCATAAACTTCTACACTATTATATTATTACCATAAGACTGGCGATGAAAAACATCAGATACAGTCCTACTGAAACTTGCAGGTTTCTACATGAATATGTAAACTAGTGTTGCAAATGAAATGAGATGTAAAAACAAGAAACAGTTTAACTAACGCTGTATTTTTATGTCTGCGTGGTAATTTGCTTTGCTTTTTTACGGGCTTTTTGTAACATTCTGTTTGCTGAATGTGTTCTATTGCTGTTTGTAATATATCATGCACACTAGGGAGCATGTATATAGTAACCAAGGCATTGTTCAAGTTTACCTTGCGTGAAATGTTAGAGACTATTCTTGGTAAAGAACTAGCAGTACCTTTATACCAGGCTTATCAGTTCTTTTCTGCCTTTGTCATTCCACTGTAACTCTTAAGCACATGTTGCATTATCAATATGTTGTCCTCCTCGTTTTGTTCTGTTTAAATTGCATTAGAGCTACGTTACAGAGTTATGGTTTGCCAGCTTTTGGATCTAAGGCTAAGCCACCAGTGTTACATAGACTGAAATACAAGGGATTCTGAAGAACATAGTTTAAATGACATTCATTTATGTAGTCTCTAAACTCCAGCATATATCCTTACTGCTCCTAAAATCTGCAGACATTTCTTTCTTCTTTATAAAGTAAATGTGTCCTGCTGATAATCCATTAAAGGTTACACACTATACTTTAACAGTAGGAAATGTAGACTTTTACTGCCATAAAATGAGCTTGATTTGTTGCAATTGACTCAGGATTCAACATAATGCATCTTATGTGATAGCAATTTAAAATTGATTTGCATTATTAAATAGGAAAAGCACCATTATTACTATTACG